>NC_092739.1:171045298-171705020 GCF_047496795.1 Chiloscyllium punctatum
TGTGTGTGGGTGTGTGTGTGGGTGTGTGTGTGGGTGTGTGTGTGGCTGTGTGTGTGGATGTGTGTGGATATGTGTGTGGGGGAGATGTGTGTGGGTGTAGAGGCGTGTGGATGTGTGTGTGGATCTGTGTGTGTGGGTGTGTGTGTGGGGGTGTGTGTGTGGGTGTGTGTGTGGGTGTGTGTGTGTGGATGTGTGTGGATATGTGTGTGGGGGAGATGTGTGTGGGTGTAGAGGCGTGTGGATGTGTGTGTGGATCTGTGTGTGTGGGTGTGTGTGTGTGGGTGTGTGTGTGGGTGTGTGTGTGGGTGTGTGTGTGGATGTGTGTGGATATGTGTGTGGGGGAGATGTGTGTGTGTGGGTGTGTGTGTGGATGTGTGTGTGGGTGTGTGTGTGGATGTGTGTGTGGATGTGTGTGTGTGGGTGTGTGTGTGGGTGTGTGTGTGGGTGTGTGTGTGGGTGTGTGTGTGGGTGTGTGTGTGGATGTGTGTGGATATGTGTGTGGGGGAGATGTGTGTGGGTGTAGAGGCGTGTGGATGTGTGTGTGGATCTGTGTGTGTGGGTGTGTGTGTGTGGATGTGTGTGTGTGGGTGTGTGTGTGGGTGTGTGTGTGGGTGTGTATGTGGGTGTGTGTGTGGATATGTGTGGATATGTGTGTGGGGGATTTGTGTGTGGGGGAGATGTGTGTGTGTGGGTGTGTGTGTGGATGTGTGTGTGGATGTGTGTGTGTGGGTGTGTGTGTGGGTGTGTGTGTGGATGTGTGTGGATATGTGTGTGGGGGAGATGTGTGTGTGTTGGTGTGTGTGTGGATGTGTGTGTGGATGTGTGTGTGTGGGTGTGTGTGTGGGTGTGTGTGTGGGTGTGTGTGTGGGTGTGTGTGTGGATATGTGTGTGGGGGAGATGTGTGTGGGTGTAGAGGCGTGTAGATGTGTGTGTGGATCTGTGTGTGTGGGTGTGTGTGTGGGGGTGTGTGTGTGGGTGTGTGTGTGGGTGTGTGTGTGGGTGTGTGTGTGGGTGTGTGTGTGGGTGTGTGTGGATATGTGTGTGGGGGAGATGTGTGTGGGTGTAGAGGCGTGTGGATGTGTGTGTGGATCTGTGTGTGTGGGTGTGTGTGTGGGGGTGTGTGTGGGGGTGTGTGTGTGGGTGTGTGTGTGGGTGTGTGTGTGGGTGTGTGTGTGGGTGTGTGTGGATATGTGTGTGGGGGAGATGTGTGTGGGTGTAGAGGCGTGTGGATGTGTGTGTGGATCTGTGTGTGTGGGTGTGTGTGTGTGGGTGTGTGTGTGGGTGTGTGTGTGGGTGTGTGTGTGGATGTGTGTGTGGATATGTGTGTGGGGGAGATGTGTGTGTGTGGGTGTGTGTGTGGATGTGTGTGTGGATGTGTGTGTGTGGGTGTGTGTGTGGATGTGTGTGGATATGTGTGTGGGGGAGATGTGTGTGGGTGTAGAGGCGTGTGGATGTGTGTGTGGGTGTGTGTGTGTGGGTGTGTGTGTGTGGGTGTGTGTGTGTGGGTGTGTGTGTGGGTGTGTGTGTGGGTGTGTGTGTGGATGTGTGTGTGGATGTGCGTGGATATGTGTGCGGGGGAGATGTGTGTGTGTGGATGTGTGTGTGGATGTGTGTGTGGATGTGTGTGTGTGGGTGTGTGTGTGGGTGTGTGTGTGGGTGTGTGTGTGGATGTGTGTGGATATGTGTGTGGGGGAGATGTGTGTGGGGGAGATGTGTGTGTGTGGGTGTGTGTGTGGATGTGTGTGTGTGGGTGTGTGTGTGGGTGTGTGTGTGGATGTGTGTGGATATGTGTGTGGGGGAGATGTGTGTGGGTGTAGAGGCGTGTGGATGTGTGTGTGGATCTGTGTGTGTGGGTGTGTGTGTGTGGGTGTGTGTGTGGGTGTGTGTGTGGGTGTGTGTGTGGGTGTGTGTGTGGGTGTGTGTGTGGATGTGTGTGTGGGGGAGATGTGTGTGTGTGGGTGTGTGTGTGGATGTGTGTGTGGATGTGTGTGGATGTGTGTGTGGGGGAGATGTGTGTGTGTGGGTGTGTGTGTGGATGTGTGTGTGGATGTGTGTGTGTGTGTGTGTGGGTGTGTGTGTGGGTGTGTGTGTGGATCTGTGTGTGTGTGTGTGTGTGTGGGTGTGTTTGTGGGTGTGTGTGTGGGTGTGTGTGTGGGTGTGTGTGTGGGTGTGTGTGTGGATGTGTGTGGATATGTGTGTGGGGGAGATGTGTGTGGGTGTAGAGGCGTGTGGATGTGTGTGTGGATCTGTGTGTGTGTGTGTGTGTGTGTGGGTGTGTGTGTGGGTGTGTGTGTGGGTGTGTGTGTGTGGATCTGTGTGTGTGGGTGTGTGTGTGGGTGTGTGTGTGTGGATCTGTGTGTGTGGGTGTGTGTGTGGGTGTGTGTGTGGGTGTGTGTGTGGATGTGTGTGGATATGTGTGTGGGGGAGATGTGTGTGTGTGTAGAGGCGTGTGGATGTGTGTGTGCAGATGTGTGAGGGTGTAAGTGTGAGTGTGCGTGTGTTGCTGTGTGATGGGTGTGAGGGTGTGTGTGGGTGTGTGTGAGATGGCGGTGTTGGTTGGGGTTGGGGCAGGTGAGTGTGGCGACGCGGTATTAGACAGTGTTGAGTGCCAGTTTGGGGGCATTTATTGTGGTTGGGGGGTGGGGGCGGTTGGGCAGGGGAGTGGGCTGTGGATGGTGATGGAGGGTGGTGTTGGGGGGTGGGGGTGGATGGGGCTGGGGAGCGGGCTGTGGACGGTGTTGGGGGGATGGGGCTACATGGGGCTGGGTGGCGGGTTGTGGACAGTGTTGGGGGGGAGGGGGGTGGATGGGGCTGGGGAGCGGGCTGTAGACGGTGTTGGGGGGAATGGGGGTGGATGGGTCTGGGGAACGGGCTGTGGGTGGTGTTGGGGGAGGTGGGGGTGGATGGGGCTGGGGAGCGGGCTGTGGACAGTGTTGGGGGTGTGGGGGTGGATGGGGATGGGGTATGGGCTGTGGAAAGTGTTGGGGGGGTGGGGGTGGATGGGTCTGGGGAGCGGGCTGTGGACAGTGTTGGGGGGGTGGGGGTGGATGGGGCTGGGGAACAGGCTGTGGACGGTGTTGGGGGGGAGGGGGGTGGAAGGGGTTGGGGAGCGGGCTGTGGGTGGTGTTGGGGCTGGATGGGGTTGGGGAGCGGGCTGTGGGTGGTGTTGGGGCTGGATGGGGCTGGGGAGCAGGCTGTGAATGGTTTTGGGGGTAATGGGGGTGGATGGGGCTGGGGAGCGGGATGTGGATGGTGTTGGGGGTGATGGGGGTGGATAGGGCTGGGGACCGGGCTGTGGGGGTGGGGGTGGATGGGGCTTGGGAGCGGGCTATGGAAGATGTTGGAGGGATGTGTTGGGGGTTTGGGGGTGAATGGGGCTGGGGAGCGGGATGTGGACGGTGTTGGGGGGTGATGGGGGTGGATGGGGCTGGGGAGCGGGCTGTGGATAGTGTTGGGGGTGTGGGGGTGGATGGGGCTGGAGAGCGGGCTGTGGATGGTGTTGGGGGGATGGGGGTGGATGGGGCTGGAGAGCGGGCTGTGGACGATGTTAGGGGGGTTGGGGGTGGATGGGGCTGGGGAGCGGGCTGTGGGCGGTGTTGAGGGGGTGGGGGTTGATGGGGCTGGAGAGCGGGCTGTGGACGGTGTTGGGGGGGTGGAGGTGGATGGGGCTGGGGAGCGGGCTGTGGACGGTGTTGGGGGTGTTGGGGGTGGATGGGACTGGGGAGCGGGCTGTGGACGGTGTTGGGGGTGTGGGGCTGGATGGGGCTGGGGAGCGGGCTGTGGACGGTGTTGGGGGAGGTGGGGGTGGATGGGGCTGGGGAGCGGGCTGTGGATGGTGTTGGGGGAGGTGGGGGTGGATGGGGCTGGGGAGCGGGCTGTGGACGGTGTTGGGGGTGTTGGGGGTGGATGGGACTGGGGAGCGGGCTGTGGACGGTGTTGGGGGTGTGGGGCTGGATGGGGCTGGGGAGCGGGCTGTGGACGGTGTTGGGGGAGGTGGGGGTGGATGGGGCTGGGGAGCGGGCTGTGGATGGTGTTGGGGGAGGTGGGGGTGGATGGGGCTGGGGAGCGGGCTGTGGACAGTGTTGGGGGTGTGGGGGTGGATGGGGCTGGGGAGCGGGCTGTGGACAGTGTTGGGGGTGTGGGGGTGGATGGGGCTGGGGAGCGGGCTGTGGATGGTGTTGGGGGAGGTGGGGGTGGATGGGGCTGGGGAGCGGGCTGTGGACAGTGTTGGGGGTGTGGGGGTGGATGGGGCTGGGGAGCGGGCTGTGGACAGTGTTGGGGGTGTTGGGGTGGATGGGGCTGGGGAGCGGGCTGTGGACAGTGTTGGGGGTGTGGGGGTGGATGGGGCTGGGGAGCGGGCTGTGGACAGTGTTGGGGGTGTGGGGGTGGATGGGGCTGGGGAGCGGGCTGTGGACAGTGTTGGGGGTGTGGGGGTGGATGGGGCTGGGGAGCGGGCTGTGGACAGTGTTGGGGGTGTGGGGGTGGATGGGGCTGGGGAGCGGGCTGTGGATAGTGTTGGGAGTGTGGGGGTGGATGGGGATGGGGAGCGGGCTGTGGACAGTGTTGGGGGTGTGGGGGTGGATGGGGATGGGGTATGGGCTGTGGACAGTGTTGGGGGTGTGGGGGTTGATGGGGCTGGGGAGCGGGCTGTGGACGGTGTTGGGAGTGTGGGGGTGGATGGGGCTGGGGAGCTGGCTGTGGACGGTGTTGGGGGTGTGGGGGTGGATGGGGCTGGGGAGCGGGCTGTGGACAGTGTTGGGGGTGTGGGGGTGGATGGGGATGGGGTATGGGCTGTGGACGGTGTTGGGGGTGTTGGGGTGGATGGGGATGGGGTATGGGCTGTGGACAGTGTTGGGGGTGTGGGGGTGGATGGGGCTGGGGAGCGGGCTGTGGACAGTGTTGGGGGTGTTGGGGTGGATGGGGCTGGGGAGCGGGCTGTGGACGGTGTTGGGAGTGTGGGGGTGGATGGGGCTGGGGAGCGGGCTGTGGACAGTGTTGGGGGTGTGGGGGTGAATGGGGCTGGGGAGCGGGCTGTGGACGGTGTTGGGGGAGGTGGGGGTGGATGGGGCTGGGGAGCGGGCTGTGGACAGTGTTGGGAGTGTGGGGGTGGATGGGGATGGGGTATGGGCTGTGGACAGTGTTGGGGGTGTGGGTGTGGATGGGGATGGGGTATGGGCTGTGGACAGTGTTGGGAGTGTGGGGGTGGATGGGGCTGGGGAGCGGGATGTGGATGGTGTTGGGGGTGATGGGGGTGGATAGGGCTGGGGACCGGGCTGTGGGGGTGGGGGTGGATGGGGCTTGGGAGCGGGCTATGGAAGATGTTGGAGGGATGTGTTGGGGGTTTGGGGGCGGATGGGGCTGGGGAGCGGGATGTGGACGGTGTTGGGGGGTGATGGGGGTGGATGGGGCTGGGGAGCGGGCTGTGGATAGTGTTGGGGGTGTGGGGGTGGATGGGCCTGGGGAGCGGGCTGTGGGCGGTGTTGAGGGGGTGGGGGTTGATGGGGCTGGGGAGCGGGCTGTGGACGATGTTAGGGGGGTTGGGGGTGGATGGGGCTGGGGAGCGGGCTGTGGGCGGTGTTGAGGGGGTGGGGGTTGATGGGGCTTTGGAGAGGGCTGTGGACGATGTTGGGGGGGTTGGGGGTGGATGGGGCTGGGGAGCGGGCTGTGGATAGTGTTGGGGGTGTGGGGGTGGATGGGGCTGGGGAGCGGGCTGTGGATAGTGTTGGGGGGTGTGGGGGTGGATGGGGATGGGGTATGGGCTGTGGACAGTGTTGGGGGGATGGGGGTGGATGGGGATGGGGTATGGGCTGTGGACAGTGTTGGGGGTGTGGGGGTGGATGGGGATGGGGTATGGGCTGTGGACAGTGTTGGGGGTGTGGGGGTGGATGGGGATGGGGTATGGGCTGTGGACAGTGTTGGGGGTGTGGGGGTGGATGGGGCTGGGGAGCGGGCTGTGGATAGTGTTGGGGGTGTGGGCGTGGTTGGGGCTGGGGTATGGGCTGTGGACGGTGTTGGGGGTGTGGGCGTGGATGGGGCTGGGGAGCGGGCTGTGGACAGTGTTGGGGGTGTGGGTGTGGATGGGGATGGGGAGCGGGCTGTGGACAGTGTTGGGGGTGTGGGGGTGGATGGGGCTGGGGTATGGGCTGTGGACAGTGTTGGGGGTGTGGGGGTGGATGGGGCTGGGGTATGGGCTGTGGATAGTGTTGGGGGTGTGGGGGTGGTTGGGGCTGGGGAGCGGGCTGTGGATAGTGTTGGGGGTGTTGGGGTGGATGGGGATGGGGTATGGGCTGTGGACAGTGTTGGGGGTGTGGGCGTGGTTGGGGCTGGGGAGCGGGCTGTGGACAGTGTTGGGGGTGTGGGGGTGGATGGGGATGGGGTATGGGCTGTGGATAGTGTTGGGGGTGTGGGGGTGGATGGGGCTGGGGAGCGGGCTGTGGACAGTGTTGGGGGTGTGGGCGTGGTTGGGGCTGGGGAGCGGGCTGTGGATAGTGTTGGGGGTGTGGGGGTGGTTGGGGCTGGGGAGCGGGCTGTGGATAGTGTTGGGGGTGTGGGGGTGGATGGGGCTGGGGAGCGGGCTGTGGATAGTGTTGGGGGTGTGGGGGTGGATGGGGATGGGGTATGGGCTGTGGATAGTGTTGGGGGTGTGGGGGTGGATGGGGCTGGGGAGCGGGCTGTGGACAGTGTTGGGGGTGTGGGGGTGGATGGGGCTGGGGAGCGGGCTGTGGATAGTGTTGGGGGTGTGGGGGTGGATGGGGCTGGGGAGCGGGCTGTGGATAGTGTTGGGGGTGTGGGGGTGGATGGGGCTGGGGAGCGGGCTGTGGATAGTGTTGGGGGTGTGGGGGTGGATGGGGCTGGGGAGCGGGCTGTGGATGGTGTTGGGGGGGTGGGGGTGGATGGGGCTGGGGAGCGGGCTGTGGACAGTGTTGGGGGTGTGGGGGTGGATGGGGCTGGGGAGCGGGCTGTGGACAGTGTTGGGGGTGTGGGGGTGGATGGGGATGGGGTATGGGCTGTGGATAGTGTTGGGGGTGTGGGCGTGGTTGGGGCTGGGGAGCGGGCTGTGGACAGTGTTGGGGGTGTGGGGGTGGATGGGGCTGGGGAGCGGGCTGTGGATAGTGTTGGGGGTGTGGGCGTGGTTGGGGCTGGGGTATGGGCTGTGGACAGTGTTGGGGGTGTGGGGGTGGATGGGGATGGGGTATGGGCTGTGGATAGTGTTGGGGGTGTGGGGGTGGTTGGGGCTGGGGAGCGGGCTGTGGATAGTGTTGGGGGTGTTGGGGTGGATGGGGATGGGGAGCGGGCTGTGGACAGTGTTGGGGGTGTGGGGGTGGATGGGGCTGGGGAGCGGGCTGTGGACAGTGTTGGGGGTGTGGGCGTGGTTGGGGCTGGGGAGCTGGCTGTGGACAGTGTTGGGGGTGTGGGGGTGGATGGGGCTGGGGAGCGGGCTGTGGACAGTGTTGGGGGTGTGGGGGTGGATGGGGCTGGGGAGCGGGCTGTGGACAGTGTTGGGGGTGTGGGCGTGGTTGGGGCTGGGGAGCTGGCTGTGGACAGTGTTGGGGGTGTGGGGGTGGATGGGGCTGGGGAGCGGGCTGTGGACAGTGTTGGGGGTGTGGGGGTGGATGGGGATGGGGTATGGGCTGTGGACAGTGTTGGGGGTGTTGGGGTGGATGGGGCTGGGGAGCGGGCTGTGGACAGTGTTGGGAGTGTGGGGGTGGATGGGGCTGGGGAGCGGGCTGTGGACAGTGTTGGGGGTGTGGGGGTGGATGGGGCTGGGGAGCGGGCTGTGGACAGTGTTGGGGGTGTGGGGGTGGATGGGGCTGGGGAGCGGGCTGTGGACGGTGTTGGGAGTGTGGGGGTGGATGGGGCTGGGGAGCGGGCTGTGGGCGGTGTTGAGGGGGTGGGGGTGGATGGGGCTGGGGAGCGGGCTGTGGACAGTGTTGGGGGTGGGGGTGGATGGGGCTGGGGAGCGGGCTGTGGACAGTGTTGGGGGTGTGGGGGTGGATGGGGCTGGGGAGCGGGCTGTGGACAGTGTTGGGGGTGTGGGGGTGGATGGGGCTGGGGAGCGGGCTGTGGACAGTGTTGGGGGTGTGGGGGTGGATGGGGCTGGGGAGCGGGCTGTGGACAGTGTTGGGGGTGTGGGGGTGGATGGGGCTGGGGAGCTGGCTGTGGATAGTGTTGGGGGTGTGGGGGTGGATGGGGCTGGGGAGCGGGCTGTGGACAGTGTTGGGGGTGTGGGGGTGGATGGGGATGGGGTATGGGCTGTGGACAGTGTTGGGGGGTGTTGGGGTGGATGGGGCTGGGGAGCGGGCTGTGGACAGTGTTGGGGGTGTGGGGGTGGATGGGGCTGGGGAGCGGGCTGTGGACAGTGTTGGGGGGTGTGGGGGTGGATGGGGCTGGGGAGCGGGCTGTGGACAGTGTTGGGGGTGTGGGGGTGGATGGGGATGGGGTATGGGCTGTGGACAGTGTTGGGGGTGTTGGGGTGGATGGGGCTGGGGAGCGGGCTGTGGATAGTGTTGGGGGTGTGGGGGTGGATGGGGCTGGGGAGCGGGCTGTGGACAGTGTTGGGGGTGTGGGGGTGGATGGGGCTGGGGAGCGGGCTGTGGGCGGTGTTGAGGGGGGTGGGGGGTGGATGGGGCTGGGGAGCGGGCTGTGGACAGTGTTGGGGGTGTTGGGGTGGATGGGGCTGGGGAGCGGGCTGTGGATAGTGTTGGGGGTGTGGGGGTGGATGGGGCTGGGGAGCGGGCTGTGGGCGGTGTTGGGGGTGTGGGGGTGGATGGGGATGGGGTATGGGCTGTGGACAGTGTTGGGGGTGTGGGGGTGGATGGGGCTGGGGAGCGGGATGTGGATGGTGTTGGGGGAGGTGGGGGTGGATGGGGCTGGGGAGCGGGCTGTGGACAGTGTTGGGGGTGTGGGGGGTGGATGGGGCTGGGGAGCGGGCTGTGGACAGTGTTGGGGGTGTGGGGGTGGATGGGGCTGGGGAGCGGGCTGTGGACAGTGTTGGGGGTGTGGGGGTGGATGGGGCTGGGGAGCGGGCTGTGGGCGGTGTTGAGGGGGTGGGGGTTGATGGGGCTTTGGAGAGGGCTGTGGACGATGTTGGGGGGGTTGGGGGTGGATGGGGCTGGGGAGCGGGCTGTGGATAGTGTTGGGGGAGGTGGGGGTGGATGGGGCTGGGGAGCGGGCTGTGGACAGTGTTGGGGGAGGTGGGGGTGGATGGGGCTGGGGAGCGGGCTGTGGACGATGTTGGGGGGGTTGGGGGTGGATGGGGCTGGGGAGCGGGCTGTGGATAGTGTTGGGGGAGGTGGGGGTGGATGGGGCTGGGGAGCGGGCTGTGGACAGTGTTGGGGGAGGTGGGGGTGGATGGGGCTGGGGAGCGGGCTGTGGACAGTGTTGGGGGTGTGGGTGTGGATGGAGCTGTGGAGTGGGCTGTGGACAGTGTTGGGGGTGTGGGGGTGGATGGGGCTTGGGAGCGGGCTGTGGAAGGTGTTGGAGGGATGTGTTGGGGGTTTGGGGGTGAATGGGGCTGGGGAGCGGGATGTGGACGGTGTTGGGGCGTGGGGGTTGATGGGGCTGGTGAACAGGCTGTGGACAGTGTTGGGGGGTATGGGGTGGAATGGTCTGGGGAGCGGGCTGTGGGTGGTGTTGGGGGTGGATGACGCTGAGGAGAGGGCTGTGGACGGTGTTGGGGGGGGGGATGGGGGTGGATGGGGCTGGGGAACGGGCTGTGGGTGGGTTGGGTGGATGGGGGTGGATGGGACTGGGGAGCGGGCTGTGGACGGTATTTTGGGGGTGGGGGTAGATGGGGCTTGGGAGCGGGCTGTGGACGGTGTTGGGGGGGGGGGATGGGGGTGGATGGGGCTGGGGAACGGGCTGTGGGTGGGTTGGGTGGATGGGGGTGGATGGGACTGGGGAGCGGGCTGTGGACGGTATTTTGGGGGTGGGGGTAGATGGGGCTTGGGAGCGGGCTATGGACGGTGTTGGGGCGTGAGGTTGATGGGCCTGGGGCGCAGGCTTTGGACGGTGTTGGGGGTCTGGGGGTGAATGGGGCTGGGGCGCAGGCTTTGGACGGTGTTGGGGGTGGGGGTTGATGGGGCTGGGGAGCTGCCGGTGGACGGTGTTGGGAAGGATGGGGTTGGATGGGGCTGCGGAGCAGGCTGTGGACGATGTTAGGGGGGTTGGGGGTGGATGGGGCTTGGGAGCGGGCTGTGTACGGTGTTGGGGGTGGATGGTGCAGGGGAGCAGGCTGTGGATGGTTTTGGGGGTAATGAGGGTGGATGGGGCTGGGAGCGGACTGTGGCCGTTGTTGGGGGGGTGGGGGTGGATGGGGCTGGGGAGCGGGCTATGGGTGGTGTTGGGGGGGTGGGGGTGGATGGGGCTGGGGAGCGGGCTATGGGTGGTGTTGGGGGTGGATGGGGCTGAGGAGCGGGCTGTGGACGGTGTTGGGGGTGGATGGGGCTGAGGAGCGGGCTGTGGACATTGTTGTGGGGCATGGGGGTGGATGGGGCTGGGGACAGTTTAGGGGGTGGGGGTGGATGGGGCTGGGGAGCAGGCTGTGGACGGTGTTGGGGGAGGTGGGGGTGGATGGGGCTGGGGAGCGGGCTGTGGACGGTGTTGGGGGAGGTGGGGGTGGATGGGGCTGGGGAGCGGGCTGTGGACAGTGTTGGGGGTGTGGGGGTGGATGGGGATGGGGTATGGGCTGTGGATAGTGTTGGGGATGTGGGGGTGGATGGGGCTGGGGAGCGGGCTGTGGACAGTGTTGGGAGTGTGGGGGTGGATGGGGCTGGGGAGCGGGCTGTGGACAGTGTTGGGAGTGTGGGGGTGGATGGGGATGGGGTATGGGCTGTGGATAGTGTTGGGGGTGTGGGGGTGGATGGGGCTGGGGTATGGGCTGTGGATAGTGTTGGGGGTGTGGGGGTGGATGGGGCTGGGGAGCGGGCTGTGGATAGTGTTGGGGGTGTGGGGGTGGATGGGGCTGGGGAGCGGGCTGTGGACAGTGTTGGGGGTGTGGGGGTGGATGGGGCTGGGGAGCGGGCTGTGGACAGTGTTGGGAGTGTGGGGGTGGATGGGGCTGGGGAGCGGGCTGTGGATAGTGTTGGGAGTGTGGGGGTGGATGGGGCTGGGGAGCGGGCTGTGGACAGTGTTGGGAGTGTGGGGGTGGATGGGGCTGGGGAGCGGGCTGTGGACAGTGTTGGGAGTGTGGGGGTGGATGGGGCTGGGGAGCGGGCTGTGGATAGTGTTGGGAGTGTGGGGGTGGATGGGGCTGGGGAGCGGGCTGTGGACAGTGTTGGGAGTGTGGGGGTGGATGGGGCTGGGGAGCGGGCTGTGGACAGTGTTGGGGGTGTGGGGGTGGATGGGGCTGGGGAGCGGGCTGTGGACAGTGTTGGGGGTGTGGGGGTGGATGGGGCTGGGGAGCGGGCTGTGGACAGTGTTGGGGGTGTGGGGGTGGATGGGGCTGGGGAGCGGGCTGTGGACAGTGTTGGGAGTGTGGGGGTGGATGGGGATGGGGTATGGGCTGTGGACAGTGTTGGGGGTGTGGGGGTGGATGGGGCTGGGGAGCGGGCTGTGGACAGTGTTGGGAGTGTGGGGGTGGATGGGGCTGGGGAGCGGGCTGTGGACAGTGTTGGGGGTGTGGGGGTGGATGGGGCTGGGGAGCGGGCTGTGGACAGTGTTGGGGGTGTGGGGGGTGGATGGGGCTGGGGAGCGGGCTGTGGACAGTGTTGGGGGTGTGGGGGTGGATGGGGCTGGGGAGCGGGCTGTGGACAGTGTTGGGGGTGTGGGTGTGGATGGGGCTGGGGAGCGGGCTGTGGACGGTGTTGGGGGAGGTGGGGGTGGATGGGGCTGGGGAGCGGGCTGTGGACAGTGTTGGGGGTGTTGGGGTGGATGGGGCTGGGGAGCGGGCTGTGGATAGTGTTGGGGGTGTGGGTGTTGGATGGGGCTGGGGAGCGGGCTGTGGACGGTGTTGGGGGTGTTGGGGTGGATGGGGCTGGGGAGCGGGCTGTGGACAGTGTTGGGGGTGTTGGGGGTGGATGGGGCTGGGGAGCGGGCTGTGGACGGTGTTGGGGGTGGATGGGGCTGGGGAGCGGGCTGTGGACGGTGTTGGGGGTGGATGGGGCTGGGGAGCGGGCTGTGGACGGTGTTGGGGGAGGTGGGGGTGGATGGGGCTGGGGAGCGGGCTGTGGACGGTGTTGGGGGTGTGGGCGTGGTTGGGGCTGGGGAGCGGGCTGTGGACAGTGTTGGGGGTGTGGGGGTGGATGGGGCTGGGGAGCGGGCTGTGGATGGTGTTGGGAGTGTGGGGGTGGATGGGGATGGGGTATGGGCTGTGGATAGTGTTGGGGGTGTGGGGGTGGATGGGGCTGGGGAGCGGGCTGTGGACAGTGTTGGGAGTGTGGGGGTGGATGGGGCTGGGGAGCGGGCTGTGGACAGTGTTGGGGGTGTGGGGGTGGATGGGGCTGGGGAGCGGGCTGTGGACAGTGTTGGGGGTGTTGGGGTGGATGGGGCTGGGGAGCGGGCTGTGGATAGTGTTGGGGGTGTGGGGGTGGATGGGGCTGGGGAGCGGGCTGTGGACAGTGTTGGGGGTGTGGGGGTGGATGGGGCTGGGGAGCGGGCTGTGGACAGTGTTGGGGGTGTTGGGGTGGATGGGGCTGGGGAGCGGGCTGTGGACAGTGTTGGGGGTGTGGGGGTGGATGGGGCTGGGGAGCGGGCTGTGGACGGTGTTGGGGGAGGTGGGGGTGGATGGGGCTGGGGAGCGGGCTGTGGACAGTGTTGGGGGTGTGGGTGTGGATGGGGATGGGGAGCGGGCTGTGGATAGTGTTGGGGGTGTGGGTGTGGATGGGGATGGGGTATGGGCTGTGGATAGTGTTGGGGGTGTGGGGGTGGATGGGGATGGGGTATGGGCTGTGGATAGTGTTGGGGGTGTGGGGGTGGATGGGGATGGGGAGCGGGCTGTGGACAGTGTTGGGGGTGTGGGTGTGGATGGGGATGGGGTATGGGCTGTGGATAGTGTTGGGGGTGTGGGGGTGGATGGGGATGGGGTATGGGCTGTGGACAGTGTTGGGGGTGTGGGGGTGGATGGGGATGGGGTATGGGCTGTGGACAGTGTTGGGAGTGTGGGGGTGGATGGGGATGGGGTATGGGCTGTGGATAGTGTTGGGGGTGTGGGGGTGGTTGGGGCTGGGGAGCGGGCTGTGGATAGTGTTGGGGGTGTGGGTGTGGATGGGGATGGGGTATGGGCTGTGGACAGTGTTGGGAGTGTGGGGGTGGATGGGGATGGGGTATGGGCTGTGGATAGTGTTGGGGGTGTGGGGGTGGATGGGGCTGGGGAGCGGGCTGTGGATAGTGTTGGGGGTGGGGGTGGATGGGGCTGGGGAGCGGGCTGTGGACAGTGTTGGGGGTGTGGGGGTGGATGGGGCTGGGGAGCGGGCTGTGGATAGTGTTGGGGGTGTGGGGGTGGATGGGGATGGGGTATGGGCTGTGGACAGTGTTGGGGGTGTGGGGGTGGTTGGGGCTGGGGAACAGGCTGTGGACAGTGTTGGGGGTGTGGGGGTGGATGGGGCTGGGGAGCGGGCTGTGGACAGTGTTGGGGGTGTGGGGGTGGATGGGGCTGGGGAGCGGGCTGTGGACAGTGTTGGGGGTGTGGGGGTGGATGGGGCTGGGGAGCGGGCTGTGGACAGTGTTGGGGGTGTGGGGGTGGATGGGGCTGGGGAGCGGGCTGTGGACAGTGTTGGGGGTGGATGGGGCTGGGGAGCGGGCTGTGGACGGTGTTGGGGGAGGTGGGGGTGGATGGGGCTGGGGAGCGGGCTGTGGAAGGTGTTGGGGGTGTGGGGGTGGATGGGGCTGGGGAGCGGGCTGTGGACGGTGTTGGGGGTGGATGGGGCTGGGGAGCGGGCTGTGGACGGTGTTGGGGGTGGATGGGGCTGGGGAGCGGGCTGTGGAAGGTGTTGGAGGGATGTGTTGGGGGTTTGGGGGTGAATGGGGCTGGGGAGCGGGCTGTGGACGGTGTTGGGGGTGTTGGGGTGGATGGGGCTGGGGAGCGGGCTGTGGACGGTGTTGGGGGTGTGGGGGTGGATGGGGCTGGGGAGCGGGCTGTGGACGGTGTTGGGGGTGGATGGGGCTGGGGAGCGGGCTGTGGACGGTGTTGGGGGTGGATGGGGCTGGGGAGCGGGCTGTGGACGGTGTTGGGGGAGGTGGGGGTGGATGGGGCTGGGGAGCGGGCTGTGGACAGTGTTGGGGGGGTGGGTGCTGGATGGGGCTGTGGAGTGGGCTGTGGGCGGTGTTCGTGGGGGTGAGGGTGGATGGGGCTGTGGAGTGGGCTGTGGAAGGTGTTGGAGGTGTGGGGGTGGATGGGGCTTGGGAGCGGGCTGTGGAAGGTGTTGGAGGGATGTGTTGGGGGTTTGGGGGTGAATGGGGCTGGGGAGCGGGATGTGGACGGTGTTGGGGCGTGAGGTTGATGGGGCTGGTGAACAGGCTGTGGACAGTGTTGGGGGGTATGGGGTGGAATGGTCTGGGGAGCGGGCTGTGGGTGGTGTTGGGGGTGGATGACGCTGAGGAGAGGGCTGTGGACGGTGTTGGGGGGGGGGATGGGGGTGGATGGGGCTGGGGAACGGGCTGTGGGTGGGTTGGGTGGATGGGGGTGGATGGGACTGGGGAGCGGGCTGTGGACGGTATTTTGGGGGTGGGGGTAGATGGGGCTTGGGAGCGGGCTGTGGACGGTGTTGGGGGGGGGGATGGGGGTGGATGGGGCTGGGGAACGGGCTGTGGGTGGGTTGGGTGGATGGGGGTGGATGGGACTGGGGAGCGGGCTGTGGACGGTATTTTGGGGGTGGGGGTAGATGGGGCTTGGGAGCGGGCTGTGGACGGTGTTGGGGGGGTGGGTGGTGGATGGGGCTGGGGAGCGGGCTGTGGACGGTGTTGGGGGGGTGGGTGGTGGATGGGGCTGTGGACAGTGTTGGGGGTGTGGGGGTGGATGGGGATGGGGTATGGGCTGTGGATAGTGTTGGGGGTGTGGGGGTGGATGGGGATGGGGTATGGGCTGTGGATAGTGTTGGGGGTGTGGGGGTGGATGGGGCTGGGGTATGGGCTGTGGATAGTGTTGGGGGTGTGGGGGTGGATGGGGCTGGGGTATGGGCTGTGGATGGTGTTGGGGGTGTGGGGGTGGTTGGGGCTGGGGAGCGGACTGTGGACGGTGTTGGGGGTGTGGGGGTGGATGGGGCTGGGGAGCGGGCTGTGGACAGTGTTGGGGGTGTGGGGGTGGATGGGGATGGGGTATGGGCTGTGGACAGTGTTGGGGGTGTGGGGGTGGATGGGGCTGGGGAGCGGGCTGTGGACAGTGTTGGGGGTGTGGGGGTGGATGGGGATGGGGTATGGGCTGTGGACAGTGTTGGGGGTGTTGGGGTGGATGGGGCTGGGGAGCGGGCTGTGGACGGTGTTGGGGGAGGTGGGGGTGGATGGGGCTGGGGAGCGGGCTGTGGAAGGTGTTGGAGGGATGTGTTGGGGGTTTGGGGGTTAATGGGGCTGGGGAGCGGGCTATGGACGGTGTTGGGGCGTGAGGTTGATGGGGCTGGGGCGCAGGCTTTGGACGGTGTTGGGGGTCTGGGGGTGAATGGGGCTGGGGAGCGGACTGTGGACAGTGTTGGGAAGGATGGGGTTGGATGGGGCTGCGGAGCAGGCTGTGGACGATGTTAGGGGGGTTGGGGGTGGATGGGGCTTGGGAGCGGGCTGTGTACGGTGTTGGGGGTGGATGGTGCAGGGGAGCAGGCTGTGGATGGTTTTGGGGGTAATGAGGGTGGATGGGGCTGGGAGCGGACTGTGGCCGTTGTTGGGGGGGTGGGGGTGGATGGGGCTGGGGAGCGGGCTATGGGTGGTGTTGGGGGGGTGGGGGTGGATGGGGCTGGGGAGCGGGCTGTGGACAGTGTTGGGGGTGTGGGGGTGGAAGGGGCTGGGGAGCGGGCTGTGGACAGTGTTGGGGGTGTGGGGGTGGATGGGGCTGGGGTATGGGCTGTGGACAGTGTTGGGGGTGTGGGTGTGGATGGGGCTGGGGAGCGGGCTGTGGATAGTGTTGGGGGTGTGGGGGTGGATGGGGATGGGGTATGGGCTGTGGACAGTGTTGGGGGTGTGGGGGTGGATGGGGCTGGGGAGCGGGCTGTGGATAGTGTTGGGGGTGTGGGGGTGGATGGGGATGGGGAGCGGGCTGTGGATAGTGTTGGGGGTGTGGGTGTGGATGGGGATGGGGTATGGGCTGTGGATAGTGTTGGGGGTGTGGGGGTGGATGGGGATGGGGTATGGGCTGTGGACGGTGTTGGGGGTGTGGGGGTGGATGGGGCTGGGGAGCGGGCTGTGGACAGTGTTGGGGGTGTGGGGGTGGATGGGGCTGGGGAGCGGGCTGTGGATAGTGTTGGGGGTGTGGGGGTGGATGGGGCTGGGGTATGGGCTGTGGATAGTGTTGGGGGTGTGGGGGTGGATGGGGATGGGGTATGGGCTGTGGATAGTGTTGGGGGTGTGGGGGTGGATGGGGATGGGGTATGGGCTGTGGACAGTGTTGGGGGTGTGGGGGTGGATGGGGCTGGGGAGCGGGCTGTGGACGGTGTTGGGGGTGTGGGGGTGGATGGGGATGGGGAGCGGGCTGTGGATAGTGTTGGGGGTGTGGGGGTGGATGGGGATGGGGTATGGGCTGTGGATAGTGTTGGGGGTGTGGGGGTGGATGGGGATGGGGTATGGGCTGTGGACAGTGTTGGGGGTGTGGGGGTGGATGGGGCTGGGGAGCGGGCTGTGGACGGTGTTGGGGGTGTGGGGGTGGATGGGGATGGGGAGCGGGCTGTGGATAGTGTTGGGGGTGTGGGGGTGGATGGGGATGGGGTATGGGCTGTGGACAGTGTTGGGGGTGTGGGGGTGGATGGGGATGGGGTATGGGCTGTGGATAGTGTTGGGGGTGTGGGGGTGGATGGGGATGGGGTATGGGCTGTGGATAGTGTTGGGGGTGTGGGCGTGGTTGGGGCTGGGGAGCGGCATGTTGATTGTGTCGGAGATTAGTGTTGGGTGTTGGGTGGGGGGGGAGGGGACGGGGCGGGAGGGTCTCATGGGTGATGTGCTGTTACCTCGTCTCCTGAACAGGGAGCAGGCTTTACAGAAAATTCAGAACCCCAGAGGAAAGGCATTTAATCAATTCACCAAATAATCAATTATCCGCCCATCTCGTTCGGATAATTGAGGTTCCTCTATATCTTCTCTGTCTCTAATAAGTCACCTCTCAAACTTCCTCTCTCGAACATAAATAGCTTCAAGACCCTCAGCCTTTCCTCGTTAGACCTTCCTTCCATACCAGGCAACATCCGAGTAAATCTCCTCTGAACCCTTTCCAAAGCTTCTACATCTCTCGTATAATGCTGTGACCAGAACTGTACACAATATTCCAAGCTTTGTACAGCACCAACATGACCTCGTGGCTCCGAAACTCAATCCCTCTACCAATTAAATACTAACACACTGTATGCTGAAAATGTGTTGCTGGAAAAGCGCAGCAGGTCAGGCAGCATCCAAGGAGCAGGAGAATTGATGTTTTGGGCATAAGCCCTTCTTCAGGAATGAGGAAAGTGTGCCAAGCAGGCTAAGATAAAAGGTAGGGAGGAGGGACTTGGGGGAGGCACGTTGGAAATGTGATAGGTGGAAGGAGGTCAAGGTGAGGGTGATAGGCTGGAGTGGGGGTGAGGGCAGAGAGGTCAGGAAGAAGATTGCAGGTTAGGAAGGTGGTGCTGAGTTCGAGGGTTGGGACTGAGACAAGGTGGGGGGAGGGGAAATGAGGAAACTGGAGAAATCTGAGTTCATCCCTTGTGGTTGGAGGGTTCCTAGGCGGAAGATGAGACACTCTTCCTCCAACCGTCGTGTTACTATGGTCTGGTGATGGAGGAGTCCAAGGACCTGCATGTCCTTGGTGGAGTGGGAGGGGGAGTTGAAGTGTTGAGCCACGGGGTGGTTGGGTTGGTTGGTCCGGGTGTCCCAGAGGTGTTCTCTGAAACGTTCCGCAAGTAGGCGGCCTGTCTCCCCAATATAGAGGAGGCCACATCGGGTGCAGCGGATGCAATAAATGATGTGTGTGGAGGTGCAGGTGAATTTGTGGTGGATATGGAAGGATCCCTTGGGGCCTTGGAGGGAAGTAAGGGGGGAGGTATGGGCGGAAGTTTTGCATTTCTTGCGGTTGCACTGTATGCCGACTTAATAACCCTACCAACCTTATCAACCTGGGTGGCAACTTTCAGCGATCTATGTACATCTGTGCCATGTCTCAGCCCAGCTCTACAGCTTATCTATGTCCCTCTGTAACCTGCAACATCCTTCAGCACTATCCACAACTCCACCAACCTTAGTGCCATCTGCAAATTTACTAACCCATCCTTCTACACCCTCATCCAGGTCGTTTATAAAAATGACAAACAGCAGTGGCCCCAAAACAGATCCTTGCAGTACCCCACAAGTAACTAAACTCCAGGATGAACATTTCCCATCAACCACCACCCTCTGTCTTCTTTCAGCTTGCCAATTACTGATCCAAACCACTAAATCCCCCTCAGTCCCATTCCTCTGTATTTTGTGCAATAGCCTGTAGTGGGGGAACCTTATCAAACGCCTTACTGAAACCCATATACACCACATCAACTACTTCACCCTCATCTACCTGGTCTCCTTCTCAAAGAACTCAATAAGGTTTGTGAGGCACAGCCTACCCTTCACAAAACCGTGCTGACTATCCCTAATGAGTTTATTGCTTTTTTAGATGATTATCAATCCTATCGCTTGTAACCTTTTTTGACACTTCACCCACAACTGAAGTAAGGCTCACTGATCTATAATTACCAGGATTGTCTCTACTCCCTTCTTGAACAAGGGGAACCACATTTGCTATCATCCAGTCTTCTGGCACTATTCCTGTAGACAATGACGACATAAAGATCAAAGCCAAAGGTTCAGCAATTTCCTCCCTGGCTTCCCAGAGATAAGCTGCAGAGCTGGGCTGAGAGGTGGCAAATGGAGTTTAATGCAGAACAGTGTGAGGTGATTCACTTTGGAAGGAGTAAGAGGAATGCAGAATACTGAGCTCATGGTAACATTCTTGGTAGTGTAGATGAGCAGAGGAATCTCAGTGTCCATGTATGGAAATCCTTGAGAATTGCCACCCAGGTTAATAGGGTTGTTAAGAAGGCATACAGTGTGTTACCTTTTGTTGGTAGAGGGATTGAGTTTGAGAGCCAAGACATTATGCTACAGCTGTACAAAACTCTGGTGCGGCTACACCATTGTGTACAGTTCTGGTCACCACATTATAAGAAGGATGTGGAAGCTTTGGAAAGTGTTCAGAGGAGATTTACTAGGATGTTGCCTGATATGAAGAGAAGGCCTTATGAAGAAAGGCTGAGGGACTTGAGGCTGTTTTCATTAGAGAGAAGGCGGCTAGGAGGTGAATTAATTGAGACATATAAGGTAATCAGAGGGTTAGATAGGGTGGACAGGGAGAGCCTTTTTCCAGGTATGGTGACAGTGAGCACGAGGGGGCATAGCTTTAAATTGAGGGGTGATAGATATAGGACAGATGTCAGAGGTAGTTTCTTTACTCAGAGAGTAGCAGGGCGTGGAATGTCCTGCCTGCAACGGTAGTAGACTCGCAACTTTGTGGGCATTGGATAAACATATGGACGAAAATGGAATAGCATAGGTTAGATGGGCTTCAGATTGGTTCCACAGGTCGGCACAACATCGAGGGTCGAAGGTGCTGTACTGCTCTGTAATGTTTTATGTTCTATATAATGCTGACATAAAGATCAAAGCAAAAGGCTCGGCAATCTCTCCCTGGTTTTCCAGAGTATCTGAGGATAAATCCCATCCGGCCCAGGGGATTTACCTATTTTCACACTTCCCAGAATGGCTAACACCTCCTCCATGTGAACCTCAATCCCATCTAGTCTCGTAGCCTGTATCTCTGTATTCTCCTCCATTACACTGTCTTTTTTCAGTTTGCACATTGACAAAAAAAATTCATTTCGTGCTTCCCCTATCTCCTCTGACTCCATGCATAACTTCCCACTACTGTCCTTGACTGGCCCTCATCTTACTCCAGTCATTCTTTTATTCCTGATATACCTGTAGAAAGCTTTTGTAATTTTCCTTGAACCTATCTGCCAACAACTTCGCATGTCCCTTCTTGGCTCTTCTTAGCTCTCTCTTTAGGTGTTTCCTGACTAACCTGTAACTCTCCAGTGCTCTAACTGAGCCTTCACGTCTCATCCTAACATAAACCTTCTTCTTCCTCTTGACAAGAGATTCAACTTCTTTAGTAAACCACGGCTCCCTCGCTAGACCACTTCCTCCCTGCCTGACAGGTACATACTTATCAAGGACATGCAGTAACTGTTCCTCAATAAACTCCACATGTCAGGTCAGAGTGGTGCTGGAAAAGCCCAGCAGGTCAGGCAGCATCCGAGGAGAAGGAAATTTATGTTGATTCTTCTGCTCCTCAGATGCTGCCTGACCTGCTGGGCTTTTCCAGCACCACTCTAATCTAGACTCTGGTTTCCAGCATCTGCAGTCCTTGTTTTTACCTAACTCCACATGTTAATTGCACCCATCCTCTGCAGTTTCCTTCTCCATTCTATGGATGCTAAATCTTGCCTTTCATAATTGCCTATTCCTCAGCTATAACTCTTGCCCTGCGGTATATACCTATCCCTTTCCATCGCCAAAAGTAAACATAACTGAATTGTGGTCACTATCACCAAAGTGCTCACCTGCCTCCAAATCTAATACCTGGCTGGGCTCATTACCCAGTACCAAATCCAATGTGGCCTCGCCCCTTGTTGGCCTGTCTACATACTGGGTCAGGAAGCCCTCCAGGACACATTGGACAAAAACTGACCCATCTAAAGGGAGGGATTTTGCCAGTTGGATACAAAGCTGGCTTGACAGTAGGTGATGGAGGGTGATGGTGGATGGTTGTTTATTGGAGTAGATGCCTGTGACCAGCAGTGTGTTATGGGGAGCTGCACTGGGTGCACTTTTCCTTGTCATTCTTATGAATGATTGGGATGAGAATTTAAAAAGTATGGTTCATAAGTTTGGGGATGACAACAAAATTGGTGATATAATGGAAAGTGAACAAAGTTACTGACAATTGCACTGGTGGCCTGAGTAGTGGCACATGGAGTTTTGTTTGCATAAATGTGAGGTATGGCATTTTGCCAAAATGACCAAGGGTAGGACTTATACAAATAGTGGTAGGGTGCTGGATACTTCATTTATCTGTGTAATGTAAGCATTGCTGACTGAGAAGGTACCCTTGAGAAAGTGGGGGAGAGCTGCCTTCTTGACCCGCTGAAGTCCATGTGCTGTGGGTTGACCCACAATGCCCTGAGGGAGGGAATTCCAGGATTCTGACCCAGTGACAGTGATATATTTCCAAGTCAGGATGGTGAGGGCTTGGAGAGGAACTTGTCGGGGCTGGTGTTCCCATGTATCTGCTGCCCCTGTACTTCATGATGGAAGTAGTCGTGGGTTTGGAAGGTGTTGTCTGAGGATCTTTGATGAATCTCTGCAGTGCATCTTGTAGACAGTACACACTGCAGCACCACAACTCTGGTACTCCAGCATCTGCAGTCCTCACCTTTTCCTCGACAGTACACACTGCAGCTACTGAGTGTCAGTGGTGGAGGGAGTGAATGTTTGTGGATATGCTGCCAATCAAGCGAGGGCTGCTTTGTCCTGAAAGGTGTCAAACTTCTTGAGCGTCATTGGAACTAAGCACATCCAGGGCAAGTGGGGAGTATTCTATCAGACTCCTGCCTTGTGCCTTGTAGATGGTGGACAGCCTTTGGGGAGTCGGGACGGGAGTTACTCACTGCAGTATCCCTAGTCTCTGTCCTGCTGTTATAGCCTCTGTGCTGATGTGGTGAGTGCTGTTGAGTATCTGGTCAACGATAATCCCCAGGATGTTGACAGTAGGTGATTCAGTGATGGTAATACCGTCGAATGTCAAGGGGTGGTGGTTAGATTGTCTCTTATTGGTGATGGTTATTGCCTGGCATTTGTGAGGCGTGAATGTTACTTGCCACTTGTCAGCCCAAGCCTGGCTATTGTCCAGATCTTGTTGTATTTGAGCACGGACTACTTCAGTATCTGAGGAGTCACGAATGGTGCTGAACACTGTGCAATTGTCAGCGAATATCTCCACTTCTGACCTTATGATGGAGGGAAGGTCATTGATGAAGCAGCTGAAGATGGTTGGACCCAGCACATTACCTTAGGAATCCCTGCAGAGATGCAAAGGACTTCTGGGAAGGGTAAGTAGAACAGTTTATATTTGCGTGGTTGTGTTACCCGAGACACTACTCGGGTAGTGCCTCCCACCTATCTTCCTCCTCTAACCTAAAAAAACAGTTGTAGGAGTCAGATTGACAAGGTAAGGTAACTAGTTTATTTCTTCATCCTTTTTTAGTAGTCACTTCGGGAGTTAGAATCGTGGGAATGGAGGTTAGGGCAGTGGAATGTTCCTCCTGCAGAATGTGGGAGGTAAGGGTCACCACTAGTGTCCCTGCTGACTACATCTGTGGGAAATGAACCCAACTCCAGTTCCTCAAAAACCCCGTTAGGGAACTGGAGCTGGAGCTGGATGAACTTCAGATCATTCGGGAGGCAGAGGGGGTTAGTGAGAGGAGTTACAGGGAGGTAGTCACTCCTCAGGTACAAGAAAAAGGCAGATGGGTTACAGTCAGGGGACAGAAAGGGAACCAGCAGGCAGTGCAGGGATCCCCTGTGCCCGTTCCCCTCAAAAACATGTATACTGTTTTGGATACTGTTGCGGGGACAACTTACCAGGGGTAAGCAATGGGGTACAGCTCTCTGGGGAAGGGGGGAGAGGAGCAGAGTTTTAGTCATTGGGGACTCCATAGTTAGGGGGACAGATAGGAGGTTCTGTGGGGAAGTGAGAGAGACTCACGGTTGCCTCCCAGGTGCCAGGGTCCATGATGTCTCTGATCGTGTTTTTGGGATCCTTCGGGGGAAGGGAGAGCAGCCACAAGTCGTGGTCCACATTGGCACCAACAACATAGGTCGGAAGAGAGATGGGGACTTGAGGCAGAAATTCAGGGAGCTAGGATGGAAGCTTAGAGCTAGGACGAACAGAGTTGTTGTCTCTGGTTTGCTGCCCATGCCATGCACTAGTGAGGTGAGGAATAGGGAGGGAAAGGAGTTGAACATGTGGCTACAGGGATGGTGCAGGAGGGAGGGATTTGGGTTTTTGGATAATTGGAGCTCTTTCTGGGGTAGGTGGGACCTCTACAAGCAGGATGGTCTTCATCTAAACCAGAGGGGTACCAATATCCTGGGTGGGAAATTCACTAAAGCTATTGGGGTGGGTTTAAACTAATACAGCAGGGGATGGGAACCAAAATGGTAGGACAGGTACAGAAGAGAATAAGAGTAGGGAGTTCCCAAATCAAGTATCTGACACTGGCAAGCGAGAACGTGGTTTGAAGTGTGTGTACTTCAACGCGGGGAGCATCCGAAATAAAGTGGGTGAACTGGCAGCTTGGGTAGGTACCTGGGACATCGATGTTGTGGCCATTTCGGAGACATGGATAGAGCAGGGACAGGAATGGCTGTTGCAGGTTCTGGGATTCAGATGTTTCAGTAAGAACAGAGAAGATGGTAAAAGAGGGGGAGGTGTAGCATTGTTAGTCAAGGACAGTATTACAGTTGTAGAAAGGATGTTAGGGGACGTCAACTGAGGTAGTATGGGCTGAGGTTAGAAACAGGAAAGGAGAGGTCACCCTGTTGGGAGTTTTCTATAGGCCTCTGAATAGTCCCAGAGATGTACAGGAAAGGATAGCAAGGATGATTCCCGAAAGGAGTGAGAGAGACAGGGTAGTTGTCATGGGGGACTCCAACTTTCCAAATATTGACTGGGATCACTATAGTACGAGTACTATAGATGGGTCAGTTTTTGTCCAGTGTGTGCAGGAGGGCTTCCTGACACAGTATGTAGACAGGCCGACAAGGGGCGAAGCCACTTTAGATTTGGTACTGGGTAATGAGCCCGGCCAGGTGTTAGACTTGGAAGTAGGTGAGCACTTTGGTGATAGCGATCACAATTCTGTCAGGTTTACTTTAGGAAAGGGATAGGTGTATACCACTGGGCAAGAGTTACAGCTGGGGGAAGGGAAATTACTATGTAATGAGGAAAGATTTAGAAAGCGTAGAATGGAGAAGGAAACTGCAGGGGATGGGCACATTAAAAATGTGGAGCTTATTGAAGGTAAAGCTCCTGTGTGTCCTGTCAGGCAGGGAGGAAGCTGTAGAGCACGGGAGCTGTGGTTTACTAAGGAAATGGAATCCCTGGTCAAGAAGAAGAAGAAGGCTTATGTTAGGACAAAATGTGAAAACTCAGTTAGGGCGCTTGAGGGTTACAAGGAAGTCAGGAAAGACCAAAAAAGAGAGCTCAGAAGAGCCAGGAGGGGACATGAGAAGTTGTTGGCAGATAGGATCAGGGTAAACCCTAAGGCTTTCCATAGGTATGTCAGGAATAAAAGAATGACGAGAGTTAAATTAGGGCCAAGTTGTGTGTGGAGTCAGAGGAGATAGGGGAAGCACTAAATAAATATTTTTCGACAGTGTTCACTATAGAAAATGAAAATGTTGGTGAAGAAGACACAGAGATACTTGCATCTAGACTAGAAGAGATTGAGGTTCACAAAGAAGAGGTATTAGAAATCCTGCAGAGTGTGAAAATAGACAAGTCCCCTGGGCCGGATGGGATCTATCCTAGGATCCTCTGGGAAGCAAGGGAAGAGATTGCTGAGCCTTTGGCATTGATCTTCAAATCATCATTGTCTACAGGAATAGTGCCTGAGGACTGGTGAATAGCAAATGTAGGTCCCTTGTTCAAAAAGGGTAGTAGAGACAACCCTGGAAATTACAGACCAGTGAGTCTCACTTCAGTTATTGATAAAGTGTTGGAAAAGGTTATAAGATATAGGATTTATAACCATCTAGAAAAGAATAATCTGATCAGGGACAGTCAGCACGATTTTGTGAAGGGTATGCTGTGCCTAACGAATCTTATTGAGGTCTTTGACAAAGTGACCAAACAGGTAGATGAGAGTAAACAGGTTGAGGTGGTATATACTGATTTCAGCAAGGCGTTCGATAAGGTTAACCACAGTAGACTATCGGCTTCCAAGAGATCAATTGTGTTAGGGGATTCTCTAGTCCGAGGTACAGACAGATGTTACTGTGGCCAGCAGAGAAAAAGCAGAATGGTGTGTTGTTTCCCTGGTGCCAGGATCAAGGATGTCTCAGAGAGGGTGCAGAATGTTCTCACAGGGGAGAGGGCCAGCAAGAGGTCATTGTCCACATTGGAACCAATGACATTGGAAGGGAAAAGGTGGAGATTCTGAAGGGTGATTACAGAGAGTTAGGCAGAAATTTAAAAAGGAGGTCCTTAAGGGTAGTAATATCTGGATTACTCCCAGTGCTACGAGCTATTGAGGGCAGGAATAGGAGGATAGAGCAGATTAATACATGTCTGAGGAGCTGGTGTATGGGAGAAGGATTCACATTTTTGGATCATTGGGATCTCTTTTAGGGTAGAGGTGACCTGTACAAGAAGGACGGATTGCACCTAAATTGGAAGGGGACTAATATACTGGCAGGGATATTTGTTGGAACTGCTCAGGAGGATTTAAACTAGTAAGATGGAGGGTGGGACCCAGGGAGATAGTGAGGAAAGAGATCAATCTGAGACTGGTACAGTTGAGAACAGAAGTGAATCAAACAGTCAGAGCAGGCAGGGACAAGGTAGGACTAATAAATTAAACTACACTTATTTCAATGCAAGGGGCCTAACAGGGAAGGCAGATGAACTCAGGGCATGGTTAGGAACATGGGACTGGGATATCATAGAAATTATGGAAAAATGGCTCAGGGATGGGCAGGACTGGCAGCTTTGTGTTCCAGGATAAAAATGCTACAGAGGGATAGAAAGGGAGGCAAGAGAGGAGGGGGAGTGGCATTTTTGATAAGGGATAGCATTACAGCGACTGGGACTGCCATCGTGTTAAAGGTTTAGATGGAGAGGAATTTGTTAAGTGTGTACAAGACAATTTTCTGATTCAGTATATGGATTTACCCACTAGAAAAGGTGCAACACTTGACCTACTCTTGGGAAATAAGGCAGGGCTGTCAGACTGAGGTGTCAGTGGGAGACTACTTTGAGGTGAGTGACCATAATTCTATTTGATTTAAAATAGTGATGGAAAAGGATAGACCAGATCTAAAAGTTGAAGTTCTACATTGGAGAAAGGCTAATTTTGACAATATTAGGCAAGAACTTTCGAAAGCTGATTGGAGGGAGATGTTTGCAGGTAAAGGGACAGCTGGAAAATGGGAAGCCTTCAGAAATGAGCTAACAAGAATCCAGAGAAAGTATATTCCTGTCAGGGTGAAAGGGAAGGCTGGTAGGTATAGGGAATGCTGGATGACTAAAGAAATTGAGGGTTTGGTTAAGAAAAAGAAGGAAGCATGTGTCAGGTATAGACAGGATAGATCGAGTGAATCCTTAGAAGAGTATAAAGGAAGTAGAAGTATACTTAAGAGGGCAAAATGGGGACATGAGATAGCTTTGGCAAATAGAATTAAGGAGAATCCAAAGGGTTTTTACAAATATATTAAGGACAAAAGGATAACAAGGGAGAGAATAGGGCCCCTCAAAGATCAGCAAGGCGGCCTTTGTGTGGAGCCACAGAAAATGGGGGAGATACTAAATGAATATTTTGCATCAGTATGTACTGTGGAAAAGGATATGGAAGATATACACTGTTAGGAAATATATAGTGACATCTTGTAAAATGTCCAGATTACAGAGGAGGAAGTGCTGGATGTCTTGAAACAGTTAAAGGTGGATAAATCCTCAGGACCTGATCAGGTGTACCCGAGAACTCTGTAGGAAGCTCGAGAAGTGATTGCTGGGCCTCTTGCTGAGATATTTGTATCATCGATAGTCACAGGTGAGGTGCCGGAAGACTGGAGGTTGGCGAACGTGGTGCCACTGTTTAAGAAGGGTGGTAAGGACAAGCCAGGGAACTATAGACCGGTGAGCCTGACCTCGGTGGTGGGCAAGTTGTTGGAGGGAATCCTGAGGGACAGGATGTACATGTATTTGGAAAGGCAAGGACTGATTAGGGATAGTCAACATGGCTTTGTGCGTGGGAAATCATGTCTCACAAACTTGACTGAGTTTGTTGAAGAAGTAACAAAGAGGATTGATGAGGGCAGAGCAGTAGATGTGATCTATATGGATTTCAGTAAGGCATTCGACAAGGTTCCCCATGGGAGATTGATTAACAAGGTTAGATCTCACGGAATACAGGGAGAACTAGCCATTTGGATACAGAACTGGCTCAAAGATAGAAGACAGAGGGTGGTGGTGGAGGGTTGTTTTTCAGACTGGAGGCCTGTGACCAGTGGAGTGCCACAAGGATCGGTGCTGGGCCCTCTACTTTTCATCATTTCCATAAATGATTGATGTTATACCTTTGGATAAGAGGTACAGTTAGTAAGTTTGCAGATGACACCAAAATTGGAGGTGTAGTGGACAGCAAAGAGGGTTACCTCAGATTACAACAGGATCTGGACCAGATGGGCCAATGGGCTGAGAAGTGGCAGATGGAGTTTAATTCAGATAAATGCGAGGTGCTTCATTTTGGGAAAGCTAATCTTAGCAGGACTTATACACTTAATGGTAAGGTCTTAGGGAGTGTTGCTGAACAAAGAGACCTTGGAGTGCAGGTTCATAGCTCCTTGAAAGTGGAGACAGGATAGTGAAGAAGGCGTTTGGTATGCTTTCCTTTATTGGTCAGAGTATTGAGTATAAGAGTTGTGAGCTCATGTTGCGGCTCTACAGGACATTGGTTAGGCCACTGTTGGAATAATGTGTGCAATTCTGGTCTCCTTCCTGTCAGAAAGATGTTGTGAAACTTGAAAGCGTTCAGAAAAGAATTACAAGGATGCTGCCAGGGTTGGAGGATTTGACGTATGGGGAGAGGCTGAACAGGCTGGGGCTGTTTTCCCTGGAGCATCGGAGGCTGAGGGGTGACCTTATAGAGGTTTACAAAATTATGAGCGGCATGGATGGGATAAATAGACAAAGTCTTTTCCCTGGTGTCTGGGAGTCCAGAACTAGAGAGCATAGGTTTAGGGTGAGAGGGGAACAAAATAAAAGAGGGTGGTACGTGTATGGAATGAGCTGCCAGACAATGTGGTGGAGGCTGGTATAATTGCAACATTTAAGAGGCATTTGGATGGGTACATGAATGGGAAGGGTTTGGCGGGATATGGGCCGGGCACTGGCAGGTGGGACTAGATTGGGTTGGGATATCTGGTCGGCATGGACAGGTTGGACTGAAGGGTCTGTTTCCATGCTGTACATCTCTATGACTCTAAAATATGGAGGAATGGGATTGTGGGAAGCATAGCAGTTTGGATCAGTAATTGGCTTGCTGAAAGAAAACAGAGGGTTGGAGTTGATGGAACATGTTATCCTGGTGTCTAGTTACTAGTGGCGTACCGCAAGGGTCGGTGTTGGGTCCACTGCTGTTCGTCATTTTATAAATGACCTGGATGAGGGCTTAAAGAGTGGGTTAGTAAATTTGCGGACGACACTAAAGTTGATGGAGTGTTGGATAGTGATGAAGGATGTAGTAGGTTACAGAGAGACACAGCTAGGATGCAGAGCTGGGCTGAGAGGTGGCAAATGGAGTTTAATGTGGACAAGTGTGAGGTGATTCACTTTGGTCGGAGTAACCGGAATGCAAAGTACTGGCTAATAGTAAGATTCTTGGGAGTGTAGATGAGCAGAGAGATCTCGGTGTCCAGGTACACAGATCCCTGAAAGTTGCCACCCAGATTGACAGGGTTGTTAAGAAGGCATACAGTGTTTTGGCTTTTATTAATAGAGGGATTGAGTCCTGGAACCATGAGGTCACGCTGCAGCTGTACAAAACTGTGGTATGGCCACACTTGGAGTATTGTGTACAGTTCTGGTCACCGCATTATAGGAAGGATGTGGAAGCTTTGGAAAGGGTTCAGAGGAGATTTACTCGGATGTTACCTGGTTTGGAGGGAAGGTCTTATGGGGAAAGGCTGAGGGCCTTGAGGCTGTTTTCGTTAGAGAGAAGAAGGTTGAGAGGTGACTCAATAGAGACATATAAGATAATCAGAGGGTTAGATCAGGTGGGCAGGGAGAGACTTTTTCCAAGTATGGGAACAGCAAACACGAGGGGACACAACTTTAAAGTGAGGGGAAATAGGTATAAGACAGATGACAGAGGTAGTTTCTTTACTCAGAGAGTAGTAAGGGTATGGAATGCTTTGCCTGCAACGGTAGTAGATTTGCCAACTTTAAGTGCATTGAAGTTGTCATTGGACAAGCATATGGACGTACATGGAATCGTGTAGGTGGGATGGGCTTCAGATTAGTATGACAGGGCGGCGCAAGATCGAGGGCCAAAGGGCCTGTACTGCGCTGTAATGTTCTATGTATGTTCTATGCCCTGGAGCTGAAATGACTGATCTCCAACATCCACAACCATCTTCCTATGTGCCAAGTGTGACTCCAACCAGCAGAGTTTAGTTCCTGATAGCCATTTATTCCAGTTTGCTAGCGCTCCTTGATGCTACACTCGGTGGACATAATGAGTCTTAATGAACAGAGAGATGTGAGGATTCAGGTATATAGTTCTCTGGAAGTTACATTACAGGTAGACAGGGTGATTAAGAAGGTGATTAGCACCCTTGTCCTCATTGTTCAGACCATTGTGTTTTGGAGTTGGAGTGTCATGTTGAGTTTGTACAGGACATTAGTGAGGTAACATTTGGGTGCACATTTCTGGTTGCCCTGGTTCAGACGGTTCAGAAAATATCTACCAGAGTTTTGCCAGGACTGGAAGATTTGAGTTATAAGGAGAGGTTGGATAATCTGAAGTGTAGGAGATTGAAGGGAAACTTTAGAAAGGTTTATAAAATCAGGAAGGGCTTGAGTAAGGTGAATAGTAAAGGCCTTATCCCCAGGGAAGGGGATTTCAAAAGTAAGGTAAGAGGTGAGAGGGACCTGATGTGCAACTTCTTCACACAGAGCATGGTACGTGTATGGAATGAGCTGCCGGAGGAAGTGGTGGAGGCTGGTACAATGACAACATTTAAAAGGCATCTGGATGGGTATATGAATAGGAAGAGTTTAGCACATAGAACATAGATCAATACAGCGCAGAACAGGCCCATTAGCCTTTGATGTAGCGCCAACCTGAAAACTAATCTAAGCCCACCTCTACACTATCCCATCATCAACCATGTGCTTATCCTTTTCTGTTTAGAGGGCTAGGGGCCGATCACAGGAAAGTGGGAGTAGTTTAGTCGTGGGAAAGTTGGGAGGAGTAGGAAAGTTGGAAGGAGTGGGAAAGTTGGGAAACTTGGTTATCATGGACAAGTTGGAGTAAAGAGTCTGTTTCCATGCTGTGTGACTCTATGACTGTATATATAAATACATTGTACATGAAACAAACGGGCTCCTGCAGACAGTGAAATTCTGTTACATCCCCATTGAAATGCTATGAATAATCAGAACGAAACTGCCTAATCTGATAATGAAGATTGACAGTTAATTCCAGACAAAAACAAATCTAAAGAATTGTGGATGCTGGAATCTGAAATAAAAACAGAAAAGTTCAGTAGGTCTGGCAGCATCTGTGGAGAGAAATCAGAGTTAACGTTTCAGGTCCACTGACCCTTCCCCAGAACACATGAAGAAAGTTGACAGGAAATTTGATAAAGTTTTTCAAAATCATGAGAGGTTTGGAGAGAGAAGATGGAGAGAAACTGTAAAAGAATCAAGAACAAGACGGCACAGAATTGAAGTGATTCACAAAAATAGCAAGAGCACCTTGGGAAAAATCTTTTTGACACAACAGGAGGTGAGGGCCTGGAATACGCAACCTGCAAGTGCCATGGAGGAAGGATGAGGACGGTATGAGGTGTTGTTTCAATTGGAACAATGTGCCAGGCTTCAAAGAGACAGCAGCAGAATGGCACTAAATCAGAATGATTGGCAGAGAGCTAGCACTGGCACAATGGGCTGAATAGCCTTTTCTGTGCTGCAACAATGCTGAGATTCTGTGACTAACCTGTGGAAAAGCCAGTCTTGGATGGAGGGTGGAGGTCCAGCACCTGCCTTGCTCAACTCAAAGAGACCTTCACAAACCACAGGGTTTCTGGACAGACAACAGGTCAACATCTTCCACTGAGTTGGTGCAATGATTCATTACAACCCAGTGATGGTCTCATCCAGCATGGAATCCCACTGTGCACCTCACAACCCAGCACAGCACAGGAGGACACTACTGAACAACAAGGGGTTTACAACATACATCCATGGAGATGGGCATTGCTGCTTGAGCCAGCATTTACCACACATGCCAGGGTGCCCACTGACAAGGTGGGATTGAGCTGCCTGCTGGAACTGCTGCACTCCAAGTGCTGCAGGCAGGCGCACAATGTCCCCAGGGAGACAGAACCAGGGTTCTCACCCAGACACACTGAGTGAGCACTGAGATGTTGTTGTGTGGACAATCTCTTCAACATTACACGTGCTCTGCTTGAACTCCAGTTTTGAATCTGTCTGAAGTGGAGAGTGCCCTGTGAAAGTCTCATTGCCATTACCCAGCATTCCCCAGACTGAGAATCCCAACATGCAATGGGCAGGAATAAAACATAACCCTGGGTGTGGAAAGACATCATTCATACATTCCCCATACGGCAAAGACCATTGACTGAAATGTGGACAAAATCTGGGAGATGAAAGTGAGGACTGCAGATGCTGGAAATCAGAGTCAAAAAGTGTGGTGCTGGAAAAGCACAGCCAGTCAGGCAGCATCCGAGGAGCAGGTGAATTAATGTTTAGATGTCCAAAGAGTATCCTTGTGCACCAAGTATTGTAAATCATAGAGAGTCCGACAGCACGGAGACAGGCCCTTTGACCCAAACTGCTCCACACTGACCAAAATGTCCATCCACACTAACCCCATTTCCCTGCACTTGGCCCATACCCTTCTAACCCTTTCCTGTCTGTGGATTTGTCCAAATGTTTTTTAAATGTTGTTAATGTACCCGCCTCAACCACTTCCTCTGTCAGCTTATTCCATGTGTGTACCACCCTCTGTATAAAAACGTTTCCCCTCAGGTTCCCTTTTATTCTTTCCCCTCTCACCTTAACCTGATGCCCTCAAGTCCCCGATTCCCCAACCCTGGGAAAGAGGCTGAGTGTATTCACCCTATCCATGCCTCTCATGATCTTATACACTTCTATAAGATCCCTCCCCAGTCTCCTATACACAAAAGGAAAAGGTTCTAATTTGTCCAATCTCTCCCTATACCTCTGAATGTTAAGTCCAGGCAACATCCTTGTAAATATCTTCTGCACTGTTTCCAGTTTAATAACATCCTTCCTATAGCAAGGTGACCAAAACTGAACACAATACCCCAAGTGCAGCCTCACCAACGTCCCGTATAACTGCAACATAACTCCCCAACTTCTACACTCAATGCTCTGACTGATGAAGGCCAGTGTACCATAAGCCCTGTCTACCTGGGACTCCACTCTCAGAGAAACATGCACCTGAACTCCAAGATCCCTCTGTTCCACTACACTCCTTAAGGCCCGACCATTCACCATGAAACTCCTACCTCGATTTGACTTTCCAAAGTGCAAGATCTCACACTTGTCTATATTAAACTCTGTTTGCCATTTATCTTGGCCCACTTCCCCAGCTGATCAAATCCTGCTGCAATTTCTGATAAATTTCCTCACTGTCCACGATGCCACCTATTTTAGAGTCATCTGCAAACTTACTAACCATGCCTTGTATATTCCCATCCAAATCATTGATATCGATCACAATCAGTAATGGGCCCAGCACTGACCCCTGAGGCACTCCCCTAGTCACAGGCCTCCAGTCCATCAAGCATCCTTCCACTATTACCCTCTGCTTCCTCCCATCAAGCCAATTGTGTATCCAGTTTGCCAGCTCCCCCTGGATTCCATGCGATCTAACCTTCCAGAGCAGCCTATCATGTGGAACCTTATCAAAGGCCTTCCTGAAATCCACACAAAGTCAAAAAGTGTGATGCTGGAAAAGCACAGGAGGACAGGCAGCATTCGATGTTTCGAGCAGGACCCTTCATCAGAAATAGATGAAAGGATTATGCCTGAAACGTCAACAGTGATACGTGATAGTGAGGTGAGGAACAGGGAGAGATATCAGCTGAACATGTGGCTGCAGGGATGGTACAGGAGAGAGGGTTTCAAGTACATGGATAATTGGGGCTCATTCTGGGGAAGGTGGGACTTGTACAAACAGGATGGTCTTCACTTGAACCAGAGGGATACTAATATCCTGGGTGGGAAATTTGCTGGTGCTATTTGGGTGGGTATAAACTAGCTCAGCAGGGGGATGGGAACCGGAGGTGTTCCTGCAGTGCACAGGAGGATGAGAGTAGGAAGGACAGGGACAGGATTTCAGGGTCACAGGAATGTGCTGGCAGACAGAAAACTGGTATGAAGTGTATCTACTTCAACACCAGAAGTATCCGAAATAAGGTAGGGGAGCCTGCAGCATGGATAGGGACCTGGGACTTCGATGTTGTGGTCATTTCGGAGACATGGATAGAGCAGGGTGAGGAATGGATGTTGCAGGTTCCAGGGTTTAGGTCTTTCATTAAGATCAGGCAAAGCTGTAAAAGAGGGGGAGGTGTGGCCTTGTTAGTCAAGGATAGTATAACGGTCGCTGAGGGAACTTTTGATGAGGACTCGTCTACTGAGGTAGTGTGGGCTGAGGTCACACTGCTTGGAGTTTTTTATAGGCCTCTGAAGAGTTCCAGGGAAGTGGAAGAGAGAATTAGCAACATTATCCTGGGTAGGAGTGAAAGGAACAGGGTGGTCATTTTGGGGAACTTTAACTTCCCCAACATTGATTGGAAATGTTATAGCTCGAGTATGTCAGATGAATTAGTTTTTGTCCAACGTGTACAGGAGGGTTTCCTGACACAGGATGTCGAACGGCCAACAAGAGGGGAGGCCACACTGGATCTGGTGCTTCGTAATGAACCAGGCCAGGTGTTTGATTTAGTTGTAGGTGAGCACTTTGGAGAGAGTGACCATAATTCAGTTACGTTTAGTTTAGTGATGGAAAGGGATTGGTCCATGCCACAGGTCGAGACTTATCGATGGGACAAGGGCAATTATAATGTGATTAGGCAGGACTTAGGAGGCATAGAATGGGGTAGCAAAATGTAGGGGATGGGGACAATGGAAATGTGGAGCTGGTTTCAGGAACAGATATTGCGTGTCCTTGATAGGTCTGTCCCTGTCAGGCAGGGAGGAGGTGATAAGGTAAGGGAACCGTGGTTTACTACAGAAATTACATCCCTTGTTATGAAGAAGAAGGAGGCTTATGTGATGATGAGGCAAGATGGTATAGATGAGGCGATGGAGAGTTACAGATTAGCTTGGTGGCAAGAACAAGAAGGCAGATTACTATCTAAATGGAGTCAAGTTAGGTAAAGGGGCAGTACAACGAGATCTAAGTGTTCTTGTACATGAGTCAATGAAGGTAAGCATGCAGCTACAGCAGGCAATGAGGAAAGCTAATGGCATGCTGGCCTTCACAACAAGAGGGATTGAGTATAGAAGCAAAGAGGTTCTTCTGGAGCTGTACAGGGCCCTGGTGAGACCACACCTGGAATACTGTGTGCCGTTCTGGTCTCCAAATTTGAGGAAAGACATTCTGGCTATTGAGGGAGTGCAGCGTAGGTTCACGAGGTCAATTCCTGGAATGCCGGGACTACCTTACGCTGAAAGACTAGAGTGACTGGGCTTGTATACCCTTGAGTTTAGAAGACTGAGAGGGGATCTGATTGAGACATATAAGATTATTAAAGGATTGGACACTCGGGAGGCAGGAAACATGTTTCCGCTGATGGGTGAGTCCCAAACCAGAGGACACAGTTTAAAAATAAGGGGTAGGCCATTTAGAACAGAGTTGAGGAGAAACCTCTTCACCCAGAGAGTGGTGGGTGTATGGAATGCTCCGCCCCAGAAGGCAGTGGAGGCCAAATCTCTGGATACTTTCAAGAAAGAGATGCATAGATAGTGGATAGTGGAATCAACAGTTATGAGGATAAGGCAGGAACAGGATACTGATTGAGGATGATCAGCCATGATCATAATGAATGGTGGTGCAGGCTCGAAGGGCCAAATGGCCTACCCCTGCACCTATTGTCTATTAAAGTCGGTGGAGTAGTGGACAGTGTGGAAGAATGTTGTAGGTTGCAGGGGGACTTGGATAAACTGCAGAATTGAGTGAGAGGTGGCAAATGGAGTTCAATGCAGCTAAATGTGAGGTAATTCACTTTGGGAAGAATAACAGGAAGGCAGGTCAATGGAAAGAGTTTTGATAGTGTGGATGTGCAGAGAGATTAGCGAGTTTTGAGAAGATTTGTAGCTCAGGTTAGGTTCTGGATGTAGGTTTGCTTGCTGAGCTGGAAGATGTACCACCCGACTAGGTAACATCTTCAGTGGGCCTCGGGTGAAGCAATGCTGAAAATTCCTGCTTTCTATTTATATGTTTGGGTTTTTTTGGGTTGGTGATGTCATTTCCTGTGGTGATGTTATTTCTTGTGGTGAAGTCACTTCCTTATCGGTATTAAAGGATACTAGTGAGAGAAGGACATCAGTTCGACTGGGACAACACATCCATCATAGGACAAGCCAAACAAAGACATGCACGAGAATTCCTGGAAGTGTGGCATTCCAACCGGAACTCTATCAACAAACACATCGAGTTAGACTACCCCCTGAAAAAAAAGGAAGTGACTTCACCAGTGAAGAGGAGATATATCGTATGTTGTCTGGTCTGGTCTGGAGGGAAGGTCTTATGAGGAACGGCTGAGAGACTTGGGTCTGTTCTCATTGGAGAGAAGAAGGTTAAGAGGGGATTTGATAGAGACATACAAGATAATCAGAGGATTAGATAGGAGAGACAATGAAAGACTTTTTCCTAGGATGATGTTGTCAGCTTGTACAAGGGGGCATAACTACAAATTGAGGGGTGATAGATTTAAGACAGATGTCAGAGGCAGGTTCTTTACTCAGAGGGTGGTAAGGGTGTGGAATGCCCGGCCTGATAATGTAGTTAACTTAGCCACATTAGGGAGATTTAAACAATCCTTGGATAAGCACATGGATGATGATGGGATAGTGTAGGGGAATGGGCTTTGATTAGTTCACAGGTGGTGCAACATCGAGGGCTGAAGGGCCTGTTCTGCGCTGTATTGTTCTGTGTTCTATGTCTATAGTTCCCAGGATTTTCTGTGCAGCATTTTGTGAATATGGGCACAATATTCGATACCAACCAGTGTTCTGGGACCTCAGCTGTGGCAAACGATGAAGCAAAAATATCAGAACGGTAAATTGTATATTGTCCTTCAGTGCAAGAGGATCTGAGTTCAGAGGTCAGGAAGTCTTGCTGCAGTTATACAGGGTCTTGGGGAGAGCACACCTGGCGGGTTGTGTGCAGGTTTGGTCTCCCTTAGCTATGACAGGACGGACCTGCCGTACAGGGAGTGCAGGGAGAGTCACTAGAGTGAGACTGGGGATGGCAGGACGGTCCCATGAGGAGACATTGGCTCACCTGGCTCTGTATTCAATGGAGAAATTGAGGACTGCAGATGCTGGAGATCAGAATCGAGAGGGTGGTACTGGAAAAGACCTTATTCCCAAAATGTCGATTCTCCTGCTCCTCAGATGCTGCCTGACCTGCTGTGCTTTTCCAGCACCACACTCCTGACTCTGCATTCAGTGGAGTTTGATTTAAACTCTCTGACAGAGCTGGACAGTCTGGATACTGGAAGGATGTTTCCCCTGTTTCGGGAGACTAGAACCAGGGTCACAGTCCCAGGATACAGGCGAGACCATTTTCAGAATGAGGTCAGAAGTCACATGACACCAGGTTATACTCCAACAGGTTAATGTGAAATCACAAGCTTTCAGAGCACTGCCCCTTGGTCAGGTGGAGTCATGTTCACCCCAGTCCAGCACCTCCACAATTAAGGATGAGACAAGGAAAGAATTCTTCACTCAAAGGGCAGTGAAAATGTGGAATTCTCTGTCACAGAAGGCCATGTGAGTCAAGGCACTGAATATATACAGAAAGAGGGAGTGTGAGAGAGAGCGAGAGCAAGTGAGAGATTTCTTGATTTTTAAAGACGTCAAGGAGAATGGAGAGAAAAGACAGCATGCTGTTTTGATCCTTTGAGAACCAACGGTGATATTAAATGGTACAGCAGGCTTGAAAGGCTGAATGGCCTACTCCTGCTCCTTGTCTGGATGTTTCCCCAATGCAGTTAGGGAGAGAGAGCCAGGGTTCTCACCCAGGCACTCTGAGTGAGCACTGAGATGTTGTTGTGTGGACAATCTCTTCAACATTACACGTGCTCTGCTTGAACTCCAGTTTTGAATCTGTCTGAAGTGGAGAGTGCCCTGTGAAAGTCTCATTGCCATTACCCAGCATTCCCCAGACTGAGAATCCCAACATGCAATGGGCAGGAATAAACCATAACCCTGGCTGTGGAAAGACATCATTCATCCATTCCCCATACGGCAAAGCCCATTGAGTGAATGTGTGTGATGACATTTGAGAGGTTTGTTGGGGAAGATTACTAACCTGTTGTCTCTTTGGTAGTTTTCGGAGCCTCTGTTGTGGGAATTGTAGTAGTGGGTGTTGTGGCAACTGTTGGAAAGGAACAAACAGAAACAATCTCAATGAATGTGGGACCCTGTTCCTGCATTGGTGTCTCGGGGGTGTGAGGGTCAGGCTGAGATTAGCCTGTTGGAGATCAGAGTCTCTCAGGACAGTCTGTGTCACCCTCATTCAGAGACTATGCTGATCTCAGTGCAATCCTACCCAACACAGTGGAGCTGAATTTTCCCAATCCCTCTGAGCCTGTGGGACACTCAGTGGTGTGTCTCAAACACTGGGCCAGCTGTTCCCAATCCCTCTGAGTCTGTGGGACACTCAGTGGTGTGTCTGAAACACTGGGCCAGCTGTTCCCAATCCCTATGAGCCTGTGGGACACTCAGTGGTGGGTCTGAAACACTGGGCCAGCTGTTCCCAATCCCTATGAGTCTGTGGGACACTCAGTGGTGGGTCTGAAACACTGGGCCAGCTGTTCCCAATCCCTCTGAGTCTGTGGGACACTCAGTGGTGTGTCTGAAACACTGGGCCAGCTGTTCCCAATCCCTATGAGCCTGTGGGACACTCAGTGGTGGGTCTGAAACACTGGGCCAGCTGTTCCCAATCCCTATGAGTCTGTGGGACACTCAGTGGTGGGTCTGAAACACTGGGCCAGCTGTTCCCAATCCCTATGAGTCTGTGGGACACTCAGTGGTGGGTCTGAAACACTGGGCCAGCTGTTCCCAATCCCTATGAGTCTGTGGGACACTCAGTGATGGGTCTGAAACACTGGGCCAGCTGTTCCCAATCCCTATGAGTCTGTGGGACACTCAGTGATGGGTCTGAAACACTGGGCCAGCTGTTCCCAATCCCTATGAGTCTGTGGGACACTCAGTGGTGGGTCTGAAACACTGGGCCAGCTGTTCCCAATCCCTATGAGCCTGTGGGACACTCAGTGGTGGGTCTGAAACACTGGGCCAGCTGCTGCTGCCACATCCTCCTGGTCTGTTCCAGTGGATGGTCATTAAAACGCTGCTGCAGAGTTTGCTGCAGTGTCCAGGGACTCCACCTCTCTCCACTCCCCCCACCCCTTGTCCCCCCAGCCCCGTGTGAGCCGGAGGCCTCTCCAGGGATCTGCTTCCTGTGGTCTGAATCCACCGACGTGGAGTGGACCGAGAAAGCAGCTCATCCCCACCTTCTCCAGGACAACCCGGGCTGGGTCATCGATGTTGGCCCAGACAGTGGCACTGCCAGGCTGCCATGGCCAGAGCAAGTTCAAGGTTCAGAGTGACCTCCTCCTGCTGGAGATTTCTGTGTTTGTCTGTTCATTCTGCAGGAGGAGTTCACACTCTCTCCAATCACCAACTCTCTTGGTCAAAGCATCAAACAAAACCTCCTTCTCCACTCCCCAACATCTCTCAGTCACACCGTATCGATTGTCTAATTTTCAAGACGTAACCAACTTTCTGACATTCCTGATGCCTTTTGACATTGACTCTTGGGAAGTAACCACCACTGGCTGGGCCAGCGTTCCTTTCCTGTCCTGAGTTGCTCTTGAGAAGGTGATGGAGAGCTGCCTCCTTGAACCACTGCAGTCAATTTGCTCTAGCACAAGGGGAAGGAACTCAAAGATTTTCACCCAGTGACTGCCCAGCCAATCCCCTTCATTCCCCAGACTGAGAATCTCAACATGCAATGGGCAGGAATAAAACATAACCCTGGGTGTGGAAAGACATCATTCATCCATTCCCCACACAGCAAAGCCCATTGACTGAATGTGTATGACATTTGAGAGGTTTGTTGGAGAAGATTACTAACCTGTTGTCTCTTTGGTAGTTTTCGGAGCCTCTGTTGTGGGAATTGTAGTAGTGGGTGTTGTGGCAACTGTTGGAAAGGAACAAACAGAAACAATCTCAATGAACGTGGGACCCTGTTCCTGCATTGGTGTCTCGGGAGTGTGAGGGTCAGGCTGATCACAGCTATGGCCTCAATTCTCAATTTTAAATTACTATCAAAATTACTATGTTTAATTCTTTTGAATTTAATGTAAGTCTGACCTGGTTCCTTCTTTTATGTTTCTGAACCACTGTCTATACACTTCTGGTACCAATTCATAAGCACTCAAAATCGCCTGTTTGACATCTGCATAATCTCTGGACCCCTCATCTGACAGTGCTGTAAGAACCTTACTTGCTCTGCCTACCTGCTTAGTTTGAACTAGCATTATCCACAAGTTCTCTGGACACTTCATCTGCCTAGCCAATTTTTGAATTAAAATTAAAATGCCTTCAACATTTTTCTCATCAAAATGTGGCAAATTTTCCACAATATTTGTATACAATCCTACCGTCTCCCTTCATCTCCAGTCTGTTAACTTGACTTTCTGACGAATTCACAACTTCTGAAGTTCAAACTCACTCTGGCTTTATCTTTCTTCTCTCTCCCTCTCTCTCTCTCTTTGTTTCACTAAGAGTCTTCTCTCCCTTTCTTTCTCCTGTTATTCAAGCTGTATCATTTGCAATTGGATTTTTGCCTTTTCTAATTTGAACAGCCGAACCAGCTTTTAAATGTTCACCTATTTCATTAACAATCTCGTTTTTTTTCAGAGACCAGACAATTTCAGCTCCAGCTTCTCTGTGAATTGCAACAGCTTTTCCATGTTCACCTTTTGTAAAACTCCCAAAGACACTTTTTCCACCTCCAAGAAACACTTTATAACTGAAATTCCTCTCACTTTTAACCAAGCCAATTGTACAATTGTTATGAAGTTGAAGGTGTTTACTGAATGGAAAGCTTAAAATTGCCTGTGGGATATGTCTAGGTGACAGTCTCAGAGTGTACTGGAAAATGGAAAATATGTAACACTAGGCTGTGAAATAGATACCTGAGTTGGTTGCTGTTTTGACAACATTTCAAATTTAATCAATCAGTTTAAATTATGCTTCAGGTTACTGAAACCCAATTGAGTTTGAATGTATTGTTTTACCAATATCGAACCAATGAGACGATCCAATGTTGGGAATATAAAAATGTGCAATGTATTATTTCCCCCTCCAACCCTGTTTCAATTTAAACCCTGCCCTCCCTTTCACTGTTTAATAATACAGCATTGCCCTCTAAGAAGGGCACTGCTTGTCACTGGCCCCTTGGGTGTTTCCTTTCTTCCTGGTGGTACAAATTGAAAAAACATTTGTACACCTTGTGTCATTCACTGTGTCACACACCTACACCCACACACAACATGGGGGGCTGGGGAAAAAATAACCACTACCGCAGCACATACTCACAACCACCATACCCCATCGTCTGACCCCAACACTACTCTTTAACACCACCCGCCTACCTACCTTCTCAACCCTGTCCAACATGGTCCCCCACCTAACCCTATCCAAAACCACCCCCCACCACAACCCTGTCCAAAAGTGCCCCCCTCCACAACCCTGTCCAACACCGCACCCCCACCCCAACACTGTCCAACACCGCACCCCCACCCCAACCCTGTGCAACAGCCCACCCACACCCCAACCCTGTCCAACACGGCCCCCCACCTAACCCTTTCCAAAACCGCCCCCCACCACAGCTCTGTCCAACACCACACCCCCACCCCAACCCAGTCCAACACCGCACCCCCACCCCAACCTTGTCCAAACCTGCCCCCCATCACAACCCTGTCCAACAACGCCCCCCACCACAACCCTGTCCAACACTGCACCCCCATCCCAACCTTGTCCAAACCTGCCCCCCATCCCAACCTTGTCCAAAACTGCCCCCCACCACAACCCTGTCCAACACTGCACCCCCATCCCAACCTTGTCCAAACCTGCCCCCCACCACAACCCTGTCCAGCACTGCACCCCCATCCCAACCCTGTCCAACACTGCACACTCACCCCAACCCTGTCCAACACCGCAATCCCACCCCAACCCTGTCCAACACTGCCTCCCACCACAACCCTGTCCAACAGTGCCCCCATCCCAACCCTGTCCAACACTGCACACTCACCACAACCCTGTCCAACACCGCAATCCCACCCCAACCCTGTCCAACACTGCCCCCCACCCCAACCCTGTCCAACAGTGCCCCCATCCCAACCCTGTCCAACACTGCACACTCACCACAACCCTGTCCAACACCGCAATCCCACCACAACCCTGTCCAACACCGCAATCCCACCACAACCCTGTCCAACACTGCCCCCCACCCCAACCCTGTCCAACACCGCCCCCCACCCCAACCCTGTCCAACACCGCAATCCCACCACAACCCTGTCCAACACCGCAATCCCACCACAACCCTGTCCAACACCGCAATCCCACCCCAACCCTGTCCAACACCGCCCCCCACCCCAACCCTGTCCAACACCGCAATCCCACCACAACCCTGTCCAACACCGCAATCCCACCACAACCCTGTCCAACACCGCAATCCCACCCCAACCCTGTCCAACACTGCCCCCCACCCCAACCCTGTCCAAAACTGCACCCCCATCCCAACCCTGTCCAACACCGCAATCCCACCCCAACCCTGTCCAACACCGCCCCCCACCCCAACCCTGTCCAACACCGCCCCCCACCCCAACCCTGTCCAACACCGCAATCCCACCACAACCCTGTCCAACACCGCAATCCCACCACAACCCTGTCCAACACCGCACCCCCACCCCCAACCCTGTCCAACACTGCACACTCACCACAACCCTGTCCAACACCGCAATCCCACCACAACCCTGTCCAAACACCGCAATCCCACCCCAACCCTGTCCAACACCGCAATCCCACCACAACCCTGTCCAACACCGCAATCCCACCACAACCCTGTCCAACACTGCACCCCCATCCCAACCCTGTCCAACACTGCACACTCACCACAACCCTGTCCAACACCGCACCCCCATCCCAACCCTGTCCAACACTGCACACTCACCACAACCCTGTCCAACACCGCAATCCCACCACAACCCTGTCCAACACTGCACACTCACCACAACCCTGTCCAACACCGCAATCCCACCACAACCCTGTCCAACACTGCACACTCACCACAACCCTGTCCAACACCGCAATCCCACCCCAACCCTGTCCAACACTGCACCCCCATCCCAACCCTGTCCAACACCGCAATCCCACCCCAACCCTGTCCAACACCGCCCCCCACCCCAACCCTGTCCAACAGTGCCCCCATCCCAACCCTGTCCAACACTGCACACTCACCACAACCCTGTCCAACACCGCAATCCCACCACAACCCTGTCCAACACTGCACACTCACCACAACCCTGTCCAACACCGCAATCCCACCACAACCCTGTCCAACACCGCAATCCCACCACAACCCTGTCCAACACTGCACCCCCATCCCAACCCTGTCCAACACTGCACACTCACCACAACCCTGTCCAACACCGCAATCCCACCCCAACCCTGTCCAACACCGCCCCCCACCCCAACCCTGTCCAACACCGCAATCCCACCACAACCCTGTCCAACACTGCACCCCCATCCCAACCCTGTCCAACACCGCACCCCCACCACAACCCTGTCCAACACCGCAATCCCACCACAACCCTGTCCAACACCGCAATCCCACCCCAACCCTGTCCAACACCGCAATCCCACCCCAACCCTGTCCAACACCGCAATCCCACCCCAACCCTGTCCAACACCGCAATCCCACCACAACCCTGTCCAACACCGCCCCCCACCACAACCCTGTCCAATACCGCAATCCCACCACAACCCTGTCCAACACTGCACACTCACCACAACCCTGTCCAACACCGCAATCCCACCACAACCCTGTCCAACACCGCCCCCCACCACAACCCTGTCCAACACCGCAATCCCACCACAACCCTGTCCAACACTGCACACTCACCACAACCCTGTCCAACACCGCAATCCCACCCCAACCCTGTCCAACACTGCACCCCCATCCCAACCCTGTCCAACACCGCACCCCCACCCCAACCCTGTCCAACACCGCAATCCCACCCCAACCCTGTCCAACACCGCACCCCCACCACAACCCTGCCCAACACCGCAATCCCACCCCAACCCTGTCCAAAACTGCCCCCCACCACAACCCTGTCCAACACTGCACACTCACCACAACCCTGTCCAATACCGCAATCCCACCACAACCCTGTCCAACACTGCACACTCACCACAACCCTGTCCAACACCGCACCCCCACCCCAACCCTGTCCAACACCGCCCCCCACCCCAACCCTGTCCAACACCGCACCCCCACCCCAACCCTGTCCAACACCGCACCCCCACCACAACCCTGTCCAACACCGCACCCCCACTCCCAACCCTGTCCAACACCGCACCCCCACCCCAACCCTGTCCAATACCGCAATCCCACCACAACCCTGTCCAATACCGCAATCCCACCACAACCCTGTCCAACACCGCACCCCCATCCCAACCCTGTCCAATACCGCAATACCACCCCAACCCTGTCCAACACCGCAATCCCACCCCAACCCTGTCCAATACCGCAATCCCACCCCAACCCTGTCCAACACCGCAATCCCACCCCAACCCTGTCCAACACCGCACCCCCACCACAACCCTGTCCAACACCGCAATCCCACCACAACCCTGCCCAACACCGCCCCCCACCCCAACCCTGTCCAACACCGCCCCCCACCCCAACCCTGTCCAAAACTGCCCCCCACCACAACCCTGTCCAACACTGCACACTCACCACAACCCTGTCCAACACCGCAATCCCACCACAACCCTGTCCAACACCGCACCCCCACCCCAACCCTGTCCAACACCGCCCCCCACCCCAACCCTGTCCAATACCGCAATCCCACCCCAACCCTGTCCAACACCGCACCCCCACCCCAACCCTGTCCAACACCGCCCCCCACCCCAACCCTGTCCAATACCGCAATCCCACCACAACCCTGTCCAACACCGCAATCCCATCCCAACCCTGTCCAATACCGCAATACCACCCCAACCCTGTCCAACACCGCAATCCCACCCCAACCCTGTCCAATACCGCAATACCACCCCAACCCTGTCCAACACCGCAATCCCACCCCAACCCTGTCCAACACCGCCCCCCACCCCAACCCTGTCCAATACCGCAATCCCACCCCAACCCTGTCCAACACCGCAATCCCATCCCAACCCTGTCCAACACCGCAATCCCACCACAACCCTGTCCAACACCGCAATCCCACCCCAACCCTGTCCAACACCGCACCCCCACCCCAACCCTGTCCAACACCGCCCCCCACCCCAACCCTGTCCAATACCGCAATCCCACCCCAACCCTGTCCAACACCGCAATCCCATCCCAACCCTGTCCAATACCGCAATACCACCCCAACCCTGTCCAACACCGCAATCCCACCCCAACCCTGTCCAACACCGCAATCCCACCCCAACCCTGTCCAACACCGCAATCCCACCCCAACCCTGTCCAACACCGCAATCCCACCACAACCCTGTCCAACACCGCCCCCCACCACAACCCTGTCCAATACCGCAATCCCACCACAACCCTGTCCAACACCGCAATCCCACCCCAACCCTGTCCAACACCGCAATCCCACCACAACCCTGTCCAACACCGCCCCCCACCACAACCCTGTCCAACACCGCAATCCCACCACAACCCTGTCCAACACTGCACACTCACCACAACCCTGTCCAACACCGCAATCCCACCCCAACCCTGTCCAACACTGCACCCCCATCCCAACCCTGTCCAACACCGCACCCCCACCCCAACCCTGTCCAACACCGCAATCCCACCCCAACCCTGTCCAACACCGCACCCCCACCACAACCCTGCCCAACACCGCAATCCCACCCCAACCCTGTCCAAAACTGCCCCCCACCACAACCCTGTCCAACACTGCACACTCACCACAACCCTGTCCAATACCGCAATCCCACCCCAACCCTGTCCAACACCGCACCCCCACCACAACCCTGTCCAACACCGCACCCCCACTCCCAACCCTGTCCAACACCGCACCCCCACCCCAACCCTGTCCAATACCGCAATCCCACCACAACCCTGTCCAACACTGCACCCACATCCCAACCCTGTCCAACACTGCACACTCACCACAACCCTGTCCAACACCGCAATCCCACCCCAACCCTGTCCAATACCGCAATCCCACCCCAACCCTGTCCAACACCGCACCCCCACCACAACCCTGTCCAACACCGCACCCCCACCCCAACCCTGTCCAACACCGCACCCCCATCCCAACCCTGTCCAATACCGCAATCCCACCCCAACCCTGTCCAACACCGCAATCCCACCCCAACCCTGTCCAATACCGCAATCCCACCCCAACCCTGTCCAACACCGCAATCCCACCCCAACCCTGTCCAACACCGAAATCCCACCCCAACCCTGTCCAACACCGCACCCCCACCACAACCCTGCCCAACACCGCACCCCCACCCCAACCCTGTCCAAAACTGCCCCCCACCACAACCCTGTCCAACACTGCACACTCACCACAACCCTGTCCAACACCGCAATCCCACCCCAACCCTGTCCAATACCGCAATCCCACCCCAACCCTGTCCAATACCGCAATCCCACCCCAACCCTGTCCAACACCGCAATCCCACCCCAACCCTGTCCAATACCGCAATCCCACCCCAACCCTGTCCAATACCGCAATCCCACCCCAACCCTGTCCAACACCGCACCCCCACCCCAACCCTGTCCAACACCGCCCCCCACCCCAACCCTGTCCAATACCGCAATCCCACCCCAACCCTGTCCAACACCGCAATCCCACCCCAACCCTGTCCAACACCGCACCCCCACCCCAACCCTGTCCAACACCGCACCCCCACCCCAACCCTGTCCAACACCGCAATCCCACCACAACCCTGTCCAACACCGCACCCCCACCCCAACCCTGTCCAACACCGCAATCCCACCCCAACCCTGTCCAACACCGCAATCCCACCCCAACCCTGTCCAACACCGCAATCCCACCCCAACCCTGTCCAACACTGCACCCCCATCCCAACCCTGTCCAACACCGCAATCCCACCCCAACCCTGTCCAACACCGCAATCCCACCACAACCCTGTCCAACACCGCAATCCCACCCCAACCCTGTCCAACAGTGCCCCCATCCCAACCCTGTCCAACACTGCACACTCACCACAACCCTGTCCAACACCGCAATCCCACCCCAACCCTGTCCAACACTGCACACTCACCACAACCCTGTCCAACACCGCAATCCCACCACAACCCTGTCCAACACTGCACACTCACCACAACCCTGTCCAACACCGCAATCCCACCACAACCCTGTCCAACACCGCAATCCCACCCCAACCCTGTCCAACACCGCAATCCCACCACAACCCTGTCCAACACCGCAATCCCACCCCAACCCTGTCCAACACTGCACACTCACCACAACCCTGTCCAACACCGCAATCCCACCACAACCCTGTCCAACACTGCACACTCACCACAACCCTGTCCAACACCGCAATCCCACCACAACCCTGTCCAACACCGCAATCCCACCCCAACCCTGTCCAACACCGCAATCCCACCACAACCCTGTCCAACACCGCAATCCCACCCCAACCCTGTCCAACACTGCACACTCACCACAACCCTGTCCAACACCGCAATCCCACCACAACCCTGTCCAACACTGCACCCCCACCCCAACCCTGTCCAACACCGCAATCCCACCCCAACCCTGTCCAACACCGCACCCCCACCCCAACCCTGTCCAACACCGCAATCCCACCACAACCCTGTCCAACACCGCAATCCCACCCCAACCCTGTCCAACACCGCAATCCCACCCCAACCCTGTCCAACACCGCAATCCCACCCCAACCCTGTCCAACACCGCCCCCCACCACAACCCTGTCCAATACCGCAATACCACCACAACCCTGTCCAACACTGCACCCCCACCCCAACCCTGTCCAACACCGCAATCCCACCACAACCCTGTCCAACACCGCCCCCCACCACAACCCTGTCCAATACCGCAATCCCACCACAACCCTGTCCAACACCGCACCCCCACCACAACCCTGCCCAACACCGCCCCCCACCACAACCCTGTCCAACACCGCACCCCCACCCCAACCCTGTCCAACACCGCACCCCCACCCCAACCCTGTCCAACACCGCACCCCCACCCCAACCCTGCCCAACACCGCACCCCCACCCCAACCCTGTCCAAAACTGCCCCCCACCACAACCCTGTCCAACACTGCACACTCACCACAACCCTGTCCAAAACTGCCCCCCCACCACAACCCTGTCCAACACTGCACCCCCACCCCAACCCTGTCCAACACCGCAATCCCACCACAACCCTGTCCAACACCGCAATCCCACCACAACCCTGTCCAACACCGCAATCCCACCCCAACCCTGCCCAACACCGCACCCCCACCCCAACCCTGTCCAACACCGCAATCCCACCCCAACCCTGTCCAACACCGCCCCCCACCCCAACCCTGTCCAACACCGCAATCCCACCCCAACCCTGTCCAACACCGCCCCCCACCCCAACCCTGTCCAACACTGCACCCCCACCCCAACCCTGTCCAATACCGCAATCCCACCCCAACCCTGCCCAACACCGCAATCCCACCCCAACCCTGTCCAATACCGCAATCCCACCCCAACCCTGTCCAACACCGCCCCCCACCCCAACCCTGTCCAACACTGCACCCCCACCCCAACCCTGTCCAACACCGCAATCCCACCCCAACCCTGTCCAATACCGCAATCCCACCCCAACCCTGTCCAACACCGCCCCCCACCCCAACCCTGTCCAACACCGCACCCCCACCCCAACCCTGTCCAATACCGCAATCCCACCCCAACCCTGCCCAACACCGCAATCCCACCACAACCCTGTCCAACACCGCCCCCCATCCCAACCCTGTCCAACACCGCAATCCCATCCCAACCCTGTCCAACACTGCACACTCACCACAACCCTGTCCAACACCGCAATCCCACCCCAACCCTGTCCAACACTGCCCCCCACCCCAACCCTGTCCAACACCGCCCCCCACCCCAACCCTGTCCAACACCGCAATCCCACCACAACCCTGTCCAACACCGCAATCCCACCACAACCCTGTCCAACACCGCAATCCCACCACAACCCTGTCCAACACCGCAATCCCATCCCAACCCTGTCCAACACTGCACCCCCATCCCAACCCTGTCCAACACCGCAATCCCACCCCAACCCTGTCCAACACCGCCCCCCACCCCAACCCTGTCCAACACCGCCCCCCACCCCAACCCTGTCCAACACTGCACCCCGATCCCAACCCTGTCCAACACTGCACCCCCACCCCAACCCTGTCCAACACCGCAATCCCACCCCAACCCTGTCCAACACCGCCCCCCACCCCAACCCTGTCCAACACTGCACCCCCACCCCCAACCCTGTCCAACACTGCACACTCACCACAACCCTGTCCAACACCGCAATCCCACCACAACCCTGTCCAACACTGCCTCCCACCACAACCCTGTCCAACACCGCAATCCCACCACAACCCTGTCCAACACTGCACACTCACCACAACCCTGTCCAACACCGCAATCCCACCCCAACCCTGTCCAACACCGCAATCCCACCACAACCCTGTCCAACACCGCAATCCCACCACAACCCTGTCCAACACCGCAATCCCACCACAACCCTGTCCAACACTGCCCCCCACCCCAACCCTGTCCAACACCGCCCCCCACCCCAACCCTGTCCAACACCGCAATCCCACCACAACCCTGTCCAACACCGCAATCCCACCACAACCCTGTCCAACACCGCAATCCCACCACAACCCTGTCCAACACCGCAATCCCATCCCAACCCTGTCCAACACTGCACCCCCATCCCAACCCTGTCCAACAGTGCCCCCATCCCAACAGTGCCCCACGATGTTGTGCCGAACTTCTATCCTAGATTAAGCACCCATCCATGTACCTATCCAAATGCCGCTTAAAGGTCGCCAATGATTCTGACTCTACCACTCCCACGGGCAGCGCATTCCATGCCCCTACCACTCTCTGGGTAAAGAACCCACCCCTGACATCTCCCCTATACCTTCCACCCTTCACCTTAAATTTATGTCCCCTTGTAACACTCTGTTGTACCCGGGGAAAAAGTTTCTGACTGTCTACTCTATCTATTCCTCTGATCATCTTATAAACCTCTATCAAGTCACCCCTCATCCTTCGCCGTTCCAACGAGAAAAGGCCGAGAACTCTCAACCTATCCTCGTACGACCTACTCTCCATTCCAGGCAACATCCTGGTAAATCTTCTCTGCACCCTCTCCAAAGCTTCCGCATCTTTCCTAAAGTGAGGCGACCAGAACTGCACACAGTACTCCAACTGTGGCCTAACCAAAGTCCTGTACAGCTGCAACATCATCTCACGACTCTTGAATTCAATCCCTCTGCTAATGAACGATAATACTCCATAGGCCTTCTTACAAACTCTATCCACCTGAGTGGCAACCTTCAAAGATCTATGTACATAGACCCCAAGATCCCTCTGTTCCTCCACCTGACTAAGAGCCCTACCATTAACCCTGTATCCCTATGTTCTCTGTCCTGTTCCTTGTCTGTATATTTCCCCAATGCAGTTACAGAGAGAGAGCCAGGGTTTTAACCCAGCGACACTGAGCGAGCACTGAGACATTGTTGACATTTGAGAGGTTTGTTGGAGACGATGTTGTTGAGAATGTGTATTTGAGAGGTTTGCTGGAGAAGATTACTAACCTGTTGTCTCTTCAGTCGTTGTCGGAGCCGCTGTTGTGGGAATTGTAGTAGTGGGTGTTGTGGCAACTGTTGGAAAGGAACAAACAGAAACAATCTCAATGAATGTGGGACCCTGTTCCTGCATTGGTGTCTCGGGAGTGTGAGGGTCAGGCTGATCGCAGCTACATAGAACACAGAACAATACAGCGCAGAACAGGCCCTTCGGCCCTTCGGCCCTCGATGTTGCACCAAACTGTGAACTATTCTCAGCCCATCCCCCTACACTATCCCATCATCATCCATGTGCTTATCCAAGGATTGTTTAAATCTCTCTAATCTGGCTAAGTTAACTACATTAACACACCATATGCCTTCTTAACAGCACTATCCACCTGAGTGGTAACTTTCAGGGATCTATGCACATGAACTCCAAGATCCCTCTGCACATCCACACTACCAAGAATCTTTCCATTGACCCAGTACTCTGCCTTCCTGTTATTCTTCCCAAAGTGCATCACCTCACATTTAGCTGCATTGAACTCCATTTGCCACCTCTCAGCCCAATTCAGCAGTTTATCCAAGTCCCCTGTAACTTGTAACATTCTTCCACGCTGACCACTACTCCACCGACTGTATTGTCGTCTGCAAATTTACTAACCCATCCACCTATGCCTGCATCCAAGTCACTTATAAAAATGACAAAGAGAAGTGGTCCCAAAACAGACCCTTGTTTCACACCACTAGTAACCGGACTCCAGGCTGGATATTTTCCATCAACCACCACTTGCTGCCTTCTTTCAGAAAGCCAGTTTCTAATCCAAACTGCGAAATCATCCTCAATCCCATGCCTCTACATTTTCTCCAACAGCCTACCAAGTGGAACCTTATCAAAGGCTTTACTGAAGTCCATGTACACCACATCAACTGCCTTACCCTCATCTACATGCTCGGTCACCTTCTCAAAAAACTCAATGAGGTTTGTGAGACACGACGTGCCCTTGACGAAACCATGTTGACGATCTGAAATCAAATTATTGTTTGCTAGATGATTATAAATCTCTCTAATAATCCTTTCCAAAATGTTTCCTAAAACAGAAATAAGGCTCACTGGTCTATAATTATCTGGCTCATCTCTACTGCCCTTCTTGAACAAGGGCACTGCATTTGCAATCCTCCAGTCCCCGGTACTAAATCTGTAGACAATGATGACTCAAAGATCAAAGCCAAAGGCTCTGTTATCTCCTCCCGAGCTTCCCAGAGAATCCTCGGATAAATCCCATCCGGCCCAGGGGACTTGTCGACTTTCACTCCTTCAAGAATTGATCACACCTCTGCGTAACTAACATCGATTCTTTCTAGTCTAATATCTTGGACCTCATTCTTCTCCTCCACAATATTCTCCTTTTCCTGAGTGAACACCGATGAGAAATATTCCTTGAGCACCTCTCCGATCTCCACAGGGTCCACACTCAACTTCCCACTTCTGTCTTTGGCCCGATTCTTCCCCTAATCATCCTTTTATTCCTCACATACCTATATAAAGCTTTAGGGTTCTCCTTTAGTCTATTTGCTAAAGGCTGCTCGTGTCCTCTCTTTGCTTTTCTTAACTCTCTCGTTAAATCCTTCCTCACTGATCTGTAACTCTCCATTGCCTCATCTGAACCATCTTGCCTTATCATCACATGAGCCTCCTTCTTCTGCTCAACAAGAGATACAATTTCTGTCGTAAACCACGGTTCCCTTACCTTATCACCTCCTCCCTACCTGACAGGGACAGACCTATCAAGGACACGCAATATCTGTTCCTTAAACCAGCTCCACATTTCCATTGTCCCCATCCCCTACATTTTGCTACCCCATTCTATGCCTCCTAAGTCCTGCCTAATCACATTATAATTGCCCTTGTCCCATTGATAAGTCTTGACCTGTGGCATGTACCGATTCCTTTCCATCACTAAACTTAACGTAACTGAATTATGGTCACTCTCTCCAAAGTGCTCACCTACAACTAAATCTGGCCTACAACCTGGCCTGGGTCATTACCAAGCACCAGATCCAGTGTGGCCTCCCCTCTTGTTGGCCCTTCGACATCCTGTGTCAGGAAAACCTCCTGTACACGTTGGACAAAACTGATCCATTCAACGTACTAGATTTACAGCATTTCCAATCAATGTTGGGGAAGTTAAAGTCCCCCATAATGACCACCCTGTTCCTCTCACTCCTACCCAGGATAATGTTGCTAATCCTCTCTTCCACCTCCCTGGAACTCTGCGGAGCCCTATAAAAACTCCAAGCAGTGTGAGCTCTCCTCTCCTGTTTCCAACCTCAGCCCACACTACCTCAGTAGACGAGTCCTTATCAAAAGTTCCCTCAGCCACCGTTATACTATCCTTGACTAACAAGGCCACACCTCCCCCTCTTTTACCGCTTTGCCTGTTCTTAATGAAAGATCTAAACCCTGGAACCTGCAACATCCATTCCTCACCCTGCTCTATCCATGTCTCCGAAATGACCACAACATCGAAGTCCCAGGTCCCTATCCATGCAGCAAGCTCCCCTACCTTATTTCGAATACTTCTGGTGTTGAATTTGACACACTTCAAACCAGTTTGCTGTCTGCCAGCACATTCCTGTGACCCTGAAATCCTGTCCCTGTCCTTTCTACTCTCATCCTCCTGTGCACTGCAGGTACACCTCCGGTTCCCATCCCCCTGCTGAGCTAGTTTATACCCACCCAAATAGCACCAGCAAATTTCCCACCCAGGATATTAGTATCCCTCTGGTTCAAATGAAGACCATCCTGTTTGTACAAGTCCCACCTTCCCCAGGATGAGCCCCAATTATCCAAGAACCTGAAGCCCTCCCTCCTGCACCATCCTTGCAGCCACGTGTACAGCTGATATCTCTCGCTATCACATGGCACGGGAAACAAACCAGAGATAACAACGCGGTTTGTTCTAGCTCTCAGCTTCCACCCTAGCTCCCTGAAATCCCGCCTTCCATCCCTATCACTCTGTCTACCTATGTCGTTGGTACATACATGGACAACGATTTGAGGCTAGTCACCCTCCCCCTTCAGGATCCCAAAGGCACGATCCAAGACATCACGGACCCTGGCACCTGGGAGGCAACACACTAACCGCGAGTCTCGTTCGTTCCCAACAAAGCTTCCATCTGAGTCTCTAACTATTGTGTCCCCAATGACTAACACTCTCCTCCTTTCCCTCCTCCCCCTCTCTGCAACTGGGACAGGCTATGGCCTCAATTTTAAATCTCCTGGGTGCAGATGGCCTTGGGAATGGAACACTTGAACAGAATCACTGGTTCCTGACACCTCCTTTTTCTTCATTCCCGGGATATGGGGGTCACTGGATGGGCCTACATTTATTGCCTGTCCCTAATTGCCCTTGAGAAGGTGATGGTGAGCTGCCTTCTTGAACTCCCATTGGCTGGAGGGACCCTTTTGATAAGGTCCCACAGAACAGGCTCATGGGTAAAATTAAAGCACCTGGGATAGGGAGCAATATATTGGCACGTGTTGGGAATTGGCTGATCGACAGCAAACAGGGATTTTTAATACTTTGGTCGTTCTCGGAGTGGCAGTCAGTGAGCAGTGGGGTACCACATGGATTTCTGCTGGGCACCAGCTATTCACAATATATGCACAGGATCTGGATGATACTTGGGAAGTTTGGATGTATGAAGGGTGTCCTTGTGCACCAGTTAATGACAGTAGACAGCTATAGGCACAGCCAAGCACTGAGGAAGGTAAATTGTATATTGGCCTTCAGTGCAAGAGGATCTGAGTTCAGAGGTCAGGATGTCTTGCTACAGTTATACTGGGCCTTGGGGAGAGTACAGCTGGAGGGTTGTGTGCAGGGTTGGACCCCCCAGCGATGAGAGGACAGACCTGCCGTAGAGGGATGCAGGGAGGGTCACTAGTCTGATACTAAGGATGGCTGGACAGTCCCATATGGAGAGATTGGATCAACTGTCCTTGTAGTCAGAAGGGTGTGATTTAAACACTCGGACAGAGCTGGACAGAGCTGGATCCTGGGAGGGTGTTTCCCTGGATTGGGGAGACTAGAACCAGGATCACAGTCCCAGGATGCAGGGGAGACCATTTTCAGAATGAGGTCAGAAGTCACATGACACCAGATTATAACCCCAACAGGTTAATGTGAAATCACAAGCTTTTGGAGCACTGCCCCTTGGTCAGGTGGAGGCATGTTCACCCCAGTCCAGCACCTCCACAATTAAGGATGAGACAAGGAAAGAATTCTTCACTCAAAGGGCAGTGAAAATGTGGAATTCTCTGTCACAGAAGGCCATGTGAGTCAAGGCACTGAATATATACAGAGAGAGAGTATGTGAGAGAGTGAGGTTTCTTGATATTAAAGTCAACAAAAAGTACCGAGAGAAAAGGCAACATTGCACTCTTGATCCTTCGAGGACCAGGCATGATGATAGTGAATGGTACAGCAGGCCTGGAAGGTCGATGGCCGATTCCTGCTCCTTGTCTTGATATTTCCCCAATGTAGTTAGGGAGAGAGAGCCAGGGTTCTCACCCAGACACACTGAGTGAGCACTGAGATGTTGTTGTGTGGACAATCTCTTCAACATTACACGTGCTCTGCTTGAACTCCAGTTTTGAATCTGTCTGAAGTGGAGAGGGCCCTGTGAAAGTCTCATTGCCATTACCCAGCATTCCCCAGCCTGAGAATCCCAACATGCAATGGGCAGGAATAAACCATAACCCTGGGTGTGGAAAGGCATCATTCATACATTCCCCATACAGCAAAGCCCATTGACTGAATGTGTATGACATTTGAGAGGTTTGTTGGAGAAGATGACTAACCTGTTGTCTCTTCAGTCGTTGTCGGAGCCTCTGTTGTGGGAATTGTAGTAGTGGGTGTTGTGGCAACTGTTGGAAAGGAACAAACAGAAACAATCTCAATGAATGTGGGACCCTGTTCCTGCATTGGTGTCTCGGGAGTGTGAGGGTCAGGCTGATCGCAGCTATGGCCTCAATTTTAAATCTCCTGGGTGCAGAAGGCCTTGGGAATGGAACACTTCAATGGCATCACTGATTCATGACGCCTTCTTTTTATTCATTCCTGGGATATGGGGGTCACTGAATGAGCCTGTCCCTAACTGCCCCTTGAATTGTCCAATGATGGTGAGCTGCCTTCTTCAACTCCCATTGGCTGGAGGGACCCCTTTGATAAAGTCCCACAGAACAGGCTCATGGGTAAAATTAAAGCACCTGGGACAGGGGTAATATTTTGAAATGTGTTGGGAAGTGGCTGACAGACTGGATACAGGGAGTTGGAATAATTGGGTCTTTCTCAAAATGGCAGCCAGTGACTAGTGGGGTACCACATGGATCTCTGGAGGGCACCAGCTAATCACAATATATGCAAATGTGCTCGATGATACTTGGGGAGTTTGGATGTATGAAGGGTGTCCTTGTGCACCACTTAATGACAGTAGACAGCTACAGGCACAGCCAAGCACTGAGGAAGGTAAGTTGTATATTGACCTGTATATTGGCCTTCAGTGCAAGAGGATCTGAGTTCAGAGGTCGGGGTTTCTTGCTGCAGTTATGCAGGACCTTGGGGAGAGCACAGCTGGAGGGTTGTGTGCAGGGTTGGTTCCCCCCCCCCCAGCTATGAGAGGACAGACCTGCCATAGAGGGAGTACAGGGAGAGTCACTAGATTGAATTTTATAAATGACCATGATAAGTGCATACATGGATGAGTTTGTAAATCAGCCGATGACACTAAGATCGGTGGAGGCGCGGACAGTGTGGAACAATGTTATGGATTTCAGATGGGTTTAGGTAAGCTGAAGCACTGGGCTGAGAGGTGGAAAATAGTGCTCAATGTGGAAAAGTGTGAGGTGATTCACTTTGGAAGGAGTAACAGGAATAAAGTATCCTGGGCTCATGGTAATGATTCTTGGTCCTGTAGATGAGCAGAGAGATCTCGGTGTCCATGTACATTGATCCCTGAAATTTGCACCCAGGTTGATAGGGTTGTCAAGAATGCCTACGGTGTGTTGCCGTTTATTCAAGCCACGAGATCAGGCTGCAGCTGTAAAATACTCTGTTACAGCTGTACCTGGAGTATTGCGTACAGTTAGGTTACCATATTACAGGGAGGATGTGGAAGCTTTGGAAAGGGTTCAGAGGAGATTTACTCAGATGTTGCCTGGTACGGAGGGAAAGTCTTATGAGGAAAGGCTGAGGAGACTTGAGGTCGTTTTCAATGGAGAGAAAAAGGTTGAGATGTGACCTAATAAAGACATAGAAGATAATCAGAGGGTTAGATAGGGTGTACAGTGAGAGCGTTCTTTCCTCAGATGGTGATGGATAGTATGAGGGGACATATGACATGTGTATGACATTTGAGAGGTTTGTTGGAGAAGATTACTAACCTGTTGTCTCTTCAGTCGTTGTCGGAGCCTCTGTTGTGGGAATTGTAGTAGTGGGTGTTGTGGCAACTGTTGGAAAGGAACAAACAGAAACAATCTCAATGAATGTGGGACTCTGTTCCTGCATTGGTGTCTCGGGAGTGTGAGGGTCAGGCTGATCGGAGCTATGGGCTCAATTTTAAATCTCCTGGGTGCAGATGGCCTTGGGAATGGAACATGTGAACAGCATCTCTGGTTCCTGATGCCTTCTTTTTCTTCATTCCCAGGATATGGGGGTCACTGGATGGGACTGCATTTATTGCCTGTCCCTAATTGTCCCTTGAGAAGGTGATGGTGAGCTGCCTTCTTTGATTCGGTCCCTCATAACAGGCTAGTGGGTAAAATTAAAGCATCTGAAATCAGAGGTAACATATCAACACATGTTGAGAATTGGTTGACAGATGGGAAAAAGGGAGTTGGATAAATGGGTCTTTCTCGGAATGGCAGTCAGTGAGCAGTGGGGTACCACATGGATCTCTGCAGGGCACCAGCTATTCACAATATATGCACAGGATCTGGATGATACTTGGGAAGTTTGGATGGACGAAGGGTGTCCTTTTGCACCAATTAATGACAGTAGACAGCTATAGGCACAGCGAAGCACTGAGGAAGGTAAATTGTATATTGGCCTTCAGTGCAAGAGGATCTGAGTTTAGAGGTCGGGATGTTTTGCTTTACTTATACAGGGCTGAAAAATGTGTTGCTGGAAAAGCGCAGCAGGTCAGGCAGCATCCAAGGAGGAGGAGAATCGACATTTCGGGCATAAGCCCTTCTTCAGGAATGAGGAGGGTGTGCCAAGCAGGCTAAGATAAAAGGTAGGGAGGAGGGACTTGGGGGAGGCACGTTGGAAATGTGATAGGTGGAAGGAGGTTAAAGTGAGGGTGATAGGCCGGAGAGGGAGTGGGGGCGGAGAGGTCAGGAAGAGGATTGCAGGTCAAGAAAGTGGTGCTAAGTCCGAGGGTTGGGACTAAGATAAGGTGGGGGAAGGGGAAATGAGGAAGCTGGAGAAATCTGAGTTTATCCCTTGTGGTTGGAGGGTTCCCAGGCGGAAGATGAGGTGCTCTTCCTCCAGGTGTCGTGTTGCTATGGTCTGGTGATGGAGGAGTCCAAGGACCTGCATGTCCTTGGCGGATTGGGAGGGAGAGTTGAAGTGTTCAGCCCCTGGGCGGTTGGGTTGGTTGGTGCGGGTGACACCTTACCTTTTATCGATGACACTAAGATCAGTGGAGTTGTGGACAGTGCAAAAGAATGGTGTAGGTTATAGAGGGACTTAGATTAGCTGCAGACCTGGGCTGAGAGGTGGCAAATGAAGTTTAAAGTGTGAGGTGATTCAGTTTGGAAGGAGTAAAAGGAATACAGAGTACTGTGTCAATGGTAAGATTCCTGATCGTGTAGGTGAGCAGAGAGATCTCAGTGTCCAGGTATACAGCCCTGAGCTGGCCACCCAGGTTCATAGGGTTGTTAAGAAGGTAAACGTGTGTTTTCTTTTATGGGTAGAGGGAGTGAGTTTCGGAGCAACGAGGTCATGTTGCAGCTGTACAAAACTCTGGTGTGGCTGCACTTGGAGTGTTGCTTGCAGTTTGGTTACCAAATTATCGTGAGGCTTTGGAAATGGTTCAGAGGAGATTTACTCAGATGTTGCCTGGTACGGAGGGAAAGTCTTATGAGGAAAGGCTGAGGGGACTTGAGGTCGTTTTCAATGGAGAGAAAAAGGTTGAGATGTGACCTAGAGAGACATAGAAGATAATCAGAGGGTTAGATAGGGTGGACAGTGAGAGCGTTCTTTCCTCAGATGGTGATGGATAGTATGAGGGGACATAGTTTTAAATTAAGAGGTGATTGATACAGGACAGATATCACAGTTATGTTCTTCACTCAGAGATAGTAAGGGCATGGAATGCTCTGCCTGTAACAGTAGTAGACTCCCAACTTTAAGGGTATTTAAATAGTCATTGGATAAATATGTCAATGATAATGGAAGAGTGTAGATTAGATGGGCTTCCAACTCGTTTCACATATCGGCACAAAACCGAGGGACAAAGGCCCTGGACTGCACTGTAATGTGTGATGTTCAATGGTACGGACAATGGCAGGACTGTCCCAGGTGGAGAGGTTGGTTGTACTCACCCTGTATTCAGTGGAGTTTGATTTAAACTCTTTAACAGGGTTGGACAGACTGGATACAGGGAGTTTGTTCTCTTTGGCTGAGGAGACTAGCACCAGGGTCACAGTCCCAGGATACAGGCGAGACCATTTTCAGAATGAGGTCAGATGTCACATGACACCAGGTTATACTCCAACAGGTTTATGTAAATCACAAGCATTCGAACCAATGCCCCTTGGTCAGGTGGAGTCATGTTCACCCCAGTCCACAATCAAAACAATTCAGAATGAAACGAGGAAGGCATTTTTCACACAAATAGCAGTGAAAATGTGGAATTCTCTGTCACAGAAGACCATGTGAGACAAGGCTCTGAATATATACAGAGAGAGAGGGAGAGAGAGAGAGAGAGAGAGAGAGGGAAAGAGAGATTTCTCGATTTTAAGGTCATCAAAGATTAGTAGAGTAGAGACAACAAGACATTTTGACCCTTCGAGAACCAGACATGATGATAGTGAATGATACAGCAGGCCCGAAAGGCCGAATGGCCTAATCCTGCTCCTTGTCTGGATGTTAGCCCAATGCAGTTAGGGAGAGAGAGCCAGGGTTCTCACCCAGACACACTGAGTGAGCACTAAGATGTTGTTGTGTGGACAATCTCTTCAACATTACACGTGCTCTGCTTGAACTCCAGTTTTGAATCTGTCTGAAGTGGAGAGGGCCCTGTGAAAGTCTCATTGCCATTACCCAGCATTCCCCAGACTGAGAATCCCAACATGCAATGGGCAGGAATAAAACACAACCCTGGGTGTGGAAAGACATTATTCATATATTCTCCATACGGCAAAGCCCATTGAGTGAATGTGTATGAACACATTTGAGAGGTTTTTTGGAGAAGATTACTAACCTGTTGTCTCTTCAGTCGTTGTCGGAGCCTCTGTTGTGGGAATTGTAGTAGTGGGTGTTGTGGCAACTGTTGGAAAGGAACAAACAGAAACAATCTCAATGAATGTGGGACCCTGTTCCTGCATTGTGTCTCGGGAGTGTGAGGGTCAGGCTGATCACAGCTATGGGCTCAATTTTAAATCTCCTGGGTGCAGATGGCCTTGGGAATGGAACACTTGAACAGAATCACTGGTTCCTGACACCTTTTTATTCATTCCCGGGATATGGGGGTCACTAGATGGGCCTGCATTTACTGCCTGTCCCTAACGGCCGTTGAGAAGGTGATGGTGAGCTGCCTTCTTGAACCCACGTTTCAAAAAACAAAGAACAAAGAAAATGTACAGCCCAGGAACAGGCCCTTCGGCCCTCTAAGCCTGAGCCGATCCAAATCCACTGTCTAAACCTGTCGCCCAATTCCTAACCATCTGTATCTCTCTGCTCCCCACCATCTGTCCAGATGCACCTTAAATGAATCTCCCGTGCCTGCCTCTCCCACCTCTGCTGGTATCACGTTCCAAACACCCACCACCCTCTGTGTGAAGTACTTGCCGCCTGTATCCCCCTTAAACTTTCCACCTCTCACCTTGAAAGCGTGACCTCTCGATATTGAATCCTTCACCCTGGGAAAAAGCTTGTCTCTATCCACCCTGTCTATACCCTTCATGATTTTGTATACTTCAATCAGATCCTCTCTCACTCTCCGTTTTTCTAGTGAAAATAAACCTAACCTACTCAACCTCTCTTCATAGTTAGCACCTTCCATTCCAGGCAACATCCTCGTAAACCTTCTCTGCACCCTCTCCAAAGCGTCCACATCCTTTTGGTAATGTGGTGACCAGAACTGTACACAGTATTCTAAATGTGGCTGAACCAATGTCTTGTACAATGTTAACATGACTTGCCAGCTCTTATACTCAATACCCCGTCCAATGAAGACAACCATACTATACGCCTTCTTGACCACTCTATCCACCTGTGCAGCAACCTTCAGGGTACAATGGACCTGCACTCCCAGATCTCTCTGCTCATCAACTTTTCCCAAGGCTCTTCCGTTCACTGTATAATTCGCTCTAGAATTAGTCTTGCCTAAATGAATCACCTCACATTTGTCTGGATTGAAAGCTATCTGCCCCTTCCCCGCCCAACTCTCCAGTCTATCTATATCCTCCTGTATTCTCTGACAGTCCCTTATGTTTTCTGCTATTCCACCAATCTTCGTGTCATCTGCAAACTTGCTGATCATACCAACAGTGCCCTCTTCCAGATCATTTATGTATAACACAAACAACAGTGGCCCCAGCACTGGTCCCTGTGGAACACCACTGGTCACCTTTCTCCATTTCTGAGTCTCACTTCTGTTGTGGGCAAAGTCTTAGAGAGAATTGTAAGGGATAGGATTTATGAACATCTGGATAGGAGTAATGTGATCAAGGATAGTCAGCATGGTTTTGTGAAGGGCAGGTCGTGCCTCACAAACCTTATTGAATTCTTTGAGAAGGTGACTAAGGAGGTGGACGAGGGTAAAGCGGTAGATGTGGTGTATATGGATTTTAGTAAGGCATTTGATAAAGTTCCCCATGGTAGGCTACTGCAAAAAATACAGAGGTATGGCATTGAGGGTGAATTGGAGGTTTGGATTAGGAATTGGCTGGCTGGAAGAAGACAGAGGGTAGTAGTTCATGGTAAAGGTTCATCTTGGAGTGCAGTTACTAGCGGTGTTCCGCAAGGATCTGTTTTGGGACCATTGCTGTTTGTCATTTTTATAAATGACCTGGAGGAGGGGCTAGAAGGTTGGGTGAGCAAGTTTGCGGAAGATACGAAAGTCGGTGGAGTTGTTGACAGTGAGGAAGGATGTGTCAGGTTACAGCGGGATATAGATAAGCTGCAGAGCGGGGCAGAATGGTGGCAAATGCAGTTCAATGTGGGTAAGTGTGAGGTGAACACTTTGGTATGAGTAACAAAAAGATGGGGTACTGGGCTAATGGTCGGATACTTGGTAATGTGGAAGAGCAGAGGGATCTTGGTGTCCATGTACACAGATCTCTGAAAGTTGCCACCCAGGTAAATAGTGTGGTGAAGGAGGCATATGGCGTACTGGCTTTTATTGGGAGAGGAATTGAGTTCCGGAGTCCTGAGGTCATGTTGCAGTTGTATAAGATTCTGGTGCGGCCGCATCTGGAGTATTGTGTGCAGTTTTGGTCGCCATACTATAGGAAGGATGTGGAGGCACTGGAACGGGTGCAGAGGCGGTTTACCAGGATGTTGCCTGGTATGGTAGGAAGATCGTATGAGGAAAGGCTGAGGCACTTGGGGCTGTTTTCATTGGAGAAAAGTTGAAAATGTGTTGCTGGAAAAGCGCAGCAAGTCAGGCAGCATCCAAGGAACAGGAGAATCGACGTTTCGGGCATCAGCCCTTCTTCAGCCCTGAAGAAGGGCTTATGCCCGAAACGTCGATTCTCCTGTTCCTCGGATGCTGCCTGATCTGCTGCGCTTTTCCAGCAACACATTTTCAACTCTGATCTCCAGCATCTGCAGTCCTCACTTTCTCCTTCATTGGAGAAAAGAAGGTTTAGGGGTGACTTGATAGAGGTGTACAAGATGATTAGGGGGTTTAGATAGGGTTGACCATGAGAACCTTTTTCCACGTATGGAGTCAGCTATTATGAGGGGACATAGCTTTAAATTAAGGGGGGGTAGATATAGGACTGATGTTCGGGGTAGGTTCTTCACTCAGTGAGTCGTGAGTTCATGGAATGCCCTGCCAGTATCAGTAGTGGACTCTCCCTCTTTATGGGTATTTAAGCGGGCATTGGATAGGTATATGGAGGATAGTGGGTTAGTGTAGGTTAGGTGGGCTTGGATCGGCGCAACATCGAGGGCCGAAGGGCCTGTACTGCGCTGTATTCTTCTATGTTCTATTTCGAGAAACTCCCTTCAACTACTACTCTCTGTCTCCTGTTGCTCAACCAGTTCTTTATCCACCTGCTAGAACACCCTGCATACCATGTGACTTCACTTTCTCCATTAGTCTACAATGGGGAACCTTATCAAACACCTTACTAAAGTCCGTGTATATGACATCAACAGCCCTTCCTTCATCTATCGACTTGGTTACTTCCTCGAAGAACTCTATGAAGTTGGTAAGGCATGATCTCCCCCACACACAACCATGTTGCTAATCACTGATAAGCCCATTCTTTTCTCAGTACCTTCTCCAGCAACTTTCCCACCACCGACATCAGGCTCACTGGTCTATAGTTACCCGGAATATCCCAACTACCCTTCTTGTACAGGGGGGCAACATAAGCAACCCTCCAGCACCTCACCTGTGTTTAAGGATGCTACAAAGATATCTGTCAGGGCCCCAGCCTCCCTCAGCAACCTGGGATTGATCCCATCTGGTCCTGGGGATTTGTCCACCTTAATAACCTCTTGCCTACCCAACTCATCTTCCCTCCTTAAGTCAACGTGATCCAGACTAATCAAACTTCTATCTCTAATCTCAACATTCATCATGTCCCTCTCCTCAGTGAACACTGACACAAAGTAATCATTCAGAATCTCACCCATTCTCTCAGGTTCGACACACAGCCTTCCTTCATTATCCTTTAGTGGGACCAATCCTTTCTCTAGTTACCCGCTTGCTTCTTATATAAGAATAAAATGCGTTGGGATTTTCCTTAATTCTGCTTGCTAAAGTTATTACATGATCCCTTTTAGCCGCTTGATTCCTCGTTTAAGACTGGTCCTACTCTTCTGATATTCTTCAGGACCCGTTCTGTTCTTAGCTGCCTGGACCTTATGTACGCTTCCCTTTTCCTCTTGGCTAGTCATACAATTTCTCCCGTCATCCACGGTTCACGAATCTTGCCCTTCCTATCCTTTGCCTTCAATGGGACATGCCTATCCTGCACTATCTTTGAAAGCCTCCCACATCTCAAATGTGGCCTTCCCTTCAAATAGCTGCCCCCAATCCACATTTCCCAGCTCCTGCCTAATTTTGATATATTTGGCCTTGGCCCAGATTAATACTGTTCCCTTAGGACCACTCTCTTCTTTATCTACGAGTATCCTAAAACTTACAGAGTTGTGGTCACTCTTCCCAAAGAAATCCCCCACTGCAACTTCTACCACTTGTCCTGGCTCATTCCACAGTACCAGGTCCAATATGGCCCCTTGTCTCGAGGGAGTATTGACATACTGCTGGAGGGACCCCTTTGATAATAGTCCAGTGGGTAAAATCCAAGCAACTGGGATTGGGAGTTGAATTTATTGTCACATGTACTGAGGCACAGTGAAAAGCTTTGTCTTGTGAGTAATGCAGGCAGATCACTGAGTTAAGTAGCATTGATCAGTAACTGATAGGTAAACAGCGGCAAAAACAAAAACACAGGCACAGGCAAATGCTAAGAGTTTGTGAGTCCATTCAACATTCTAACAAGAGTAGGGTAGGAACTATTTCGAAATCGGTTGGTGCGTGTGTTCAGGTTTCTGTACCTTCTCCCTGATGGTAGAGGTTGGAGAAAAACATTGCCAGGGTGGGATGGATCTTTGAGAATGCTGGCGGCCTTTCTTTGACAGTGGGCCTGGTAGATGGATTCTATAGATGGGAGGTTGGTCTTTGTGATTGTCCAGGCTGAGTTCACCATTCTCTGTAACTGTCTCCAATCTTGAATGGTACAGTTGCCATACCAGGTAGTGATACATCCAGACAGAATGCTCTTAGTGGTGCACCTATAAAAGTCGGTAAGGGTATTCACCGTCATCCCAAATTTCCTCAGCTGCCTGAGGAAGAAGAGACGTTGTTGAGCCTTTGTAACCAGTGTGTCCACATGAAGAGTCCAAGAAAGCTTGTTGTGGATGACCACTCCCAGGAGCTTGACACTCTCTACTCATTCCACCTCTGTGCTGTTAATGTGTAGGGGGGGCACATGAGTAACATCCCACCGAAAGTCAATCATGAGATCCTTGGTTTTGCCAACATTGAGAGCGAGGTTTTTCCAGCTCTTCCACCTCCCATTTGTCTGTTTCGCCACCATCTGAGATTCGACCGACTATGGTGGTGTCATCAGCGAACTTGTAAATGGCATTAGTCTGGTATTTGGCGACACAGTCTTGGGTATACAGTGGGTACAATAGGAGGGTAAGTACGCACCCCTGGGGGGCTCCAGTCTTGAGTGTTAGTGAGGATGAAATATTATCCCCAATCTTCACTGATTGAGGCCTGTGGGTCAGGAAACTGAGGAGCCAGTTGCAGAGAGTGAGACTTAGTCCAAGATCACTGAGTTTAGTAATCAGTCTCGAGGGGATAATAGTGCTAAAGGCTGAACTGTAGTCAATGAGTGGGATTCTTACGTAGCTGTTCTTGCTGGCAAGATTTTCTGGGGAGGCGTAAAGGGCAAGTGATATGGCATCTGACATGGATGTGTTGGTCTGATAGACAAATTGAAGTGGATCAAAAGTAGTGGGGAGGCTGGAGTTATATTGAAATATGTTGAGAATTGGTTGACAGCAAAGTGTGAGGAAGATGTGGGTGTACTTTTAAGAGAGTTAAAAGCAGCAGAACTACCACACCTAGCACCAAGTGTACTTAAAAATGTAACACTGTAACAGTGGGTCGAACCACTCGATTAGTTTGTTACTTGAAGCCAAAAACAACTTTGAATTCACCCAGTCAGTTTCAATTATACCCAAAACATATCAAATTCCAATCCACTTTGAATTAAGTATATTGACAATCTTAAAAGCCAATGACACAATCCGATGCTCGGGAGTACAAGACTGGGGAAAATTGAACAGTTGAGAGGAGATCTGCCGTGTCCTAGCATGGAAGAGACTGCTTGAAAATGGCTTTCTGTTAAAAGTGCCTTTTTGATCAGTAACCTGGAGCACAGAAAGTCCTAACAAGGAGAAAATAAGACACAGGAAGATCCAAACACAAGAACCTACACCTACCTGGTTTTGAGATAAGAAGTGTTATTTTGTAAATTTTAATCAGGAGTTTTATCAGATTAGTATTATAGAAGGGAATCGAAAAGATAGGTTAGAGGAAGAAATTATAAATAGTGGTTAGTTAATTATTCTCTGTTATACTTTAAGGATTAAAGTTGTTAATTTTTACTTGAAATAGTTCTTGGCCACTTGATTTTTACAAATTGCCAAAAGGGATAAATCTTTTTGGTTTGGCTGGTTTTAAATTAAGCAAGAGGGTTTACCCAGTGTTGTAACAAAGGACACAGGAAGTTGGAATGAACCAATCTTTCTCTGAGTGGCAGTCAGTGACTGGTGGGGTACCACATGGATGTGGGTTCAGAGGTCAGGATGTCTTGCTGCAGTTATACAGGGCCGTGGGGAGAGCACAGCTGGAGGGTTGTGTGCAGGGTTGGACCCCCAAGCTATGATGGGACAGACCTGCTGTAGAGGGAGTTCAGGGAGGGTCACTAGTCTGACACTGAGGATGGCAGGACAGTCCCATATGGAGACATTGGGTCAACTGTCCCTGTATTCAGTGGGGTCTGATATAAATAATCCAACAAAGCTGGACAGATCGATGCTGAGAGGTTGTCGCCTATGGTTGGGCAGACTAGAACCAGGGTCAGAGTCTCAGGAAACTTTCAAAATGAGGTCAGAAGTCACATGACACCAGGTTATACTCCAACAGGTTAATGTGAAATCACAAGCTTTTGGAGCACTGCCCCTTGGTCAGGTGGAGGCATGTTCACCCCAGTCCAGCACCTCCACAATTAAGGATGAGACAAGGAAAGAATTCTTCACTCAAAGGGCAGTGAAACTGTGGAATTCTCTGTTAAAGAAGGCCATGTGAGACAAGGCACTGAATATATACAGAGAGAGAGTATGTGAGAGAGTGAGGTTTCTTGATATTAAAGTCAACAAAAAGTACCGAGAGAAAAGGCAACATTGCACTCTTGATCCTTCGAGGACCAGGCATGATGATAGTGAATGGTACAGCAGGCCTGGAAGGTCGATGGCCGATTCCTGCTCCTTGTCTGGATGTTACCCCAATGTAGTTAGGGAGAGAGAGTCAGGGTCCTCACCCAGACACACTGAGTGAGCACTGAGATGTTGTTGTGTGGACAATCTCTTCAACATTACACGTGCTCTGCTTGAACTCCAGTTTTGAATCTGTCTGAAGTGGAGAGTGCCCTGTGAAAGTCTCATTGCCATTACCCAGCATTCCCCAGACTGAGAATCCCAACATGCAATGGGCAGGAATAAACCATAACCCTGGCTGTGGAAAGACATCATTCATACATTCCCCATACAGCAAAGCCCATTGACTGAATGTGTATGACATTTGAGAGGTTTGTTGGAGAAGATGACTAACCTGTTGTCTCTTCAGTCGTTGTCGGAGCCTCTGTTGTGGGAATTGTAGTAGTGGGTGTTGTGGCAACTGTTGGAAAGGAACAAACAGAAACAATCTCAATGAATGTGGGACTCTGTTCCTGCATTGGTGTCTCGGGAGTGTGAGGGTCAGGCTGATCACAGCTATGGCCTCAATTTTAAATCTCCTGGGTGCAGAAGGCCTTGGGAATGGAACACTTCAATGGCATCACTGATTCATGACGCCTTCTTTTTATTCATTCCTGGGATATGGGGGTCACTGAATGAGCCTGTCCCTAACTGCCCCTTGAATTGTCCAATGATGGTGAGCTGCCTTCTTCAACTCCCATTGGCTGGAGGGACCCCTTTGATAAAGTCCCACAGAACAGGCTCATGGGTAAAATTAAAGCACCTGGGACAGGGGTAATATTTTGAAATGTGTTGGGAAGTGGCTGACAGACTGGATACAGGGAGTTGGAATAATTGGGTCTTTCTCAAAATGGCAGCCAGTGACTAGTGGGGTACCACATGGATCTCTGGAGGGCACCAGCTAATCACAATATATGCAAATGTGCTCGATGATACTTGGGGAGTTTGGATGTATGAAGGGTGTCCTTGTGCACCACTTAATGACAGTAGACAGCTACAGGCACAGCCAAACACTGAGGAAGGTAAGTTGTATATTGACCTGTATATTGGCCTTCAGTGCAAGAGGATCTGAGTTCAGAGGTCGGGGTTTCTTGCTGCAGTTATGCAGGACCTTGGGGAGAGCACAGCTGGAGGGTTGTGTGCAGGGTTGGTTCCCCCCCCCCCAGCTATGAGAGGACAGACCTGCCATAGAGGGAGTACAGGGAGAGTCACTAGATTGAATTTTATAAATGACCATGATAAGTGCATACATGGATGAGTTTGTAAATCAGCCGATGACACTAAGATCGGTGGAGGCGCGGACAGTGTGGAACAATGTTATGGATTTCAGATGGGTTTAGGTAAGCTGAAGCACTGGGCTGAGAGGTGGAAAATAGTGCTCAATGTGGAAAAGTGTGAGGTGATTCACTTTGGAAGGAGTAACAGGAATAAAGTATCCTGGGCTCATGGTAATGATTCTTGGTCCTGTAGATGAGCAGAGAGATCTCGGTGTCCATGTACATTGATCCCTGAAATTTGCACCCAGGTTGATAGGGTTGTCAAGAATGCCTACGGTGTGTTGCCGTTTATTCAAGCCACGAGATCAGGCTGCAGCTGTAAAATACTCTGTTACAGCTGTACCTGGAGTATTGCGTACAGTTAGGTTACCATATTACAGGGAGGATGTGGAAGCTTTGGAAAGGGTTCAGAGGAGATTTACTCAGATGTTGCCTGGTACGGAGGGAAAGTCTTATGAGGAAAGGCTGAGGGGACTTGAAGTCGTTTTCAATGGAGAGAAAAAGGTTGAGATGTGACCTAGAGAGACATAGAAGATAATCAGAGGGTTAGATAGGGTGGACAGTGAGAGCGTTCTTTCCTCAGATGGTGATGGATAGTATGAGGGGACATAGTTTTAAATTAAGAGGTGATTGATACAGGACAGATATCACAGTTATGTTCTTCACTCAGAGATAGTAAGGGCATGGAATGCTCTGCCTGTAACAGTAGTAGACGCCCAACTTTAAGGGTATTTAAATAGTCATTGGATAAATATGTCAATGATAATGGAAGAGTGTAGATTAGATGGGCTTCCAACTCGTTTCACATATCGGCACAAAACCGAGGGACAAAGGCCCTGGACTGCACTGTAATGTGTGATGTTCAATGGTACGGACAATGGCAGGACTGTCCCAGGTGGAGAGGTTGGTTGTACTCACCCTGTATTCAGTGGAGTTTGATTTAAACTCTTTAACAGGGTTGGACAGACTGGATACAGGGAGTTTGTTCTCTTTGGCTGAGGAGACTAGCACCAGGGTCACAGTCCCAGGATACAGGCGAGACCATTTTCAGAATGAGGTCAGATGTCACATGACACCAGGTTATACTCCAACAGGTTTATGTAAATCACAAGCATTCGAACCAATGCCCCTTGGTCAGGTGGAGTCATGTTCACCCCAGTCCACAATCAAAACAATTCAGAATGAAACGAGGAAGGCATTTTTCACACAAATAGCAGTGAAAATGTGGAATTCTCTGTCACAGAAGACCATGTGAGACAAGGCTCTGAATATATACAGAGAGAGAGTGAGATTTCTCAATTTTAAAGTCATTTGGAGTATGGAGAGAAAAGGCAACATGGCGTTTTGATCCTTCGAGAACCAGGGTGTGAGGGTCAGGCTGATCGCAGCTATGGGCTCAATTTTAAATCTCCTGGGTGCAGATGGCCTTGGGAATGGAACACTTAAAAGGTATCACTGGTTCCTAATGCCTTCTTTTTATTCATTCCCAGGATATGGGGGTCACTGGATGGGCCTGCATTTATTGCCTGTCCCTAACTGTCCCTTGTGAATGTGATGGTGAGCTGCCTTCTTGAACTCCCATTGGCTGGAGGGACCCTTTTGATAAGGTCCCTCATAATGGGCTAGTAGGTAAAATTAAAGCATCTGGGAGAGGGAGCAATAAATTGACACGTGTTTGGGAAAGGGTTGACAGACTGGAAACAGGGAGTTAGAATAATTGGGTCTTTCTCGGAATGGCATCCAGTGACTAGTGGGGTACCACATGGATCTCTGCAGGGCACCAGCTATTCACAATGTATGCACATGAGCTCGATGATACTTGGGAAGTTTAGATGTACAAAGGATGTCCTTGTGCACTAGTTAATGACAGTAGACAGCTAGGCACAGCCAAGCACTGAGGAAGGTAAGTTGTATATTGGCCTTCAGTGCAAGAGGATCTGAGTTCAGAGGTCAGGATGTCTTGCTGCAGTTATACAGGGCCTTGGGGAGAGTACAGCTGGAGGGTTGTGTGCAGTGTTGGACCCCCCAGCTATGAGAGGACAGACCTGCCGTAGAGGGATGCAGGGAGGGTCACTAGTCTGATACTGAGGATGCCAGAATGGTCCCATGAGGAGGGAATGTTTCAACTGGCCTTGTATTCAGTGGAGTCTGATTTAAACACTCTAACAGAGCTGGATCCTGGGAGGGTGTTTCCCTGGATTGGGGAGACTAGAACCAGGATCACAGTCCCAGGATACAGGGAAGACCATTTTCAGAATGAGGTCAGAAGTCACATGACACCAGGTTATACTCCAACAGGTTAATGTGAAATCACAAGCTTTTGGAGCACTGCCCCTTGGTCAGGTGGAGGCATGTTCACCCCAGTCCAGCACCTCCACAATTAAGGATGAGACAAGGAAAGAATTCTTCACTCAAAGGGCAGTGAAAATGTGGAATTCTCTGTCACAGAAGGCCATGTGAGTCAAGGCACTGAATATATAGAGCACCAAGTAATAGTCCAACAGGTCTATTTGGAAGTACTAGCTTTCAGAGTGCTGCTCCTTCATCAAATTGTTGTGGAGTATAAGATCGTAGGACACAGAATTTATAGCAAATATTTACTGAAATGGGATATTGAAAAAGACCTGGATTATTTATTTAAAGTCTCTCGCCTTTTGGAATGGTTTCAGTTCTGTCATATGTAAATCACAGAACATTCTTAAAGTTACATTCTCAAGTGAACTTTAACAATTGGTGCCATGTTGGCCCAGATAATGTATTGAAGGTGTGAGGTGCCCTGTGTGAGGCTGTCTGTGTCCCAATGTTCAGACTGATTCTAATCTAAAAAAGGGATTTACAGAATCTGACATGGAATCATGCAGTTTTTTTTAGCAAAATAAAATATAATTCTGCAAGGACAAATTCGCCCCACAAACTTGTATATGTGTGTGTGTGTGTGTGTGTGTCTGTGTGTGTGTGTGTGTGTGTGTGTGTGAGCACGGGGGGGTGGGTTTGAGTGTGTGTGTCTATGTATGCACGGGGGGATAGGTGTGAGTGTGTGGGTCTATGTATGTACGGGGGATGGGTTTAAATGTGTGTGTGTGCATGGGGGACAGGTTTGAGTGTGTGTGTATGCAGGGGGGGATGGGTTTGAGTATATGTGTGTATGTGTATGCTTGGGGGATGGGTTTGAGTGTGTGTGTATGTGTATGCAGGGGGGGATGGGTTTGAGTGTGTGTGTGTATGTGTATGCATGGGGGATGGGTTTGAGTGTGTGTGTATGTGTATGCATGGGGGATGGGTTTGAGTGTGTGTGTATGTGTATGCATGGGGGATGGGTTTGAGTGTGTGTGTGTATGTGTATGCATGGGGGATGGGTTTGAGTGTGTGTGTCTGTGTATGCACGGGGGGATGGGTTTGATTATGTGTGTATGTGTATGCACAGGGGGATGGGTTTGAGTGTGTGAGTATGCACGGGGGCATAGGTTTGAGTGTGTGTGTGCATGGGGGATGGGTTTAAATGTTTGTGTGTGCATGGGGGATGGGTTTGAGTGTGTGTGTATGCACAGGGGGATGGGTTTGAGTGTCTGTGTCTGTGTATGCATAGGGGATGAGTTTGAGTGTGTGTGTCTGTGTATGCATGGGGGATGGGTTTGACTGTGTGTGTCTGTGTATGCATGGGGGATGGGTTTGAATGTGTGTGTCTGTGTATGCACGGGGGATGGGTTTGATTATGTGTGTATGTGTATGCACGGGGGATGGGTTTGAGTGTGTGAGTATGTGTACGCATGGGGGATGGGTTTGAGTGTGTGTGTATGCACGGGGGGATGGGTTTGAGTGTGTGTGTATGTGTATGCACGGGGGATAGGTTTGAGTGTGTGTGTGTGTGAGTATGCATGGGGGATGGGTTTGAGTGTGTGTGTCTGTGTATGCACGGGGGGACGGGTTTGAGTGTGTGTGTATGTGTATGCACGGGGGATGGGTTTGAGTGTGTGTGTATGTGAATGCACGGGGGGATAGGTGTGAGTGTGTGTGTCTGTGTATGCACGGGGGAAGGGTTTGAGTGTGTGTGTCTGTGTATGCACGGGGGGCTGGGTTTGAGTGTGTGTGTATGTGTATGCACGGGGGGACAGGTGTGAGTGTGTGTGTCTATGTATGCACGGGGGGATTGGTGTGAGTGTGTGTGCCTATGTATGCACAGGGGATGGGTTTAAAAGTGTGTGTGTGCATGGGGGATAGGTTTCAGTGTGTGTGTATGCAGGGGGGGGTTGGGTTTGAGTGTGTGTGTATGTGTATGCATGGGGGATGGGTTTGAGTGTGTGCGTATGTGTATGCATGGGGGATGGGGTTGAGTGTGTGCGTATGTGTATGCACGGGGAATGGGTTTGAGTGTGTGTGTATGTGTATGCATGGGGGGGATGGGTTTGAGTGTGTGTGTCTGTGTATGCATGGGGGATGGGTTTGAGTGTGTGTGTATGTGTATGCATGGGGGATGGGTTTGAGTGTGTGTGTTTGTGTATGCATGGGGGATGGATTTGAGTGTGTATGTATGTATATGCACGGGGGATGGGTTTGAGTGTGTGTGTCTGTGTATGCACGGGGGATGGGTTTAAATGTGTGTGTATGTGTATGCACGAGGGATGGGTTTGAGTGTGTGTGTCTGTGCATGCACGGGGGAATGGGTTTGAGTGTATGTGTCTGTGTATGCACGGGGGGATGGGTTTGAGTGTACATGTCTGGGTATGCACGGGGGTGGGTTTGAGTGTGTGTGCTTATGTATGCACAGGGGATGGGTTTAAATGTGTGTGTGTGCATGGGACATAGGTTTGAGTGTGTGTGTATGCAGGGGGGAATGGGTTTGAGTGTGTGTGTGTGTATGCACGGGGGATGGGTTTGAGTGTGTGTGTGTGTGTATGCATGGGGGATGGGTTTGAGTGTGTGTGTTTGTGTATGCACGAGGGATGGGTTTGAGTGTGTGTGTATGTGTATGCATGGGGGATGGGTTTGAGTGTGTGTGTGTGTGTATGCACGGGGGATGGTTTTGTGTGTGTGTGTCTGTGTATGCATGGGTGATGGGTTTGAGTGTGTGTGTATGTGTGTGCACGTGGGATGGGTTTGAGTGTGTGTGTCTGTGTATGCATAGGGGATGGGTTTGAGTGTGTGTGTATGTGTATGCATGGGGGATGGGGTTGAGTGTGTGCGTATGTGTATGCACGGGGGATGGGTTTGAGTGTGTGTGAATGTGTATGCATGGGGGATGGGTTTGAGTGTGTGTGTCTGTGTATGCATGGGGGATGGGTTTGAGTGTGTGTGTATGTGTATGCATGGGGGATGGGGTTGAGTGTGTGCGTATGTGTATGCACGGGGGATGGGTTTGAGTGTGTGTGTATGTGTATGCATGGGGGATGGGTTTGAGTGTGTGTGTTTGTGTATGCATGGGGATGGGTTTGAGTGTGTGTGTGTGTATGCACGGGGGGATGGGTTTGAGTGTGTGTGTCTGTGTATGCATGGGGGATGGGTTTAAGTGTGTGTGTATGTGTATGCACGGGGGGATGGGTTTGAGTGTGTGTGTGTTTCAGTGTGTGTGTACGTGTGCATGGGGGATGGGTCGGAGTGTGTGTGTGTCAGTGTGTGTGTGTGCGTGCACAGGGATGGGTTTGAGTGTGTATGTGTGCATGCGTGTGTGTGCATGGCGGGATAGGTTTGAGTGTGTGTGTGTCTGCGTGTGTCTGCGTGTGGGTATGTGAGTGCACGGGGGATGGGTTTAAATGTGTGTGTGCGCATGGGGGATGGGTTTGAGTGTGTGTGTATGTGTATGCACAGGGGGATGGGTTTGAGTGTGTGTGTGTCTGTGTGTGTGTGCACGGGGGGATGGGTTTGAGTATGTGTGTGTCTGCGTGTGTGTGTGTGTGTGTGTGTGTGTGTGTGCTTGGGGGATGGGTTTAAATGTTTGTGTGTGCATGGGGGATGGGTTTGAGTGTGTGTGTATGCACAGGGGGATGGGTTTGAGTGTCTGTGTCTGTGTATGCATAGGGGATGAGTTTGAGTGTGTGTGTCTGTGTATGCATGGGGGATGGGTTTGACTGTGTGTGTCTGTGTATGCATGGGGGATGGGTTTGACTGTGTGTGTCTGTGTATGCATGGGGGATGGGTTTGAGTTTGTATGTCTGTGTATGCACGGGGGGATGGGTTTGATTATGTGTGTATGTGTATGCACGGGGGATGGGTTTGAGTGTTTGTGTCTGTGCATGCATGGGGGATGGGTTTGAGTGTGTGAGTATGCACGGGGGGATGGGTTTGATTATGTGTGTATGTGTATGCACGGGGGAATAGGTTTGAGTGTGTGTGTCTGTGCATGCATGGGGGATGGGTTTGAGTGTGTGTGTATGTGTATGCATGGGGGATGGGTTTGAGTGTGTGTGTATGCACGGGGGGATGGGTTTGAGTGTGTGTGTATGTGTATGCATGGGGGATGGGTTTGGGTGTATGTGTATGCACGGGGGATAGGTTTGAGTGTGTGTGTGTGAGTATGCATGGGGGATGGGTTTGAGTGTGTGTGTCTGTGTATGCACGGGGGGACGGGTTTGAGTGTGTGTGTATGTGTATGCACGGGGGATGGGTGTGAGTGTGTGTGTATGTGAATGCACGGGGGGATAGGTGTGAGTGTGTGTGTCTGTATATGCACGGGGGAAGGGTTTGAGTGTGTGTGTCTGTGTATGCACGGGGGATGGGTTTGAGTGTGTGTGTATGTGTATGCATGGGGGGACAGGTGTGAGTGTGTGTGTCTATGTATGCACGAGGGATGGGTTTGAGTGTGTGTGTCTATGTATGCACGGGGGATGGGTTTGAGTGTGTGTGTCTGTGTATGCATGGGGATGGGTTTGAGTGTGTGTGTCTGTGTATGCGCGGGGGGATGGGTTTGAGTGTGCGTGTCTGTGTGTGCATGGGGGATTGGTTTGAGTGTGTGTGTATGTGTATGCATGTGGGATGGGTTTGAGTGTGTGTGTTTGTGTATGCATGGGGGATGGATTTTAGTGTGTATGTATGTGTATGCACGGGGGATGGGTTTGAGTGTGTGTGTCTGTGTATGCACGGGGGATGGGTTTAAATGTGTGTGTATGTGTATGCACGAGGGATGGGTTTGAGTGTGTGTGTCTGTGCATGCACGGGGGAATGGGTTTGAGTGTGTGTGTCTGTGTATGCATGGGGGGATGGGTTTGAGTGTATGTGTCTGGGTATGCACGGGGGTGGGTTTGAGTGTGTGTGCTTATGTATGCACAGGGGATGGGTTTAAATGTGTGTGTGTGCATGGGACATAGGTTTGAGTGTGTGTGTATGCAGGGGGGGATGGGTTTGAGTGTGTGTGTATGCAGGGGGGGATGGGTTTGAGTGTGTGTGTGTGTGTATGCACGGGGGATGGGTTTGAGTGTGTGTGTGTGTATGCATGGGGGATGGGTTTGAGTGTGTGTGTTTGTGTATGCACGAGGGATGGGTTTGAGTGTGTGTGTATGTGTATGCATGGGGGATGGGTTTGAGTGTGTGTGTGTGTGTGTATGCACGGGGGATGGTTTTGTGTGTGTGTCTGTGTATGCATGGGTGATGGGTTTGACTGTGTGTGTATGTGTGTGCACGTGGGATGGGTTTGAGTGTGTGTGTCTGTGTATGCATGGGGGATGGGTTTGAGTTTGTGTGTCTGTGTATGCACGGGGGGATGGGTTTGATTATGTGTGTATGTGTATGCACGGGGGATGGGTTTGAGTGTTTGTGTCTGTGCATGCATGGGGGATGGGTTTGAGTGCGTGAGAATGCATGGGGGAATAGGTTTGAGTGTGTGTGTCTGTGCATGCATGGGGGATGGGTTTGAGTGTGTGTGTATGTGTATGCATGGGGGATGGGTTTGAGTGTGTGTGTGTGAGTATGCATGGGGGATGGGTTTGAGTGTGTGTGTCTGTGTATGCACGGGGGGACGGGTTTGAGTGTGTGTGTATGTGTATGCACGGGGGATGGGTTTGAGTGTGTGTGTATGTGAATGCACGGGGGGATAGGTGTGAGTGTGTGTGTCTGTATATGCACGGGGGAAGGGTTTGAGTGTGTGTGTATGTGTATGCACGAAGGATGGGTTTGAGTGTGTGTGTCTGTGTATGCATGGGGGATGGGTTTGAGTGTGTGTGTTTGTGTATGCACGAAGGATGGGTTTGAGTGTGTGTGTATGTGTATGCATGGGTGATGGGTTTGAGTGTGTGTGTATGTGTGTGCACGTGGGATGGTTTTGAGTGAGTGTGTCTGTGTGTGCACGTGGGATGGGTTTGAGTGTGTGTGTCTGTGTTTGCATGGGGGGATGGGTTTGAGTGTATGTGTCTGGGTATGCACGGCGGGATGGGTTTGTGTGTGTGTGTCTGTGTATGCATGGGGGATGGGTTTGAGTGTGTGTGTATGTGTATGCATGGGGGATGGGTTTGAGTGTGTGTGTATGTGTATGCATGGGGGATGGGTTTGGGTGTGTGTGTATGTGAATGCACGTGGGATGGGTTTGAGTGTGTGTGTATGTGTATGCATGGGGGATGGGTTTGAGTGTGTGTGTATGTGTATGCATGGGGGATGGGTTTGGGTGTGTGTGTATGTGAATGCACGTGGGATGGGTTTGAGTGTGTGTGTCTGTGTATGCATGGGGGGACAGGTGTGAGTGTGTGTGTCTATGTATGCACGGGGGGATTGGTTTGAGTGTGTGTGCCTATGTATGCACGGGGGATGGGTTTAAAAGTGTGTGTGTGCATGGGGGATAGGTTTCAGTGTGTGTGTATGCAGGGGGGGGTTCGGTTTGAGTGTGTGTGTCTGTGTATGCACAGGGGATAGGTTTCAGTGTGTGTGTCTGTGTATGCACAGGGGATAGGTTTGAGTGTGTGTGTCTGTGTATGCATGGGGGATGGGTTTGAGTGTGTGTGTATGTGTATGCATGGGGGATGGATTTGAGTATGTGTGTATGTGTATGCACAGGGGATAGGTTTGAGTGTGTGTGTATGTGTATGCATGGGGGATGGGTTTGAGTGTGTGTGTCTGTTTATGCACGGGGGATGGGTTTGAGTGTGTGTGTCTGTGTATGCACGGGGGGATTGGTGTGAGTGTGTGTGTCTATGTATGCACGGGGGGATTGGTTTGAGTGTGTGTGCCTATGTATGCACGAGGGATGGGTTTAAAAGTGTATGTGTGCATGGGGAATAGGTTTCAGTGTGTGTGTATGCAGGGGGGGGTTCGGTTTGAGTGTGTGTGTCTGTGTATGCACGGGGGATGGATTTGAGTGTGTGTGTATGTGTATGCACAGGGGATAGGTTTGAGTGTGTGTGTCTGTGTATGCATGGGGGATGGATTTGAGTATGTGTGTATGTGTATGCACAGGGGATAGGTTTGAGTGTGTGTGTCTGTGTATGCATGGGGGATGGGTTTGAGTGTGTGTGTATGTGTATGCATGGGGGATGGATTTGAGTATGTGTGTATGTGTATGCACAGGGGATAGGTTTGAGTGTGTGTGTCTGTGTATGCGCGGGGGGGTGGGTTTGAGTGTGCGTGTCTGTGTGTGCATGGGGGATTGGTTTGAGTGTGTGTGTATGTGTATGGATGGGGGATGGGTTTGAGTGTGTGTGTTTGTGTATGCATGGGGGATGGATTTGAGTGTGTATGTATGTATATGCACGGGTGATGGGTTTGAGTGTGTGTGTCTGTGTATGCACGGGGGATGGGTTTATATGTGTGCGTATGTGTATGCACGAGGGATGGGTTTGAGTGTGTGTGTCTGTGCATGCACGGGGGAATGGGTTTGAGTGTGTGTGTCTGTGTATGCATGGGGGGATGGGTTTGAGTGTATGTGTCTGGGTATGCACGGGGGTGGTTTTGAGTGTGTGTGCTTATGTATGCACAGGGGATGGGTTTAAATGTGTGTGTGTGCATGGGACATAGGTTTGAGTGTGTGTGTATGCAGGGGGGGATGGGTTTGAGTGTGTGTGTGTGTATGCACGGGGGATGGGTTTGAGTGTGTGTGTGTGTGTATGCATGGGGGATGGGTTTGAGTGTGTGTGTTTGTGTATGCACGAGGGATGGGTTTGAGTGTGTGTGTATGTGTATGCATGGGGGATGGGTTTGTGTGTGTGTGTGTGCGTGTATGCACGGGGGATGGTTTTGTGTGTGTGTGTCTGTGTATGCATGGGTGATGGGTTTGACTGTGTGTGTCTGGGTATGCACAGCGGGATGGGTTTGTGTGTGTGTGTCTGTGTATGCATGGGTGATGGGTTTGAGTGTGTGTGTATGTGTGTGCACGTGGGATGGGTTTGAGTGTGTGTGTCTGTGGATGCATGGGGGATGGGTTTGAGTGTGTGTGTTTGTGTATGCATGGGGGATGGGTTTGAGTGTGTGTGTGTGTGTGTATGCACAGGGGATGGGTTTGTGTGTGTGTGCCTGTGTATGCATGGGTGATGGGTTTGAGTGTGTGTGTATGTGTGTGCACGTGGGATGGGTTTGAGTGTGTGAGTCTGTGTATGCATGGGGGATGGGTTTGAGTGTGTGTGTATGTGTATGCATGGGGGATGGGTTTGAGTGTGTGTGTCTGTGTATGCACGGGGGATGGGTTTGAGTGTGTGTGTATGAGTATGTACGGGGGGATGGGTTTGAGTGTGTGTGCATGTGTATGCACGGGGGATGGGTTTGAGTGTGTGTGTATGTGTATGCATGGGTGATGGGTTTGAGTGTGTGTGTATGTGTGTGCACGTGGGATGGGTTTGAGTGTGTGTGTCTGTGGATGCATGGGGGATGGGTTTGAGTGTGTGTGTTTGTGTATGCATGGGGGATGGGTTTGAGTGTGTGTGTGTGTGTGTATGCACAGGGGATGGGTTTGTGTGTGTGTGCCTGTGTATGCATGGGTGATGGGTTTGAGTGTGTGTGTATGTGTGTGCACGTGGGGATGGGTTTGAGTGTGTGTGCATGTGTATGCACGGGGGATGGGTTTGAGTGTGTGTGTATGTGTATGCATGGGTGATGGGTTTGAGTGTGTGTGTATGTGTGTGCACGTGGGATGGGTTTGAGTGTGTGTGTCTGTGGATGCATGGGGGATGGGTTTGAGTGTGTGTGTTTGTGTATGCATGGGGGATGGGTTTGAGTGTGTGTGTGTGTGTGTATGCACAGGGGATGGGTTTGTGTGTGTGTGCCTGTGTATGCATGGGTGATGGGTTTGAGTGTGTGTGTCTGGGTATGCACAGCGGGATGGGTTTGTGTGTGTGTGTCTGTGTATGCATGGGTGATGGGTTTGAGTGTGTGTGTATGTGTGTGCACGTGGGATGGGTTTGAGTGTGTGTGTCTGTGGATGCATGGGGGATGGGTTTGAGTGTGTGTGTTTGTGTATGCATGGGGGATGGGTTTGAGTGTGTGTGTGTGTGTGTATGCACAGGGGATGGGTTTGTGTGTGTGTGCCTGTGTATGCATGGGTGATGGGTTTGAGTGTGTGTGTATGTGTGTGCACGTGGGATGGGTTTGAGTGTGTGAGTCTGTGTATGCATGGGGGATGGGTTTGAGTGTGTGTGTATGTGTATGCATGGGGGATGGGTTTGAGTGTGTGTGTCTGTGTATGCACGGGGGATGGGTTTGAGTGTGTGTGTATGAGTATGTACGGGGGGATGGGTTTGAGTGTGTGTGCATGTGTATGCACGGGGGATGGGTTTGAGTGTGTGTGTATGTGTATGCACGGGGGGATAGGAGTGAGTGTGTGTGTATGTGTATGCATGGGGGATGGATTTGTGTGTGTGTGTCTGTGTATGCACGCGGGGATAGGTGTGAGTGTGTGTGTATGTGTATGCATGGGGGATGGGTTTGAGTGTGTGTGTCTGTGTATGCATGGGGGATGGGTTTGAGTGTGTGTCTGTGTATGCACGGGGGATGGGTATGAGTGTGTGTGTATGAGTATGCACGGGGGATGGGTTTGAGTGTGTGTGTATGTGTATGCATGGTGGATGGGTTTGAGTGTGTGTGTGTGTCTGTGTATGCATGGGGGATGGGTTTGAGTGTGTGTGTTTGTGTATGCACGAAGGATGGGTTTGAGTGTGTGTGTATGTGTATGCATGGGGGATGGGTTTGAGTGTGTGTGTGTATGCACGGGGGATGGTTTTGTGTGTGTGTGTCTGTGTATGCATGGGTGATGGGTTTGAGTGTGTGTGTATGTGTGTGCACGTGGGATGGTTTTGAGTGAGTGTGTCTGTGTGTGCACGTGGGATGGGTTTGAGTGTGTGTGTCTGTGTTTGCATGGGGGGATGGGTTTGAGTGTATGTGTCTGGGTATGCACGGCGGGATGGGTTTGTGTGTGTGTGTCTGTGTATGCATGGGGGATGGGTTTGAGTGTGTGTGTATGTGTATGCATGGGGGATGGGTTTGAGTGTGTGTGTATGTGTATGCATGGGGGATGGGTTTGAGTGTGTGTATGTGTATGCATGGGGGATGGGTTTGGGTGTGTGTGTATGTGAATGCACGTGGGATGGGTTTGAGTGTGTGTGTCTGTGTATGCATGGGGGGACAGGTGTGAGTGTGTGTGTCTATGTATGCACGGGGGGATTGGTTTGAGTGTGTGTGCCTATGTATGCACGGGGGATGGGTTTAAAAGTGTGTGTGTGCATGGGGGATAGGTTTCAGTGTGTGTGTATGCAGGGGGGGGTTCGGTTTGAGTGTGTGTGTCTGTGTATGCGCGGGGGGATGGGTTTGAGTGTGCGTGTTTGTGTGTGCAAGGGGGATTGGTTTGAGTGTGTGTGTATGTGTATGCATGGTGGATGGGTTTGAGTGTGTGTGTTTGTGTATGCATGGGGGATGGATTTTAGTGTGTATGTATGTGTTCGGTTTGAGTGTGTGTGTCTGTGTATGCACGGGGGATGGGTTTGAGGGTGTGTGTATGTGTATGCATGGGGGATGGATTTGAGTATGTGTGTATGTGTATGCACAGGGGATAGGTTTGAGTGTGTGTGTCTGTGTATGCAAGGGGGAATGGGTTTGAGTGTGTGTGTCTGTTTATGCACGATGGATGGGTTTGAGTGTGTGTGTCTGTGTATGCGCGGGGGGATGGGTTTGAGTGTGCGTGTCTGTGTGTGCAAGGGGGATTGGTTTGAGTGTGTGTGTATGTGTATGCATGGGGGATGGGTTTGAGTGTGTGTGTTTGTGTATGCATGGGGGATGGATTTGAGTGTGTATGTATGTACATGCACGGGGGATGGGTTTGAGTGTGTGTGTCTGTGTATGCACGGGGGATGGGTTTAAATGTGTGTGTATGTGTATGCACGAGGGGTGTGTTTGAGTGTGTGTGTCTCTGTATGCACGGGGGGATGGGTTTGAGTGTATGTGTCTGGGTATGCACGGGGGTGGGTTTGAGTGTGTGTGCTTATGTATGCACAGGGGATGGGTTTAAATGTGTGTGTGTGCATGGGACATAGGTTTGAGTGTGTGTGTATGCAGGGGGGGATGGGTTTGAGTGTGTGTGTGTGTATGCATGGGGGATGGGTTTGAGTGTGTGTGTGTGTATGCATGGGGGATGGGTTTGAGTGTGTGTGTTTGTGTATGCACGAGGGATGGGTTTGAGTGTGTGTGTAGGTGTATGCATGGGGGATGGGTTTGAGTGTATGTGTCTGGGTATGCACAGCGGGATGGGTTTGTGTGTGTGTGTCTGTGTATGCATGGGGGATGGGTTTGAGTGTGTGTGCCTATGTATGCACGGGGGATGGGTTTTCAAGTGTGTGTGTGCATGGGGAATAGGTTTCAGTGTGTGTGTATGCAGGGGGGGGTTCGGTTTGAGTGTGTGTGTCTGTGTATGCACGGGGGATGGGTTTGAGTGTGTGTGTATGTGTATGCATGGGGGATGGGTTTGAGTGTGTGTGTCTGTGTATGCACGGGGGATGGGTTTGAGTGTGCGTGTCTGTGTATGCATGGGGGATGGGTTTGAGTGTGTGTGTCTGTGTATGCACGGGGGATGGGTTTGAGTGTGCGTGTCTGTGTATGCACGGGGGATGGGTTTGAGTGTGTGTGTATGTGTATGCATGGTGGATGGGTTTGAGTGTGTGTGTTTGTGTATGCATGGGGGATGGATTTTAGTGTGTATGTATGTGTATGCACGGGGGATGGGTTTGAGTGTGTGTGTCTGTGTATGCACGGGGGATGGGTTTAAATGTGTGTGTATGTGTATGCACGAGGGATGGGTTTGAGTGTGTGTGTCTGTGCATGCACGGGGGAATGGGTTTGAGTGTGTGTGTCTGTGTATGCACGGGGGGATGGGTTTGAGTGTATGTGTCTGGGTATGCACGGGGGTGGGTTTGAGTGTGTGTGCTTATGTATGCACAGGGGATGGGTTTAAATGTGTGTGTGTGCATGGGACATAGGTTTGAGTGTGCGTGTATGCAGGGGGGGATGGGTTTGAGTGTGTGTGTGTGTATGCACGGGGGATGGGTTTGAGTGTGTGTGTGTGTGTATGCATGGGGGATGGGTTTGAGTGTGTGTGTTTGTGTATGCACGTGGGATGGGTTTGAGTGTGTGTGTATGTGTATGCATGGGGGATGGGTTTGAGTGTGTGTGTGTGTGTGTATGCACGGGGCATGGTTTTGTGTGTGTGTGTCTGTGTATGCATGGGTGATGGGTTTGACTGTGTGTGTATGTGTGTGCACGTGGGATGGGTTTGAGTGTGTGTGTCTGTGTATGCATGGGGGATGGGTTTGAGTGTGTGTGTCTGTGTATGCATGGGGGGATGGGTTTGAGTGTATGTGTCTGGGTATGCACAGCGGGATGGGTTTGTGTGTGTGTGTCTGTGTATGCATGGGTGATGGGTTTGAGTGTGTGTGTATGTGTGTGCACGTGGGATGGGTTTGAGTGTGTGTGTCTGTGGATGCATGGGGGATGGGTTTGAGTGTGTGTGTAGGTGTATGCATGGGAGTGGGTTTGAGTGTATGTGTCTGGGTATGCACAGCGGGATGGGTTTGTGTGTGTGTGTCTGTGTATGCATGGGGGATGGATTTGAGTATGTGTGTATGTGTATGCACAGGGGATAGGTTTGAGTGTGTGTGTCTGTGTATGCACGGGGGATGGGTTTGAGTGTGCGTGTCTGTGTATGCACGGGGGATTGGTTTGAGTGTGTGTGTATGTGTATGCATGGGGGATGGGTTTGAGTGTGTGTGTTTGTGTATGCATGGGGGATGGATTTTAGTGTGTATGTATGTATATGCACGGGGGATGGGTTTGAGTGTGTGTGTCTGTGTATGCACGGGGGATGGGTTTAAATGTGTGTGTATGTGTATGCACGAGGGATGGGTTTGAGTGTGTGTGTCTGTGCATGCACGGGGGAATGGGTTTGAGTGTGTGTGTCTGTGTATGCACGGGGGGATGGGTTTGAGTGTATGTGTCTGGGTATGCACGGGGGTGGGTTTGAGTGTGTGTGCTTATGTATGCACAGGGGATGGGTTTAAATGTGTGTGTGTGCATGGGACATAGGTTTGAGTGTGCGTGTATGCAGGGGGGGATGGGTTTGAGTGTGTGTGTGTGTATGCACGGGGGATGGGTTTGAGTGTGTGTGTGTGTGTATGCATGGGGGATGGGTTTGAGTGTGTGTGTTTGTGTATGCACGTGGGATGGGTTTGAGTGTGTGTGTATGTGTATGCACGGGGGATGGGTTTGAGTGTGTGTGTGTGTGTGTATGCACGTGGGATGGGTTTGAGTGTGTGTGTCTGTGTATGCACGGGGGGATGGGTTTGAGTGTATGTGTCTGGGTATGCACGGGGGTGGGTTTGAGTGTGTGTGCTTATGTATGCACAGGGGATGGGTTTAAATGTGTGTGTGTGCATGGGACATAGGTTTGAGTGTGCGTGTATGCAGGGGGGGATGGGTTTGAGTGTGTGTGTGTGTATGCACGGGGGATGGGTTTGAGTGTGTGTGTGTGTGTATGCATGGGGGATGGGTTTGAGTGTGTGTGTTTGTGTATGCACGTGGGATGGGTTTGAGTGTGTGTGTCTGTGTATGCATGGGTGATGGGTTTGACTGTGTGTGTATGTGTGTGCACGTGGGATGGGTTTGAGTGTGTGTGTCTGTGTATGCATGGGGGATGGGTTTGAGTGTGTGTGTCTGTGTATGCACGGGGGTGGGTTTGAGTGTATGTGTCTGGGTATGCACAGCGGGATGGGTTTGTGTGTGTGTGTCTGTGTATGCATGGGTGATGGGTTTGAGTGTGTGTGTATGTGTGTGCACGTGGGATGGGTTTGAGTGTGTGTGTATGTGTATGCATGGGGGATGGGTTTGAGTGTGTGTGTGTGTCTGTGTATGCATGGGGGATGGGTTTGAGTGTGTGTGTCTGTGTATGCATGGGGGATGGGTTTGAGTGTGTGTGTATGTGTATGCATGGGGGATGGGTTTGAGTGTGTGTGTGTGTCTGTGTATGCATGGGGGATGGGTTTGAGTGTGTGTGTTTGTGTATGCACGAAGGATGGGTTTGAGTGTGTGTTTATGTGTATGCATGGGGGATGGGTTTGAGTGTGTGTGTGTATGCACGGGGGATGGTTTTGTGTGTGTGTGTCTGTGTATGCATGGGTGATGGGTTTGAGTGTGTATGTATGTGTGTGCACGTGGGATGGTTTTGAGTGAGTGTGTCTGTGTGTGCACGTGGGATGGGTTTGAGTGTGTGTGTCTGTGTATGCATGGGGGGATGGGTTTGAGTGTATGTGTCTGGGTATGCACGGCGGGATGGGTTTGAGTGTGTGTGTCTGTGTATGCATGGGGGATGGGTTTGAGTGTGTGTGTATGTGTATGCATGGGGGATGGGTTTGAGTGTGTGTGTATGCATGGGGGATGGGTTTGAGTGTGTGTGTATGTGTATGCATGGGGGATGGGTTTGGGTGTATGTGTATGCACGGGGGATAGGTTTGAGTGTGTGTGTGTGAGTATGCATGGGGGATGGGTTTGAGTGTGTGTGTCTGTGTATGCACGGGGGGATGGGTTTGAGTGTGTGTGTATGTGTATGCACGGGGGATGGGTTTGAGTGTGTGTGTATGTGAATGCACGGGGGATGGGTTTGAGTGTGTGTGTATGTGTATGCATGGGGGGACAGGTGTGAGTGTGTGTGTCTATGTATGCACGGGGGATGGGTTTAAAAGTGTGTGTGTGCATGGGGGATAGGTTTGAGTGTGTGTGTATGCAGGGGGGGGTTCGGTTTGAGTGTGTGTGTCTGTGTATGCACGGGGGATGGGTTTGAGGGTGTGTGTATGTGTATGCATGGTGGATGGATTTGAGTATGTGTGTATGTGTATGCACAGGGGATAGGTTTGAGTGTGTGTGTCTGTGTATGCAAGGGGGAATGGGTTTGAGTGTGTGTGTCTGTTTATGCACGAGGGATGGGTTTGAGTGTGTGTGTCTGTGTATGCGCGGGGGGATGGGTTTGAGTGTGCGTGTCTGTGTGTGCAAGGGGGATTGGTTTGAGTGTGTGTGTATGTGTATGCATGGGGGATGGGTTTGAGTGTGTGTGTTTGTGTATGCATGGGGGATGGATTTGAGTGTGTATGTATGTACATGCACGGGGGATGGGTTTGAGTGTGTGTGTCTGTGTATGCACGGGGGATGGGTTTTAATGTGTGTGTATGTGTATGCACGAGGGATGTGTTTGAGTGTGTGTGTCTCTGTATGCACGGGGGGATGGGTTTGAGTGTATGTGTCTGGGTATGCACGGGGGTGGGTTTGAGTGTGTGTGCTTATGTATGCACAGGGGATGGGTTTAAATGTGTGTGTGTGCATGGGACATAGGTTTGAGTGTGTGTGTATGCAGGGGGGGATGGGTTTGAGTGTGTGTGTGTGTATGCACGGGGGATGGGTTTGAGTGTGTGTGTGTGTGTATGCATGGGGGATGGGTTTGAGTGTGTGTGTTTGTGTATGCACGTGGGATGGGTTTGAGTGTGTGTGTATGTGTATGCATGGGGGATGGGTTTGAGTGTGTGTGTGTGTGTGTATGCACGGGGCATGGTTTTGTGTGTGTGTGTCTGTGTATGCATGGGTGATGGGTTTGACTGTGTGTGTATGTGTGTGCACGTGGGATGGGTTTGAGTGTGTGTGTCTGTGTATGCATGGGGGATGGGTTTGAGTGTGTGTGTCTGTGTATGCATGGGGGGATGGGTTTGAGTGTATGTGTCTGGGTATGCACAGCGGGATGGGTTTGTGTGTGTGTGTCTGTGTATGCATGGGGGATGGGTTTGAGTGTGTGTGTATGTGTATGCATGGGGGATGGATTTGAGTATGTGTGTATGTGTATGCACAGGGGATAGGTTTGAGTGTGTGTGTCTGTGTATGCACGGGGGATGGGTTTGAGTGTGCGTGTCTGTGTATGCACGGGGGATTGGTTTGAGTGTGTGTGTATGTGTATGCATGGGGGATGGGTTTGAGTGTGTGTGTTTGTGTATGCATGGGGGATGGATTTTAGTGTGTATGTATGTATATGCACGGGGGATGGGTTTGAGTGTGTGTGTCTGTGTATGCACGGGGATGGGTTTAAATGTGTGTGTATGTGTATGCACGAGGGATGGGTTTGAGTGTGTGTGTCTGTGCATGCACGGGGGAATGGGTTTGAGTGTGTGTGTCTGTGTATGCACGGGGGGATGGGTTTGAGTGTATGTGTCTGGGTATGCACGGGGGTGGGTTTGAGTGTGTGTGCTTATGTATGCACAGGGGATGGGTTTAAATGTGTGTGTGTGCATGGGACATAGGTTTGAGTGTGCGTGTATGCAGGGGGGGATGGGTTTGAGTGTGTGTGTGTGTATGCACGGGGGATGGGTTTGAGTGTGTGTGTGTGTGTATGCATGGGGGATGGGTTTGAGTGTGTGTGTTTGTGTATGCACGTGGGATGGCTTTGAGAGTGTGTGTATGTGTATGCATGGGGGATGGGTTTGAGTGTGTGTGTGTGTGTGTATGCACGGGGCATGGTTTTGTGTGTGTGTGTCTGTGTATGCATGGGTGATGGGTTTGAGTGTGTGTGTATGTGTGTGCACGTGGGATGGGTTTGAGTGTGTGTGTCTGTGGATGCATGGGGGATGGGTTTGAGTGTGTGTGTTTGTGTATGCATGGGGGATGGGTTTGAGTGTGTGTGTGTGTGTGTGTATGCACGGGGGATGGGTTTGTGTGTGTGTGCCTGTGTATGCATGGGTGATGGGTTTGAGTGTGTGTGTATGTGTGTGCACGTGGGATGGGTTTGAGTGTGTGTGTCTGTGTATGCATGGGGGATGGGTTTGAGTGTGTGTGTATGTGTATGCATGGGGGATGGGTTTGAGTGTGTGTGTCTGTGTATGCACGGGGGATGGGTTTGAGTGTGTGTGTATGAGTATGTACGGGGGGATGGGTTTGAGTGTGTGTGCATGTGTATGCACGGGTGATGGGTTTGAGTGTGTCTGTATGTGTATGCACGGGGGGATAGGAGTGAGTGTGTGTGTATGTGTATGCATGGGGGATGGATTTGTGTGTGTGTGTCTGTGTATGCACGCGGGGATAGGTGTGAGTGTGTGTATGTGTATGCATAGGGGATGGGTTTGAGTGTGTGTGTCTGTGTATGCATGGGGGATGGGTTTGAGTGTGTGTCTGTGTATGCACGGGGGATGGGTTTGAGTGTGTGTGTATGAGTATGCACGGGGGATGGGTTTGAGTGTGTGTGTATGTGTATGCATGGGGGATGGGTTTGAGTGTGTGTGTGTGTGTGTGTACGCATGGGGGATGGGTTTGAGTGTGTGTGTTTGTGTATGCACGAAGGATGGGTTTGAGTGTGTGTGTATGTGTATGCATGGGGGATGGGTTTGAGTGTGTGTGTGTATGCACGGGGGATGGTTTTGAGTGAGTGTGTCTGTGTGTGCACGTGGGATGGGTTTGAGTGTGTGTGTCTGTGTATGCATGGGGGGATGGGTTTGAGTGTATGTGTCTGGGTATGCACGGCGGGATGGGTTTGTGTGTGTGTGTCTGTGTATGCATGGGGGATGGGTTTGAGTGTGTGTGTATGTGTATGCATGGGGGATGGGTTTGAGTGTGTGTGTCTGTGTATGCATGGGGGGATGGGTTTGAGTGTGTGTGTGTGTGTATGCATGGGGGGATGGGTTTGAGTGTATGTGTCTGGGTATGCACGGCGGGATGGGTTTGTGTGTGTGTGTCTGTGTATGCATGGGGGATGGGTTTGAGTGTGTGTGTATGTGTATGCATGTGGGATGGGTTTGAGTGTGTGTGTATGTGTATGCATGGGGGATGGGTTTGGGTGTATGTGTATGCACGGGGGATAGGTTTGAGTGTGTGTGTGTGAGTATGCATGGGGGATGGGTTTGAGTGTGTGTGTCTGTGTATGCCCGGGGGCTGGGTTTGAGTGTGTGTGTATGTGTATGCACGGGGGATGGGTTTGAGTGTGTGTGTATGTGAATGCACGGGGGATGGGTTTGAGTGTGTGTGTATGTGTATGCATGGGGGGACAGGTGTGAGTGTGTGTGTCTATGTATGCACGGGGGGATTGGTTTGAGTGTGTGTGCCTATGTATGCACGGGGGATGGGTTTAAAAGTGTGTGTGTGCATGGGGGATAGGTTTCAGTGTGTGTGTATGCAGGGGGGGGTTCGGTTTGAGTGTGTGTGTCTGTGTATGCACGGGGGATGGGTTTGAGTGTGTGTGTATGTGTATGCACGAGGGATGGGTTTGAGTGTGTGTGTCTGTGTGTGCAAGGGGGATTGGTTTGAGTGTGTGTGTATGTGTATGCATGGGGGATGGGTTTGAGTGTGTGTGTTTGTGTATGCATGGGGGATGGATTTGAGTGTGTATGTATGTACATGCACGGGGGATGGGTTTGAGTGTGTGTGTCTGTGTATGCATGGGGGATGGGTTTAAATGTGTGTGTATGTGTATGCACGAGGGATGGGTTTGAGTGTGTGTGTTTGTGTATGCACGGGGGATGGGTTTAAATGTGTGTGTATGTGTATGCACGAGGGATGGTTTTGAGTGTGTGTGTCTGTGCATGCACGGGGGGATGGGTTTGAGTGTGTGTGTCTCTGTATGCACGGGGGGATGGGTTTGAGTGTATGTGTCTGGGTATGCACGGGGGTGGGTTTGAGTGTGTGTGCTTATGTATGCACAGGGGATGGGTTTAAATGTGTGTGTGTGCATGGGATATAGGTTTGAGTGTGTGTGTATGCAGGGGGGGATGGGTTTGAGTGTGTGTGTGTGTATGCATGGGGGATGGGTTTGAGTGTGTGTGTGTGTGTATGCATGGGTGATGGGTTTGAGTGTGTGTGTTTGTGTATGCAGGAGGGATGGGTTTGAGTGTGTGTGTATGTGTATGCATGGGGGATGGGTTTGAGTGTATGTGTCTGGGTATGCACAGCGGGATGGGTTTGTGTGTATGTGTCTGTGTATGCATGGGGGATGGGTTTGAGTGTGTGTGTATGTGTGTGCACGTGGGATGGGTTTGAGTGTGTGTGTCTGTGGATGCATGGGGGATGGGTTTGAGTGTGTGTGTTTGTGTATGCATGGGAGATGGGTTTGAGTGTGTGTGTGTGTGCGTATGCACGGGGGATGGGTTTGTGTGTGTGTGCCTGTGTATGCATGGGTGATGGGTTTGAGTGTGTGTGTATGTGTGTGCACGTGGGATGGGTTTGAGTGTGTGTGTCTGTGTATGCACGGGGGATGGGTTTGAGTGTGTGTGTATGTGTACGCATGGGGAATGGGTTTGAGTGTGTGTGTCTGTGTATGCATGGGGGATGGGTTTGAGTGTGTGTGTGTGTGTATGCACGGGGGATGGGTTTGAGTGTGTGTGTATGAGTATGCACGGGGGGATGGGTTTGAGTGTGTGTGCATGTGTATGCACGGGGGATTGGTTTGAGTGTGTGTGTATGTGTATGCACGGGGGGATAGGTGTGAGTGTGTGTGTATGTGTATGCATGGGGGATGGATTTGAGTGTGTGTGTCTGTGTATGCATGGGGGATGGGTTTGAGTGTGTGTGTTTGTGTATGCACGCGGGGATAGGTGTGAGTGTGTGTGTATGTGTATGCATGGGGGATGGGTTTGAGTGTGTGTGTCTGTGTATGCATGGGGGATGGGTTTGAGTGTGTGTGTTTGTGTAGGCACGAGGGATGGGTTTGAGTGTGTGTGTATGTGTATGCATGGGGGATGGGTTTGAGTGTGTGTGTGTGTGTATGCATTGGGGATGGTTTTGTGTGTGTGTGTCTGTGTATGCATGGGTGATGGGTTTGAGTGTGTGTGTGTGTGCACGTGGGATGGGTTTGAGTGTGTGTGTCTTTGTATGCATGGGGGATGGGTTTGAGTGTGTGTGTCTGTGTATGCACGAGGGATGGGTTTGAGTGTGTGTGTTTGTGTATGCACGCGGGGATAGGTGTGAGTGTGTGTGTATGTGTATGCATGGGGAAGGGTTTGAGTGTGTGTGTCTGTGTGTATGCACGGGGGATGGGTTTGAGTGTGTGTGTATGTGTATGCATGGGGGATGGGTTTGGGTGTATGTGTATGCACGGGGGATAGGTTTGAGTGTGTGTGTGTGAGTATGCATGGGGGATGGGTTTGAGTGTGTGTGTCTGTGTATGCACGGGGGGATGGGTTTGAGTGTGTGTGTATGTGTATGCACGGGGGATGGGTTTGAGTGTGTGTGTATGTGAATGCACGGGGGATGGGTTTGAGTGTGTGTGTATGTGTGTGCACGTGGGATGGTTTTGAGTGTGTGTGTCTATGTATGCACGGGGGGATTGGTTTGAGTGTGTGTGCCTATGTATGCACGGGGGATGGGTTTAAAAGTGTGTGTGTGCATGGGGGATAGGTTTCAGTGTGTGTGTATGCAGGGGGGGGTTCGGTTTGAGTGTGTGTGTCTGTGTATGCACGGGGGATGGGTTTGAGTGTGTGTGTCTGTGTATGCACGGGGGATGGGTTTGAGTGTGTTTGTATGTGTATGCACAGGGGATAGGTTTGAGTGTGTGTGTATGTGTATGCATGGGGGATGGATTTGAGTATGTGTGTATGTGTATGCATGGGGGATGGATTTGAGTATGTGTGTATGTGTATGCACAGGGGATAGGTTTGAGTGTGTGTGTCTGTGTATGCACGGGGGATGGGTTTGAGTGTGTGTGTATGTGTATGCATGGGGGATGGATTTGAGTATGTGTGTATGTGTATGCACAGGGGATAGGTTTGAGTGTGTGTGTCTGTGTATGCAAGGGGGAATGGGTTTGAGTGTGTGTGTCTGTTTATGCACGAGGGATGGGTTTGAGTGTGTGTGTCTGTGTATGCGCGGGGGGCTGGGTTTGAGTGTGCGTGTCTGTGTGTGCAAGGGGGATTGGTTTGAGTGTGTGTGTATGTGTATGCATGGGGGATGGGTTTGAGTGTGTGTGTGTCTGTGTATGCATGGGGGATGGGTTTGAGTGTGTGTGTTTGTGTATGCACGAAGGATGGGTTTGAGTGTGTGTGTATGTGTATGCATGGGGGATGGGTTTGAGTGTGTGTGTGTATGTGTATGCATGGGGGATGGGTTTGAGTGTGTCTGTTTGTGTATGCACGAGGGATGGGTTTGAGTGTGTGTGTATGTGTATGCATGGGGGATGAGTTTGAGTGTGTGTGTGTATGCACGGGGGATGGTTTTGTGTGGGTGTGTCTGTGTATGCATGGGTGATGTGTTTGAGTGTGTGTGTATGTGTGTGCACGTGGGATGGTTTTGAGTGTGTGTGTCTGTGTGTGCACGTGGGATGGGTTTGAGTGTGTGTGTCTGTGTATGCATGGGGGGATGGGTTTGAGTGTATGTGTCTGGGTATGCACGGCGGGATGGGTTTGTGTGTGTGTGTCTGTGTATGCATGGGGGATGGGTTTGAGTATGTGTGTATGTGTATGCATGGGGGATGGGTTTGAGTGTGTGTGTATGTGTATGCATGGGGGATGGGTTTGTGTGTGTGTCTGTGTATGCATGGGGGATGGGTTTGAGTATGTGTGTATGTGTATGCATGGGGGATGGGTTTGAGTGTGTGTGTATGTGTATGCATGGGGGATGGGTTTGAGTGTGTGTGTGTGTATGCACGGGGGATGGTTTTGTGTGTGTGTGTATGTGTGTGCACGTGGGATGGGTTTGAGTGTGTGTGTCTGTGTATGCATGGGGGATGTGTTTGAGTGTGTGTGTATGTGTATGCATGGGGGATGGGTTTGAGTGTGTGTGTCTGTGTATGCACGGGGGATGGGTTTGAGTGTGTGTGTATGAGTATGCACGGGGGGATGGGTTTGAGTGTGTGTGCATGTGTATGCACGGGGGATGGGTTTGAGTGTGTGTGTATGTGTATGCACGGGGGGATAGGTGTGAGTGTGTGTGTATGTGTATGCATGGGGGATGGATTTGAGTGTGTGTGTCTGTGTATGCATGGGGGGATGGGTTTGAGTGTGTGTGTTTGTGTATGCACGCGGGGATAGGTGTGAGTGTGTGTGTATGTGTATGCATGGGGGATGGGTTTGAGTGTGTGTCTGTGTATGCATGGGGGATGGGTTTGAGTGTGTGTGTTTGTGTAGGCACGAGGGATGGGCTTGAGTGTGTGTGTATGTGTATGCATGGTGGATGGGTTTGAGTGTGTGTGTGTGTGTATGCATTGGGGATGGTTTTGTGTGTGTGTGTCTGTGTATGCATGGGTGATGGGTTTGAGTGTGTGTGTGTGTGTGTGCACGTGGGATGGGTTTGAGTGTGTGTGTCTTTGTATGCATGGGGGATGGGTTTGAGTGTGTATGTCTGTGTATGCACGAGGGATGGGTTTGAGTGTGTGTGTTTGTGTATGCACGCGGGGATAGGTGTGAGTGTGTGTGTATGTGTATGCATGGGGGATGGGTTTGAGTGTGTGTGTCTGTGTATGCATGGGGGACGGGTTTGAGTGTGTGTCTGTGTATGCACGGGGGATCGGTTTGAGTGTGTGTGTATGAGTATGCACGGGGGATGGGTTTGAGTGTGTGTGTATGTGTATGCATGGGGGATGGGTTTGAGTGTGTGTGTGTCTGTGTATGCATGGGGATGGGTTTGAGTGTGTGTGTTTGTGTATGCACGAAGGATGGGTTTGAGTGTGTGTGTATGTGTATGCATGGGGGATGGGTTTGAGTGTGTGTGTGTGCGTGTATGCACGGGGGATGGTTTTGTGTGGGTGTGTCTGTGTATGCATGGGTGATGGGTTTGAGTGTGTGTGTATGTGTGTGCACGTGGGATGGTTTTGAGTGTGTGTGTCTGTGTGTGCACGTGGGATGGGTTTGAGTGTGTGTGTCTGTGTATGCATGGGGGGATGGGTTTGAGTGTATGTGTCTGGGTATGCACGGCGGGATGGGTTTGTGTGTGTGTGTCTGTGTATGAATGGGGGATGGGTTTGAGTGTGTGTGTATGAGTATGCACGGGGGATGGGTTTGAGTGTGTGTGTATGTGTATGCATGGGGGATGGGTTTGAGTGTGTGTGTGTGTCTGTGTATGCATGGGGGATGGGTTTGAGTGTGTGTGTTTGTGTATGCACGAAGGATGGGTTTGAGTGTGTGTGTATGTGTATGCATGGGGGATGGCTTTGAGTGTGTGTGTATGTGTATGCATGGGGGATGGGTTTGAGTGTGTGTGTGTCTGTGTATGCATGGGGGATGGGTTTGAGTGTGTGTGTGTGTGTATGCACGGGGGATGGTTTTGTGTGGGTGTGTCTGTGTATGCATGGGTGATGTGTTTGAGTGTGTGTGTATGTGTGTGCACGTGGGATGGTTTTGAGTGTGTGTGTCTGTGTGTGCACGTGGGATGGGTTTGAGTGTGTGTGTCTGTGTATGCATGGTGGGATGGGTTTGAGTGTATGTGTCTGGGTATGCACGGCGGGATGGGTTTGTGTGTGTGTGTCTGTGTATGCATGGGGCATGGGTTTGAGTGTGTGTGTATGTGTATGCATGGGGATGGGTTTGAGTGTGTGTGTATGTGTATGCATGGGGGATGGGTTTGAGTGTGTGTGTATGTGTATGCATGGGGGACGGGTTTGAGTATGTGTGTCTGTGTTTGCATGGGGATGGGTTTGAGTGTGTATATGTGTATGCATGGGGGATCGGTTTGAGTGTGTGTGTCTGTGGATGCATGGGGGAATGGGTTTAAATGTGTGTGCATGCAGGGGGGGATGGGTTTGAGTGTGTGTATGTGTATGCACGGGGGGATTGGTGTGAGTGTGTGTGCCTATGTATGCACGGGGGATGGGTTTAAATGTGTGTGTGTGCATGGGGGATAGGTTTCAGTGTGTGTGTATGCGGGGTGGGATGGATTTGAGTATGTGTGTATGTGTATGCACAGGGGATAGGTTTGAGTGTATGTGTCTGTGTATGCAAGGGGGAATGGGTTTGAGTGTATGTGTATGTATGGGGGATAGGTGTGAGTGTGTATGTCTGTGTATGTATGGGGGATGGGTTTGAGTGTGTGTGTATGTGTATGCCCGGGGGATGTGTTTGAGTGTGTGTGTTTGTGTATGCATGGGGGATGGGTTTGAGTGTGTGTGTGTGTATGCACGGGGGATGGGTTTGACTGTGTGTGTCTGTGTATGCATGGGGGATGGGTTTGAGTGTGTGTGTATGTGTATGCACGGGGGATGGGTTTGACTGTGTGTGTCTGTGTAGGCATGGGGGATGGGTTTGAGTGTGTGTGTATGTGTATGCATGGGGGATGTGTTTGAGTGTGTGTATGTGTATGCATGGGGGATGGGTTTGAGTGTATGTGTATGTACGGGGGATAGGTTTGAGTGTGTGTGTATGCACGGTTGGATGGGTTTGAGTATGTGTGTCTGTGTATGCATGGGGGAATGGGTTTGAGTGTGTGTATATGTGTATTTACGGGGGATAGGTTTGAGTGTGTGTGTATGCACGGGTGGATGGGTTTGAGTATGTGTGTCTGTGTATGCACGGGGGGATGGTTTTGAGTGTGTGTGTATGCACGGGGGGATGGGTTTGAGTGTGTGTGTCTGTGTATGCACGGGGGATGGGTTTGAGTGTGTGTGTCTGTGTATGCATGGGGGATCGGTTTGAGTGTGTGTGTCTATGGATGCATGGGGGAATGGGTTTAAATGTGTGTGTGTGCATGGGGCATAGGTTTGAGTGTGTGTATATGTGTATGCATGGGGGATGGGTTTGAGTGTGTGTGTATGTGTATGCATGGGGGATGGGTTTGAGTGTGTGTGTATGTGTATGCATGGGGATGGGTTTGAGTGTGTGTGTATGTGTATGCATGGGGGATGGGTTTGAGTGTGTGTGTATGTGTATGCATGGGGGATGGGTTTGAGTGTGTGTGTATGTGTATGCATGGGGGACGGGTTTGAGTGTGTGTGTCTGTGTATGCATGGGGATGGGTTTGAGTGTTTATATGTGTATGCATGGGGGATCGGTTTGAGTGTGTGTGTCTGTGGATGCATGGGGGAATGGGCTTAAATGTGTGTGCATGCAGGGGGGATGGGTTTGAGTGTGTGTATATGTGTGTATGTGTGTGTGTGTGTGTGGATGTGTGTGTGTGTGTGAAATTTCTTGATTTTAAAGAAGTACGGGGCGAAAAGGGAATGTGACATTTTGATTGAGGACGAGACATGATGATATTGAATGGTACAGCAGGCTCGATGAGCCGAATGGCCTAATCCTGCTCCTTGTCTGGATGTTTCCCCAACACAGTGAGGGAGAGAGAGCCAGGGTTCTCACCCAGACACACTGAGTGAGCACTGAGATGTTGTTGTGTGCACAATCTCTTCAACATTACACGTGCTCTGCTTGAACTCCAGTTTTGAATCTGTCTGAAGTGGAGAGGGCCCTGTGAAAGTCTCATTACCATTACCCATCATTCCCCAGACTGAGAATCCCAACATGCAATGGGCAGGAATAAACCATAACCCTGGCTGTGGAAAAACATCATTCATATATTCTCCATACGGCAAAGCCCATTGACTGAATGTGTGATGACATTTGAGAGGTTTGTTGGGGAAGATTACTAACCTGTTGTCTCTTCAGTCGTTGTCGGAGCCTCTGTTGTGGGAATTGTAGTCGTGGGTGTTGTGGCAACTGTTGGAAAGGAACAAACAGAAACAATCTCAATGAATGTGGGACTCTGTTCCTGCATTGGTGTCTCGGGAGTGTGAGGGTCAGGCTGATCGCAGCTATGGGCTCAATTTTAAATCTCCTGGGTGCAGATGGCCTTGGGAATGGAACACTTGAACAGAATCACTGGTTCATGACACCTCCTTTTTCTTCATTCCTGGGATATGGGGGTCACTGGATGGGCCTACATTTATTGCCTGTCCCTAATTGCCCTTGAGAAGGTGATGGTGAGCTCCCATGGCTGGAAGAACCGCTTTGATAAATTCCCAAATAAGAAGCTAGTGGGTAAAATTAAAGCACCTGGGGTAGGGGTAATGAATTGACAAGTGGGGTACCACATGGATCTCTGCAGGGCACCAGCTATTCACAATATATGCACATGACCTCGATGATACTTGGGAAGTTTGGATGTACAAAGGGTTTCCTTGCACACCATGTAATGACAGTAGACAGTGAAGCACAGCCAAGCACTGAGGAAGGTAAGTTGTATTTTGGCCTTCAGTGCGAGAGGATCAGAGTTCAGAGGTCGGGGTGTCTTGCTGCAATTATACAGGGCCTTTGGGAGAGCACAGCTGGAGGGTTGTGTGCAGGGTTGGACCCCCACCCCAGCTTGGAGAGGACAGACCTGCCATAGAGGGAGTACAGGGAGGGTCACTCGACTGATCCTGAGGATGGCAGCAGTGGGTCACAAGGAGATATTTGTTCAATTAGACCTGTATTCTGTGGAGTCTGATTTAAACTGTCTAACAGGGCTGGAAAGATTGGAGAGTGTTTCCCTGTTTAGGGAGACTAGAACCAGGGTCACAGTCTCATCATATAAGGTAATTTTCAGAATGAGGTCAGATGTCACATGACACCAGGTTATACTCCAACAGGTTAATGTGAAATCACAAGCTTTCAGAGCACTGCCCCTTGGTCAGGTGGAGACATGTTCACCCCAGTCCAGCACCTCCACAATTAAGGATGAGACAAGGAAAGAATTCTTCACTCAAAGGGCAGTGAAAATGTGGAATTCTCTGTCACAGAAGGCCATGTGAGACAAGGCACTGAATATATACAGAGAGAGGGAGTGTGAGAGAGAAAGTGAGAGAGATTTCTTGATTTTAAAGGATTCAAGTAATACGGGGTGAAAAAGGAATGTGACATTTTAATTGAGGACCAGGCACGATGATATTGAATGGCCTACTCGTGCTCCTTGTCTGGATGTTTCCCCAATGCAGTTAGGGAGAGAGAGCCAGGGTTCTCACCCAGACACACTGAGTGAGCACTGAGATGTTGTTGTGTGGACAATCTCTTCAACATTACACGTGCTCTGCTTGAACTCCAGTTTTGAATCTGTCTGAAGTGGAGAGGGCCCTGTGAAAGTCTCAGTGCCATTACCCATCATTCCTCAGATTGAGAATCCCAACATGCAATGGGCAGGAATAAAATATGACCCTGGGTGTGGAAAGACATCATTCATCCATTCCCCACACAGCAAAGCCCATTGACTGAATGTGTGTGACATTTGAGAGGTTTGTTGGAGAAGATGACTAACCTGTTGTCTCTTCAGTCGTTGTCGGAGCCTCTGTTGTGGGAATTGTAGTAGTGGGTGTTGTGGCAACTGTTGGAAAGGAACAAACAGAAACAATCTCAATGAATGTGGGACTCTGTTCCTGCATTGGTGTCTCGGGAGTGTGAGGGTCAGGCTGATCACAGCTATGGCCTCAATTTTAAATCTCCTGGGTGCAGATGGCCTTGGGAATGGAACACTTGAACGACATCACAGGTTCCTGACACCTCCTTTTTCTTCATTCCCGGGATATGGGGGTCACTGGATGGGCCTACATTTATTGCCTGTCCCTAATTGCCCTTGAGAAGGTGATGGTGAGCTGCCTTCTTGAACTCCCATTGGCTGGAGGGACCCTTTTGATAAGGTCCCTCAGAACAGGCTCATGGGTAAAATTAAAGCACCTGGGATAGGGAGCAATATATTGGCACGTGTTGGGAATTGGCTGATCGACAGCAAACAGGGAGTTTTAATACTTTGGTCGTTCTCGGAGTGGCAGTCAGTGAGCAGTGGGGTACCACATGGATTTCTGCTGGGCACCAGCTATTCACAATATATGCACAGGATCTGGATGATACTTGGGAAGTTTGGATGTATGAAGGGTGTCCTTGTGCACCAGTTAATGACAGTAGACAGCTAGGCACAGCCAAACACCGAGGAAGGTAAGTTGCATATTGGCCTTCAGTGCAAGAGGATCTCAGTTCAAAGGTCGGGATGTCTTGCTGCAGTTATACAGGACCTTGGGGAGAGCACAGCTGGAGGGTTGTGTGTAGGGTTGGTCCTCCCAGCTATGAGAGAACAGACCTGCTATAGAGGGAATGCAGTGAGGGTCACTCGTCTGATACTGAGGATGGCACCCCTGGATCACGAGGAGATATTGTTCCAATAGACCTTAACACAGTGGAGTCTGATTTAAACTCTCGAACAGGGCTGGATAGACTGGATACTGGGACATTGTTTCCATCCTAGAACCAGGGTCACAGTCTCAGGATAGATGAAGTGAAAATATACAGAGGACTGAGAGGGAATGAGGAAGAGTGAGAAATTTCCTCGATTATGAGGCTTCAAAGAGTGTGGATCGAAAAGTGAATGTGACATTTTGATTGAGGATGAGACATGATGATATTGAATGGTACAGCAGGCCCGAAAGGCCGAATGGCCTAATCCTGCTCCTTGTCTGGATGTTTCCCCAATGCAGTTAGGGAGAGAGAGCCAGGGTTCTCACCCAGACACACTGAGTGAGCACTGAGATGTTGTTGTGTGGACAATCTCTTCAACATTACACGTGCTCTGCTTGAACTCCAGTTTTGAATCTGTCTGAAGTGGAGAGGGCCCTGTGAAAGTCTCATTGCCATTACCCAGCATTCCCCAGACTGAGAATCCCAACATGCAATGGGCAGGAATAAAACACAACCCTGGGTGTGGAAAGACATCATTCATACATTTCCCATACAGCAAAGCCCATTGACTGAATGTATATGACATTTGAGAGGTTTGTTGGAGAAGATTACTAACCTGTTGTCTCTTCAGTCGTTGTCGGAGCCTCTGTTGTGGGAATTGTAGTAGTGGGTGTTGTGGCAACTGTTGGAAAGGAACAAACAGAAGCAATCTCAATGAATGTGGGACGCTGTTCCTGCATTGGTGTCTCGGGAGTGTGAGGGTCAGGCTGATCACAGCTATGGCCTCAATTTTAAATCTCCTGGGAGCAGATGGCCTTTGGAATGGAACACTTGAACAGAATCACTGGTTCCTGACACCGTCTTTTTATTCATTCCCGGGATATGGGGGGTCACTGGATGATTCTGGATTAGTGGTGCTGGAAGAGCACAGCAGTTCAGGCAGCATCCAAGTAGCTTCGAAATCGATGTTTCGGGCAAAAGCCCTTGAGAAGGTGATGGCGAGCTGCCTTCTTGATCTCCCATTGGCTGGAGGGACCCCTTTGATAAGGTCCCTTATTATAGGGTCATGGGTAAAATTAAGTCACCTGGGATAGGAGGTAATATATTGACACGTTTTGGGAATTGGTTGACAGACGGGAAACAGGGAGTTGGATCAATGGGTCTTTCTCGGAATGGCAGTCAGTGAGCAGTGGGGTACAACATGGATCTATGCAGGGCACCAGCTATTCACAATATATGCACATGATCTGGATGATACTTGGCTAGTCTGGATGTAGAAAGATGTGTTCTTGTGCATCACCTAATGACAGTAGAAAGGTTTTGGTCCAGCCAAGCACTGAGGAAGGTAAGTTTATATTGAGCTTCAGTGCAAGAGGATCTGAGTTATATAGACAATAGATAATAGGTGCAGGAGAAGGCCATACTGCCCTTCGAGCCTGCACCACCATTCAATATGAACATGGCTGACCAGAGTTCAGAGGTCAGGATGTCTTGCTGCAGTTATACTGGGACTTGGGGAGAGCACAGCTGGAGGGTTGTGTGCAGGGTTGGTCCCCTCAGCTGTGAGAAGACAGACCTGCTATAGAGGGAGTTCAGGGAGGGTCACTAGACTGATCGTGAGGATGGCAGGATGGTCCCATGAGGAAATATTAGTTGAATTAGACCTGTATTCAGTGGGGTCTGATTTAAACTCTCGAACAGGGTTGGACAGAGTGGGGACTTTGAAGATGTTTCCACTGGTGGGGGAGACGAGAACCAGGGTCACAGTCTCAGGAAAGACAAGTGAAAATATACAGAGAACTGAGAGGGAATGAGGGAGAGTGAGAAATTTCCTCGATTATGAGGATTCAAAGAGTGTGGATCGAAAAGGGAATGTGACATTTTGATTGAGGACGACACATGATGATAGTGAATGATACAGCAGGCTTGAAAGGCCGAATGGCCTAATCCTGCTCCTTGTCTGGATGTTACCCCAATGCAGTTAGGGAGAGAGAGCCAGGGATTTCACCCAGGCACACTGAGTGAGCACTGAGATGTTGTTGTGTGGACAATCTCTTCAACATTACACGTGCTCTGCTTGAACTCCAGTTTTGAATCTGTCTGAAGTGGAGAGTGCCCTGTGAAAGTCTCATTGCCATTACCCAGCATTCCCCAGACTGAGAATCCCAACATGCAATGGGCAGGAATAAAACATAACCCTGGGTGTGGAAAGACATCATTCATCCATTCCCCATACGGCAAAGCCCATTGACTGAATGTATATGAACACATTTGAGAGGTTTGTTGGAGAAGATTACTAACCTGTTGTCTCTTCAGTCGTTGTCGGAGCCTCTGTTGTGGGAATTGTAGTAGTGGGTGTTGTGGCAACTGTTGGAAAGGAACAAACAGAAACAATCTCAATGAATGTGGGACCCTGTTCCTGCATTGGTGTCTCGGGAGTGTGAGGGTCAGGCTGATCACAGCTATGGACTCAATTTTAAATCTCCTGGGTGCAGATGGCCTTGGGAATGGAACACTTGAACGACATCACTGGTTCCTGACACCTCCTTTTTCTTCATTCCCGGGATATGGGGGTCACTGGATGGGCCTACATTTATTGCCTGTCCCTAATTGCCCTTGAGAAGGTGATGGTGAGCTGCCTTCTTGAACTCCCATTGGCTGGAGGGACCCTTTTGATAAGGTCCCTCAGAACAGGCTCATGGGTAAAATTAAAGCACCTGGGACAGGGAGCAATATATTGGCACGTGTTGGGAATTGGCTGATCGACAGCAAACAGGGATTTTTAATACTTTGGTCATTCTCGGAGTGGCAGTCAGTGAGCAGTGGGGTACCACATGGATTTCTGCTGGGCACCAGCTATTCACAATATATGCACAGGATCTGGATGATACTTGGGAAGTTTGGATGGACGAAGAATGCCCTTGTGCACCAATTAATGACAGTAGCCAGCTAGGCACAGCCAAACACCGAGGAAGGTAAGTTGCATATTGGCCTTCAGGGCAAGAGAACCTGGGTTCAAAGGTCAGGATGTCTTGCTGCAGTTAAACAGGACCTTGGGGAGAGCAGAGCTGGAGGGTTGTGTGTAGGGTTGGTCATAGACTCATAGGGTTGTACAGCATGGAAACTGACCCTTCGGTCTAACCCATCCATGCTGACCAGTTATCCCAACCCAATCTCGTCCCACCTGCCAGCACCCGGCCCATCTCCCTCCAAACCCTCCCTATTCATACACCCATCCAAATGCCTCTTAAATGTTGCAGTTGTACCAGCATCCACCACCTCCTCTGGCAGCTTATTCCATACACGTACCACCCTCTGCATGAAAAAGTTGCCCCTTAGATCTCTTTTATATCTTTCCCCTCTCACCCTAAACCTATGCCCTCTAGTTCTGGACTCCCCGACCCCAGGGAAAAGACTTTGTCTATTTATCCTATCCATGCCCACCATAATTTTGTAAACCTCTATAAGGTCACCCCTCGGCCTCCGATGCTCCAGGGAAAACAGCCCCAGCCTGTTCAGTCTCTCCCGATAGCTCAAATCCTCCAGCCCTGCCAACATCCTTGTAAATCCTTTCTGAACCAATTCACGTTTCACAACATCTTTCCGATAGGAAGGAGACCAGAATTGCACGCAATATTCCAACAGTGGCCTAACCAATGTCCTGTTCAGCTGTAACATGACCTCCCAACTCCCGTACTCAATACTCTGACCAATAAAGGAAAGCATACCAAACACCTTCTTCACTATCCTAACTACCTGCGACTCCACTTTCAAGGAGCTATGAACCTGCACTCCAAGGTCTCTTTGTTCAGGAACACTCCCTCGGACTTTACCATTAAGTGCATAAGTCCTGCTAAGATTTGCTTTCCCAAAATGCAGCACCTCGCATTTATCTGAATTAAACTCCATCTGCCACTTCTCAGCCCATTGGCCCATCTGGTCCAGATCCTGTTGTAATCTGAGGTAACCCTCTTCGCTGTCCACTACACCTCCAATTTTGGTGTCATCTGCAAACTTATTAACTGTAACTCTTATGCTCGCATCCAATAAGGTTAGATTTCCTACAGTGAGGAAACCAGTCCTTTGGCCCAGCAAGTCCACACCGATCCTCCCAAGAGTAACCTACCCAGGCAAATATCCCCTCTAACACTATGGGCAACGTTGCATGGCCAATTCAACTGACCTACACATCTTCGGACTTTGGGAGAAAACCGACACAAGCACAGGGAGAATGTACAAACTCCACACAGTCAGTCGTCTGAGACTGGAATTGAGCCTGGGACCTGGGTGTTGTAAGGTAGTAGGGCTAACCACTGAGCCACCGTGCCGCCCATGGCCCAGGGTTGGAGGATTTGTGCTATAGGGAGAGGACAAGCCTTCATAGAGGGTCACTAGTCTGATACTGAGAATGGCAGCCCTGGATCACGAGGAGATATTGTTCCAATAGACCTTAACTCAGTGGAGTCCGATTTAAACTCTCGAACAGGGCTGGACAGACTGGATACTGGGACATTGTTTCCATTGGCGGGGGAGACTAGAACCAGGGTCACAGTCTCAGGATAGATGAAGTGAAAATATACAGAGGACTGAGAGGGAGTGAGGGAGAGTGAGAAATTTCCTCGATTATGAGGCTTCAAAGAGTGTGGATCGAAAAGGGAAAGTGACATTTTGATTGAGGACGACACATGATGATCGTGAATGATACAGCAGGCTTGAAAGGCCGAATGGCCTACTCCTGCTCCTTGTCTGGATGTTAGCCCAATGCAGTTAGGGAGAGAGAGCCAGGGTTCTCACCCAGACACACTGAGTGAGCACTGAGATGTTGTTGTGTGGACAATCTCTTCAACATTACACGCGCTCTGCTTGAACTCCAGTTTTGAATCTGTCTGAAGTGGAGAGGGCCGTGTGAAAGTCTCATTGCCATTACCCAGCATTCCCCAGACTGAGAATCCCAACATGCAATGGGCAGGAATAAAACACAACCCTGGGTGTGGAAAGACATCATTCATCCATTCCCCACACAGCAAAGACCATTGACTGAATGTGTGTGACATTTGAGAGGTTTGTTGGAGAAGATTACTAACCTGTTGTCTCTTCAGTCGTTGTCGGAGCCTCTGTTGTGGGAATTGTAGTCGTGGGTGTTGTGGCAACTGTTGGAAAGGAACAAACAGAAACAATCTCAATGAATGTGGGACCCTGTTCCTGCATTGGTGCCTCGGGAGTGTGAGGGTCAGGCTGATCACAGCTATGGCCTCAATTTTAAATCTCCTGGGTGCAGGTGGCCTTGGGAATGGAACACTTGAACAGAATCACTAGTTCCTAACACCTCCTTTTTATTCATTCCCAGGATATGGGGGTCACTGGATGGGACTGCATTTATTGCCTGTCCCTAATTGCCCTTGAGAAGGTGATGGTGAGCTGCCTTCTTGAACTCCCATTGGCTGGAAGAACCCCTTTGATAAAGTCCCAAATAAGAAGATAGTGGGTAAAATTATAGCACCTGGGGTAGGGGATAATATAGTGACACGTTTTGGGAAATGGCTGCCAGACTGGAAACAGGGAGTTGGAATAATTGGGTCTTTCTCAGAATGCCAGCCAGTGACTAGTGGGGTACCACCTGGATTTCTGTTGTGCACCAGCTATTCACAATATATGCACATGAGCTCGATGATACTTGGGGAGTTTGGATGAACGAAGGGTGTCCTTGTGCACCACTTAATGACAGTAGACAGCTACAGGCACAGCCAAACACTGAGGAAGGTAAGTTGTATATTGTCCTTCAGTGCAAGAGGATCTGGGTTCAAAGGTCAGGATGTCTTGCTGCAGTTATACAGGACCTTGGGGAGAGCAGAGCTGGAGGGTTGTGTGTAGGGTTGGTCATAGAGTCATAGAGATGTACAGCATGGAAACTGACCCTTCGGTCCAACCCGTCCATGCCGACCAGCTATCCCAACCCAATCTAGTCCCACCTGCCAGCGCCCAGCCCATATCTCTCCAAACCCTTCCTATTCATGTAACCATCCAAATGCCTCTTAAATGTTGCAATTGTACCAGTCTCCACCACTTCTTCTGGCAGCTCATTCCATACACCTACCACCCTCTGCGTGAAAAAGTTGCCCCTTAGGTCTCTTTTATATCTTTCCCCTCTCACCCTAAATCTATGCCCTCTAGTTCTGGACTCTCCGACCCCAGGGAAAAGATTTTGTCTATTTATCCTATCCATGACAATCATAATTTTATAAACCTCTACAAGGTCACCCCTCAGCCTCTGACACTCCAGAGAAAACAGCCCCAGCCTGTTCAGCCTCACCCTGTAGCTCAAATCCTCTAACCCTGCCAACATCCTTGTAAATCTTTTCTGAACCCTTTCAAGTTTCACAACATCTTTCCGATAGGAAGGAGACCAGAATTACATGCAATATTCCAACAGTGGCCTAACCAATGTCCTGTTCAGCTGCAACATGACCTCCAAACTCCTGTACTCAATACTCTGACCAATAAAGGAAAGCATACCAAACACCTTCTTCACTATCCTATCTACCTGCGACTCCACTTTCAAGGAGCTATGAACCTGCTCTCCAAGGTCTCTTTGTTCAGCAACACTCCCTAGGACCTTACCATTAAGTGGATAATCCTGCTAAGATTTGCTTTCCCAAAATGCAGCACCTCGTATTCATCTGAATTAAACTCCATCTGCCACTTCTCAGCCCATTGGCCCATCTGGTCCAGATCCTGTTGTAATCTGAAGTAACATCCAATTTTGGTGTCATCTGCAAACTTATTAACTGTACCTCTTATGTTCGCATCCAATAAGGTTAGATTTCCTACAGTGAGGAAACCAGTCCTTTGGCCCAGCAAGTCCACACCGATCCTCCCAAGAGTAACCCACTCAGTCAAATTTCCCCTCTAACACTATGGGCAACGTTGCATGGCCAATTCAACTGACCTACACATCTTCGGACTTTGGGAGAAAACCGACACAAGCACAGGGAGAATGTACAAACTCCACACAGTCAGTCGTCTGAGACTGGAATTGAGCCTGGGACCTGGGTGTTGTAAGGTAGTAGGGCTAACCACTGAGCCACCGTGCCGCCCATGGCCCAGGGTTGGAGGATTTGTGCTATAGGGAGAGGACAAGCCTTCATAGAGGGTCACTAGTCTGATACTGAGAATGGCAGCCCTGGATCACGAGGAGATATTGTTCCAATAGACCTTAACTCAGTGGAGTCCGATTTAAACTCTCGAACAGGGCTGGACAGACTGGATACTGGGACATTGTTTCCATTGGCGGGGGAGACTAGAACCAGGGTCACAGTGTCAGGATAGATGAAGTGAAAATGTACAGAGGACTGAGAGGGAGTGAGGGAGAGTGAGAAATTTCCTCGATTATGAGGCTTCAAAGAGTGTGGATCGAAAAGGGAAAGTGACATTTTTTTTGAGGACGACACATGATGATAGTGAATGATACAGAAGGCTTGAAAGGCCGAATGGCCTAATCCTGCTCCTTGTCTGGATGTTACCCCAATGCAGTTAGGGAGAGAGAGCCAGGGTTCTCACCCAGACACACTGAGTGAGCACTAAGATGTTGTTGTGTGGACAATCTCTTCAACATTACACGTGCTCTGCTTGAACTCCAGTTTTGAATCTGTCTGAAGTGGAGAGGGCCCTGTGAAAGTCTCATTGCCATTACCCAGCATTCCCCAGACTGAGAATCCCAACATGCAATGGGCAGGAATAAAACATAACCCTGGCTGTGGAAAGACATCATTCATATATTCTCCATACGGCAAAGCCCATTGACTGAATGTGTATGACATTTGAGAGGTTTGTTGGAGAAGATTACTAACCTGTTGTCTCTTCAGTCGTTGTCGGAGCCTCTGTTGTGGGAATTGTAGTAGTGGGTGTTGTAGCAACTGTTGGAAAGGAACAAACAGAAACAATCTCAATGAATGTGGGACCCTGTTCCTGCATTGGTGTCTCGGGAGTGTGAGGGTCAGGCTGATCACAGCTATGGCCTCAATTTTAAATCTCCTGGGTGCAGGTGGCCTTGGGAATGGAACACTTGAACGACATCACTGGTTCATGACGCCTTCTTTTTATTCATTCCCAGGATATGGGGGTCACTGGATGGGACTGCATTTATTGCCTGTCCCTAATTGACCTTGAGAAGGTGATGGTGAACTGCCTTCTTGAACTCCCATTGGCTGGAAGAACCCCTTTGATAAGGTCACACATAAGAAGCTAGTGGGTAAAATTATAGCACCTGGGATAGGGGATAATATAGTGACACGTTTTGTGAAATGGCTGACAGACTGAAAACAGGGAGTTGGAATAATTGGGTCTTTCTCGGATGTTTCCACTGGTGGGGGAGACGAGAACCAGAGTCACAGTCTCAGGAAAGAGGCAGTGAAAATATACAGGGGACTGAGAGGGAGTGAGGGAGAGTGAGAAATTTCCTCGAGTATGAGGATTCAAAGAGTGTGGATCGAAAAGGGAATGTGACATTTTGATTGAGGACGACACATGATGATCGTGAATGATACAGCAGGCCCGAAAGGCTGAATGGCCTACTCCTGCTCCTTGTCTGGATGCTTCCCCAATACAGTTAGGGAGAGAGAGCCAGGGTTCTCACCCAGACACACTGAGTGAGCACTAAGATGTTGTTGTGTGGACAATCTCTTCAACATTACATGTGCTCTGCTTGAACTCCAGTTTTGAATTTGTCTGAAGTGGAGAGGGCCCTGTGAAAGTCTCATTGCCATTACCCAGCATTCCCCAGACTGAGAATCCCAACATGCAATGGGCAGGAATAAAACATAACCCTGGGTGTGGAAAGACATCATTCATACATTCCCCACACAGCAAAGCCCATTGACTGAATGTGTGTGATGACATTTGAGAGGTTTGTTGGGGAAGATTACTGACCTGTTGTCTCTTCAGTCGTTGTCGGAGCCTCTGTTGTGGGAATTGTAGTAGTGGGTGTTGTAGCAACTGTTGGAAAGGAACAAACAGAAACAATCTCAATGAATGTGGGACTCTGTTCCTGCATTGGTGTCTCGGGAGTGTGAGGGTCAGGCTGATCACAGCTATGGACTCAATTTTAAATCTCCTGGGTGCAGATGGCCTTGGGAATGGAACACTTGAACGACATCACTGGTTCCTGACACCTCCTTTTTCTTCATTCCCGGGATATGGGGGTCACTGGATGGGCCTACATTTATTGCCTGTCCCTAATTGCCCTTGAGAAGGTGATGGTGAGCTGCCTTCTTGAACTCCCATTGGCTGGAGGGACCCTTTTGATAAGGTCCCTCAGAACAGGCTCATGGGTAAAATTAAAGCACCTGGGACAGGGAGCAATATATTGGCACGTGTTGGGAATTGGCTGATCGACAGCAAACAGGGATTTTTAATACTTTGGTCGTTCTCGGAGTGGCAGTCAGTGAGCAGTGGGGTACCACATGGATTTCTGCTGGGCACCAGCTATTCACAATATATGCACAGGATCTGGATGATACTTGGGAAGTTTGGCTGGACAGAGAATGCCCTTTTGCACCAATTAATGACAGTAGACAGCTAGGCACAGCCAAACACCGAGGAAGGTAAGTTGCATATCTTCAGGGCAAGAGGACCTGAGTTCAAAGGTCAGGATGTCTTGCTGCAGTTATACAGGACCTTGGGAAGAGCAGAGGTGGAGTGTTGTGTCCGGGGTTGGTCATAGAGTCATAGAGATGTACAGCATGGAAACTGACCCTTCGGTCTAACCCGTCCATGCCGACCAGATATCCCAAGCCAATCTAGTCCCACCTGCCAGCACCTGGCCCATATCCCTCCAAACCTTCCTTATTCATGTACCCATCCAAATGCCTCTGAAATGTTGCAATTGTACCAGCCTCCACCACTTCCTCTGGCAGCTCATTCCATACATGTACCACCCTCTGCGGGAAAAGTTGCCCCTTAGGTCTCACTTATATCTTTCTCCTCTCACCCTAAACCAATGCCCTCTAGTTCTGGATTCCCCGACCCCAGGGAAAAGACTTTGTCTATTTATCCTATCCATGACAATCATAATTTTGTAAACCTCTGTAAGGTCTCCCCTCAGCCTCCGACACTCCAGGGAAAACAGCCCCAGCCTGTTCAGCCTCTCCCTATAGCTCAAATCCTCTAACCCTGGCAACATCCTTGTAAATCTTTTCTGAACCCTTTCAAGTTTCACAACATCTTTCCAATAGGAAGGAGACCAGAATTACATGCAATATTCCAACAGTGGCCTAACCAATGTCCTGTACAGCCGCAACATGACCTCCCAACCCCTGTACTCAATACTCTGACCAATAAAGGAAAGCATACCAAACACCTTCTTCACTATCCTATCTACCTGCAACTCCACTTTCAAGGAGCTATGAACCTTCACTCCAAGGCCTCTTTGTTCAGCAACACTCCCTAGGACCTTACCATTAAGTGGATAATCCTGCTAAGATTTGCTTTCCCAAAATGCAGCACCTCGTATTCATCTGAATTAAACTCCATCTGCCACTTCTCAGCCCATTGGCCAATCTGGTCCAGATCCTGTTGTAATCTGAAGTAACCTCCAATTTTGGTGTCATCTGCAAACTTATTAACTGTACCTCTTATGTTCGCATCCAATAAGGTTAGATTTCCTACAGTGAGGAAACCAGTCCTTTGGCCCAGCAAGTCCACATCGACCCTCCCAAGAGTAACCCACTCAGTCAAATTTCCCCTCTAACACTATGGGCAACGTTGCATGGCCAATTTAACTGACCTACACATCTTCGGACTTTGGGAGAAAACCGACACAAGCACAGGGAGAATGTACAAACTCCACACAGTCAGTCGTCTGAGACTGGAATTGAGCCTGGGACCTGGGTGTTGTAAGGTAGTAGGGCTAACCACTGAGCCACCGTGCCGCCCATGGCCCAGGGTTGGAGGATTTGTGCTATAGGGAGAGGACAAGCCTTCATAGAGGGTCACTAGTCTGATACTGAGAATGGCAGCCCTGGATCACGAGGAGATATTGTTCCAATAGACCTTAACTCAGTGGAGTCCGATTTAAACTCTCGAACAGGGCTGGACAGACTGGATACTGGGACATTGTTTCCATTGGCGGGGGAGACTAGAACCAGGGTCACAGTCTCAGGATAGATGAAGTGAAAATATACAGAGGACTGAGAGGGAGTGAGGGAGAGTGAGAAATTTCCTCGATTATGAGGCTTCAAAGAGTGTGGATCGAAAAGTGAATGTGACATTTTGATTGAGGATGAGACATGATGATATTGAATGGTACAGCAGGCCCGAAAGGCCGAATGGCCTAATCCTGCTCCTTGTCTGGATGTTTCCCCAATGCAGTTAGGGAGAGAGAGCCAGGGTTCTCACCCAGACACACTGAGTGAGCACTGAGATGTTGTTGTGTGGACAATCTCTTCAACATTACACGTGCTCTGCTTGAACTCCAGTTTTGAATCTGTCTGAAGTGGAGAGTGCCCTGTGAAAGTCTCATTGCCATTACCCAGCATTCCCCAGCCTGAGAATCCCAACATGCAATGGGCAGGAATAAAACATAACCCTGGGTGTGGAAAGACATCATTCATCCATTCCCCACACAGCAAAGACCATTGACTGAATGTGTGTGACATTTGAGAGGTTTGTTGGAAAGGATTACCAACCTGTTGTCTCTTCAGTCGTTGTCGGAGCCTCTGTTGTGGGAATTGTAGTCGTGGGTGTTGTGGCAACTGTTGGAAAGGAACAAACAGAAACAATCTCAATGAATGTAGGACTCTGTTCCTGCATTGGTGTCTCGGGAGTGTGAGGGTCAGGCTGATCACAGCTATGGGCTCAATTTTAAATCTCCTGGGTTCAGGTGGCCTTGGGAATGGAACATGTGAACAGAATCACTGGTTCCTGATGCCTTCTTTTTATTCATTCCCAGGATATGGGGGTCACTGGATGGGACTGCATTTATTGCCTGTCCCTAATTGCCCTTGAGAAGGTGATGGTGAGCTGCCTTCTTTAACTCCCATTGGCTCGAGGGACCCTTTGATAAGGTCTCTCATAAGAAGCTAGTGCGTAAAATTAAAGCACCTGGGGTAGGGGATAATATAGTGACACGTTTTGGGAAATGGCTGCCAGACTGGAAACAGGGAGTTGGAATAATTGGGTCTTTCTCAAAATGGCAGCCAGTGACTAGTGGGGTACCACATGGATTTCTGTTGTGCACCAGCTATTCACAATATATGCACATGAGCTCGATGATACTTGGGAAGTTTGGATGAACGAAGGGTGTCCTTGTGCACCACTTAATGACAGTAGACAGCTACAGGCACAGCCAAACACTGAGGAAGGTAAGTTGTATATTGGCCTTCAGTGCAAGAGGATCTGGGTTCAGAGGTCAGGATGTCTTGCTGCAGGTATACAGGGCCTTGGGGAGAGCACAGCTGGAGGGTTCTGTTCAGTGTTGGACCCCCCCCCCCCCAGCTATGAGGGGACAGACCTGCCGTAGAGGGAGTGCAGGGAGGGTCACTAGACTGATCCTGTGGATGGCAGGACTGTCCCATGAGGAAATATTAGTTGAATTAGACCTGTATTCAGTGGAGTCTGATTTAAACTCTCGAACAGGGCTGAACAGACTGGATACTTTGAGGATGTTTCCACCGGTGGGGATACTAGAACCAGAGTCACAGTCTCAGGAAAGAGGCAGTGAAAATATACAGGGGACTGAGAGGGAGTGAGGGAGAGTGAGAAATTTCCTCGATTATGAGGCTTCAAAGAGTGTGGATCGAAAAGGGAATGTGGCATTTTGATTGAGGATGAGACATGATGATCGTGAATGTTACAGCAGGCTTGAAAGGCCGAATGGCCTAATCCTGCTCCTTGTCTGGATGTTAGCCCAATGCAGTTAGGGAGAGAGAGCCAGGGTTCTCACCCAGACACACTGAGTGAGCACTGAGATGTTGTTGTGTGGACAATCTCTTCAACATTACACGTGCTCTGCTTGAACTCCAGTTTTGAATCTGTCTGAAGTGGAGAGGGCCCTGTGAAAGTCTCATTACCATTACCCATCATTCCCCAGACTGAGAATCCCAACATGCAATGGGCAGGAATAAAACACAACCCTGGGTGTGGAAAGACATCATTCATATATTCTCCATACGGCAAAGCCCATTGACTGAATGTATATGAACACATTTGAGAGGTTTGTTGGAGAAGATTACTAACCTGTTGTCTCTTCAGTCGTTGTCGGAGCCTCTGTTGTGGGAATTGTAGTAGTGGGTGTTGTAGCAACTGTTGGAAAGGAACAAACAGAAACAATCTCAATGAATGTGGGACTCTGTTCCTGCATTGGTGCCTCGGGAGTGTGAGGGTCAGGCTGATCACAGCTATGGACTCAATTTTAAATCTCCTGGGTGCAGATGGCCTTGGGAATGGAACACTTGAACGACATCACTGGTTCCTGACACCTCCTTTTTCTTCATTCCCGGGATATGGGGGGTCACTGGATGGGCCTACATTTATTGCCTGTCCCTAATTGCCCTTGAGAAGGTGATGGTGAGCTGCCTTCTTGAACTCCCATTGGCTGGAGGGACCCTTTTGATAAGGTCCCTCAGAACAGGCTCATGGGTAAAATTAAAGCACCTGGGATAGGGAGCAATATATTGGCACGTGTTGGGAATTGGCTGATCGACAGCAAACAGGGAGTTTTAATACTTTGGTCGTTCTCGGAGTGGCAGTCAGTGAGCAGTGGGGTACCACATGGATTTCTGCTGGGCACCAGCTATTCACAATATATGCACAGGATCTGGATGATACTTGGGAAGTTTGGATGGACGAAGAATGCCCTTGTGCACCAATTAATGACAGTAGCCAGCTAGGCACAGCCAAACACCGAGGAAGGTAAGTTGCATATTGGCCTTCAGTGCATGAGGATCTCAGTTCAAAGGTCGGGATGTCTTGCTGCAGTTATACAGGACCTTGGGGAGAGCACAGCTAGAGGGTTGTGTGTAGGGTTGGTCCTCCCAGCTATGAGAGAACAGACCTGCGATAGAGGGAATGCAGTGAGGGTCACTCATCTGATACTGAGGATGGCAGCCCTGGGTCACGAGGAGATATTGTTTCAATACACCTTAATTCAGTGGAGTCCGATTTAAACTCTCGAACAGGGCTGGATAGACTGGATACTGGGACATTGTTTCCATCCTAGAACCAGGGTCACAGTCTCAGGATAGATGAAGTGAAAATATACAGAGGACTGAAAGGGAGTGAGGGAGAGTGAGAAATGTCTGCGATTATAAGGCTTCAAAGAGTGTGGATAGAAAAGTGAATGTGACATTTTTATTGAGGATGAGACATGATGATAGTGAATGATACAGCAGGCCCGAAAGGCCGAATGGCCTACTCCTGCTCCTTGTCTGGATGTTTCCCCAATGCAGTTAGGGAGAGAGAGCCAGGGTTCTCACCCAGACACACTGAGTGAGCACTGAGATGTTGTTGTGTGGACAATCTCTTCAACATTACACGTGCTCTGCTTGAACTCCAGTTTTGAATCTGTCTGAAGTGGAGAGGGCCCTGTGAAAGTCTCATTGCCATTACCCAGCATTCCCCAGACTGAGAATCCCAACATGCAATGGGCAGGAATAAAACATAACCCTGGCTGTGGAAAGACATCATTCATACATTCCCCATACAGCAAAGCCCATTGAGTGAATGTGTGTGACATTTGAGAGGTTTGTTGGAGAAGATGACTAACCTGTTGTCTCTTCAGTCGTTGTCGGAGCCTCTGTTGTGGGAATTGTAGTAGTGGGTGTTGTGGCAACTGTTGGAAAGGAACAAACAGAAACAATCTCAATGAATGTGGGACTCTGTTCCTGCATTGGTGTCTCGGGAGTGTGAGGGTCAGGCTGATCGCAGCTATGGCCTGAATCTTAAATCTCCTGGGTGCAGATGACCTTGGGAATGGAACACTTGAACAGCATCAGTGGTTCCTGATGCCTTCTTTTTATTCATTCCCGCGATATGGGGGTCACTGGATGGGCCTACATTTATTGCCTGTCCCTAATTGCCCTTGAGAAGGTGATGGTGAGCTTGCCTCTTGAACTCCCATTGGCTGGAGGGACCCTTTTGATAAGGTCCCACAGAACAGGCTCGTGGGTAAAATTAAAGCACCTGGGATAGGGGTAATATATTGACACGTGTTGGGAATTGGTTGACTGTCAGGAAATGGAGCTGTCATATATATGTCTTTCTCAGAATGGCAGCCAGTGACCAGTGGGGTACCACATCGATCTCTGCTTTTCACCAGCTCTTCCCTATATATGTACATGATCTGGATGATAATTGAGAAGTTTGGATGTACAAAGTGTATCTTTGTGCACCAGTTAAAGAAAGTAGACAGATTAAATTCCCTACAGTGTGGAAACAGGCAACTTGGCCCAACAAGTGCACTTCAACCTCCCAGATAGTATCCCACCCAGACTCATTTTCCCTCTCACTAACACACCCAACACTATGGACAATTTTGCATGGCTAATCCACCTGCTCTGCACATCTTTGGACTGTGGGAGGAAACTGGAGCACCTGGATAAAACCCACACAGACAGTCACGCGATAGTGGAATCAAACCCCAGGTCTCTGGCGCTGTGAGACTGCATTGCTAGTTACTGAGCCACTGTGCCACTCCATAACTTTACTGAATATAGGACATTATCTTGCAGGTACTTCAGTTGAGCTGGAATGTGTGTCTGCTGGTTTTGATAAATGGCAATTGCTGGATGACATTGCAGTTCTTGACTAATGATGTCATTGAGAAAATGTGACAGTTCCATGATATAGAATGGAACAGTGAAGCATTTAGAAATTCGCAACATAACCAAACAGAGTCAACATGTCTTCATAAGTTGCCTGGCAACTTAATGAGAGTTCTTTGAGGATGTAAAAAGTAGGACAGATAAAGTGGAACGAGATGTTACATTTGGATTTCCAAAAGGTTTTTGAGCAGATATCACACATAAACTACTTCATTAGAGCTTGTGATGTTTAGTGAGCTAAAAATCACACAACACCAGGTTATAGTCCAACAGGTTTAATTGGAAGCACAAGCTTTTGGAGCTATAAATTCTGTGCCTTACAATTGTGTCCTCCACAACGACTTGACGAAGGAGCGTCGCTCCGAAAGCTAGTGTGCTTCCAATTAAACCTGTTGGACTATAACCCGGTGTTGTGTCATTTTTAAGTTTTTACAGCCTAGTCCAACATTGGCATCTCCAAATGGTGTTTAGTGAAGTATATTAGACTGGATAAAGACTTGGCTAACTAATAGAAGACAGGAAATTAGGATAAAGGGGGCATTTTCAGGATGGCAACCGGTGGAGTGTCACAGGGATCAGTGCTTGGGTCACAATTACTCCCAATATATATTAATGAATAAGGGAAGTGAATGTACTAGAACCAAACTTAATGCTGACACAAAAATAAAGGCAGTTAGATATTTCAGCAAGAACAGAGAAGATGGTAAAAGGGTGCCATTGTTAATCAAGGGTAGTATTACAGCAGCTGAGAGAATGCTTGAGAACTCACCCATTGAGGTAGTTTGGGCTAAGGTTAGAAACAGGAAAGGAGAGATCACCCTGTTGGGAGTTTTCTTTTGGCCTCTGAATAGTTCCAGGGATGCAGAGGAAAGGATAGTAAAGATGATTCTCAATAGGAACAAGAGTAACAGGGTTGTTGTGGTTCTTTTCACCGAGCTGGGAATTTGTGTCACAGATGTTTTGTCCCCTGGCTAGGTGACATCCTCAGTGCTTGGGAGCCTCCTGTGAAGCACTTCTGTGATCTTTCCTCCGGCATTTGTAGTGGTTTGAATCTGCCGCTTCCGGTTGTCAGTTCCAGCTGTCCGCTGCAGTGGTCGGTATATTGGGTCCAGGTCGATGTGTTTGTTGATTGAATCTGTGGATGAGTGCCATGCCTCTAGGAATTCCCTGGCTGTTCTCTGTTTGGCTTGTCCTATAATAATAATGTTGTCCCAGTCGAACTCATGTTGCTTGTCATCTGAGTGTGTGGCTACTAAGGATAACTGGTCGTGTCGTTCTGTGGCTAGTTGGTGTTCGTGGATACGGATTGTTAGCTGTCTTCCTGTTTGTCCTATGTAGTGTTTTGTGCAGCCATTGCATGGGATTTTGTACACTATGCTGGTCTTGCTCATGCTGGGTATCGGGTCCTTTGTCCTGGTGAGTTGTTGTCTGAGAGAGGCTGTTGGTTTGTGTGCTGTTATGAGTCCTAGTGGTCGCAGTAGTCTGGCTGTCAGTTCAGAAATGTTCTTGATATATGGTAACGTGGCTAGTCCTTTGGGTTGTGGCATGTCCTCATTCCGTTGTCTTTCCCTTAGGCATCTGTTGATGAAATTGCGGGGGTATCCGTTTTTGGCGAATACATTGTATAGGTGTTCCTCTTCCTCTTTTTGCAGTTCTGGTGTACTGCAGTGTGTCGTGGCCCTTTTGAACAGTGTCTTGATGCAACTTTGTTTGTGTGTGTTGGGGTGGTTGCTTTCGTAGTTCAGGACTTGGTCTGTGTGTGTGTCTTTCCTGTGTCCCTTTGTGGTGAATTCTCCGTTCGGTGTTCTCTGTCCCATCACATCTAGGAATGGGAGTTGGTTGTCCTTTTCTTCCTCTCTAGTGAATCGGATTCCTGTGAGTGTGGCGTTGATGATCCGGTGTGTGTTCTCTATTTCTGTGTTTTTAATTATTACAAAGGTGTCATCTACATATCTGACCCAGAGTTTGGGTTGAATTTGTGGTAAGACTGTTTGTTTGCATTACTGTTTCTGCTATGAGTCCAGAGATGGGTGAGCCCATGGGTGTTCCATTGATTTGTTCATATATTTGGTTGTTGAATGTGAAGTGTGTTGTGAGGCACAAGTCCAGTAGTTTGAGTATGCTGTGTTTGTAGATAGGTTCCCCTTCTTGTTGTCTGTTCTGTATGTCCAGCAGGTTGGCTATTGTTTCTCTGGCGAGGATTTAGTTGATAGAGGTGAACAGTGCCGTTACATCGAATGAGACCACAGTTTCTTCCTTGTCTATGTGTATATTTCTGATGATGTCCAAGAATTCCTGTGTCGATTGTATAGATTGTCTGGGTCCGCTGATCAGGTGTTTCAGTTTCTGCTGTAGTTCTTTGGCCAGTTTGTGTGATGGTGTCCCTGGTAATGATACTATGGGTCTGAGTGGGATGTTTGGTTTGTGCACTTTGGGTAGTCCATAGAATCTGGGGGTGTTGTTGCTTTCAGGTTTCATTCTCTGTAGGTCAGACCTGGTTATCTGTCTGTTTTTTTGTAGATTCCTCAGTGTGTTGTTTATCCTATTGGTGAGCTGTGGGGTGGGGTCAAACTCCCTCTTTTGGTAGGTGTTGGTATCTGTAAGTAGTTGTTGTGCTTTTTGGATGTACTCTGCTTTGTCCAGGATGACCGTCATTCTGCCTTTGTCTGCTGGTAGTATAATTATGTTATCGTTTCTTAGTGATTTTAGTGCTTCCCTCTCCTTGGTGTTGAGGTTATGTGTTTGTCTTTTCCTTGTTATCAGGGGTACGATACTTTGTCTCACTGTTTGTTGTGTCTCTTCTGTCAGTCCATTGTTCCTGAGTGTGCATTCTAGTGCTGCTAGGATCAGGAATGGATCTGGACCATAGAACAGGCCGTCACCATAGGACAGAACAGGACCACACACCGCAAAAAAAACGGCACTAAATGAAAAAATAGCCAAACTAACACACAAAGAAGAGGACACCACAACACACACCTGGGTTAAAAACCTCTCCCACAGACAGTTCACAGACACGGAAAGAACAATACTGGCCAAGGGACTCAACTACAACCACAGGGACGCCAAGACAGCAGACGTCCGAGCAGCACTAGAATGCACACTCAGGAACAATGGACTGACAGAAGCGACACAACAAACTGCGAGACAAACTATCGTACCGCTGATAACAAGAAAAAGACAAACACATAACCTCAACACCAAGGAGAGGGAAGCACTAAAATCACTAAGAAACGATAAGAACATAATTATACTACCAGCAGACAAAGGCAGAATGACGGTCATCCTGGACAAAGCAGAGTACATCCAAAAAGCACAACAACTACTTACAGATACCAACACCTACCAAAAGAGGGAGTTTGACCCCACCCCACAGCTCACCAATAGGATAAACAACACACTGAGGAATCTACAAAAAAACGGACAGATAACCAGGTCTGACCTACAAAGAATGAAACCTGAAAGCAACAACACCCCCAGATTCTATGGACTACCCAAAGTGCACAAACCAAACATCCCACTCAGACCCATAGTATCATTACCAGGGACACCATCACACAAACTGGCCAAAGAACTACAGCAGAAACTGAAACACCTGATCAGCGGACCCAGACAATTTATACAATCGACACAGGAATTCTTGGACATCATCAGAAATATACACATAGACAAGGAAGAAACTGTGGTCTCATTCGATGTAACGGCACTGTTCACCTCTATCAACTAAATCCTCGCCAGAGAAACAATAGCCAACCTGCTGGACATACAGAACAGACAACAAGACAGGGAACCTATCTACAAACACAGCATACTCAAACTACTGGACATGTGCCTCACAACACACTTCACATTCAACAACCAAATATATGAACAAATCAATGGAACACCAATGGGCTCACCCATCTCTGGACTCATAGCAGAAACAGTAATGCAAAGATTAAAACAAACAGTCTGACCACAAATTCAACCCAAACTCTGGGTCAGATATGTAGATGACACCTTTGTAATCATTAAAAACACACAAATGGAGAACACACACCGGATCATCAATGCCACACTCACAGGAATCCGATTCACTAGAGAGGAAGAAAAGGACAACCAACTCCCATTCCTAGATGTGATGGGACAGAGAACACCGAACGGAGAATTCACCACAAAGGGACACAGGAAAGGCACACACACAGACCAAGTCCTGAACTACGAAAGCAACCACCCCAACACACACAAACAAAGTTGCATCAAGAAACTATTCAAAAGAGCCACAACACACTGCAGCACACCAGAACTACAAAAAGAGGAAGAGGAACACCTATACAATGTATTCGCCAAAAACGGATACCCCCGCAATTTCATCAACAGATGCCTAAGGGAAAGACAACGGAATGAGGACATGCCACAACCCAAAGGACTAGCCACGTTACCATATATCAAGAACATTTCTGAACTGACAGCCAGACTACTGCGACCACGAGGACTCATAACAGCACACAAACCAACAGCCTCTCTCAGACAACAACTCACCAGGACAAAGGACCCGATACCCAGTATGAGAAAAACCAGCATAGTGTACAAAATCCCATGCAAGGGCTGCACAAAACACTACATGGGACAAACAGGAAAACAGCTAATGATCCGCATCCATGAACACCAACTAGCCACGAAACGACACAACCAGCTATCCTTAGTAGCCACACACACAGATGACAAGCAACATGAGTTCGACTGGGACAACACTACTATTATAGGACAAGCCAAACAGAGAACAGCCAGGGAATTCCTAGAGGCATGGCACTCATCCACAGATTCAATCAATAAACACATCGACCTGGACCCAATATACCGGCCACTGCAGCGGACAGCTGGAACTGACAACCGGCAGTGGCAGATTCAAACCACTACAAATGCCGGAGAAAAGATCACAGAAGCGCTTCACAGGAGGCTCCCAAGCACTGAGGATGTCACCTAGACAGGGGACGAAACGTCTGTGACACAAATTCCCAGCTCGGCGAACAGAACCACAACAACGAGCACCCGAGCTACAAATCTTCTCACAAACTTTGAGGAGCTGGGTAGTTGTTATGGGAGACTTTAACTTCTCCAATATTGACTGGGAATAGTTTGAGTACTTTAGATAGGTCAGTTTGTGTCCAATGTGTGCAGGAGGGTTTCCTGACCCAGAATGTAGACAGGCCATTGGATTTGGTACTGGGGAATGAACCCAGCCAGGTGTTAGATTTGGAGGCAGGTGAGCACTTTGGTGATAGTGACCACAATTCAGTTATGTTTACTTTAGCAATGGGCAGGGAGAGGTATATACTGCAGAGCAAGAGTTATAACTGAGGGAAAGGCAATTATGATGTGATTCAGCAAGATTTAGGATGCATAGGCTGGGGAGGGAAACTGCAGGGGATGGACACACTTGAAATGTGGAGCTTATTCAAGGAACAGCTACTGTGGGTCCTTGATAAGTATGTACCTGTCAGGCAGGGAGGTAGTTGTCGAGAGAGGGAGCTGTGGTTTACTAAAGAAGCTGAAGGTCTTGTCTCGACGAAAAAGAAGGCTTATGTGAGGATGAGGCATGAACGCTCAGATAGGGGGCATGAGAGTTATAAATTAGCCAGAAAAGATCAAAAGAGAGGGCTAAGAAGAGCCAGAAGGGGACACAAGAAGTTGTTGGCGGATAGGATCAAGGAAAACCATAAGGCCTTCCACAGGTATATCAGTACTCACATTCGAAAAGAGCAATGTTAGCAAGAATACGGAGATACAGGCTACAAGATTAGATGGGATTGAGATTGACAAAGAGGAGGTTTTAGCAATTCTGAAAGATATTTGTGGGCGGCACGGTGGCACAGTGGTTAGCACTGCTGCCTCACAGCGCCAGAGATCCGGGTTCAATTCTCACCTCAGGCGACTAACTGTGTGGAGTTTGCACATTCTCCCCGTGTCTGCGTGGGTTTCCTCCGGGTGCTCTGGTTTCCTCCCACAGTCCAAAGATGTGCAGGTCAGGTTAATTGGCCATGCTAAATTGCCCGTAGTGTTAGGTAATGGGTAAAGGTAGGGGTATGGGTGGGTTGCGCTTCGGCGGGGCGGTGTGGACTTGTTGGGCCGAAGGGCCTGTTTCCACACTGTAAGTCATCTAATCTAATCTAATCTAATATGAAAATAGATAAGACCTCTGGGTCGGATGGAATTTGTCCTCAGATTCTCTGGGAAGCCAGTTTGCAGAGCCTTTGGCTTTGATCTTTATGTTGTCATTGTCGACAGGAATAGTGCCAGAAGACTGGAGGACAGCAAATGTTGTCCCCTTGTTCAAGGAGGGGAGTCGAGACAACCTTGGTAATTATAGATCAGGGAGCTTTACTTCAGTTGTGGGTGAAGAGTTGGGAAAAGTTATAAGAGATACGATTTATAATCATCTAGAAAGGAATAATGTGATTACGGATAGTCAACATGGTTTTGTGAAGGGTAGGTCGTGCCTCACAAACCTTATTGAGTTCTTCAAGAAGGTGACAAAACAGGTGGATGAGGGTGAAGCGGTTGATGTGGTGTATATGGATTTCAGTAAGGTGTTTGATAAGGTTCCCCACGGTAGGCTATTGCGCAAGGGCTGGATTAGTGGTGCTGGAAGAGCACAGCAGTTCAGGCAGCATCCAACGAGCAGCGAAATCGACGTTTCGGGCAAAAGCTCTTCCTGATGAAGGGCTTTTGCCCGAAACGTCGATTTCGCTGCTCGTTGGATGCTGCCTGAACTGCTGTGCTCTTCCAGCACCACTAATCCAGTATTTGGTTTTCACCATCTGCAGTCATTGTTTTTACCTTGTTGCACAAGGGCATTGGATTGAACATGATTTAGTGGTTTGGATCAGAAATTGGCGAGCTGAAAGAAGACCGTGGATGGTGGTTGATGGGAAATGTTCATCCTGGAGTTTAGTTACTTGTGGTGTACCGCAAGGATCTGTTTTGGGACCACTGCTGTTTGTCATTTTTATAAATGACCTGGATGTCGATGTAGAAGGTTGTGTTAGTAACTTTGTAGATGACACTAAAGTCGGTGGAGTTGTGGATAGTGCCAAAGGATGTTGTGAGTTACAGAGGGACATAGATAAGATGCAGAGCTGGGCAGAGAAGTGGTAAATGGAGTTTAATGTGGAAAAGTGTGAGGTAGTTCATTTCGGAAGAAGTAACAGAAATGTAGAATACTGGGTTAATGGTAAATTCTTTGGCAGTGTAGATAAACAGAGAGATCTTCGTGTCTAAGTGTATAAATCCCTGAAATTTGCCAGTCAGGTTGATCAGATTACTTACAGTGTGGAAACAGGTCCTTCGGCCCAACAAGTCCATACCGACCTGCCGAAGCGTAACCCACCCAGACCTCATTCCCTTACATTTACCCTTTCACCTAACACTACAGGGGATTTAGCTTGGCCAATTCACCTGACCTGCACATCTTTGGACTGTGGGAGGAAACTGGAGCACCCGGAGGAAACCCACGCAGACACGGGGAGAATGTGCAAACTCCACACAGAGAGTCACCTGAGTCGGGAATTGAACCCGGGTCTCTGGCGCTGTGAGGCAGCAGGGCTAACCACTGTGCCACTGTGCCGCCCACAATAGGGCCCACAACAAGATGATAGGGTTGTTAAGAAGGCATATGGTGTGTTGGCATTTATTGGTAGAGGGATTGAGTTTCAGAGCCACGAGGTCATGCTTCAGCTGTACAAGACACTGGTGTGGCCACACCTGGAGTATTGTGTACAGTTCTGGTCACTGCATAATAGGAAGGACGTGGAAGCTTTGGAAAGGGTTCAGAGAAGATTTACTAGGATTTTACCTGGTATGGAGGGAAGGTCTTATGAGGAAAGGCTGAGGGACTTGAGGCTGTTTTCATTGGAGAAAAGGTTGAGGCGTGTAAGATAATCAGAGGGTTAGATCGGGTGGACAGTGAGAGCCTTTTTCCTCAGATGGTGATGGCTAACATGAGGGGGCATAGCTTTAAATTGAGGGGTGATAGATTTAGGACAGGTGTTAGGTGTAGTTTCTTCACTCAGAGAGTAGAAGAGGCATGGAACAGCCTTCCTGCAACAGTAGCGGATGCACCAACATTAAGGGCATTTAGATTAGATCCCCTATAGTATGGCAACAGGCTATTTGGTCCAACAAGTCCACAGTGACCCTCCAAAGAGTAATCCACCCAGACCCATTCCCCTTTCCTATATTTCCCCTGACTAATGCACCTCACACTATGGGCAATTTAGCATGGTCAATTCAACCTGGCCTGCGGGCGGAAACCAGAGCACCTGGAGGAAACCCGCACAGACTGGGGAAGAATGTGCAAACTCCACACAGACAGTTGCCCGAGGCTGGAATCGAACCTGGGTCCCTGGCGCTGTGAGGCAGCAGTGTTATATGGATAATAATGGAATGGTGTAGGTTAGATGAGCATCAGATTATTTTCACAGGTCAGTAGTAAGGATGCCAGTGGTAAAGATGACATAAAGAGTCTGCAGAGGGAGTCAAGGGACAAAATCGCAGCAGATGAAATGTAATCTTAGAAAATATGAGGTTACATATTTTGGCAGGAAGAATAGAGGAGCTCAATATTCCTTAAGTGGGGAAAAAACTGCAGAAAGCTGCAGCACAAAAGCATGTAGGGATCCTCATGCACAGTTAGGCACAGCCAAGCAATGAGGAAGGTCACCAAAAGAGAAAATGCTGGAAAATCTCAGCAGGTCTAGCAGCATCTGTAAGGAGAGAAAAGAGCTGACGTTTCGAGTCTAACTGACCCTTTTCTCTCCTTACAGATGTTGCCAGACTTGTTGAGATTTTCCAGCATTTTCTCTTTTGGTTTCAGATTCCAGCATCCGCAGTAATTTGCATTTATTTAATGAGGAAGGTAAGTTGTATATTGTCCTTCAGTGCAAGAGGATCTGGGTTCAGAGGTCGGGATGTCTTGCTGCAGTTATACTGGGCCTTGAGGAGAGCACAGCTGGAGGGTTGTGTGCAGGGTTGGTTTCCCTCCCCCCCCCCACTATGAGGGGGACAGACCTGCCATAGAGGGAGTGCAGGGAGGGTCACTAGGCTGATACTGAGGAGGAAATGGTTCAACTGCCCTTGTATTCAGTGGAGTTTGGATTTAAACTCTCTGACAGAGCTGGACAGTCTGGATACCGGGAGGGTGTTTCCCTGGATGAGGGAGATGAGAATCAGGGTTACAGTCCCAGGAAACAGGGGAGACCATTTTCAGAATGAGGTCAGAAGTCACATGACACCAGATTATACCCCAACAGGTTAATGTGAAATCACAAGCTTTTGGAGCACTGCCCCTTGGTCAGGTGGAGGCATGTTCACCCCAGTCCAGCACCTCCACAATTAAGGATGAGACAAGGAAAGAGTATAAGATCGTAGGACACAGAATTTATAGCAAATATTTACTGAAATGGGATATTGAAAAAGACCTGGATTATTTATTTAAAGTCTCTCGCCTTTTGGAATGGTTTCAGTTCTGTCATATGTAAATCACAGAACATTCTTAAAGTTACATTCTCAAGTGAACTTTAACAATTGGTGCCATGTTGGCCCAGATAATGTATTGAAGGTGTGAGGTGCCCTGTGTGAGGCTGTCTGTGTCCCAATGTTCAGACTGATTCTAATCTAAAAAAGGGATTTACAGAATCTGACATGGAATCATGCAGTTTTTTTTAGCAAAATAAAATATAATTCTGCAAGGACAAATTCGCCCCACAAACTTGTATATGTGTGTGTGTGTGTCTCTGTGTACGTGCATAGGGGGATGGGTTTGAGTGTGTGTCTGTGTGCACGGGGGGATGGGTTTGAGGGTCTGTGTGTGTGTGTCTCTGTGTGCGTCTGTGTGCGTACATGCACAGGGGGATGGATTTAAGTGTGTGTGTGTGTGTGCACGGGGGGCATTGGCTTGAGTGTGTGTGTGTGTGTGTGTGCACGGGGGGATGGGTTTGAGTGTGTGTGCGTGTGCACAGGGGGATGGGTTTGAGTATGTGTGTGTGTGTGTGTGTGCACGGGGGGCATTGGCTTGAGTGTGTGTGTGTGTGTGTGTGCGCAAGGGGGGATGGGTTTGAGTGTGTGTGTGTGTGTGTGTGTGTGTGTGTGTGCATGCATGCACAGGGGGATGGATTTGAGTGTGTGTGTGTGCACGGGGGGGATAGGCTTGAGTGTGTGTGTGTGTGTGTGCACAGGGGGATGGGTTTGAGTGTGTGTGTGTGTGTGTGTGTGTGTGTGTGTGTGTGTGTGCATGCACAAGGGGATGGATTTCAGTGTGTGTCTGTGTGCACGGGGGATGGGTTTTAGTGTGTGTCTGTGTGCGTGCATGCACAGGGGGATGGATTTGAGTGTGTGTGTGCGCACGGGGGGATAGGCTTGAGTGTGTGTGTGTGTGTGTGCACGGGGGGATGGGTTTGAGTGTGTGTGTGCACGGGGGGGATAGGCTTGAGTGTGTGTGTGTGTATGTGTGTGTGTGTGCACGGGGGAATGGGTTTGAGTGAGTGTGCGTGTGTGCATGGGGGGATGGGTTTGAGTGTCTGTGAGTGTGTGCAGGATGGGTTTGAGTGGCTGTGACAGAGTGTGGCTGTGTGTGTGCGTGTATGTGTGAGCACGGGGGGATGGGTTTGAGTGTGTGTGTGACTGTGTGTGTGTATGTGTGCATGGGGATGGGTTTGAGTGTGTGTGTGTGTCTGCGTGTGTGTGCATGTATGCACAGGGGGATGGGTTTGAGTGTGTGTGTATGTGCGCACGGGGATGGGTTTGAGTGTGTGTGGGTGTCTGCGTGTGTGTGCGTGTGTGCAGGAGGGGATTGGTTTGAGTGTGTGTGTGTTTGCGTGTGTGCACGGGGGATGTTTTTGAGTGTGTGTGTCTGTGTGTGTGTATGTGTATGCACGGGGGGTGGGTTTGAGTGTGTGTGTATGTGTCCACGGGGGATAGGTTTGAGTGTGCATGTGTGTCTGTGACTGTGTGCGTGCACGGGGGATGGGTTTGAGTGTGTGTGTCTGTGTATGCATGGGGGATGGGTTTGAGTGTGTGTGTGTCTGTCTGTCTCTGTGCGTATGCATGGGGGGATAGGTTTGATTGTGTGTGCATGCATGCACGGGGGGCCGGGTTTGAGTGTGTGTGTGTCTGTGTGTGTGCACGGGGGGATGGGTTTGAGTGTGTGTGTGTGTCTGTGTGTGTGTGTATGTGTATGCACGGGGTGATGGGTTTGAGTGCGTGTCTGCGTGTGTGTGTGTGTATGTGTTGCATGGGGTGAGTGCGTGTGCAGGATGGGTTTGAGTGTCTGTGACAGAGTGTGGCTGTGTGTGTGTGTGTATATGTGTGTGTTTGTGTATGTGTGTGCACGGGGGGGATAGGCTTGAGTGTTTGTGTGTGTGTCTGCGTGTGTGTGCGTGTGTGCAGGAGGGGATTGGTTTGAGTGTGTGTGTCTCTGCGCGTGTGTGTGTGCACGGGGCATGTGTTTGAGTGTGTGTGTGTGTGTGTGTGTCTGTGTCTGTGTGTTTATCTGTGTATGCACGGGGGAATGGTTTGAGTGTGTGTGTATGTGTGCACGGGGGATGGGTTTGGGTGCGTGTCTGCGTGTGTGTGTGTGTGTATGTGTCCACGGGGGATGAGTTTGAGTGTGTGCGTGTGTCTGTGACTGTGTGTCTGTGTGTGTGCACGGGGGATGGGTTTGAGTGTGTGCATGTGTGTGTGTGTGCACAGGGGTATGGGTTTGAGTGTGTGTGTCTGTGTGTCTGTGTGCGTGTGTGCACAGGGAGATGGGTTTGAGTGCGTGTGCGTGTGTGCACGGGGGTATGTGTTTGAGTGTGTGTGTGTCTGTGTGTGTGCACACGGGGAAGGGTTTGAGTGTGTGTGTCTGTGTGTGTATGTGTATGCACGGGGGAATGGGTTTGAGTGTGTGTGTGTGACTGTGTCTGTGTGTTTATGTGTATGCACGGGGGAATGGGTTGGAGTGTGTGTGTGTGACTGTGTCTGTGTGTGTATGTGTATGCACGGGGGAATGGGTTGGAGTGTGTGTGTGTGACTGTGTCTGTGTGTGTATGTGTATGCACGGGGGAATGGGTTGGAGTGTGTGTGTGTGACTGTGTCTGTGTGTGTATGTGTATGCACGGGGTGATGGGTTTGAGTGTGTGTGTGTGACTGTGTCTGTGTGTATATGTGTATACACGGGGGAATGGGTTGGAGTGTGTGTGTGTGACTGTGTCTGTGTGTGTATGTGTATGCACGGGGTGATGGGTTTGAGTGTGTATGTATGTGTGCATGGGCGAATGGGTTTGAGTGTGCGCATGTGTGTCTGTGAGTGCACGGGGGTATGGGTTTGAGTGTGTGCGTGTGTGTCTGTGTGTGCACGGGGGATGGGTTTGAGTGTGTGTGTGTCTGCGTGTGTGTGTGTGCACGGGGGGATGGATTTGAGTGTGTGTATGTGTATGCACGGGGGCATGGGTTTGAGTGTGTGTGTGTCTGTGTGTGTGCATTTGTGCATGGGGGGATGGGTTTGAGTCTGCGTGTGTGTGCCTGTGTGTGTGCACAGGGGATGGGTTTGAGTGTGTGTGTGTCTGCGTGTGTGCGTGTGTGCACGGTCGGATGGGTTTGAGTGTGTGAGTGTATCTGTGTGCGCATGTGTGCACGGGGGGATGGATTTGTGTGTGTCTGTGTGTATGTGTATGCATGGGGGATGGGTTTGAGTCTGCGCGTGTGTGTGTGTGTATGTGTATGTGTGTATGTGTGCACGAGGGATGGATTTGAGTGTGTATGTGTCTGTGTGTGTGCATTTGTGCTTGGGGGCATGGGTTTGAGTCTGCGTGTGTGTATGTGTACACGGGGGACGGGTTTGTGTGTGTGTGTTTTTGTGTGTGTGTCCTTTTGTGCACGGGGGGATGGGTTTGAGTCTGCGTGTGTGTGCCTGTGTGTGTGCACGGAGGATGGGTTTGAGTGTGTGTGTGTGTCAGTGTGTGTGTGTCAGTGTGTGTGCGTGTGTGCACGGTAGGATGGGTTTGAGTGTGTGAGTGTATCTGTGTGCACATGTGTGCACGGGGGGGATGGATTTATGTGTGCCTGTGTGTCTGTGTATGCATGGGGGATGGGTTTGAGTGTGTGTGTCTGTGTATGCATGGGGGATGGGTTTGAGTGTGTGTGTATGTGTATGCATGGGGGATGGGTTTGAGTGTGTGTGTCTGTGTGTGCATGGGGGATGGGTTTGAGTGTGTGTCTATACACGGGGGGATGGGTTTGAGTCTGCGTGTGTGTGCCTGTGTGTGTGTGCACGGGGGATGGGTTTGAGTGTGTGAGTGCATCTGTGTGCACATGTGAGCACGGGAGGGATGGATTTGTGTGTGTCTGTGTGTATGTGTGTGCATGGAGGATAGGTTTGAGTGTGTGTGCATGTGTATGCGTGGGGGATGGGTTTGAGTGTGTGTGTGTCTGCGTGTGTGCGTGGTAGGATGGGTTTGAGTGTGTGAGTGTATCTGTGTGCACATGTGAGCACGGGGGGGATGGATTTGTGTGTGTCTGTGTGTATGTGTGTGCATGGGGGATGGGGTTGAGTGTGTGTGCATGTGTATGCATGGGGGATGGGTTTGAGTGTGTGTTGTGTATGCATGGGGGATGGGTTTGAGTGTGTGTGTATGTGTATGCATGGGGGAATGGGTTTGAGTGTGTGTCTGTGTATCCATGGGGGATGGGTTTGAGTGTGTGTGTATGTGTATGCATGGGGGATGGGTTTGAGTGTGTGTCTATGTATGCATGGGGGATGGGTTTGAGTGTGTGTGTTTGTGTATGCACGGGGGGAATGGGTTTGAGTGTGTGTGTGTATGTGTATGCATGGGGAATGGGTTTGAGTGTGTGTATATGTGTATGCACAGGGGATGGGTTTGAGTGTGTGTGTTTGTGTGTGCACGGGGGGAATGGGTTTGAGTGTGTGTGTGTATGTGTATGCATGGGGGATGGGTTTGAGTGTGTGTGTCTGTGTGTGCTTGGGGAATGGGTTTGAGTGTGTGTGTCAGTGTATGTATGGGGGATGGGTTTGAGTGTGTGTGTATGTGTATGCACGGGGGATGGGTTTGAGTGTGTTTGTCTGTGTGTGCTTGGGGAATGGGTTTGAGTGTGTGTGTCTGTGTATGCACGGGGGATGGGTTTGAGTGTGTGTGTATGTGTATGCACGGGGGATGGGTTTGAGTGTGTGTGTCTGTGTATGCATGGGGGATGGGTTTGAGTGTGTGTGTCTGTGTATGCATGGGGGATGGGTTTGAGTGTGTGTGTGTATGCATGGGGGATGGGTTTGAGTGTGTGTGTGTGTGTGTATGAGTATGCACGGGGGATGGGTTTTAGTGTGTGTGTGCACAGGGGGATGGGTTTGAGTGTGTGTGTGCACAGGGGGATGGGTTTGAGTGTGTGTGTGCGTCTTTGCACGGGGGATAGGTTTGAGTGCGTGTGTGTACGTGTATGCACAGGGAGATGGGTTTGTTTGTGTGTGTGTGTGTACGGGGGATGGGTTTGAGTGTGTGTGTGTGCACGGGGGACGGGTTTGAGTGTGTGTGTTTGTGTGTGTGTGTGTGTGCGCGGGGGGATGGATTTGAGTGTGTGTATGTGTATGCACGGGGGCATGGGTTTGAGTGTGTGTGTCTGTGTGTGTGCATTTGTGCATGGGGGGATGGGTTTGAGTCTGCACGTGTGTGTGTGTGTGCACGAGGGATGGGTTTGAGTGTGTATGTGTCTGTGTGTGTGTGCATTTGTGCATGGGGGGGACGGGTTGGAGTCTGCGTGTGTGTATGTCTACACGGGGGACGGGTTTGAGTGTGTGTGTGTTTGTGTGTGTGTGCATTTGTGCACGGGTGGATGGGTTTGAGTCTGCGTGTGTGTGTGCACGGGGGATGGGTTTGAGTGTGTGTGTGTCTGCGTGTGTGCGTGTGTGCACGGGAGGATGGGTTTGAGTGTGTGAGTGTATCTGTGTGCACATGTGTACAAGGGGGGGATGGATTTGTGTGTGTCTGTGTGTATGTGTATGCATGGGGGATGGGTTTGAGTGTGTGTGTATGAATATGTATGGGGGATGGGTTTGAGTGTGTGTGTATGTGTATGCATGGGGGATGGGTTTGAGTGTGTGTGTATGTTTATGCATGGGGGATGGGTTTGAGTGTGTGTATGTGTGTGTGTATGTGTATGCACGGGGGATGGGTTTTAGTGTGTGTGCACAGGGGGATGTGTTTGAGTGTGTGTGTGTGCGTCTTTGCACGGGGGAGAGGTTTGGGTGCGTGTGTGTACGTGTATGCAGAGGGAGATGGGTTTGATTGTGTGTGTGTGTGCACGGGGGATGGGTTTGAGTGTGTGTTTGTGTGTGCACGGGGGATGGGCTTGAGTGTGTGTGTGTCTGTGTGTGTGTGCATTTGTGCATGGGGGTATGGGTTTGAGTCTGCGTGTGTGTATGTGTACACGGGGGATGGGTTTGAGTGTGTGTGTGTTTGTGTGTGTGTGCATTTGTGCACGGGTGGATGGGTTTGAGTCTGCGTGTGTGTGCCTGTGTGTGTGCACGGGGGATGGGTTTGAGTGTGTGTATGTCTGCGTGTTTGCGTGTGTGCACTGGAGGATGGGTTTGAGTGTGTGAGTGTATCTGTGTGCACATGTGTGCAAGGGGGAATGGATTTGTGTGTGTCTGTGTGTATGTGTATGCATGGGGGATGGGTTTGAGTGTGTGTGTATGAATATGTATGGGGGAGGGGTTTGAGTGTGTGTGCGTGTATGTGTATGCACGGGGGGATGGGTTTGAGTGTGTGTGTGTGTGCGTCTTTGCACGGGGGATAGGTTTGAGTGCGTGTGTGTACGTGTATGCACAGGGAGATTGGTTTGATTGTGTGTGTGTGTGTGCACGGGGGATGGGTTTGAGTGTGTGTCTGTGTGTGAACGGGGGATGGGCTTGAATGTGTGTGTCTGTGTGTGTGTGTGTGTGCACGGGGGGATGGATATGAGTGTGTGTATGTGTATTCACGGGGGCATGGATTTGAGTGTGTGCGTGTCTGTGTGTGTGCGTTTGTGCATGTGGGGATGGGTTTGAGTCTGCGTGTGTGTATGTGTACACGGGGGACGGATTTGTGTGTGTGTGTTTGTGTGTGTGTGCATTTGTGCACGGGGGGATGGGTTTGAGTCTGCGTGTGTGTGCCTGTGTGTGTGCACGGGGGATGGGTTTGAGTGTGTGTGTATATGTATGCATGGGGGATGGGTTTGAGTGTGTGTGTCTGTGTATGCATGGGGGATGGGTTTGAGTGTGTGTGTATTTGTATGCATGGGGGATGGGTTTGAGTGTGTGTGTATGTGTATGCATGGGGGATGGGTTTGAGTGTGTGTGTATGATTAACCACGGGGGATGGGTGTGAGTGTGTGTGTATGTGTATGATTGGTGGATGGGTTTGAGTGTGTGTGTGTGCACGGGGGGATGGGTTTGAGTGTGTGTATATGTGTATGCATGGGGGATGGGTTTGAGTGTATGTGTATGTGTTTACACGGGGGATGTGTTTGAGTGTGTGTGTGTGAGTATGTCCGGGGGATGGGTTTGAGTGAGTGTGTATGTGTATCCATGGGGGATGGGTTTGAGTGTGTGTGTCTGTGTATCCATGGGGGATGGGTTTGAGCGTGTGAGTCTGTGTATCCATGGGGGATGGGTTTGAGTGTATGTGTATGTGTTTACACGGGGGATGTGTTTGAGTGTGTGTGTGTGAGTATGTCCGGGGGATGGGTATGAGTGTGTGTGTATGTGTATGTATGGGGGGTGGGTTTGAGTGTGTGTGCATGTGTATGTATGGGGGGTGGGTTTGAGTGTGTGTGTATGTGTCTGCATCGGGGATGGGTTTGAGTGTGTGTTTGTGTGCACGGGGGGATGGATTTGAGTGTGTGTATGTATATGCACGGGGGCATGGGATTGAGTGTGTGTGTGTCTGTGTGTGTGCATTTGTGCATGGGGGGATGGGTTTGAGTCTGCGTGTGCGTGCGTGTGTATATGTGTGCACGAGGGATGGGTTTGAGTGTGTGAGTGTATCTGTGTGCACATGTGAGCATGGGGGGGATGGATTTGTGTGTGTCTGTATGTATGTGTATGCATGGGGGATGGGTTTGAGTGAGTGTGTATGTGTATGCACGGGGGATGGGTTTGAGTGTGTGTGTCTGTGTATGCACGGGGAATGGGTTTGAGTGTGTGTGTGTCTGTGTGTGTGCATGGGGGATGGGTTTGAGTGTGTGTGTATGTATATGCATGGGGAATGGGTTTGAGTATGTGTGTGTATGCATGGGGGATGGTTTTGAATGTGTGTGTGTGTGTGTATGTGTGTGCACGGGGGATGGGTTTGAGTGTGTGTCTGTGTGTGCACGGGGGATGGGATTGAGTGTGTGTGTGTCTGTGTGTGTGTGCATTTGTGCATGGGGGGATGGGTTTGAGTCTGCATGTGTGTATGTGTACACGGGGGACGGGTTTGAGTGTGTGTGTGTTTGTGTGTGTGTGCATTTGTGCATGGGGGGATGGGTTTGAGTCTGCGTGTGTGTGCCTGTGTGTGTGCACGGGGGATGGGTTTGAGTGTGCGTGTGTCTGCGTGTTTGCGTGTGTGCACGGGAGGATGGGTTTGAGTGTGTGTGTCTGTGTATGGATGGGGGATGGGTTTGAGTGTGTGTGTATGAGTATGCACGGGGATGGATTTGAGTGTGTGTGTATGTGTAGGCACGGGGGGATGGGTTTGAGTGGGTGTCTGTGTATGCATTGGGGATGGGTTTGAGTGTGTGTGTCTGTGTATGGACGGGGGATGTGTTTGAGTGTGTGTGTCTGAGTATGCATGGGGGATCGATTTGAGTGTGTGTGGATGTGTATGCATGGGGGATGGGTTTGAGTGTGTGTGTATGAGTATGCATGGGGGATGGTTTTGAGTGTGTGTGTCTGTGTATGCATGGGGGATGGGTTTGAGTGTGTGTGTGTCTGTGTGTGAGCATGGGGGATGGGTTTCACTGTGTGTCTATGTGTATGCATGGGGGATGGGTTTGAGTGTGTGTGTGTGCACGGGGGGATGGGTTTGAGTTTGTGTATATGTGTATGCATGGGGGATGGGTTTGAGTGTGTGTATGTGTATGCACGGGGGATGGGTTTGAGTGTGTGTGTCTGTGTATGCACGGGGGATGGGGTTGAGTGTGTGTGTATATGTATGCACGGGGGGAATGGGTTTGAGTGTATGTATATGTGTATGCATGGGGGATGGATTTGCGTGTGTGTGTATATGTATGCACGGGGGGAATGGTTTTGAGTGTGTGTGTGTATGCTTGGGGGATGTGTTTGAGTGTGTGTGTACGTGTATGCATGGGGGATGGGTTTGAGTGTGTGTGTGTGTGTAGGCATGGGGGGTGGGTTTGAGTATGTGTGTCTGTGTGTGTGCATGGGGGATGGATTTGAGTGTGTGTGTGTCTGTGTGTATGCATGGGGCATGGGTTTGAGTGTGTGTGTGTCTGTGCGTGTGCATGGGGGATTGGTTTGAGTGTGTGTGTATGTGTATGCACGGGGGGATGGGTTTGAGTGTGTGTGAATGTGTATGCACGGGAGATGGGTTTGAGTGTGTGTGTATGTGTATGCACGGGAGATGGGTTGGTGTGTGTGTGTGTCTGTGCGTGTGCATGGCGGATGGGTTTGAGTGTGTGTGTATGTGTATATATGGGGGATGGGTTTGAGTGTGTGTGTGAGTATGTCGGGGGATGGGTTTGAGTGTGTGTGTCTGTGTATGCATGGGGGATGGGTTTGATTGTGTGTGTATGTGTCTGCATGGGGGATGGGTTTGAGTGTGTGTGTATGAGTATGTACGGGGGATGGGTTTGAGCGTGTGTGTATGTGTATGCACGGGGGATGGATTTGAGTGTGTGTGTATGTGTATGCATGGGGGATGGGTTTGAGTGTGTGTGTATGTGTGTGCACGGGGGATGGATTTGAGTGTGTGTGTATGAGTATGTACGGGGGATGGGTTTGAGCGTGTGTGTATGTGTATGCACGGGGGGATGGGTTTGAGTGTGTGTGTATGTGTATACATGGGGGATGGGTTTGAATGTGTGTGTATGTGTATACACGGGGGATGGGTTTGAGTGTGTGTGTATGTGGATGCATGGGGGATGGGTTAGAGTGTGTGTGTCAGTGTCTGCATGGGGGATGGGTTTGAGTGTGTGTGCCTGTGTATGCATGGGGGATGCATTTGAGTGTGTGTGTCTGTGTATGCATGGGGGATGGGTTTGAGTGTGTGTCTGTGTATGCATGGGGAATGGGTTTGTGTGTGTGCGTCTGCGTATGCACGGGGGATGGGTTTGAGTGTCTGTGTATGTGTATGCATGGGGGATAGGTTTGAGTGTGTGTGCATGAGTATGCACGGGAGATGGGTTTGAGTGTGTGTGTTTGAGTATGCACGGGGGATGGGTTTGAGTGTGTGTGTCTGTGTATGCATGGGGAATGGGTTTGTGTGTGTGCGTCTGCGTATGCACGGGGGATGGGTTTGAGTGTCTGTGTATGTGTATGCATGGGGGATAGGTTTGAGTGTGTGTGCATGAGTATGCACGGGAGATGGGTTTGAGTGTGTGTGTTTGAGTATGCACGGGGGATGGGTTTGAGTGTGTGTGTCTGTGTGTGTGCATGGGGGATGGGTTTGAGTGTGTGTGTATGAGTATGCACGGGAGATGGGTTTGAGTGTGTGTGTTTGAGTATGCACGGGGGATGTGTTTGAGTGTGTGTGTTTGTGTGTGTGCATGGGGGATGGGTTTGAATGTGTGTGTCTGTGTGTGTGCATGGGGGATGGATTTGAGTGTGTGTGGGTCTGTGTATGCATGGGGGATGGGTTTGAGTAGAACATAGAACATAGAACAATACAGCACAGAACAGGCCCTTCGGCCCACGATGTTGTGCCGAACTTCTATCCTAGATTAAGCACCCATCCATGTACTTATCCAAATGCCGCTTAAAGGTCGTCAATGAATCTGACTCGACCACTCCCTCGGGCAGCGCATTCCATGCCCCCACCACTCTCTGGGTAAAGAACCCACCCCTGACATCTCCCCTATACCTTCCACCCTTCACCTTAAATTTATGTCCCCTTGTAACACTCTGTTGTACCCGGGGAAAAAGTTTCTGACTGTCTACTCTATCTATTCCTCTGATCATCTTATAAACCTCTATCAAGTCACCCCTCATCCTTCGCCGTTCCAACGAGAAAAGGCCGAGAACTCTCAACCTATCCTCGTACGACCTACTCTCCATTCCAGGCAACATCCTGGTAAATCTTCTCTGCACCCTCTCCAGAGCTTCCACATCTTTCCTAAAGTGAGGCGACCAGAACTGCACACAGTACTCCAACTGTGGCCTAACCAAAGTCCCGTACAGCTGCAACATCACTTCACGACTCTTGAATTCAATCCCTCTGCTAATGAACGCTAATACACCATAGGCCTTCTTACAAACTCTATCCACCTGAGTGGCAACCTTCAAAGATCAACGTACATAGACCCCAAGATCCCTCTGTTCCTCCACCTGACCAAGAACCCTACCATTAACCCTCTATTCCGCATTCTTATTTGTTCTTCCAAAATGGACAACCTCACACTTGGCAGGGTTGAACTCCATCTGCCACTCCTCAGCCCAGCTCTGCATCATATCTAAGTCCCTCTGCAGCCGACAACAGCCCTCCTCACTGTCCACAACTCCACCTATCTTTGTATCATCTGCAAATTTACTGACCCATCCTTCGACTCCCTCCTCTAAGTCATTAATAAAAATTACAAACAGCAGAGGACCCAGAACTGATCCCTGCGGAACTCCACTTGTAACTGGACTCCATGCTGAATATTTACCATCTACCACCACTCTCTGACTTCGACCGGTTAGCCAGTTTTCTATCCAATTGGCCAAATTTCCCTCTATCCCATGCCTCCTGACTTTCCACATAAGCCTACCATGGGGAACCTTATCAAATGCCTTACTAAAATCCATGTACACTACATCCACTGCTCTACCCTCATCCACATGCTTGGTCACCTCCTCGAAGAATTCAATAAGACTTGTAAGGCAAGACCTACCCTTCACAAATCCGTGCTGGCTGTCCCTAATCAAGCAGTGTCTTTCCAGATACTCGTAAATCCTATCCCTCAGTACCCTTTCCATTACTTTGCCTACCACAGAAGTAAGACTAACTGGCCTGTAATTCCCGGGGTTATCCCTATTCCCTTTTTTGAACAGGGGCACAACATTCGCTACTCTCCAGTCCCCTGGTACCACCCCAGTTGCCAGTGAAGACGAGAAGATCATTGCCAACGGTACTGCAATTTCCTCTCTTGCTTCCCACATAATCCTAGGATATATCCCATCAGGCCCGGGGGACTTGTCTATCCTCAAGTTGTTCAAAATGTCCAACACATCTTCCTTCCTAACAGGTATCTCTTCTAGCTTATCAGTCCGTTTCACACTCTCCTCTTCAACAATACGGTCCCTCTCGTTCGTAAATACTGAAGAGAAGTACTTGTTCAAGACCTCTCCTATCTCTTCCGACTCAATACACAGTCTCCCACCACTGTCCTTGATCGGACCTACCCTCGTTTTCGTCATTCTCAGGTTTCTCACATACGCATAGAATGCCTTGGGGTTATCCTTGATCCTATCCGCCAGGGATTTTTCATGCCCTCTCTTAGCTCTCCTAATCCCTTTCTTCAGGTCCCTTCTGGCTATCCTGTATCCCTCCACTGCTCTGTCTGAACCTTGTTTCCTCAACCTTATGTAAGCCTCCTTCTTCCTCTTTACTAGACATTCAACCTCCCTCGTCAACCAAGGCTCCCTCACACGACCATTTCTTTCCTGCCTGATCGGTACATACATATCAAGGACACGTCGTATCTGCTCCTTGAAAAAGTCCCACATTTCCACCACATCCTTCCCTGACAGCCTATGCTCCCAACGTATGCTCCTCAAATCCTGTCTTACAGCATCGTAATTTCCCTTCCCCCAATTGTAAAAACTTCCTTGTTGTGCGCACCTATCTCTCTCCATAACCAAGGTGAAAGTCACAGAATTGTGGTCGCCATCACCAAAATGTTCACCCACTAACAAGCCCACCACTTGTCCCGGTTCGTTACCGAGTACCAAATCCAATATGGCCTCCCCTCTGGTTGGACAATCTACATACTGCGTTAGAAAAGCTTCCTGGACACACTGCACAAACACCGCCCCGTCCAATTTACTTGATCTAAAGAGCTTCCAATCAATATTTGGGAAGTTGAAGTCGCCCATGACTACGATCCTGTGGCTTCTGCACCTTTCCAAAATCTGTTTCCCAATCTGTTTCTCCACATCTCTGCTGCTATTGGGGGGCCTATAATAAACACCCAACAAGGTGACTGCACCTTTCCTATTTCTGACTTCAGCCCATACTACCTCCAGAGGCAGATCCCCCTCAAACTTCCTTTCTGCAGCCGTTATACCATTTCTAATTAGCAATGCCACCCCCCCTCCTTTTTTACCACCCTCCCTAATCTTACTGAAACATCTGTAACCAGGAACCTCCAACAGCCATTCCTGTCCCTCATCTATCCATGTTTCCGTGATGGCCACAACATCGTAGTCCCAGGTACCGATCCACGCCTTAAGTTCACCCACCTTATTTCTGATACTCCTTGCATTGAAGTGTGTGTGTGTCTGTGCGTGTGCATGGGGGATGGGTTTGACTGTGTGTGTATGTGTATGCACGGGGGGGATGGGTTTGAGTGTGTGTGAATGTGTGTGCATGGGGGGATGGGTTTGAGTGTGTGTGTATGTGTATGCACAGGGGATAGGTTTGAGTATGTGTGTATGTGTGTGCATGGGGGATGGGTTTGAGTGTGTGTGTCTGTGTGTGTGCATGGGGGATGGGTTTGAGTGTGTGTGTATGTGTATGCACGGGGGATGGTTTTGAGTGTGTGTGTCTGTGTATGCACGGGGGATGTGTTTGAGTGTGTGTGTCTGTGTGTGCATGGGGGATGGGTTTGAGTGTGTGTGTCTGTGTGTGTGCATGGGGGATGGGTTTGAGTGTGTGTGTGTGTGTATGCACGGGGGGATGGGTCTGAGTGTGTGTGTATGTGTATGCACGGGGGGATGGGTTTGAGTGTGTGTGTATGTGTATGCATGGGGGATGGGTTTGAGTGTGTGTGTCTGTGTATGCACGGGGGGATGGGTCTGAGAGTGTGTGTATGAGTATGCATGGGGGATGGGTTTGAGTGTGTGTGTGTGTATGCATGGGGGATGGGTTTGAGTGTGTGTGTCTGTGTAGTCATGGGAGATGGGTTTGAGTGTGTGTGTCTGTGTATGCACGGGGGGATGGGTCTGAGTGTGTGTGTATGAGTATGCATGGGGGATGGGTTTGAGTGTGTGTGTGTGTATGCATGGAGGATGGGTTTGCGTGTGTGTGTCTGTGTGTGCATGGGGGATGGGTTTGAGTGTGTGTATATGTGTATGCATGGGGGATGGGTTTGAGTGTGTGTGTGTGTATGCATGGGGGATGGGTTTGAGTGTGTCTGTGTATGCATGGGGATGGGTTTGAGCGTGTGTGTATGAGTATGCACGGGGAGATGGGTTTGAGTGTGTGTGTATGAGTATGCATGGAGGATGGGTTTGCGTGTGTGTGTCTGTGTGTGCATGGGGGATGTGTTTGAGTGTGTGTGTATGTGTATGCATGGGGGATGGGTTTGAGTGTGTGTGTCTGTGTTTGCACGGGTGATGGGTTTGCGTGTGTGTGTCTGTGTGTGCATGGGGGATGTGTTTGAGTGTGTGATTGTGCACAGGGGGAAGGGTTTGAGTGTGTGTGTTTGTTTTTGCATGGGGATGGGTTTGAGTGTGTGTGTATGTGTATGCACGGGGGATGGGTTTGAGTGTGTGTGTATGAGTTTGCACGGGGGATGGGTTTGAGTGTGTGTGTATGTGTATGCATGGGGGATGGGTTTGAGTGTGTCTGTGTGTGTGCACGGGGGAATGGGTTTGACTCTGTGTGTGTGTCTGTGTTTGCGTGTGTGTGTGCATGCGCGTGCATGCGCACGCTGGGCCCCCAAGCTTCTGTCGCATTCACTTGAGAGTGTAACATTAGGAAAATGGTGTGACTTACATATAACAGAGCTGAAACCAACATGCCCATTCTAAGAGATGAGAGACTTCACAAACAATCCAGGTCTTTTTCAATATATAATTTTAGTTAAATCACACTGTAAATTTTTGTTAAAAATTTTGTGCCCTACAATGTTATACTCCACAACCACCTGATGATGGAGCGATGCTCCGAAAGCTTGTTCTTCCACATAAACCTGTTGAACTATAACCTGGTGTGTGATTTTTAACTTTGACCACCCAGTCCAACACCAATATCTCCAAATCCTGAATATATCCGTCAGAGAGAGAAAGAGACAGAGAGAGGTTTCTCAAATTTAAAGGGCTCAAGGAGTATGGAGAGAAAATTTGATTGAGGATGAGACATGATGATAGTGAATGATACAGCAGGCCCGAAAGGCCGAATGGCCTAATCCTGCTCCTTGTCTGGATGTTTCCCCAATGCAGTTAGGGAGAGAGAGCCAGGGTTCTCACCCAGACACACTGAGTGAGCACTGAGATGTTGTTGTGTGGACAATCTCTTCAACATTACACGTGCTCTGCTTGAACTCCAGTTTTGAATCTGTCTGAAGTGGAGAGGGCCCTGTGAAAGTCTCATTGCCATTACCCAGCATTCCCCAGACTGAGAATCCCAACATGCAATGGGCAGGAATAAAACATAACCCTGGCTGTGGAAAGACATCATTCATCCATTCCCCACACAGCAAAGCCCATTGACTGAATGTGTATGACATTTGAGAGGTTTGTTGGAGAAGATGACTAACCTGTTGTCTCTTCAGTCGTTGTCGGAGCCTCTGTTGTGGGAATTGTAGTCGTGGGTGTTGTGGCAACTGTTGGAAAGGAACAAACAGAAACAATCTCAATGAATGTGGGACTCTGTTCCTGCATTGGTGTCTCGGGAGTGTGAGGGTCAGGCTGATCACAGCTATGGCCTCAATTTTAAATCTCCTGGGTGCAGATGGCGTTGGGAATGGAACACTTGAACGACATCACAGGTTCCTGACACCTCCTTTTTCTTCATTCCCGGGATATGGGGGTCACTGGATGGGCCTACATTTATTGCCTGTCCCTAATTGCCCTTGAGAAGGTGATGGTGAGCTGCCTTCTTGAACTCCCATTGGCTGGAGGGACCCTTTTGATAAGGTCCCTCATATCGGGCTAGTGGGTAAAATTAAAGCACCTGGGATAGGGGTAGTATTTTGAAATGTGTTGGGAATTGGTTGACAGACGGGAAACAGGGAGTTGGATAATTGGGTCTTTCTCGGAATGGCAGTCAGTGAGCAGTGGGGTACCACATGGATCTCTGCAGGGCACCAGCTATTCACAATGTATGCACATGAGCTCGATGATACTTGGGAAGTTTAGATGTACAAAGGATGTCCTTGTGCACTAGTTAATGACAGTAGACAGCTAGGCACAGCCAAGCACTGAGGAAGGTAAGTTGTATATTGGCCTTCAGTGCAAGAGGATCTGAGTTCAGAGGTCAGGATGTCTTGCTGCAGTTATACAGGGCCTTGGGGAGAGTACAGCTGGAGGGTTGTGTGCAGTGTTGGACCCCCCAGCTATGAGAGGACAGACCTGCCGTAGAGGGATGCAGGGAGGGTCACTAGTCTGATACTGAGGATGCCAGAATGGTCCCATGAGGAGGGAATGTTTCAACTGGCCTTGTATTCAGTGGAGTCTGATTTAAACACTCTAACAGAGCTGGATCCTGGGAGGGTGTTTCCCTGGATTGGGGAGACTAGAACCAGGATCACAGTCCCAGGATGCAGGGGAGACCATTTTCAGAATGAGGTCAGAAGTCACATGACACCAGGTTATACTCCAACAGGTTAATGTGAAATCACAAGCTTTTGGAGCACTGCCCCTTGGTCAGGTGGAGGCATGTTCACCCCAGTCCAGCACCTCCACAATTAAGGATGAGACAAGGAAAGAATTCTTCACTCAAAGGGCAGTGAAAATGTGGAATTCTCTGTCACAGAAGGCCATGTGAGTCAAGGCACTGAATATATACAGACAGAGAGATAATTAGGTTTCTTGATTTTAACGTCATCAAGGATTACGGATCGAAAAGGGAATGTAACATTTTGATTGAGGACAAGACATGATGATATTGAATGGTACAGCAGGCTCAAAAGGCCGAATGGCCTAATCCTGCTCCTTGTCTGGATGTTTCCCCAATGCAGTTAGGGAGAGAGAGCCAGGGTTCTCACCCAGACACACTGAGTGAGCACTAAGATGTTGTTGTGTGGACAATCTCTTCAACATTACACGTGCTCTGCTTGAACTCCAGTTTTGAATCTGTCTGAAGTGGAGAGGGCCCTGTGAAAGTCTCATTGCCATTACCCAGCATTCCCCAGACTGAGAATCCCAACATGCAATGGGCAGGAATAAAACACAACCCTGGCTGTGGAAAGGCATCATTCATACATTCCCCATACAGCAAAGCCCATTGACTGAATGTATATGACATTTGAGAGGTTTGTTGGAGAATATTACTAACCTGTTGTCTCTTCAGTAGTTGTTGGAGGCTCCGTTGTGACTGCCGTAGTGGTGATAATTGTTGTATCTTTTGGAAAATAACAAATAGAAACAATCTCAATGAATATGGGACTTTGTGTTCTACCTTCAAGCCAACTCTGTATCCCAAGGGCTAGTTCTCTCTCTGTTCAATGTGACCTAACCTTGCTGACCAGCCTACCATGAGAAACCTTGCTGAAGTCCATAAAAGATTATATTCACCAATCTGCCCTCATCAATCCTCTTCAAAAAAAAATCATGAGACATGATTTTCAACACACAAAGCCATGCAGCCTTTCCCTCATCTGTCCGTGCCTTTCCAAATCCATGTAAATGCTATCCCTCAGAATCCCTTCCAACAGTCTGCCTCCCAATGATTCCAGGGAGGTGAAATTGTAAAACCTTTTACTGTTCTCCTGGCTTTCTGTCCTTGAGTACACGTGACCGTAAAGGACACTCTATTATGTGATATTGGTAAAAACAATGACTGCAGATGCTGAAAATCAAATACTGGATTAGTGGTGCTGGAAGAGCACAGCACAGATGCTGCCTGAACTGCTGTGCTCTTCCAGCACCACTAATCCAGTATTTGATTTTCAGCATCTGCAGTCATTGTTTTTACCTTGTTGATTTTAACCCTACTGCGAATCCTCTTGCAAGGATGCCTGCCTTGAAGAAGTTTTCCTCCTCTCTCTACAAGAATCTCAGGGAGTCCCTCTCCCACTGCAACTCCCAGGTCATTTCCTCTGCTCTGAGGATGCTGCCTGAACTGCTGTGCTCTTCCAGCACCACTAATCCAGTATGTGATATTGGTGCAGAGTCTGAACCGACAGCCCCACCAGGGGGCTTTTCTTACCTTCTGAGATACCAGTTGAGTGGGTCCTGGGAATGGGTGACCTTGATCACGTAATGAAGAGCTGCCTTCTTGAATCACTGCAGTCCTTGTGATTGTCATTATAGGTTGACCTACCATGTTCTTAGATATTCTAGGATTTTGACTAAAGCTTAGATGCGGCTCAGGTGAATTGGCCATGCTTAATAATCCATAGTGTTCAGAGATGTGTTGGTCAGGTGGATGAAACAGGGAAATGTAGTGTAATAGGGGATGGGAATGGGACTGGGTGGAATACTCTTTGGAGATTTGGTGTAGACTTATTGGGCCAAATGGCCTGTTTCCACACTGCAGTGATTCTATGATGTACGATATATTTTAAGTCAGGATAGTGAGTGGCTTGGAGGGAACCTGCAGTGAATAGTGTTCCCATGTATCTGCTGCCCTTGTCCTTTGTGTGTTTCAAAGCCACTGTCACCAGATTGCTTTTGTGACTTTCTGCAATACATCAGAATTGGCAGTTCAGTCCCACAGTCCTGCTTTGCCACCCAATAGGCTGATCTGACATTGCTCATGTTTACTTTCCCTGTCAGCTTAGATTCCTGACCGATTGAAAATCTCTCTGTCTCAGGCTCAAATATACACAAGATCTCTGCCCCACATCTCTATGCTGCAAGGAATTCCAAAGATTCACCACACTCTGAAAGAAACATTCCTTCTCATCTCAGTTTAAATTGGTTCACCTTTATTCTGAGGCTGTGCCCTTTGGCCCTGGACTCTCCCATCAGGAGAAACATCCTCTCAGCATTGACCCTATCAAGCCCCTTAAGAATTATAGGAGAAAGTGAGGTCAGAGTCGAGAGTGTGTGGCTGGGAAAGCACAGCACGTCAGGCAGCAACCGAGGAGCAGGAGAATCAACGTTTTAGGCATAAGCCCTTCTTCAGGAATGAGACTTGTGGGCCGAGGGGGCTGAGAGATAAATGGGGGTGTTGGGGATGGGGGGGGAGGTAGCTGAGAAAGGGATAGGTGGATGAAGGTGAGGAAAAAGGTGATAGGTCAGAGGGGGGAGTGATGGAGAGGTCCGGAGGGTGATGTCGAGTTGGATGCTTGGGGCTGGGTTAATGTGTGGGGGAGGGGAAATGAGGAAGCTGGTGAAATCCATGTTTATCCTCTGTAGTTGCAGGGTTCCAAGCTGGAATATGAGGTTTTCCTTTATAGGCGTTGGGAGGTAACAGTTTGGCGGTAGAGGAGGCCCAGTACCTGCATGTCCTTGGTGGAGTGGGAGAGGGAGTTGAAGTGTTCAGCCACGGGGATTTGGGGTTGGTGGGTGTAGGTGTCCCAGAGATGTTCTCTGAAACAATCTGCAAGAAGGCACCCTGTCTCCCCAGTGTAGAGTAGACCATACTGAGTGCAACAGATACAGTAAATGACATTGGTAGAGGTACAAGTTAATTTCTGACTGATGTGGAAAGATCCTTTGTCACCTTGGATGGAGGTGAGGGGAGTGGTGTGCGTGCAGATTTTACAATTCCTGAGGTGGTAGGGAAAGGTACAAGGAGTGGGGTGTGGGCTGGTGTAGACAGGGCAGTGTAGTTTTAGTAAGCCCATGTGGATACCAAGTCGCCGGTCACGAGGGTCTGCATGGCCAGGGCAGCGTAATGTTAGTGAGTCCCTGTGGATGCCATCCGCTGGTCATGAGGGTCTGTGCGGGCAGGGCAGTGTAGTGTTAGTAAGGCCCTATGGATACTATCCGCCAGTCGTGAGGGTCTACACAGACAGGGCAGTGTGTGTGTGTGTGTGTGTGGGGGGGGGAGAGAGAGAGAGAGAGAGAGAGACTCTGAGTTTAACTCTTTGTGGTCTGACTTTGAATGCACTTTTGCTTGTCGGTGATTGATTGCTTGTATTTTGTTCCCTGGAGCTTGAGATCCAGGAGTGTTTTGATTTTAATTTGCACTTTGAGAATTTAAGATAATTTATTTTCAGGCAGAATGAATGAGAATAGATTGCCTTTATTAATTAGTTGAAACAGTTTAGGAACTGACAGATTGATAAGGGACAATTGCAAGCTGTAGAGTTAGGGAATACTTGAACTAAATTGAATTTATTGTCACGTGTACCAAGGCACAGTGAAAAGTTTTGTCCTACAAGCAATACAGGCAGATCACAGAGTTCAGTAGCATAGATAAGTAAATAAGTAAATAATAGGTAAACTTGTAATAATTGATGAGGTGCTACTGGACCTCTAAGGTAAAGAGGAGTGAACGGTGTGAACAGAGGCAATAGATCAGCTGGACTAAAATATATATCAGGATGAATAAAGGAACAGTAGTTGGAATATTGGGTAAAATATTCCCTGTATCAAAACATTACATCATGAGGATCTCTGAGAAATGGGAAAAAAGAACAAAGAACCTATTGACGAAGTGGCCAAAATCAGGCACCTTTGATATAAACATTCATGATGAAATGGAGGGATTAATTAAAACTCACTAAACAAAAGATTATTCTAATAAGAGGAATCAGAAAAGGGAACAGGAGGTAGACATTTTAAAACTTTTCAGACAAGAGGGAGAGAAACTGATAAGAGGGTACCAGGCCCCTGTAGTGACCAGGCAAGCTGCCAAGGATCAACACACGCAGCCTGTGGAAACTGAAGGGCCGGAAGACAAACTTCCTTTGGAGGTAAAAAGGTAAAGGGCTTTTGCCCAAAACATCGATTTTCCTGCTCCTCGGATGCTGTCTGAACTGCTGTGCTTTTCCAGTACCACTCTGATCCAGAAACTTCCTTTGTGTCCAGGCTCAACAGACCCTCCCTACTCAAACACAAAACACTGAGCAGTGTCCTTTCATAAAGGGAATGTAGGAAATAGAAAGAGAAATTGCACGGGTTGAGAACAATGACGATAAAGCTAAATTGAACCAGAGAAGGGAGGAAGTGAAGGGGTTAATCAAGAAAATGCAGAACAAAAGAAAAATGTTACCGGAGGAAGTAGAAAAAACAAAAACACCAAAGGAGAATTTGGAGGAGGAACACAGGTTACTGTGGACAGTACAAATACAAAAATAGCCTGAGAACATTTGAAACTATAAAGGAGTATTGAATGGGGGGTTCGAGGGAAGGTGACCCATGGAAGGGAAAAAAGGGAGGAGCATAGCATGTACACAAGAAAACCTGACCAGACCCAGCAGGAGACAGCTGGGAGGAGTTGGAGATGGAATCAGGGTCAGGATCCGAAATGGGATTCCCTGGATGAGGATGGAATCAGGGTCAGGATCCGAAAGGGGATTCCCTGGATGAAGATGGAATCAGGGTCAGGATCCGAAAGGGGATTCCCTGGATGAGGATGGAATCAGGGTCAGGATCCGAAATGGGATTCCCTGGATGAAGATGGAATCAGGGTCAGGATCCGAAAGGGGATTCCCTGGATGAGGATGGAATCAGGGTCAGGATCCGAAAGGGGATTCCCTGGATGAAGATGGAATCAGGGTCAGGATCCGAAAGGGGATTCCCTGGATGAGGATGGAACCAGGGTCAGGATCCGAAAGGGGATTCCCTGGATGAGGATGGAATCAGGGTCAGTGTCCGAAAGGGGACTCCTTGGAAGAGCTCCCACATGCAAAAAGAATGGTAGTCCTGCTCTTAAAATGGGGTGGGGGGGGAGATCTGGGAAATTTATTGCTCAGTATACATGAAAGTGCGGGGAAGTGGATTAGAGCCTTTGATGACCAATCCACAGGACTATTGTTGGGTATGGGAAATTTAAAGGCACTGCTATTACAGGGGACAGGGCTCCTGAAGTTCAGCTGCAAGCTAATGCAGAGGCATGAACAACTTACTTTGAAAATATTGTTAGAATTGCAAATGGAACGGCTGAGATGTGTCTCGATTACACCCACTTGGTTCAGCAGCTATGTGTCACAGACAGGATTGATGAGGCTAAACTCTCTAACTGTTCTGGAATGTGAATACCTCATTACCCTCACAAGCAAGGAATAAACTAAAGTTATAAATGGAGACAGGAAGAAAGCTAGAAAATGTTCATATATGTGTATGTGTGTGAGGAAGAGAGAGAGACGAAGTGAGAGAGAGATAATTTTGTAAGAGAAAGGTAATATTAATGAAACATTAACCCACTCATTTCCCTTACAGACCATGACTGCCCGACTGTCAATTTCTAACTAGCCACTTTTTATGTTGACATGAAGAAGAGGAGGAAGATGATATTACAATAAACCTGCTCTCAAATCCCCCATAAGTTCATGCTACTGACAAAGATTTGTTTCACCCCTTTCACTCCCAGGTGTTGGACTAATAAACAAATTGACCAAAGGCAGTAAAAGCCGTAGCACTGTAAATCCTGGCCTCAGCAGGTCTCTGCTCAATTTTTGTGTAATAATAATTCAAACCCAACATTGAGGAAAATCACCTCAGACTTTAACATTTGCTCATTGAGTGGAGGAATTATATGGACTTTACAGAATTTAGTTAAATCTCATAAAATTGAAAGTATAAAGATCGATCCAAAATATTCCAAACAAACAATATTGCTTTCAGAAAATTAGACTGGTAGACTTCATTTATTTTAGTTTCAGACTCGTTTGTTTCCATTGAAGACAGCTGCATCTCAGCGGTGACGGTGGAGTGCCAGTCACAGCTGTATTCTATTTCAATTTCCCTCCCTCACTGAGAATTGAAGTTTTGGTTGAACATTATGTTGTGGAAATCATGTAACAAAGCTTATTGTTAACATCTGTTTCTTTGGATTCGGCCATTATTTGTGCATTCAAAGTATTTTGTTGCCATGTGAGTCGACAAAACCTTTGAATGCAGCTGCAGTTATTTCACAGCCTACAGCATTGTAAATGAGCAATGACTGGTCTAGGTTCCTTAAAATGGATAAAATTTTATATTTTATAATTGATTTTTGAATAAATGAATTTCCAGTTTATATTGATGACTTTTAAAATGTCTTAATCAGTTTCCACCTCTGAATTACAGATAATGATTATATTAGTTTTCTTTTAATAACGAATTGTATTAGCCTGAATCACAAAATCAGAGTGAATTGGCAGGATCGATTAGCTTTATACTTTTATACATTGTCAGTGACCTGTGTGATTGCATTGATTCATTATTCATTAAAGAATGGAAGGGTGAAGCCGATAGTAAATGGAAAGAATCCTTAATGGCTAGTTGGAGCAATTCTGCCTGTGATTGGGGGATAGAGGTTATGTACAGCAGATGGGAGAGGTTAAAAGCTGACTGTGAATGGGGAACAGGAGAAACAGTGGAACACCACTAAGGCTGAGGAATAAAGCAACAACACTGTAAAATAAAAAGAACTTACATTCTACTCCGAATCCCCAGCCTATATCTGGCATACAGATCCTACTGACGAGGGGATGACACTGATAGGGATGAGGGATGGGGGTTTTATTCCAGGATACCCACTGAGCCCCTAACATCTCCTGACAGTCCCCAGCACACCCCCCTGATTATAAACCTTCCCTTACTCTGAAGATGAAGGGTTCAGGACTGGTAAACAGCTTCAGAGCCGATATCATGGCCTGAACCATCCTAAATCAGGGGCCATCCTGGGAATCAGAGTAATGTTAATGAACCAAACCCCTGACCACAAGGAAAAACTGGCCCAATTTGCTCCAACGTCCACGGGACAATACAGATGTAAAGGCAGCAGAATTCTAGGAGTGGCCTGAATAAGAATGGCTTGTATTGTGAGACTGAAATAAATGGCCAGCTGTCTGATGGAAGTGGTATACAGCCCACAATTGAAAAATAATCGAGTTACTGAGCTGGAGGTTTAGAAGTAGGGTGAGGTGGGGGAAGGGGAAATGAGGAAACTGTTGAAGTCCACATTGATGCCCTGGGGTTGAAGTGTTCCGAGGCGGAAGATGAGGCGTTCTTCCTCCAGGCGTCTGGTGGTGAGGGAGCGGCGGTGAAGGAGGCCCAGGACTTCCATGTCCTCGGCAGAGTGGGAGGGGGAGTTGAAATGTTGGGCCACGGGGTGGTGTGGTTGATTGGTGCGGATGTCCCGGAAATGTTCCCTAAAGCGCTCTGCTAGGAGGCGCCCAGTCTCCCCAATGTAGAGGAGACCGCATCGGGAGCAACGGATACAATAAATGATATTTGTGGATCTGCAATTAAAACTTTGATGGATGTGGAAGGCTCCTTTAGGGCCTTGGATGGAGGTGAGGGAGGAGGTGTGGGCGCAGGTTTTGCAGTTCCTGCGGTGGCAGGGGAAAGTGCCAAGATTGGAGGGTGGGTTATTTGGGGGCATGGACCTGACCAGGTAGTCACGGAGGGAACGGTCTTTGCGGAAAGCAGAAAGGGGTGGGGAGGGAAATATATCCCTGGTGGTGGGGTCCGTTTGGAGGTGGCGGAAATGTCGGTGGATGATTTGGTTTATGTGAAGGTTGGTAGGGTGGAAGGTGAGCACCAGGGGCGTTCTGTCCTTGTTACCGTTGGAGGGGTGGGGTCTGAGGGCGGAGGTGCGGGATGTAGACGAGATGCGTTGGAGGGCATCTTTAACCATGTGGGAAGGGAAATTGCGGTCTCTAAAGAAGGAGGCTATCTGGTGTGTTCTGTGGTGGAACTGGTCCTCCTGGGAGCAGATCCGGTGGAGGTGTAGGAATTGGGAATACGGGATGGCATTTTTGCAAGAGATAGGGTGGGAAGAGGTGTAATCCAGGTAGCTGTGGGAGTCGGTGGGTTTGTAAAAAATGTCAGTGTCAAGTCGATCGTCATTAATGGAGATGGAGAGGTCCAGGAAGGGGAGGGAGGTGTCAGAGATGGTCCAGGTAAATTTAAGGTCAGGGTGGAATGTGTTGGTGAAGTTGATGAATTGCTCAACCTCCTCACGGGAGCACGAGGTGGCGCCAATGCAGTCATCAATGTAGCGGAGGAAGAGGTGGGGAGTGGTGCCGGTGTAATTACGGAAGATCAACTGCTCTCCGTAGCCAACAAAGAGACAGGCATAGCTGGGGCCCATACGTGTGCCCATGGCTACCCCTTTGGTCTGGAGGAAGTGGGAGGATTCAAACGAGAAATTGTTAAGGGTGAGGACCAGTTCGGCCAAACGAATGAGAGTGTCAGTGGAAGGGTACTGTTGGGGACGTCTGGGGAGGAAACAATGGAGGGCTTGGAGGCCCTGGTCATGGCGGATGGAGGTGTAGAGGGATTGGATATCCATGGTGAAGATGAAGCATTGGGGGCCAGGGAAACGGAAGTCTTGGAGGAGGTGGAGGGCTTGGGTGGTGTCTCGAACCTATGTGGGGAGTTCCTGGACTAGGGGGGATAGGACAGTGTTGAGGTAGGTAGAGATGAGTTCAGTGGGGCAGGAGCATGCTGAGACAATGGGTCGGCCAGGGTGGTCAGGCTTGTGGATCTTGGGAAGGAGGTAGAACCGGGCAGTGCGGGGTTCCCAGACTATGAGGTTGGAAGCTGTGGGTGGGAGATCTCCTGAGGTGATGAGGTTCTGTATGGTCTGGGAGATGATGGTTTGGTGATGGGGGGTGGGGTCATGGTCGAGGGAGCAGTAGGAAGAGGTGTTCTCGAGTTGATCTTTGGCTTCAACGGTGTAGAGGTCAGTGCGCCAGACTACCATTGCGCCCCCTTTATCCGCTGGCTTGATGGTGAGGTTGGGATTGGAGTACAGGGATTGGAGGGATGCGTGTTGTGAGGGTGAGAGGTTGGAGTGGGGGAGGGGGGTCGACAGGTTGAGGCGGTTAATGTCCCGGCAGCAGTTGGAAATGAAGAGGTCGAGGGCAGGTAATAGGCCAGCGCGGGGTGTCCAGGTGGATGCAGTGTGTTGGAGGTGGGCGAAGGGGTCCTCGGAAGGTGGGCGGGAGTCCTGATTGTGAAAGTAAGCTCGGAGGCGGAGGCGACAGAAGAATTATTCGACGTCACGGCGTGTATTAAATTCATTGATGCGTGGACGGAGGGGGATGAAGGTGAGTCCTTTGCTGAGGTCACCTTTGTTTAACCCGATGCTTTTGCAATGTTTTCCTCCTGGTGTCGCTGACATGATCTGGACAAACAGTATGAACTAGTCCAGGAGTTTCCAGTCACACATGAGGTGAGCAGTGGTTTTCTATTGGAATGGCCAGAACCAGACCAAACCATGATGCAAGTTACAGGTAAAACTGATTATGTCCAGCGTCCTCACGATCCCAAACGCCATCTGCCAGCCCTGACAGGGTAGATTGGGAGCAGGATACCCACTGGGGTCAGAACCTACCTCAGATGCCCACCCAGCAACCACTGTTGAGCAACTGTTTCCCAAGGGGACTCTGGAAGTGGGGACAGGCAGGCCCCAGTATTACACCTTTGGGACTGGGAACAAGACAACAGATTACATCCTGTCACAATGCGAAGTATGTGCTCAGAACAATGTTAGAAAGGGAATACTGAGCCCGAGAGGTCACATACCAGTACCTGAAGGGCTGTTTGAACACTCGGTGATTTGACTATGTGGACGTGATAAAGACAGTGAGAGACAGATATATGTTGGTGGTGATTGATAGATTCAGTAGATGGGTGGAGGCAACACCTTCAGAAGATTCAGGTGCTGGAATGGTTGTGAATGTTTTAACAAATGTACAGAAGTCAATATGATAGGGCAATGCCCCGATGTGATTACACCTTGCAGAAGAAAGCACTGCCTCATAAATGACCCGTGTTAGCTCAACTGTACTAGCACCTCCTCTAGCTTATCTCTCCACGCTTCAGGCTCACTGCCTTTATTCCCGATGAAGGGCTATTGCCCGAAACGTCGATTTCGAAGCTACTTGGATGCTGCCTGAACTGCTGTGCTCTTCCAGCACCACTAATCCAGTAGTAGCAATATGCCCTATTGCCCAAATTGCCGTCTGTTGTACCAGGCAATGCCCCAGTATGAACAAAGTGAACTCATTGAGAATGTAATGACAGTACTCCTTGGTCTACCTGCAAAGACCAGTACAGGCCCAAGGCCTCCATCACCATTTGGCCTGTGAGTGTTTCACGCGGTGTGCTGATGTGCTGGTTGGCCACTTTGTGGGAAAGTGCATCCGGACATGGGACATCACACTCGGTGCAGGGCCTGTTGCAGGTGTCCCACCCCTAGATGGTGCGTTCGATGCCCAGCCTATCCCGTTAGCAGGTACCTGGCGGTTATGTGGCATGGAAGGGGGATTGAGGCCAACACTTCCCCTGCACCTGAGGGATACTACTACAGGAAATTATTATCTCCCCGAAGGCTCAGTTTGACACACCACTTCAACGGATACTGCATCGCCACAGGAGAGATTACATCCCTGACTCGGTGATCCACAGTAACAGTACAGAGCAGGCAAGGGGCATCCCTAATGAAGTCAAGGCCAGAAACGAGATTACTGTAGGCTGGGGAACACTTATCCCTGCCATTGGTGTTAGCAAGAATGCTGAATGGATTAATTATATTGACTCTAACCAGCAGAGATTTATTAATTACACTGATAATGCCCTATCAGCATTAGGGGAGCAGTTGGATATAACCAGCAAAATAGCATGGCAAACTAGGCAGGTCATGGACTGGCTGTTGTCTAGGAAAGGTGGTGTCTGTGTCATGTTTGGGGAACATTGCAGTACCTTCATACCTAATAACACTAGTCCTGAGGGGTTATTTACTAAGGCAATGGATAAGCTGAGAGATCTAAGAAGAGAGCTGAAGGAAAATGTGGAGCCTGGTCATCAGTTCTTTGACTGGATAGACATGTCTGTGGAGGTTGGGGGAGGGGGAGGATTTGGTTTGCAAAGATTGGAATCATTGCTGCTGTTGTGTGACTTGTCCTTAATGTTGTGCTATGCTGTGCTTTACCTCTCATTAAGTCTTTTATCAGTGCGCATCGCTGCAAAGCAACTCCTCATTGGGCCGGTCTCTCCTGAGTTGTCCCCCATTGCAGAAAAGGTTCCAACACTTTCTTATTATGACCTGCTGTCCACTGAAGTGCTGACGGCTTGTTGAATGACTTTTTGAATTTTTTTTTCTGTTTCTTTTTGCCTTAAACTTAATCTGTCAGAGTTTCTTGTTTGTTTTTTTCCCTGTTCTAGACAATAGGGGATAGGCTTTTGGCCTGGAAATCCAGGGATAGAGGAAGAACCCTTTGAGAACTGAACTTCTAAATGTTCTTCTGCCCATTATCGGGCCTGCAGCTACATGAATTGGATTCTGAATTACTAGCCTCATTGTGTTCTTTCTTTGTGTGAGACCAGTAGGTCTCGAAGGGTATGAATATATAACTACAAAGTAATACACTTTGGGATGTTGTGTAAGTGTAAGGTCTGGGATGAGTGCTCAGGTCAGCCTTGCGTAACTACAGCCTGTCAGGTGACAAAAGGTGAAGAAAGATGACCAGAGCACAGTGTGATGGTCTGCAGTAATCCAGACCTTCAAGGATGAAGACACAATGCCTTTCAGTTTGTTCTAGTATTGAATGTCCCTCCACTTTTAAGGTGCAACCTGACATTCACACATTCTGTCCCTTTGGTTTTCTGGTGGCAATCAGGCCCATCACTAACCAATAAACCTATCCTCTCTGATACCAGACAGGACTCTCAATCCTGCTCACAGAGAACTGTGTCTATTCCCTGACTATACTATCCCTGATTACAAAGAGATTTCTCTTTTCTCCCTGCTCTTGAAATCTTTTTAGTTCTCTCGGGATATAAGCAGCTCTGGCTAGATCAGTATTTATTGCCCATCTCTAATTGCCCAGAGGGCAGTTACGACTCAAAGAAATTGCAATGGGTTTTTAGCCACATGGAGACCAGACCAGATCAGGATGATAGATGTCCTTCCCTAAAAGGAGCCTGATGGGATTTTCTGACAATTGACATGTTTATCATCAGACTCTTAATTCCAGAGTTTTTATTTCATTCAAACTCCACTGCCTGCTTATGGTGGGGTTTGATCATATTGAATGGTGGTGCTGGCTCGAAGGGCTGAATGGCCTACTCCTGGGTTTGAACCCAGGCAGCCACCAGATTAGCTGAATTTAGACACAGATAGTCATACAACACGAAACAGACCCTTCGGTCCAACTCATCCATGACGACCAAGTTTCCCAAACTAAACTAGTCCCATTTGCCTGCATTTGATCCAAATCCCTCTAATCTTTTCCAATTCATTGTCCCTGTGCAAATGCCTTTTAAATGTTGTTAATGTACCTGCAACTACAACTTCCTCTGGCAGTTCATCCACATATGATCCGCCCTCTGTATGAAAAACTTGCCTCTCAGGTCCCTTTCAATTCATTAACTTCTCACCTTCAAAGTATGCCGCCTAGTTTTGACCTCCTCCACACTGGGAAAAGACCTTTGGTGTTCACCTTATCTATGAACCTCATGATGTTATAAACTTCTGTAAATTCAACCCTCAATTTCTTATGCTCCAGAAAATAGGCCTGGCCTTTGGGGCAGCACAGTGACTCAGTGGTAAGCATTGCTGCCTCACAGAGCCAGGGAACCGGGTTCAGTTCCAGTCCTGGGTGACTGTGTGGAGTTTGTACGTTCTCCCCATGTCTGTGTGGATTTCACCAGGTGCTCCAGATTCCTGCCACAGTGCAAAGATGAGTAGGCTAGGGTGGATTGGCCATGCTAAATTAGCCCTAGTGTCCAAGGATATGTAGGTTAGGTGGATTAGCCATGAGAAATACAGGGTCATAGGGTGGGAGGAGTAAGTTTGGATGGGATGCTCTTTGGAGAATCAATGTGGACTTGTTGGGCCGAATGGCCTGTTTCCACACAATAGGGATTCTATTCTATCCAAATTATTGTATAATTCGTTATTTGTTATTGACATAAATGACCTGGATGTGAATGTACAAGGCATGATTAGAAAGTTTGTGGATGATACAAATTGAGGAGGTATCGTTGATAGTGAGGAGGGTTATCAAAACTTACAGACAGATCTTGATCAGATTGGGAAGTGGGCTGAGGATTGGCAAATGCAATTCAACACAGATAAGTCTGAGGTGTTGCACTTTAGAGAATCAACCCAAGGTTGGACTTGTCCAGTAAATGGTAAACTCCTGAGGTGTCTTGTAGAACAGAGGGACCTAGGAGTACAGGTATACAGTTTGTTAAAACCAGTGTCACAGCTGGACAGGGCGGTGAAGAAGGTATTGAGCACGCTGGTCTTCATCGGTCAAGGCATCAGGAGTTGGGACGTTATGTTACACTTGTATAAGTCATTGGTGAGGCCACACTTGGAGTATTGTGTCCAGATTTGGTCACCGTGTTATAGGAAAGCCATAGTTAAACTGGAAAGAGTGCAAAGAGGGTTTACAAGGATATCGCCAGGAGTAGTAGGCCTGAGTTATAGGGAGAGGCTGGCCAGGAAAGGACTTTATTCCTGGGAATGTAGGAGAATGAGAGCTGGCCTTATTGAGGTGTATAAAACCATGAGGGGCATAGGATAGGATGAAGAGATACAGTCTTTTTCCCAGGGATGGGGAATTGTAAACTCGAGGGCATAGGTTTGAGGTGAGAGGTGAAAGATTTAAGAAGGCCCTGAGGGGTAACTTCTTCACGCAGAGAGTGGTGAGTATATGGAATGGGCTGCCAGAGAAAGTGGTGGAGGCAGGAACAATAGCAACATTTACAAAACACTTGGTTAGGTATATGGATGGGAAGGGATTAGAGGGATGTGGAGCAAATTGTCTCCAGCATTGTCCCCACCACCGATCTCAGGCTAATTGGCCAATAACTCCTTGTTTTCTCTCTCCTTCCTTTTTTAAAGAGTGGGGTTACATTAGCGACCCTCCAGTCCATTGGAACTCTTCCAGAGATGACAGAGTGCTGGAAAATGATCATCATTGTGTCCGCTATTTCTAGGACCATTCCTTGAGTATTCTGGGATGTAGAGCAGCAGGCTCTGGGGCCTTATGGGTTTAATCCCATCAATTTCCCCAATCCCATTTCCTGGTTAATAAGGATTCCTCCTTCATGCTTGACTCTCTGTCCTCTGGCATTTCCTGAAGGTGATTTGTTTCCTTCTCAGTGAAGACAGATCCAAAGTATGTGGAATGCTCTGCCCCAGAGGGCAGTGGAGGCCCAGTCTCTGGATTCATTTAAGAAAGAGTTGGATAGAGCTCTCAAAGATAGTGGAATCAAGGGTTATGGAGAGAAGGCAGGAACAGGATACTGATTAAGGATGATCAGCCATGATCATATTGAATGGTGGTGCAGGCTCGAAGGGCTGAATGGCCTACTCCTGCACCTATTGTCTATTGTCTATTTGTTCAGCTGCTCTGCCAGCTCTTTGTTGGTCATTAGGAATTCACCTGATTCTAACTGGAAGGGACCTACGTTTGTCTTCACCAGGCTTTTTCTCTTCATGTATCTACAGAAGCTTTTACAGTCAGTTTGTATGTTTTCCACAAGCTTACTTCCATATTCTATTTTCTGAAATAAACCCTTTGTTCTCCTCTGCTGAAGATTAAATTTCTCCCAGTATGTTTCTCCACATGGTTCATATTCCTCTATTCTCTACCTGTTCATGTGATGATCGAAATGCCTTTTAAATGTTGCTATCTGCTTCGACTACCTCCCCTCACAGCACATGCCAGGCACCAAAACCATTTAATAACCTTCTTCACTATCCACAACTCCACCAATTTTTGTATCATCTGCCAACTAACTGATCAGAATTTTCTTCCAAATCTTTAATAGAAATTACAAACAACAGGAGTCCCAGCAGTGATCCTTGTGGAACACCCTTCGTTACAGGTCTTCAGTCAGAAAAATATCCCGCTAGGATGAACCTCTGTCTTCTATTGTATTAAAATTACCAACTCATCGTGGATTCAAAGAACGAAGAACAGTACAGCACAGGAACAGGCCCTTCGGCCCACCAAGACTGTACCCATACCTTTCTGAACTAAAAGCCTTTTGCCTCCACACAGACCATATCTCTTTATTCCCTGCCTTTTTTTTAAGAATTCCTATAGTGTGGAAACAGGCCATTCAGCCCAACAGGTCTACAATGACCTTCCCAGACCCTTTCCTTTATCCTATTACTTTACATTTACCCCTGACTAATGCACCTAATGTGCATGTCCCTGGACACTGTGGACAATTTAGCATGGCCAATTCACCTGACCTGCACATCTTTGGACTGTGGGAGGAAACCAGAGCACCCGGAGGAAACCCACACAGGCACAGGGAGAATGTATAAACTCCACACAGACAGACGCCCGAGACTGAAATCAAACCCAGGTCCCTGGCGCCGTGAGGCAGCAGTGCCTCACAGATATTCATATATTTTTCAAGATGTTTCTTAAAATGTTGCCATTGTATCTGCGTCCACCAGCTCCTCTGGCAGTACATTCCCGGCACTTACCTCCCTCTGTATATGGAACACCACTGGGTCACAGATCTTCACTCAGAAAAACATGCTTCCTCTGACAGTTTTCTATGACAAAGGCAGTTCTTCATCTATCTTACCAGCTCGCTACAAACCCCATGCGAATTCCCCTTTGCATCAGCCTGTCATGAGGGACTTTGTCAAAGGCCTTCCCAACGTCCATATACATGACATTTATCGCTCTGCCTTCATCAGTCATCTTTATATTTCCTCAAAACATTCAATCAAATTTCTGAGACATAACCTCCCCTGCACAAAGCCATGCTGACTATCCCAAATAAGTCTAGTCTTCTCCAAAAACAAGTAAGTACTATCCCTAAAAATCATTTTCCAGTTATTTCCCTACCACTGAGGTAAGGCTCACTGGACTGTAATTTCCTGGATTATCCATGTTATCCTTTTTTAATCAAAGGAACAACATTGGTTATTCTCCGTTTGTCTGGGATCTACCTGAGGCTGAAGAGCATATAAATAACTTTGTTGAGGCCTCAGTTATCTCCTCCCTTGCCTTCCTTAGTATCCTGGGATAGAGCCCATCAGGCCTTGGGGACATATCAACCTTAAAAATACACTTTTCAATACACCCTTTCAACACCTCCTCCTTCTTAATATTAACCTGCCCTGGAATATCAATGTACCCCTCCCTCTCCCTCCCTAACCTGTTATCCATATCCTTCTTATCGGTGAGTACTGATGTAAAGTATTCATGAAGGATCTCATCCACTGCCTCTGGCTCCATGTATAATTCCCTGCTTTATCCTGAGTGAGCCTACCCTTTCCCTAGCTACCCTCTGGCTCCTATTATGCTCCTAATATTCTCCTTAATCCTATTTACCAAGGTCATCTTCTGGTCTGCTCAAGCTCTCCCAATTTCTTTTTAAAGTTCTTTTCTGCTTCATTTATCCTGCTGAAGTGGCTTGTTTAACTTGTGTTTCAGAAACCTCGTAAATATACTTCATGGTACAAGTGGAGCAGACATAGAGAAACAGCAGAGATAGACACAGCAGGAAGAACGTGTAGATGGGAAAGAGCACAGGAACTGAAATGTTTACCTGGGATCTCAACCAATGGTCCACTCTCAAAACTGCCAGCAGCCCCTTCAACATCACAGAATGGAGGAGCCCAGCCCATTTCACAGTGACAGTGATCATAATAGTTACAAACCTGAAACAAAACCCACAACAGTGAACACTCCTTCAGCAACATTAAGTAGATTTACAGAATAACAAACAGTGACAAACTTTCGAAAAAGTGAAACGAGATCTCCAGGAAAAGGATCAGAGGATTGTGACGGCTTGGTCAGATGGATTGATCAGTGGCAAATGGAATTCAATCAGGATAATTATGGGACGATGCACTCGTGCTGGTCATACAAGGCAAGGGAATCCAAAATGAACGATCGGAGCCTGGGAAGCACTGGGAATCAGATCGACCTTGGTGGACATGTTCAGGTATCAGGACAGCTGGACAAAATGGTTAAGAAGCCAACTTGCCTTGACTAGTCGAGGCATAGTGTTTAAGAGCAGGGAGGTGATGCTGTCAGACTAGAAAAGGTTGGTTAGGCCCCAGCGAGTGTATTGTGTGTAATCCACACTACAGGAGGGATGCGGTTACACTGGTGTGATGGTTCAGTGCCTTTAAGAGAGTCGTGTTCTGTGCTGTATCTCCTACAGAGGGCTGATGTCACACTGGGGCCAAGGCTAGAGTGGGGCTGGAAAAGCACAGCAGGTCAGGCAACATCCAAGGAGCAGGAAAATCACAGTGAGGCTCGAATAACTCCATCAGAGAGGCAGTTGGTAAACAGCCTAGAGTTCTCCTTGGATGCTTCTTTTTAAATTAAAAAATCATGTTGGCAGGTTCAGTTCTGAGGAAGGGTCACTTGATCCAAAACATTAACTCAGACTTTTCTCCACAGATGCTGCCAGCTCTGTTGAGCTTTTCCTGCAATTTCTGGTTTTGTTTTATACTTTTAACAATAGACAATAGGTGCAGGATTAGGCCATTCAGCCCTTTGAGCCTGCACCGCCATTCAATATGATCATGGCTGATCATCCTTAATCAGTATCCTGTTCCTGTCTTATCTCCATAACTCTTGATTCCACTATCTTTGAGAGCTCTATCCAACTCTTTCTTAAATGAATCCAGAGACTGGGCCTCCACTGCCCTCTGGGGCAGAGCATTCCACACAGCCACCACTCTCTGGGTGAAGAAGTTTCTCCTCATCTCTGTACTAAATGGTCTACCCTGTATTTTTAAGCTGTGTACTCTGGTTCGGCACTCACCCATCAGTGGAAACATGTTTCCTGCTGCCAGAGTGTCCAATCCTTTCATAATCTTATATGTCTCAATCAGATCCCCTCTCAGTCTTCTAAACTCAAGGGTATACAAGCCCAGTCGCTCCAGTCTTTCAGCGTAAGGTAGTCCCGGCATTCCAGGAATTGCCCTCGTGAACCTACGCTGCACTCCCTCAATAGCCAGAAGGTCTTTCCTCAAATTTGGAGACCAGAACTGTACACAGTACTCCAGGTGTGGTCTCACCAGGACCCTGTACAGCTGCAGAAGAACCTCTTTGCTTCTATACACAATCCCTCTTGTTATGAAGGCCAGCATGCTATTAGCCTTCTTCACTACCTGCTGTACCTGCATGCTTACCTTCATTGACTGGTGTACAAGAACACCCAGATCTATTTGTACTGCCCCTTTACCTAAATTGATGCCATTGAGGTAGTAATCTGCCTTCCTGTTCTTGCCACTAAAGTGGATAACCATACATTTATCCACATTAAACTGCATTTGCCATGCATCTGCCCACTCACCTAACCTGACCAGGTCACCCTGTAATCTCCTAACATCCTCCTCACATTTCACCCTGCCACCCAGCTTAGTATCATCAGCAAACTTGTTAATGTTATTACTAATACCATTTTCTATATCATTTATATTGTAAAAAGCTGCGGTACCAGCACTGATTGCTGCGGTAACCCACTGGTCACTGCCTGCCATTCCCGAAATGGAGCCGTTTATCACTACTCTTTGTTTCCTGTCAGCCAACCAACTTTCAATCCAAGTCAGTACTTTGCTCCCAATACCATGCACCCTAATTTTGCTCACTAGCCTCATATGTGGGACTTTATCAAAAGCTTTCTGAAAGTCCAGGTACACTACATCCACTGGATCTCCCTCATCTATCTTCAGAGTTACATCCTCAAAGAATTCCAGAACATCCACTGTTGTATTCAGGAAGGTTTGAAGCTTTGTTTTCAGTGAGTGAGAAGGTTTCTGCTGCTGCTGTTGGAGCTAAAGGCATGACTTCCTGACTTCTAAAGTGAAGTCACAGAGTCAGAGATGTACAGCACGGAAACAAACCCTTTGCTCCAACTCATCCATCCCATCGAAATATCCTAACTTCATCTAGTCCCATCTGCCAGCACTTGGCCCATATCCTTTTAAACCCCTTACTATTCATAACTTACCAGCCTCCACCACTTCCTCTGGCAGCTCATTCCATACATGCACCAACCTCTGAGTGAAAACATTGCCCCTTAGGTCCCTTTTATATCTTTCCCCTCTCACCCTAAACCTATGCCCTCTAGTTCTGGACTCCCCAACCCCAGGGAAAAAATTTTGACGATTTACATTATCTAAGCTCCTCATGATTTTATAAACCTCAATAAGGTCACCCTTCAGCCTCCGACGCTCCAGAGAAAATAGCCCCAGCCTGTTCAGCCTCTCCCTGTAGCTCAAACCCTCCAACCCTGGCAACATCCTTGTAAATCTTTTCTGAACCCTTTCACGTTTCACAAATTAGAGAGTGTGGCATCATCTACAAAACCAAAAAAAACAGATTGTTTCTTTCTTTTAGACCGGAGAGAGAGAGACAGCATGCGATAATCCCCGAACTGTTTTGCTGAGTTGCCTTGCCAAAGGGTATGTTTGTGGAATGCTGCTTATCTTGGAACTGTTAATGATGAGTGGTTATAAAATCTTAAGTATTTCAATGGAGTAAAGATGATACCTTTTCTTTGCATTTAGCTGTGTTGTATGAATAAGCTGTGCTTTGATTAAAGCCAAGTGGGTGGATGAATCAAATCACATCTGGAACACAGCATCTTACACTTGCCTTTACATCTATATAAAAACTAGGGCTTAAGTCATCACTTATGTTTTGGAGGGTGGTGGGGTGGTCTCTGATCTGGTGCATAACACTGGACAGGGTGCACAGCCGATTTCCCAGGATTTTGCCTGGGCTGGAGAGTTTCACCCAGTCTGTGGTTGGTCTTACCACTGAAGAGGAGACCAGCAGTGAATGTGTAGTTGATGAGATTCAGTGAATACAGCGGTAAGGTATGTTTGGGACCTTGGACAGTTAGGAGGTTGGAGGTAACCAGGGCAGCTGAACAGATTGCTGTGAAGGAAGTGAATGGGCTGGAAATTCTGGGAAGCATCAAGTCCCCAGGGCCAGACCAGATATATCCAAGGTTACTACAGGAAGTGAGGGAGTGAAATTGCTGCACCTCTGGTGATGATCTTTGCATCCTCACTTTCCACGGGAGTACTACCGGATGATGGAGGGAGGAAAATGTTGTTCCTTTGTTCAAGAGAGGGAGTAGGGAAATCCCTGAGAATTACAGACCAGTCAGTCTTATGTCTGTGGTAAGCAAGGTAATGGAAAGGATTCTGAGAGATAGGATTTATGACTATTTGGAAAAACATAGTTTGACTTGGAATAGACAGCATGGTTTTGTGAGGGGTAGGTCATGCCTCACATGCCTTATTGAGTTCTTTGAGGATATGACAAGACGAGACAAAGGTTGAACAGTGGGATGTGCTGTGTATGGATTTCAGTAAGGCATTTGATAAGGTTCCGAATGGTAAGCTCATTCAGCAAGTTAAGAGGTATGGAATACAGAGATATTTGGCTGTCTGGACACGGAACAAGCTGGCTAAAAGAAGACAGTGAGTGGTACTGGATGGAAAGTTCTATATGGACTTACATAAGGCATTAGACAAAGTTCTCCATGAATAGGCCGGGTCTTTGTTTCCTGGAGCATTGGAGGCTGAGGGGTGACCTTATAGAGTTTTATAAAATCATGAGGGACATGGATAGGGAAATAGACAAGGTCTTTTCCCTGGGGTGGTGGAGTCCATAATTAGAGGGCATAGGTTTAGGGTGAGAGGGGAAAGACATAAAAGAGACCTAAGGGGCAACTATATCACGCAGAAGGTGGTGCATAGATGAAATGAGCTGCCAGTGGAAGTGGTGGAGGCTGGTACAATTACAACATTTAAAAGGCATGTGTATGGGTATATGAATAGGAAGGGTTTAGAGGGATATGGACCAAGTGCTGGCAAATGGGACTAAGTTAGGTTAGAATAACTGGTTGACATAGAAGGGTCTGTTTCCATGCTGTACATGACTCTATGACTTGGATGAGGAAGTGGAAGGGTGGGTTAGTAAGTTTGCTGATGACACAAAGATCACTGTTGTTGTAGATAGTGTCGAGGGCTGTTGCAGACGACAACAAGACATTGACAGGATGCAGACCTGGGCTGAGAAGTGGCAGATGGAGTTCAACCTGGATAAATGTGAAGTGATTCATTTTAGAAGGTTGAATTTGAATGCTGAATACAGGGTTAAAGCTAGGATTCTTGACAGTGTGGAGGAACAGAGGGATCTTGGGGTCCACGTACACAGACCTCTCAAAGTTGCCACCCAAGTCAATAGGGTTGTTGAGAAGGCTTATGGTGTTTTGGCTTTCATTAACAGGGGGATTGAGTTTAAGAACTGTGAGGTTATGCTGCAGTTCTACAAAACCCTGGTTAGACCACACTTGGAACATTGTGTCTAGTTCTGGTCACCTCATTATAGGAAGGGTGTAGATGCTTAAGAGAGGGTGTAGAGGAGATTTACCAAGATGCTGCCTGGATTGGGGACATGTCTCATGAAGAGAGGTTGAGGGAGCTAGGGCTTTTCACACCAGAGAGAAGAAGGAAGAGAGGTGACTTGATAGAGGTGGGTAAAAACAAGGGCTGCAGATGCTGGAAACCAGATTCCTGATGAAGGGCTTCTGCCCGAAACGTTGATTTTCTGCTCCTCAGATGCTGCCTGAACTGCTGTGCTTTTCCAGCACCACTCTTGATAGAGATGTACAAGGTAATGAGAGGCATAGATAGAGTAGGTAGCCAGAGACTTTTCCTCAGGACAGAAATGGCTGTGATAACAGGTCATAATTTTAAGGTGATTGGAGGAAGGTATAGGAGAAATGTCAGAGGGAGGTTCTTTAATAGAGAGTGGTGGGTGTGTGGAATGCACTGCCAGTGGTAGGAGTAGAGTCAAAGACATTAGAGATATTTAAGTGACTCTTGGATAGGCACATAGGCGGCAGTAAATTGAGGGGTGCGTAGGATAGATGGGTCTTAGATGAAGATAAATGCTCAGCCCGGCATCGAGGGCCAAAGTGCCCGTACTGTTCTATGTTCTATGCTCTATCTCCATTGCTTGCTGAAGATACAGAATTTTTGGAAAGGGTAATCGAGGAGTGAACTTGATTGCGAGACAGGGAACGAACCCTGCAGAATGCTGAAAGCGAAAGAAAAGGAAAGATGGTTTGCTGGTGGCAACCTACTGGAGGTGACAGAAATGTATGAGGCTGATCCTTTAGATGCAGTGGCTGGTTACAGTTGAAGGTGAGAATGTGGGGAGCCTTCTCATGTTCTGGGAGGGAGAGGAAGGAGGAAGAGTAGAGGTGTGTGAAATAAATCAGACATTGTTGAGGGACGCTTCAGTTAAGGAAAAATCTTCAGCCAGAAGTGCTGTGTGAATGGTCCGTCATTGCTGCCTCCAGTGGGCCCCAGCATCACACATACCATAGAGTCATGGAGCATGGAACCAGATTCTTACATTCAATCCGTCTATGCCGAATAAGCTTTCCAATTTAAACTAGGGATTAAAGGATTCTGGGTAATCCAAGATGGAGGATGGGAAAAATTGTGGCTGTAAGAACTGCTCCTTTTGTGAGGTATTTTAGGTGTTTAGGTGCATTCTATCTCTCTAATCCTTTGACATTTATGTTCATATCCAAATAGGTTTTAAGTCTGATTGTACCTGCAACCACCATTTCCTCTGATATTTCATTCCATATACAAATCACTCTCTGTGTGAAAACATTGCCCCCTCAAATCCCTTTTAAATCTTTCTTAGAGTTATAGACTCATAGGGTCCTAATTCACAGAGACAGGCCCTTTAGCCTAAACTGCTCCATGACAACCAAAATGTCCATCCACACTTACTCCATTTCCCTGCTGTTGGCCCAGATCCTTGTCAACCTTTTGTATCCATGTATTTGTCCAAATGCCTTTTCAATGTTGTTAATGTACCCGCCTCAATCATTTCCACTGGCAGCTCATTCCACATGAATTTAAGGTCCTTCCTCAGTTTCCGAAGCTTGAAAGAAAAAGGACCCAGCTTGTCCAACCTCTCCCTGTAACTCAGACCATTGAGTCCAGGCAACATCCATATAAATTTCTTTTGCACTGTTTCCAGTTTAATAACATCCTTCCTATATCAAGATAACCAAAACTGAACACAATCCTCCAAGTGCATCCTCACCAACGTCCCGTATAACTGCAACATAACTCCCCAACATCTACACCCAATGCCCTGACTGATGAAGGCCAGTGTACCAAAAACCTTTTTCACTGCCGTGTCTACCTGGGACTCCACTTTTGGATTGCTCACATATGTCCTGTGCATAAAAAGCAGGACAAATCCAACCCAGTCAATTACTGCTCCATCAGTCTACTTACTCTCCATCATCAGTAAGGTGATGGAAGGGGTCAGTAACAGAGCTATCAAGCAGCACCTGCTCAGCAATAACCTGCTCAGTGACACCCAGTTTGGGCTCCCCCAGGGTCACTCAGCTCCTGACCTCATTACAGCCTTGGGTCAAACATGGACAAAAGAGCTGGATTCCAGAGGGGAGGGGAGGGGAGGGGAGGGGAGAGGGACAGCCCTGACATCAAGGCTGCATTCAACCGAGTGTGGCATCAAGGAGCCTGGACAAAACTGGAATCGATGGGCATCAGGGGCAAACACTCCTCTGGTTAGAGTCAAACCTGGCACATAGGAAGATGGTCATGGTTGTGGAAGGTCAGTCATCTCAGCTCCAGGACATCTCAGCAGGAGTCCCTCAGGGTAGTGTCCTGGGCCCAACCACCTTCAGCTGCTTCATCAATGACCATCCCTCCATCACTCACACACACATTTAACCAAGCCTATAGATGCACATATGTGCACACACACTCTATCACATCCACACACATGCACACACTCACTCTGTCTCTCCTACAGGCGCACACGTTTACGTTTATGGAGTCAATTTCATTTTGCAGAATTACATTTTGTTTTGCTCACAAACTGCATGAATCCACGTAAAACGCTGTAAATCCCACTTTAGAAATCAAACCAGTCTAACCTAACATTTGGACATAGACAGACCTCACACCTTCATGCATTGTCTGAGCTGAGATGTCACCTATTGTTAGAAAAGCTAGACCTTACTGCCGAGGACATGGAGGTCACCGCCGCTCCCTCACCACCAGACGCCTGGAGGAAGAACGCCTCATCTTCCACCTCGGAACACTTCAACCCCAGGGCATCAATATGGACTTCAACAGTTTCCTCATTTCCCCTCCCCCCACCTCACCCTAGTTCCAAACTTCCAGCTCAGCACTACCCCCATGACTTGTCCGGACTTGTCCTACCTGCCTATCTCCTTTTCCACCTATCCACTCCACCCTCTCCTCCCTGACCTATCACCTTCATCCCCTCCCCCACTCACCTATTGTACTCTATGCTACTTTCTCCCCACCCCCACCCTCCTCTAGCTTATCTCTCCACGCTTCAGGCTCACTGCCTTTATTCCTGATGAAGGGCCTTTGCCCGAAATGTCGATTTCGCTGCTCCTTGGATGCTGCCTGAACTGCTGTGCTCTTCCAGCACCACTATTCCAGAATCCATAACCTGATGTTGTGTGATTTTTAACTTTATTGGTCAGTGTATTGAATACATTGATTGGGAGGTGTACAAGACATTGGTTAAGCCACTTTTGGAATATTGCATTCAGTTCTGGTCTCCTTCCTATTGGAAAGATGTTGCGAAACTTGAAAGGGTTCAGAAAATATTTACAAGGATGTTGCCAGGGTTGGAGGATCTGTGCTATAGGGAGAGGCTGAACAGGCTGGGGCTGTTTTCCCTGGAGTGTCGGAGGCTGAGGGGTGACCTTATAGAGGTTTACAAAATTATGAGGGGCATGGATAGTGTAAATAGACAAAGTCTTTTCCCTGGGGTCGGGGAGTCCAGAACAAGACGGCATAGGTTTAGGATGAGAGGGGAAAGTTTTAAAAGGGACCTAAGGGGAAACTTTTTCCTGTGTATGAGCTACCAGAGGAAGCGCTGGAGGCTGGTGCAATTACAACATTTAAAAGGAATCTGAATAGGTATATGAATAGTAAGGGTTTGGAGGGATATGGGCCAGATGTTGGCAAATGGGACTAGATTTATTTAGGATATCTGGTCAGCACAGATGAGTTGGACCAATGGGTCTGTTTCTGTGCTGTATATCTGTATGACTCGATGACATAAACACAATGGTGCCAACAGCAGGTCAGAATAACTCACCTCCTGACTTCCCAAAACCTTTCCACTATCGACAAGGCACAAGTATGGAGAATGATGGAACACTCCCCACTTGCCCGGAAGAGTGCAGCTCCAACAACACTCAAGAAGCTTGATACAATCCAGGAGAAAATAGCCCACTTGATTGGCACCACATCCACAAACATCCACTCCCTCTACCACCAACGCTCAGTAGCAGCAGTGTGTACCATCTACAAGATGCACTGTAGCACCTTCCAACCTCACTGCCATTTCCACTACATGGGAACACCATCCCCTTCAAGCTCCTCTCCAAACCTCTCACGGTCCTGACTTGGAAATATATCATCGTTCCTTCATTGTCATTGGTTCAAAATCCTGGAATTCCCTCCCTCATGGCATAATGGGTCAACCCACAGCACATATACTGCAGCGGTTCAGGAAGGCAGCTCAACCCCACCTTCTCAAGGGGCAAATAGGGACAGACAATAAATGCTGGACCCAGCCCATGTTCTACAAGTGAATAAAAACAAATGTGGGAAGTGCTGGTGTGAGTGATAACACTATCAGAACAGACACAACAGAGACAGAGAAACTGGGAGAATGGAATGAAGACCTTTCAGGAAACAGGCTGTGAGGAGGTAGGTGAGCTTGCTCTGAATTGGATATTAGTGGATACTAAGGTGGGTTGGCCATGCTAAATTGCCATGTAATGTCCAGGTCATGCAAGGTTATGGGGATAAAGTGAAGGGCTAGGTCTAGGAGGGATGCTCCTCAGAGGATCAGTGCAGACTTGAAGGCCTTTCTTCCACACTGTATGAATTCTATGATTTGATGACTCAATCCCCACAACAAAAACAGAGATGTCTTGGGAAGAAGTGAAGTGAAATGGACCAGTGAGTTTGAGGATTGGGTAAAAATTAGGAACAACGTCCCCTCAATGTCCTCTGTGCTAATTAAGACTAGGGCTAGTTTCTTCCATCTCGCCACATCCTTGATGTTTTTTGTCAGTCAGATAAATCCAGCATCATTGAAGGATATGCCCAAGAATTACACATCATGCTCCATCAGAGGCAAAACCAATAACCTCTAAAGCTTTAACCTCCCAATGGGCTCATGCCCAGTAACATATGGTTTCGATGAACACCAATAGCATCATGTTTGATCACTTGTCATGCTGTAGTAGAGAAGGAGACTGTGTCCTCACTGAAAATATGGTCAAAATTCAGACCATTTCCCCACACTTCTGCAAATAATCATCAAGGAGCTGCCTCCAGGGGGGAGATAGTTTAAGAAGAAACTTAATAACATCATCAGACAACATTGTGCATCCAATGAATCCATCAGGACTGAAAAGTGAAATTATGTTCATACCCCTCTGCCATTACATCTCCTTTCACATGGTTCGACACCAAACTGGCCTATATCAACACATTTTCTATCCTTGCAGGCCTGGAAATGACAGAAAAGAAGGTTATTGTTGTCACTGTATCCATGGAACCCATTTGTCAATATCAGCCCGTCAGGATCAGTGGGGTTTATATCCAATCTGCGGTGCACATCAGTACAAATGACATAGAAAGGAGTTAGGGTGGAAGCTAGAAGGCAGGACGAGCAGAGTAGTAATCTCAGGATTGCTACCAGTGCCACGGGCTAGTGAGGCTAGGAATAGAGAGCGAGTGCAGATGAACACGTGGCTGCAGGGCTGCTGTAATGTGGATCACTGGGATAGGTCTAGGGAAGGTGGGACCTGTACAAGAAGGACAGGTTGCACCTGAACAGGAGGGGCAGCAATACCCTGGGTGGGAGGCTTGCGAGAACTCTTTGGGAGGGGTTAAACTAGATTGGAGGGGGGGGAGGGAACCTGAGCGATGGATCAGAGGATGGGGTGGTTAGTGAGCAGCCAGAGACAGCATGCAGAGAGTCTGTGAGAAGGGACAGGCACCTGACAGGGCAAAGATACAGTCAGTGGGATGGGTTGAAGTGTGTTTATTTTAATGCAGTAAGTATCAGGAATAAGGGTGATGAACTTAGAGCAAGGATCAGTACCTGGAACGATGATGTTGTGGCCATTACGGAGACTTGGACCTCACTGGGGCAGGAATGGTTGTTGGATGTTCCAGGGTTAAGATGTTTCAAAAGGAATAGAGAGGGAGGTAAAAGAGGTGGAGGAGTGGCATTGCTCATCAGGGATAGTATCACAGCTGCAGAAAGGAAGGTTTTCGAGGAGGGTTTGTCGACACAGTCAGTATGGGTGGAAGTCTGGAACAGGAAAGGAGCAGTCACTTTATTGGGAGTTATCTACAGATTTCCCCAACAGCAACAGAGACACAGAGGAGCAGATTGAGAGGCAGATTTTGGAAAGGTGAAGAAGTAACAGGGTTGTTGCCATGGGTTATTTTAACTTCCTGAATATTGTTTGGAACCTCTTTTGGTCAAATAGTTTGGATGGAGCAGATGGTGTCCAGGAGAGGTTCAGGACTCAATATGTCTATAGGCCGACTAGAGGGAAGATCAGATTGATTAGATTCCCTACAGTATGGAAACAGGCCCTTCAGCCCAACATGTCCACCCTCTGAAGAGTAACCCACCCATACCCATTGCCCCACCCTATATTTAACCCTGATTAACACACCTAACACTATGGGCAATATAGCTGGCCAATTCTGCATATCTTTGGACTGTGGGAGGAAGTCAGAGCACCAGGAGGAAACCCACACAGACACGGGGAGAATGTGCAAACTCCACACAGTCAGTCGCCAAAGGCAGGAATCGAACCTGGGTCCCTGGCGCTGTGAAACAGCAGTGCTAACCACTTTTTTTTAACATGCCATTTACATTGGATTTGGTGCTTGGCAACAAACCATGCCAGGTGTCAGATCTCTCTGTGGGAGAGCATTTCGGTGATAGTGATCACAATTCCCGGACCTTTACAAAAGTAATGGAGAGAGATAGGAGCAGATTATATGGGAAAGCATTTAATTGGGGGAGGGAGAATTAAAATGCTAATAGGCAGGAACTCTGGAGCATAAATTGGGAGCAGATGTTCTCCGGAAATGCGTGACAGAAATTTGGAGGATGTTTAGGGAGCACTTGCTGATCGTGCTGGATAGGTTTGTCCCACTGAGGCAAGGAAGGGATGGTAGAATATAGAACAATACAGTTCAGAACAGGCCCTTCAGCCCTTAATGTTGCACTGACCTGTGGACTATTCTCAGCCCATCCCCCTACACTATCCCATCATCATCCATGTGCTTATCCAAGGATTATTTAAATCTCCCTCATGTGGCTGAATTAATTATATTGGAAGGCAGGGCATTCCACACCCTTACCACTCTCTGAGTAAAGAACCTGCCTCTGACATCTGTCTTAAATCTATCACCCCACAACTTGTAGCTATGCCCCCTCGTACACACTGTCATCATCATCCTAGGAAAAAGACTCTCACTGTCTATCCTATCTAATCCTCTGACCATCTTGTATGTCTCTATCAAATCCCCTCTTAGCCTTCTTCTCTCCAAAGAGATCAGACCCAAGTCTCTCAGCCTTTCCTCATAAGACCTTCACTCAGACCAGGAAACATCCTGGTAAATCGCCTCTACACCTTTTCAAGTGCTTCTGTATCCTTCCCGAAATATGGCGACCAGAACGAGAACATAGAAAAAATACAGCGCAGTACAGGCCCTTTGGCCCTCGATGTTGCGCCGATCCAAGCCCACCTAACCTACACTAGCCCACTATCCTCGAGACACCCGCACCAATCAACCAAACCGCCCCGTGGCCCAACATTTCAACTCCCCCTCCCACTCTGCCGAGGACATGGAGGTCCTGGGCCTCCTTCACCGCCGCTCCCTCACCACCAGACGCCTGGAGGAAGAACGCCTCATCTTCCGCCTCGGAACACTTCAATCCCAGGGCATCAATGTGGACTTCAACAGCTTCCTCATTTCCCCTTCCCCCACCTCATCCTAGTTTCAAACTTCCAGCTCAGTTACTGTCTCCTTGACTTGTCCGACCTGCCTATCTCCTTTTCCACCTATCCACTCCACCCTCTCCTCCTTGACCTATCACCTTCATCTCCTCCCCCACTCACCCATTGTACTCTATGCTACTCTCTCCCCACCCCTACCCTCCTCTAGCTTATCTCTCCATGCTTCAGGCTCACTGCCTTTATTCCTGATGAAGGGCTTTTGCCCGAAACGTTGATTTCGCTGCTCGTTGGATGCTGCCTGAACTGCTGTGCTCTTCCAGCACCACTAATCCAGTATTTGATTTTCAGCATCTGCAGTCATTGTTTTTACCTTGTTGATTTTAACCCTACTGCGAATCCTCTTGCAAGGATGCCTGCCTTGAAGAAGTTTTCCTCCTCTCTCTACAAGAACCTCAGGGAATCCCTCTCCCACTGCAACTCCCAGGTCATTTCCTCTGCTCTGAAGCTCTTCAACCATGTTGTGAAACAAACTCGGTACCACAGCCACATTTGCTTCCTCAGTGCCTGCCTCCGTAACCAACACATCCCACACGGACTCCAGACCACCTTTAAACCAGCAGAGTTTGGACCCGAACAGGACAAACAGTACAGACTACAGATTCAAAAACACCAGCAACAGTTCTCCTTCAGGATCCTCTGCTCCGCGCTTGCAGCAATGCGCTGTCACCTAACCTCTCTACAGTCAGCCCTGCCCCAGCTGAGGGCCACACTCTCTCAGAATTGCAAAGGACCCACTCTGTACTACATCCTCAGGAGAATTCATACTCTCAACAAACAGTATTTCAATTCCATCTCAAACATCAAAAACTGTAAGTACAACAAACTTTTATCCACCCACCTCCATAACCAGCGCTCCTCAAACATTCCAGAAGATTCCCCTGGGCTCGGAAACGCCATTAGCCATGCGGCTGAAGCAGCTACCACCCCCACGCTGAGTGATGATGTCACTTCCGCCCCCATCATGGCCACTCCCACAGCCACTTCCGGCCCTCACATCATTGCTGATGCCACACGCTCAGTGACTCCCGCTACCCCTACTGCCATGATCACCACCACTTCCACCCCCACCAGCGCCACTCACCTACATTCTGCTGACACGCCCCCCACAGACCCCACTGTCACTATCCCCACCCCCCAGAACCCCGAGGGCAACATTACCCCAGCTCATGACTCCACCCCCATTCCCCCCACCATCACACCCACTCCAGGTACTGGCTCCGACCCCACTCCCAGCTCCACACCTGCACCAGATCCCAGCTCCCGGCCCTGCCGAGTTTTCACCATCCCCTCCAGACCTCCCACTCACTGAGGACGAACGATCAGTCCTCAGCAAAGGACTCACCTTCATCCCCCTCCGTCCACGCATCAATGAATTTAATACATGCCGTGACATCGAACAATTCTTCCGCCGCCTCTGCCTCCGAGCTTACTTTCACAATCAGGACTCCCGCCCACCTTCCGAGGACCCCTTCGCCCACCTCCAACACACTGCATCCACCTGGACACCCCGCACTGGCCTATTACCTGCCCTCGACCTCTTCATTTCCAAATGCCGCCGGGACATTAACCGCCTCAACCTGTCGTCCCCCCTCCCCCACTCCAACCTCTCACCCTCACAACACGCAGCCCTCCAATCCCTCTGCTCCAATCCCAACCTCACCATTAAGCCAGCGGATAAAGGGGGCGCAGTGGTAGTCTGGCGCACTGACCTCTACACCGCTGAAGCCAAACGCCAACTCGAGAACACCTCTTCCTACTGCTCCCTCGACCATGACCCCACCCCCCATCACCAAACCATCATCTCCCAGACCATACAGAACTTCATCACCTCAGGAGATCTCCCACCCACAGCTTCCAACCTCGTAGTCCGGGAACCCCGCACTGCCCGGTTCTACCTCCTTCCCAAGATCCACAAGCCTGACCACCCTGGCCAACCCATTGTCTCAGCATGCTCCTGCCCCAGTGAACTCATCTCTACCTACCTTGACACTGTCCTATCCCCCCTAGTCCAGGAACTCCCCACATACGTTCGAGACACCACCCACGCCCTCCACCTCCTCTAAGACTTCCGTTTCCCTGGCCCCCTTACACCTCATCTTCACCATGGATATCCAATCCCTCTACACCTCCATCCGCCATGACCAGGGCCTCCAAGCCCTCTGTTTTTTCCTCTCCAGACGTCCCCAACAGTACCCTTCCACTGACACTCTCATTCGTTTGGCCGAACTAGTCCTCACCCGTAACAATTTCTCCTTTGAATCCTTCCACTTCCTCCAGACCAAAGGGGTAGCCATGGGCACACGTATGGGCCCCAGCTATGCCTGTCTCTTTGTTGGCTACGTAGAGCAGTTGATCTTCCGTAATTACAACGGCACCACTCCCAACCTCTTCCTCCGCTACATTGATGACTGCATTGGCGCCACCTCGTGCTCCCGTGAGGAGGTTGAGCAATTCATCAACTTCACCAACACATTCCACCCTGACCTTAAATTTACCTGGACTATCTCTGACACCTCGCTCCCCTTCCTGGACCTCTCCATCTCCATTAATGACGACCGACTTGACACTGACATTTTTTACAAACCCACCGACTCCCACAGCTACCTGGATTACACCTCTTCCCACCCTATCTCTTGCAAAAATGCCATCCCGTATTCCCAATTTCTCCGCCTCCGCCGTATCTGCTCCCAGGAGGACCAGTTCCACCATAGGACACACCAGATGGCCTCCTTCTTTAGAGACCGTAATTTCCCTTCCCACGTGGTTAAAGATGCCCTCCAACGCATCTTGTCCACATCCCGCACCTCCGCCCTCAGACCCCACCCGTCCAACCGTAACAAGGACAGAACGCCCCTGGTGCTCACCTTCCACCCTACAAACCTTCGCATCAACCAAATCATCCACCGACATTTCCGCCACCTCCAAAAAGACCCCACCACCAGGGATATATTTCCCTCCCCACCCCTTTCCGCCTTCCGCAAAGATCGTTCCCTCCGTGACTACCTGGTCAGGTCCACACCCCCCTACAACCCACCCTCCCATTCTGGCACTTTCCCCTGCCACCGCAGGAACTGTAAAACCTGTGACCACACCTCCTCCCTCACCTCTATCCAAGGCCCTAAAGGAGCCTTCCAAATCCATCAAAGTTTCACCTGCACATCCACCAATATCATTTATTGTACCCGTTGCTCCCGATGTGGTCTCCTCTACATTGGGGAGACTGGGCGCCTCCTAGCAGAGCGCTTTAGGGAACATCTCCGAGACACCCGCACCAATCAACCAAACCGCCCCGTGGCCCAACATTTCAACTCCCCCTCCCACTCTGCCGAGGACATGGAGGTCCTGGGCCTCCTTCACCGCTGCTCCCTCACCACCAGACGCCTGGAGGAAGAACGCCTCATCTTCCGCCTCGGAACACTTCAACCCCAGGGCATTAATGTGGACTTCAACAGCTTCCTCATTTCCCCTTCCCCCACCTCATCCTAGTTTCAAACTTCCAGCTCAGTTACTGTCTCCTTGACTTGTCCGACCTGCCTATCTTCTTTTCCACCTATCCACTCCACCCTCTCCTCCTTGACCTATCACCTTCATCTCCTCCCCCACTCACCCATTGTACTCTATGCTACTCTCTCCCCACCCCCACCCTCCTCTAGCTTATCTCTCCATGCTTCAGGCTCACTGCCTTTATTCCTGATGAAGGGCTTTTGCCCGAAACGTTGATTTCGCTGCTTGTTGGATGCTGCCTGAACTGCTGTGCTCTTCCAGCACCACTAATCCAGTATTTGATTTTCAGCATCTGCAGTCATTGTTTTTACACTATCCTCCATATGCCTATCCAATGCCCGTTTAAATGCCCATAAAGAGGGAGAGTCCACCACTGCTACTGGCAGGGCACTCCATGAACTCACAACTCGCTGAGTAAAGAATCTACCCCTAACATCTGTCCTATACCTACCACTCCTCAATTTAAAGCTATGCCCCCTTGTAATAGCTGACTCCATACGTGGAAAAAGGTTCTCATGGTCAACCCTATCTAAACCCCTAATCATCTTGTACACCTCTATCAAGTCACCCCTAAACCTTCTTTTCTCCAATGAAAACAGCCCCAAGTGCCTCAGCCTTTCCTCATAGGATCTTCCTACCATACCAGGCAACATCCTGGTAAACTTCCTCTGCACCCGTTCCAGTGCCTCCACATCCTTCCTATAGTATGGCGACCAAAACTGCACACAATACTCCAGATAAGGCCGCACCAGAGTCTTATACAACTGCAGCATGACCTCAGGACTCCGGAACTCAATTCCTCTCCCAATAAAAACCAGTACACCATATGCCGCCTTCACCACACTATTTACCTGGGTGGCAACTTTCAGAGATCTGTGTACATGGACACCAAGATCCCTCTGCTCATCCACACTACCAAGTATCCGACCATTGGCACAGTACCACATCTTTTTTGTTACTCATACCAAAGTGAATCACCACATTGAACTCCATTTGCCACCTTTCTGCCCCGCTCTGCAACTTATCTATATCCCGCTGTAACCTGACACATCCTTCCTCACTGTCAACAACTCCACCGACTTTTGTATCATCTGCAAACTTGCTCACCCAGCCTTCAAGCCCCTCCTCCAGGTCATTTATAAAAATGACAAACAGCAATGGTCCCAAAACAGATCCTTGCGGAACACTCCAACTGCACTCCAAGATGAACCTTTCTCATCAACTACTACCCTCTGTCTTCTTCCAGCCAGCCAATTCCTAATCCAAACCTCCAACTCACCCTCAATGCCATACCTCCGTATTTCTTGCAGTAGCCTACCGTGGGGAACCTTATCAAATGCCTTACTAAAATCCATATGCACCACATCTACTGCTTTACCCTCATCCACTTCCTTGGTCACCTTCTCAAAGAATTCAATAAGGTTTGTGAGGCACGACCTGCCCTTCACAAAACCATGCTGACTATCCTTGATCACATTACTCCTATCCAGATGTTCATAAATCCTATCCCTTACAATTCTCTCTAAGACTTTGCCCACAACAGAAGTGAGACTCACCGGCCTATAGTTACTAGGGCTGTCCCTACTCCCCTTCTTGAACAAGGGAACCACATTTGCTATCCTCCAGTCTTCTGGCACTATTACTGTAGATAACGACGACATAAAAATCAAGGCCAATGGCTCTGCAATCTCCTCCCTTGCTTCCCAGAGAATCCTAGGATAAATGCCATCCGGCCCAGGGGACTTATCTATTTTCACCCTTTCCAGAATTTCCAACACCTCTTCCCTACATACCTCAAAGCCATCCATTCTACTTAATTGTGACTCAATATTCACATCGGCAACCATGTCCTGTTCCTGAGTGAATACTGACGAAAAGTATTCATTCAGTGTCTCCCCAATCTCTTCAGCCTCCACACACAACTTCCCACTACTATCCTTGACTGGACCTATTCCTACCCTAGTCATTCTTTTATTCCTGACATACCTATAGAAAGCCTTTGGGTTTTCCCTAATCCTACCAACTAAGGACCTTTCATGTCCCCTCCTTGCTGCTCTTAGCTCTATCTTCAGATCCTTCCTGGCTACCTTACAACTCTCAATTGCCCCAACTGAACCTTCACGCCTCATCTTTACATAGGCCGCCCTCTTCCCTTTAACAAGGGATTCCAATTCCTTATTAAACCACGGGTCCCTCACACGACCCTTTCCTCCCTACCTGACTGGTACATACTTATCAAGGACACTCAATAGTTGCTCCTTGAACAAGCTCCACATATCAATTGCGCCCTTCCCTTGAAGCCTACTTTTCCAAGCCACGCATCCTAAGTCATGCCTCACCGCATCATAATTTCCCTGCCCCCAGCTATAACTCTTGCTCTGTCGTGCACACTTATCCCTCTCCATCACTAGAGTAAAAGTCACCGAATTGTGGTCACTGTCCCCCAAGTGCTCACCTACCTCCAAGTCTAACACCTGGCCTGGTTCGTTACCCAGAACCAAATCCAGTATAGCCTCACCTCTTGTTGGCCTGTCTACATATTGTGTCAGGAAACCCTCCTGCACACATTGGACAAACACCGACCCATCTAACTAAATCGAGCTATAGCTTTCCCAGTCAATATCTGGAAAGTTAAAGGCCCCCATAACAACCACCTTATTACTTTCACTCTTCTCCTGAATCATCCTTGCAATCCTTTCTTCTACATTTCTAGGACTATTAGGAGGCCTGTAGAAAACTCCTAACAGGGTGACCTCACCTCTCCTATTCCTAACCTCAACCCAAACTACCTCAGATGGCGAGTCTTCCTCCATCACCCTTTCTACTGCTGTAATACGATCTTTGACAAGCAATGCCACACCTCCCCCTCTTTTACCCCCACCTCTGACCCTACTAAAACATTTAAACCCTGGAACCTGCAACAGCCAATCCTGTCCCTGCTCTACCCATGTCTCAGTAATAGCCACAACATCGAAGTCCCAGGTACCAACCCACGCTGCAAGCTCACCTACCTTATTTCGTATACTTCTTGCATTGAAGTATACACACTTCAAGCCACTTTTCTGTTTACAGGCACCCTCCTTTGAGATTGATGCCATGTTCCTAACTTCCCTACACTCCAGGTCCTGCACCCTAAAGCTACAGTCCAGGTTCCCATGCCCCTGCAGAATTAGTTTAACCCTCCCCCAAGAGCACTAGCAAACCTCCCCCCAAGGATACTGGTGCCCCTCAGGTACTGTACACAATATTCCAAGTCTGGCCGCACTGGCATTTTGTATAGATGCAGCATGATATTGTGGCACCGGAATTCAATTCCTCTATGGGATGTTAGGATGAAGGAACCTTGGATGACAAGGCATATGGAATATCTTGTCAAGAGGAGGAAGGAAGCTTACTTCAGTTTGAGGAGGCAAGGATCAGACATGTCTCCAGAAGGTTACAAGGAACTGAAGAATGGACTTAGGAGAATTAGAAGGGGACGTGAGAAAGCTTTCGTGGATAGGATTAAGGAAAACCCCAAGTGTTCTTCAGTAATGTGAGGATGAAGAGGATAGCCAGAGTGAAGGTAGGGCTGATCAGGGATAGTGGAGAGAACGTCTGCCTGGAGTTGGACGAGATAGGGGAGGTCCTTAATTGATACTTTGCTTCAGTATTCACTCGTGAGAGGGACTATATCGTTTGTGAGGACAACGTGAAACAGGCTGATACGATTGAACAGGTTGATGTTGAGAAAGAGGATGCGCAGAAAGTTTTGAAAAATATGAGGATAGATAAGTACTCTTGACCAGATGGGATATAGCCAAGGTTAGTATGGGAAGTGAGGGAAGAGATTGCTGCGCCTTTAGTGATAATCTTTGCATCCTCACTGTCCACTGGAGTAGTGCCAGATGATTGGAGTTTGGCATATGTTATTCCCTTGTTCAAGAAAGGGAACAGGGATAATCCTGGAAATTACAGACCAGTCGGTCTTACATTGATGGTAGGCAAAGTATTGGAGAGGATTCTGAGAGAGAGGATTTATGATTACTCAGAAAACCATAGTTTGATCACAGATAATCAGCAATGTTTTATGAGGGGCAGGTCATGCCTCACAAACCTTATTGAATTCTTTGAGAGTGTGACAAAACATATTGATGAAGGTAGAGCAGTGGATGTCAGAGAGTCAACAAGATGTACAGCATTGAAACAGACCCTTCATTCCACCTTGTCCATGCTGACCAGATATCCTAACCTAATCTAGTCCCGGCCCACATCCCTCCAAACCCTTCCTATTCATATATCCATCCAAATGCCTTTTAAATGTTGCAATTATACCAGCCTCCACCACTTCCTCTGGCAGCTCATTCCATACACGTACCACCCTCTGTGTGAAAAGGTTGCCCCTTCAGTCTCTTTTATATCTTTCCCCTCTCACCCTAAACCTCTGCCCTCTAGTTCTGGACTCCCCCACCCCAGGGAAAAAACTTTGTCTATTTATCCCGTCCATGCCCTTCATGATTTTCTAAAACTCCATAAGGTCACCCCTCATCCTCTGATGCTCCAGGGAAAACAGCCCCAGCCCACTCAACCTCTCCCAATAGCTCAAACCCTCCAATCCTGGCAACATCCTTGTAAATCTTTTCTGAACCATTTCAAGTCCCTTGTCATCCAAGGTTCCTTCACCCTAACATCCCATAGAGGAATTGACTTCTGGATCCACAATATCATGCTGCAACTATACAAAATGCTAGTGCGGCCAGACTTGGAATATTGTGTACAGTTCTGGTCGCCATATTTTGGGAAGGATGTGGAAGCATTGGAAAAGTTGCAGAGGAGATTTACCAAGATGTTGCCTGGTCTGGAGGGAAGGTCTTATGAGGACAGGCTGAGAGATTTGGGTCTGTTCTCATTGGAGAGAAGAAGGCTAACAGGGGATTTGATAGAGACATACAAGATGATCAGAGGATTAGATAGGGAAGACAGTTCCTTCATCTAGATTGTTAATATATGCAGTTAAAACCTGTGGAGCATCCGTAATGCTGAGGGGATTGTGGATAGCACGTTTAATGAATTGGTCACACCGCAGATGAAGATTGCTGAGGGAGACAGTGAATGGGTGACCAAAAGGCAGAGGCAGAATAGCTAGGCAGTGCAGGTGTCTCCTGCGGTCATCTCCCTCCAAAATAGGTATATCATTTTGGATACTGTTGGGGGAGATGGCACACCAAGGGAAGGCAGCAGTTGCCAGGTTCATGGCACCATGGTGGGCACTGCTGTTCAGAGGGCAGGAAAAAGAGAGGAAGGGCTAGAGTCATAGGGGATTCAACTGTGAGTGGAGTAGATAGATGGTTCTGTGGCCAAAAACGAGACTCCCAGGTGGTATGTTTCCTCCCAGGTGCTCAGGTGAGGGATGTCTCATATCGGCTACAGGACATTCTGAAGGGGGAGGGTGAACAGCATACAGGCACCAATGATATTGGTAATAGATGGGATGAGGTCATATAAGCAAAATTTAGGGAGTTAGGAATCAAGTTAAAAAGTAGGATCTCAGAGGTAATAATCTCAGGATTGCTACCAGTGCCACAGGCAAGTCAGAGTAGGAATGATAGAATATTCAGGATGAATGCATGCTTGACTCTGGCACAGAGTCTGTCCCTGTTGCTCAGAAGGGAAGGGGGAAGAGGAGCAGAGCAGTAGTCATTGGGGACTCCATAGTTATGGGGACAGATAGGAGGTTCTGTGGGGATGAGAGACTCACAGTGGCCTCCCAGGGGCCAGGGTTTGTGCTGTCTCTGATCGTGTTTTGGGGATCCTTAAGGGGGAGGGGGGCATCCCCAAGTCATGGTCCACATAGGCACCAACGACATAGGTAGGAAGAGAGATGGGGATTTAAGGCAGAAATTCAGGGAGATAGGATGGAAGCTTAGAGCTAGGATGAACAGAGTTGTTGTCTCTGGTTTGTTGCCTGTGCCACGTGACAGTGAGGCAAGGAATAGGGAGAGAGAGGAGTTGAACACGTGGCTACAGGAATGGGGCAGGAGGGAGGGTTTTGGATTCTTGGATAATTGGGGCTCTTTCTGGGGTAGGTGGGACCTCTACAAGCAGGATGGTCTTCATCTGAACCAGAGGGGTACCAATATCCTGGGGAGGGGAGGGAGGTGAGATTCACTAAGGCTATTGGGTGGGTTTAAACTAATCCCGCAGGGGGATGGGAACCAAAATTGTAGTTCAAGTATAGAAAACGATGAGAGTAGGGAGGTCCAAAATCAAGTTTCAGGGATGCAAGATGGCACCAGCAAGCAAGAAGTTGGTTTGAAGTGTGTCTACTTCAACGCCAGGAGCATCTGGAATAAGGTGGGTGAACTTGCAGCATGGGTTGGTACCTGGGACTTCGATGTTGTGGCCACTTCGGAGACATGGATAGAGCAGGGGCAGGAATGGGTGTTGAAGGTTCCAGGATTTAGATGTTTCAGTAATAACAGAGAAGATGGTAAAAGAGGGGGAGGTGTGGGATTGTTAGTCAGGGACAATATTACGGTGGCAGAAAGGATGTTTGAGGACTCGTCTACTGAGGTAGTATGGGCTGGGGTTAGAAACAGGAAAGGAGAGGTCACTCTGTTGGGAGTTTTCTATAGGCCTCCGAATAGTTCCAGAGATGTAGAGGAAAGGATAGCAAAGATGATTCTGGATAGGAGCGAGAGAGACAGGGTAGTTGTCATGGGGGACTTCAACTTTCCAAATATTGACTGGGAACACTATAGTACGAGTACTATCGATGGGTCAGTTTTTGTCCAGTGTATGCAGGAGGGCTTCCTGACACAGTATGTAGACAGACCAACAAGGGGCGAAGCCACTTTAGATTTGGGACTGGGTAATGAGGCTGGTCAGGTGTTAGATTTGGAGGTAGGTGAGCACTTTGGTGACAGAGATCACAATTCTGTCAGGTTTACTTTAGGAAAGGGACAGGTGTATACCACTGGGCAAGAGTTACAGCTGGGGGAAAGGCAATTACGATGTGATTAGGCAAGATTTAGGTAGCATAGGATGGGGAAGGAAACTGCAGGGGATGGGCACATTAGAAATGTAGAGCTTATTGAAGGAAAAGCTCCTGTGTGTCCTAGATAAGTATATACCTGTCAGGCAGGGAGGAAGCTGTAGTGCGAGGGAGCCATGGTTTACGAAGGAAGTGGAATCTCTGGTCAAGAGGAAGAAGGCGGCTTATGTTAGGATGAGGTGTGAAGGCTCAGTTAGTGCACTTGAGGGTTACAAGGTAGCCAGGAAAGACCTAAAGAGAGAGCTCAGAAGAGCCAGGAGGAGACATGGGAAGTTGTTGGCGGATAGGATCAGGGTAAACCCTAAGGCTTTCTATAGGAATAAAGGAATGACGAGAGTAAGATTTGGGCCAATCAAGGATAGTAGTGGGAAGTTGTGTGTGGAGTCAGAGGACTAAATGAATATTTTTCGACAGTATTCACTCTAGAAAACAACAATGTTGTCGAGGAGAATACTGAGATACAGGCTACTAGACGAGGTGGGATTGAGGTTCACAAGGAAGAGGTGTTAGAAATCCTGCAGAGTGTGAAAATAGATAAGTTCCCTGGGCCAGATGGGATTTATCCTAGGATCCTCTGGGAAGCCTGGGAGGAGATTGCCGAGCCTTTGGCATTGATCTTTAAATCGTCATTGTCTACAGGAATAGTGCCAGAAGACTGGAGGATAGCAAATGTGGTTCCCCTGTTCAAGAAGGGGATTAGAGACAACCCTGGTAATTATAGACCAGGGACCCTTACTTCAGTTGTTGGTAAAATGTTGGAAATGGTTATAAGAGATAGGATTTATAATCATCTAGAAAAGAATAATTTGATTAGGGATAGTCAGCATAGTTTTGTGAAGAGTAGGTCGTGCCTCACAAACCTTATTGAGTTCTTTGAGAAGGTGACCAAACAGGTAGATGAGAGTAAACCGGTTGATGTGGTGTATATGGATTTCAGTAAGGCGTTCGATAAGGTTAACCACAGTAGGCTATTATACAATATGCGGAGGAATGGGATTTTGGGAGACATAGCAGTTTGGATCAGTAATTGGCTTGCTGAAAGAAGACAGAGGGTGGTGGTTGATGGGAAATGTTCATCCTGGAGTCCAGTTACCAGTGGGGTACCGCAAGGGTCAGTGTTGGGTCCACTGCTATTCGTCATTTTTATAAACGATCTGCATGAGGACGTAGAAGGGTGGGTTAGTAAATTCGCAGACAACACTAAGGTCGGTGGAGTTGTGGATAGTGACGAAGGATGTTGTAGGTTACAGAGAGACATAGATAAGCTGCAGAGCTGGGCTAAGAGGTAGAAATAGAAATAGAGTTTAATGCAGACAAGTGTGAGGTGATTCACTTTGGTCGGAGTAACCGGAATGCAAAGTACTGGGCTAATGGTAAGATTCTTGGTGGTGTAGATGAGCAGAGAGATCTCAGTGTTCATGTGCACAGATCCTTGAAAGTTGCCACCCAGGTTGACAGGGATGTTAAGAAGGCATACAGTGTGTTAGCTTTTATTAATAGGGGGATTGAATTCTGGAACCATGAGCTTAAGTTACAGCTGTACAAAACTCTGGTGCGGCTGCACTTGGAATATTGTGTACAGTTCTGGTCACCGCATTATAAGAAGGATGTGGAAGCTTTGGAAAAGGTACAGAGGAGATTTACTAGGATGTTGTCTGGTTTGGAGGGAAGGTCTTACAAGGAAAGGCTGAGGGACTTGAGGCTGTTTTCGTTAGAGAGAAGAAGGTTGAGAGGTAACTTAATAGAGACATATAAGATAATCAGAGGGTTAGATAGAGTTGGACAGGGAGACCCTTTTTCCAAGTATGGTGATGGTGAGCACGAGGGGGCATAGCTTTAAATTGAGGGGTGATAGATATAGGACAAATGTCAGAGGGAGTTTCTTTACTCAGAGAGTAGTAAGGGTATGAAATGCTTTGCCTGCAACAGTCATAGATTCGCCAACTTTAAGTGCATTCAAGTCGTCATTGGCCAAGCATATGGACGTACATGGAATAGAGTAGGTGGGATGGGCTTCAGATTGGTATGACAGGTTGGTGCAACATTGAGGGCCGAAGGGCCTGTACTGCACTGTAATGTTCTATGTTCTATGTTCTATGAGAGATGGTGCAGGAGGGAGGGGGTTCAGATTTTGGGACATCGGAACCGGTCCTGGGGGAGTTGAGACGAATACAAATCAGACAGTTTATACCTGGACCAGACAGGAACGAATGTCCTTGGAGTGCTTTTGCTAATGCTGTTGCAGAGGGTTTCAACTAATGGGGCAGGGGGATGGGAACCAAATGCGGAGGTTAGTGGACGTAAGGTCAGTAAGGAGGTAGTGACTAAAGCCTGTAAGGAACTAGATAATGAAGTCAGTGTGACTAAGGGGAAGAGGAGACAGGGAGCAGATGATGAACGCAAGGGACTGGTGATCTGAGGGGCATTTATTTTAATGTGAGGAGTATAGTCAGTAAGGCAGATAAACTTAGGGCTTGGATTGGTACCTGGGAGTGTGATGTTATTACTATTACTGAGACTTGCTTGATTAGATTAGACTACTTACAATTACTTACCCTCAGCCCAGCAATTCCACAGCGACCCTCCGAAGAGTAACCCACCCAGAACCATTCCCCTACTCCATATTTACCCCTGACTTGGCAATTTAGTATGGTCTAATCACCTGATCTGCACATCGTTTGGATTGTGGGAGGAAACCGGAACACCTGGAGGAAACCCACGCAGACACAGGGAGATGTTCAAACACCACACAGACAGTCACCTGAGGTGGGAATCAAACCCGGGTCCTGGGTGCTGACCCACCATGCTGCCCCCTTGAGGGAAGGGCATGTGTCAACTAAATATTCCAGGACATAGGATAGAGAGGGAGGTAAAAGGGGGGGTGGAATTGCATTACTGGTCAGAGAGGATATCACAGCTGTGCTGAAGGAGGGCACCTTGGAGGACTCGAGCAGTGAGGCAATAAGGACAGAGTTCAGAAATAGGAAGGGTGCAGTAACAATATTGGGACTGTACTACAGGCCTCCCAACAGCGAGCGTGAGATAGAGGTACAAACATGTCAACAGATTATGGAAACATGTAGGAGCAACAGGGTGGTGGTGACGGGAGATTTGAATTTCCCAAATATTGACTGGGATTCACTTAGTGTCAAAGGTCTCAATAGAGCAGAATTTGTGAAGAGCATCCAGGAGGGTTTTCTAGAGCAGTATGTAAATAGTTCTACTCGGGAAGGGGCCATACTGGACCAGGTGTTGGGGAATGAGCCCAGTCAGGTGGTTGAAGTTTCAGTAAGGGATTACTTTGAGAATAGGGATCAAAACTCCATAAGTTTTAGGATAATCATGGACAAAGACGAGAGTGGTCCTAAAGGAAGAGCACTAAACTGGGGGAAGGCCAACGATACCAACATTTGGCAGGAGCTGGGGAATGTCATTTGGGAGCAGCTGTTTGAAGGGAAATCCACATTCGATATGTGGTTCGACCAGACTTGGAATATTTGTTCAGTCCTGATCATCTCATTATGGGAAGGATGTGGAAGTTTTAGAGAGGGTGAAGAGGAGATTTATCAGGATGCTGCCTGGACTGGAGGGCATGTCTTATGAAGAAAGAGTGAGAGAGCTAAGGCTTTTCTCATTGGAGCAAAGAAGGATGAGAGGTGACTTGATAGAGGTGTACAGGATGATGAGAGGCATAGATAGAGTGTATATGCAGAGAACTTTTCTCAGGGTAGAAATGGCTATAACGAGGAGGCAGTGTATTAAGGTAATTGGAGAAAGGATTAGGGGAGATGTTTGAGGTAGGTTCTTCACTCAGAGAGTGGTGGGTGTGTGGAATGCACTACCAGCAGTGGTAGTAGAGTCAGAGACATGATGGGCATTAAGCAACTCTTGGATATGCACGCAGAAGATAGTACAATACAGGATATGTAGGTTAGTCTGATCTTAGAGTCGGACTGAAGGGCCCAACATCGAGGGCTGAAGGGTCTATACTGTATGGTACTGCTCTCTGTTCCATGTTCGATATTCTATAAATCCACATACACTGCAGTCAGTGCTCTACTTTCATCAATGTATTTTGTCACATCCTCAAAAAATTCAATTAGGTTTGTGGGGCATGACCTGCCCCTCACAAAATCATGTTGACTATCTCTAATTAAACTATGGCTTTCCAAGTAATAATAAATCCTCTCTCTCAGAATCCTCTCCAACTCTTTACCCACCATCAATATGAGACTGACTGGTCTGTAGGGAAACCATACAAGTTTTAAACTGAACTTGAATGACTACTTATGGTCATCAAGTCATAGAGGTCTAGAGCCCTTAGAGCCTGAAAATGCACCCTCAGCCCACTGGCCCACACCACCCCGTTTTCACGGTTTAATCTAGCCCATTTGCTTGGGTTTGGTCCATGTTCCTCCATACCTATTCCATCTATGTATCTGTCCCAGTGTTTCTGAAATGATGAAATTGTATTTCTTTTCACCACGACCTCTGGCAGTTAGTTCCGGACACTAACCACCCTCTGTTTGAAAGAAGTGTCCCTCTGGTCCCTTCTACATCTCTCCCCTCTCTCCTTAAACATATACCCTCTACTTGTGGACTCTCCTACCATGTGCAAAAACTGTCTGATATCTACCTTATCTATGCCACTCATGATTTTATAGACCTCCACAAGGTCACCCTCAGTCTTCTCTGCTCCAATGAAAGAAGTCCCAGCCTATCCAACCTCTCCTTAGAACAAAAACCTTCCAATCGATGTAGCATCCTGGTAAATCATTTTCCCACTCTTTCTAGTTTAATAATATCCTTTCTAGAGGAAGGTAAAAACAATGACTGCAGATGTTGGAAACTTTTTTATTCCTGATGAAGGGCTTTTGCTCGAAACGTCGATTTCGAAGCTCCTTGGATGCTGCTTGAACTGCTGTGCTCTTCCAGCACCACTAATCCAGAATCCTTTCTATAGGAAGGCTATCAAAAGTGCACAAAGTACTCCAAATGTGGCCTCACCAATGTCTTGTACAGCTGCAACAAGACTTCCCATCTTCTACATTCAATGCTCTGACTGATGAAAGCAAACATGCTGAAAGCTTTAATTACCACCCTGTTTACCTAAGACTCTATTTTCAAGGAGCTATGAACCTGTACCCCTAGATCTATAACACTGTTGTACAACACTCCTCAGGGTCCTACCATTGACTGTGTAAGTCCCGCCCAGGTTTGCTTCACCAAACTGCAACGCACTAGATACAGAACAGATGTCAGAGATAGTTTCTTCACTCACAGCGTAGTTGGGGCGTGGAATGGCCTGCCTGCAACAGCAGTAGACTTACCAACTTTACACGCATTTAAATGGTCATTGGACAGGCATATGGATGAGAATGGAATAGTGTAGGTTAGATGGGCTTCAGATTGGTTCCACAGGCCGGCACAACATCGAGGGCCGAAGGGCCTGTACTGCTCTGCAATGTTCTATGTTCTATGTTCTAAACTCCACTTGAAATGTTGTAATATTCCAGGCTATAGGCCTCATGCCCGAGAATGGGACTGATGTAGATTTAGAATGGTTTTGTCTCGATGCAGATTCAATGGACCAGAGGATATCTTCTGTACTGTATGATTGCATGTTTACCCTGTGTTCTCCACACTTGGTTCCATCGTGAACTAAATCTGAAGTTCTGAATTCATTCATAATTAACTTTGGCGATTTGCAGCGATAAACGTTTTGCATCACCGAAACTTCAATGTCTTTGATATCTGTTCTTTGCATCTGCAGGGGATGTTGTTGTGCAGTTTCACACTGGACTTTTCCACACTGCACATCCCTGTAGGGGAGACACAAACAATTATTTATTTCTGATATTCTGCCAAGTATGAAAAGTTCAGTCCTGATTACCTTAGACACTGAGAGCTGAGGTGATTAAAATATACAAGATTCAGAAAATAATTAGTTAAAAATCACACAACACTTGCTCTTCCAGCACCACTAATCCAGAATCTGGTTTCCAGCATCTGCAGTCATTGTTTTCACCTCGTTGATTTTAACCCTACTGCAAATCCTCTTGCAACGATGCCTGCTTTGAAGAAGTTTTTCTCCTCTCTCTACAGGAATCTCAGGGAGTCCCTCTCCCACTGCAACTCCCAGGTCATTTCCTCTGCCCTGAAGCTCTTCAACCATGTGGTGAACCAGCTCAGCACTGTCCCCATGACTTGTCCTACCTGCTTATATCCTTTTCCACCTATCCACTCCACCCTCTCCTCCCTGACCTATCACCTTCATCCCCTCCCCCACTCACCCATTGTACTCTATGCTACTTTCTCCCCAACCCCACCCTCCTCGAGCTTATCTCTCCACGCTTCAGGCTCACTGCCTTTATTCCTGATGAAGGGCTTTTGCCTGAAACGTCGATTTCGAAGCTACTTGGATGCTGCCTAAACTGCTGTGCTCTTCCAGCACCACTAATCCAGAATCTGGTTTCCAGCATCTGCAGTCCTTGTTTTTACCTCTATAGGCCAACAGGTTTACTTGGAGCACTAGCTTTCAGAGCGTCGCTCCTTCATCGGGTGGTTGTGGAGGACACAATTGTAAGGCACAGAATTTACAGAGTGATGTAACTCAAATTATACATTGAAAAATACCGAGATTGTTTGTTAAATCCCTCATCTGTTAGAATGACCATGTTAGTTTCACTTCTTTCATATGTAATTTTTTTTTTAAAGTTACATTCTCAGGTTAACTTTAACAATAGGTAAAAACAAGGACTGCAGATGCTGGAAAACAGAGTCTAGATTAGAGTGGTGCTGGAAAAGCCCAGCAGGTCAGGCAGCATCTGAGGAGCAGGGAAATCCTTCATCAGGAGTAGAGGTAGGTCACCTGTAGGGTGACATGAACCCAAGGTCGGTTGAGGCCCTCCCTATGGGTACAGACTTAGACCCCTTTACACTCATACACACACATATATACTCTCTCACAGACAATCACAACCCTCCACCCCAGACACACACACACAAACACACACACACACACACACACACACACATACGTTTGTGGGGTGAATTTGTACTTACAGTGTTACAGTGTACTTTGCTCAAAAACTGCATGAATCCAGGCATGACTCTGTTAACTCATTTTTTTCGATTAGAATCAGTCTAAACATTATGGCACAGACAACAGCACACAGGGGGCTAACACATTATCTGTGGTGACACCAATTGTTAAAGTTAACCTGAGAATGTAACTTTTTAAAAAAAACGTTTTGTGATTTACATATGAAAGAAGTGAAACTATCATGGTCATTATAACAGATGAGAGATTTAACAAATAATCAAAGTGTTTTTCAATGTATAATTCCAGTTACATCACACTGTAAACTTTTGCTATAAATTCTGTGCCTTACAATTGTGTCCTCCACAGCCACCTGATGAAGGAACAGCGCTCCGAAAGCTAGTGCTTCCAATTAAACCTGTTGGACTACAGCCTGGTGTTGTGTGTGATTTTTAACTTTGTACACCCTAGTCCAACACTGACATCTCCAAATCAGAAAGTAATTGATAAGTAGACAGAGGGTACTGTAACTCATTAAAGAATCTGGAACACGAGGACCTTATTCTCCGGATAAGAGGTTGGTCCTTTAGAACAGAATGAGGACATACTTATAAACCTAAAGGGTTAGGAATCTTCTGTATTGTTGTTTACTTTCCAGTGCCAGGTTTTGGGATATCTGCAAAGGGCTGGAGAGGAACTTGGAATGGGAGAGGGAGGATCCAGACATCATACCCCATTAGGGAGGTGATGGTGAGTGTCATTGTCAATGGACTATTAATCCAACATCAAAGTAATATTCTGGGCAGCTGGGTTCAAATCCTGTCAAAGCAGACAGTGGAATCTAAATTCAATGTTTTTAAAAATCTGGAATTAAGAGTTAATGATGACTGTAAATCTATCTGAATCACTAATGTCCTTCAAGGAAGGAAATCTGTCATCGTCATCTGGTCTGGCTGACATGTATTCTGGTTGACTCCTAACTGCCCTCTGGCCAATTAGAGATAGCCCATCAGTGATACCCACATTCCATGAAGGAATAAGAAAAACATCGGTGCAATGTTAGGATAAAGAAGGAGGCTTTGCACTGTCAGTTTTATGACTTAGCATCAAATTAACCAGCAGAACCGTCAAAGTCATACTTACTGTTTTATTATCGGGGTCATGTACAAACTGGTTTAAGGCAGGTTAGCTGAGAGAGATGCCGGTGTGGCTGTGGGAGCAGTGGGTTCTGGTTGTGAACTGGGGAAAACGTCCCAATAGGACATTGTCGAAGCTGAGCTCAAGTCTGAGTCAAATCGAAACGTGGGAGCTTGGTGCAGCTCTGCAAATGCGGGAATGTTACTGAAGAGCAAGCACCCATTTCTGAGGTTTGCTCATTCAGGAGTTAGTTGAAAAGCTGGAAAAGCACAACAGGTCAGGCAGCATCTAAGGAGCAGGAAAGTTGATATTTCGGGGATAATCCCTTCAATCAGGAATGTGGTTGAGTGGGGAGAAAGGTGTCTGTTTGTGTTTGATATTATCCTTCAACCATCTTGTTGTGTAAGAATTAGTCTTTGCTCCACCACAGGGAAAGGGGCAGTTCTCAAACAGAGAGTGACCAGACCCATGTGCCATTACAGCCAAGAGACTGGGAGGTATCTTCTATCTATTTTCCGTTCACACTCGTGATATGTTCCTCCTATACTATGTGGCAAACCATCGAAACTTCAGTTGTTCCTGGTGATCATGTGTGCAGGAGTCAGAGAGTCATATAGCATGGAAACAGACCCTTTGGTCCAACTGATCCATGCTCACCATGGTCCCAAATGAAACTAGGCACAACTGCCTGCACTTGGGTCACATCCCTCCATACCTTTCCTGTTCATGAACTTTTTCAAATGTCTTTAAATGTTGTAATTGTACCTGCATCCATCGCTTCCTCTGGAAATCATTTCAAACACTGACCACTCTCTGTATAAAAACGTTGCCCCTTATGTCCTTTTTAAACTTTTCTCCTCATAAAAGTATGCCCCTAGAGGTTTGAACTCTCCCAACCTCGGGAAAAGATCCCTGCTGTTCACCTTAGCAAGTGGCCAACCACATTTCAGAGCTGGAGGTGAAGTCACTGTGCAGTATTCACTGTGGATGCTGAGTAAAGTCACTGATAGCACATTCAGACAGGTGCTCATACCCCCCTGTAGGTGCACTTCAAGCAGGCAGTAAGGATTTCAGTGACTGGGTCACTGGGACCAGGTCTGAGGAAGGGTGACTGGACCTGAAACATTAACCTGATTTCTCTGCACAGAGGCTGCCAGATCTGCTGAGCTTTTCCAGCAATTTTTGTTTTTGTTTCTGATTTACAGCATTTGCAGTTCTTACAGCTTTTATTTAGGAGTCAAAAGCAATTGTGCCATAGTCGAAAATAAAGGTAAGATGACTCAGGGTTTTCAGTCTTGATGCGTGCGCTGAGACCATCATTACTTGTATTTTTCTCAGTTTTGGTTTGGCCCAACAGGTTCATTTGGAAGCACAAGCTTTCAGACTTCTGTTATTTGTGACATATATAAATGATCTGGATGGAAATGTAAATGGGTGGGTTAGTAAGCTTGCAGATGATACAAAGATCAGTGGAATTATGGATATTGTAGACAGTTTGTCAAAGGAAACAGTGGGATAGAGGTCAGTTGTAGATATGGGTGGAGAAATGGCAGATGGAGTTTAATCTGGGTATGTATGAGATGTTGCACTTTGGAAGATCAAATGTTAAGGAAAAGTATACAGTTAATGGCAGGACCCTGAACAGCATTGCTGTACAGAGGGATCTTGGGATTTAAGTACATAACTCCCTGAAAGTGGCCAGGCAGGTAGACAGGGTGGGAAAGAAGGCGTATGGCATGCTTGCCTTTATTGTTTGGAGCATTGATAAAAGAGTCAGGATTCATGTAGCAGCTTTAAAAGACTTTGGTTAGGCCACACATAAGAGTATTGCATTAATTCTGGTCGTCACATTCCAGGGAGGGTGTGGAGGCTTTGGAGAGGGTACAGAACAGGTTTCCCAGGATGCTGCCTGGATTAGAGGGTATGAGCTATAAGGAGAGGCTAGAAAAGCTCAGGTTGTTTTCCCTGGAGCGGCAGAGGCTGACGGGAGACTTGCTCGAAATCTATAAAATTGAGATGCATAGATAGGGTTGGTAGTCAGAGTTGAAATGTCAAATACTAGCAGGCATGCACTTAAGGTGAAAGGGAGAAGGTTCAAAAGAGACATGAGGGACAAGGTTTTTTACACAGAGAATGGTAAGGGTCTGAACACACTGCCAGGGTTGATGATGGAGACAGATACGATAGAGGCATTTAAGGGACTTTTAGATCAGCACATGAACATTTGAGGTGTGGAGGGACATGGATAAAAGGCAGGCAAAAGGCATTTGGTGTCATGTTCAACACAACATCATGGGTCAAAGGGCCCATTCCTGTGCTGTAAGGTTCTCTGTTCTAATCAACTTGTCAAAAATTTTGATGAAAAGAACTCTCCTTACCAGGAAATCTAGAAAGGTCTCAGGAACAGGATAAAAGGTCAGCACAACATTGTGGGCCAAAGGGCCTATACTGTGCTGTCCTGTTCTATGTTCTATGAGGTCTATGGAAGCTGTTTGTGTTGCCTGGAGACACAATCCTATCTGCCTGTAATACAGCCCATTTTCCAAAGGTTTCATGAAGGCCTGGTATTCATCATTGGAACAGTTATCAAACTGACAATTTACAATTCCTATATTTCTAAAAAAACATTATTGCTTAATTGTATCTCTCCGTGTGTCAGTATGGGAGTGGGAACTTGTGATCAAGAACATTGGACTGAGATTGTAGATATTAATTTAGATTACTTTGTAATTCATCTGTGTTCTGCTAATGTTTGCTTGCTATAAACTTGACATCCAATATCTATTAATTGTACAGTCTGGTTAAGAACATTTGAGTGATTGTGAGTGTAAGCAAATGATTTAATGTTATTGTGTTGTGAATCCAGTGACAATGAGACTAATTTGTTTCCACTTGCTAGCCATGTCTTATAACACATTGGAGCAGTCACAGTCAGATAGATGTGTCAACAGTGCAAATATATATGAATTTTTATGATATAGGTGCAATGACAGAAACATGCTGCAGGTTGGCCAAGGATGGGAACTGACCATCCAGGAAAATCTACTATTAAATAAGGACAGAAAGTTATGAAAGGAGATGGAGTAAATTTGTTGATAAAGCAGGAAATTCAAGGCAACTGCAAGGAAGGACATTGATTTGGATAGTTACATAAGCATAGAACTGTACAGCACAATACAGGCCCTTTGGCCCTCAATGTTGTGCAAACCTTTTATCCTACTCTAAAATCAAACTAACCTATGGGCAGCACAGTGGTTCAGTGGTTAACACTGTTGCCCCACAGCACTGGGGACCTGGGTTCGATTCCAGCCTCAGGCAACTGTCTGTGTGGAGTTTGCACATTCTCCCTGTGTCTGCGTGGGTTTCCTCCGGGTGCTCTGGTTTCCTCTCACTGTCCAAAAATGTACAGGTTAGGTGAATTGGTCATGGTGTTCAGGGATGTGTAGGTTAGGAGCATTAGTTAGGGGTAAATGTAGGGCGGCACGGTGGCACGGTGGCACAGTGGTTAGCACAGCTGCTTCGCAGCGCCAGAGACCTGGGTTCAATTCCTGCCTCAGGCGACTGACTGTGTGGAGTTTGCACATTCTCCCTGTGTCTGCGTGGGTTTCCTCCGGGTGCTCTGGTTTCCTCCCACAGTCCAAAAATGTACAGGTTAGGTGAATTGGTCATGGTGTTCAGGGATGTGTAGGTTAGGAGCATTAGTTAGGGGTAAATGTAGGGCGGCACGGTGGCACGGTGGCACAGTGGTTAGCACAGCTGCTTCGCAGCGCCAGAGACCTGGGTTCAATTCCTGCCTCAGGTGACTGACTGTGTGGAGTTTGCACATTCTCCCCGTGTCTGCGTGGGTTTCCTCCCACATTCCAAAAATGTGTAGGTTAGGTGAATTGGCCACGCTAAATTGCCTATAGTGTTAGGTGAAGGGATAAATGTAGGGGTATGGGTCTGCGTGGGTTGAGTTTCGGCGGGTCGGTGTGGACTTGTTGGGCCGAAGGGCCTGTTTTAACACTGTAAGTAAGTAATCTAGTAATCTAAGTAGAGTAATAGGTTCAGGGAATGGGTCTGTGTAGGTTCCTGTTCGGAGGGTTGGTGTGGATTTGTTGGGCTGAAGGGCCTGTTCCTACACTGTCGGAACTGTTGGATTCTACATAACCCTACACTTTACTAATGAACAATGTGGAATCTGTATTGGTCAAGTTAAGAAATATTAATGGGTAGAAAATATTGGTGATAGGTGTTGACGCGTCCCTAAATAGGAATGGAAATGTAAGTGAAGACATTAATTAACAGATTAAAGATCCATGCAATAAGAGTGTAACTGTAATCATTGGTGACTTTAACCTGTATGTAAATTAGACAAAATAATCCATCAGAGTATTGTGGAATAAGACTTCCTAGAGTAGGTAATAATGTTTTTTTTAAACCAATACACTGGAGAACCAGCAAGATAGAGGCTATCCCAGACTGGGCACTGTACAAGGAGAAAGGATTAATGAACAATCTTGCTATCTGGGGTCTGTTGGTGAAAACAACCTTATGATGATAGAATTGTTCATTAACACAGAGAGTGAAAAGGTTAAATCTGCAGCTTGGGTCCTGAACCAATATGAAAACAAATAAAAACCAAAAGAACTGTGAATGCTGTCAATCAGGAACAAAAAGCAGAAGCTGCTAGCAGAGCTCAGCAGGTATGAGGAAGGGTCGCTGGGCAATAAGTGTTGGCCTATCCAGTGATGACTACATCCCACAAGTGAATAAGGAAGAGTTTATAAAAATGAAACAAAACATCCCAGTCATAACGGTCAGTCAGGAAGTGGAAATGGGAACTTAGTGAAACTACAATCATGAGGGAAGTGGTCCTATGGAAACGAGTGGAGCTGTGGACTGACAGGTCTCTGGGTCCAGGTGGACTTCACTAGCATCTTCAAGGAGGTTGCTAATGAGGTGATAAGAAAGAAGGGAGGGAGGGAGAGAGGCAGAGTATGGGAAACTATCGGCCACTCCCCATGTGTCATGAGGAAAGTGCTCAACCTGACCATTAAAGAGCAACACCTCAAAAAATCTTCATTGTAATTGGGGAGAGTCAGGATCATTGAGTGAGCAGGAACGCGTACTGAACTAATTGTGACAGGAACTTTTGGGAAACACATTGTGAGCTGTTTCTACACCATCACCTCATTTAAATGGTGATGGGAGAGATCACACAAATCAGCATTCTATGTATTTTCAGGTAATTCTACACAGTAACAGTCATTTCACTTGCTTTCAATTGGCACCAGTTCCTGTGGGTTCAGGAGTGCTCAGCACAGCAACAGCTTCCTGATTGGCTCCTGGCCAGATGGTTAAAGCCTTCTGAAGGTTTGAGTAGCTTGCTGTAGCTCAAGTACTTTAGGAGGGTCAGTTTTTGTCCAATGTGTGCAGGAGGGTTTCCTGACCCAGTATGTAGACAGACCAACAAGGGACGAGACCACATTAGATTTGGTATTGGGTAATGAATCCAGCCAGGTGTTAGATTTGGAGGGAGGTGAGCACTTTGGTGATAGTGACCACAATTCGGTTATATTTACTTTGGTGATGGAAAGGAATTGGTATATACCGCAGGGCAAGAGTTATAGCTGTGGGAAAGGCAATTATGATGCGATTAGGCAAGATTTACAATGCATAGGATGGGGAAGGAAAAAGCAGGGGATGGGCACAATTGAAATATGGAGCTTATTCAAGGAACAGCTACTGAGAGTCCTGATAAGTGTGTACCTGTCAGGCAGGGAGGAAGTGGTCAAGTGAGGGAGCTGTGGTTTATGAAAGAAGTTGAATATTTTGTCAAGAGGAAGAAGAAGGCTTATGTGAGGATCAGACTTGAAGGCTCAGTTAGGGTGATTGAGCGTTATAAGTTAGTCAGGAAAGACCTAAAGAGGGAGCTAAGAAGAGCCAGGAGGGGACATGAGAAGTCTTTTGCAGGAAGGATCAAGGAAAACCTAAAGCTTTCTATAGGAATGTCAGGAATAAAAGAATGACGAGAGTAAGATTAGGGCCAGTCAAGGACAGTAGTAGGAAGTTGTGCGTGCAGTCAGAGGAGATAGGAGAGGCACTAAATAAATATTTTTTATCAGTTTCACACTGGAAAAAGACAATGTTGTCAAGAAGAATAATGAAATACAGGCTACTAGACTACACGGGATTGAGGTTCACAAGGAGGAGGTTAGTAGCATTTCTGGAAAGTGTGCCGGATGGGATTTATCCTAGGATTCTCTGGGAAGCCAGGGAGGAGATTGCCGAGCCTTTGGCTTTGATCTTCAAATTGTCATTGTCTACAGGAGTAGTGCCAGAAGACTGGAGGATAGCAAATGTGGTTCCCCTGTTCAAGAAGGGGATTAGAGACATCCCTGGTAATTATAGACCAGGGAGCCTTACTTCAGTTGTGGGAAAGTGTTGGAAAAGGTTATAAAAGATAAGAGTTATAATCATCAAGAAAGGAATAATTTGATTAGAGATAGCCAACATAGTTTTGTCATGCCTCACAAACCTTATTGAGTTCTTTGAGGAGGTGACCAAACAGGTGGATGAGAGTAAACCGGTTGATGTGGAGTATATGGATTTCAGGAAGGCATTTGATAAGGTTCCCCACAGTAGGCTATTGCACAAAATACAGAGATGGTAGCTGATGGGAAGTATTCATCCTGAAGTTCAGTTACTAGTGGTGTACCGCAAGGATCTGTTTTGGGGCCACTGCTGTTTGTCATTTTTATAAATGGCCTGGTTGAGGGTGCGGATGACACTAAAGTTGGTGGAGTTGTGGATAGTGACGAAGGATGTTGCAGGTTACAGAGAGACATAGATAAGCTGCAGAGCTGGGCTAAGAGATGGCAAATGGAGTTTAATGCAGAAAAGTGTGAGTTGATTCACCATGGAAGGAGCAACAGAAGTAAAGAGTGCTGGGCTAATGGTAAGATTCTTGGTAGTATAGATGAACAGAGAATCTCGGTGTCCATGTGCATAGATCCCTGAAAGTTGCCACCCAGGTTGATAGGATTGTTAAAAAGGCATACAGTGTGTTAGCTTTTATTGGAAGAGGGACTGTGTTCCGGAACCATAAGGTTACGCTGTAGCTGTACAAAGCTCTGGTACGGCCACACTTGGAGTATTGTGTACAGTTCTGGTCACCGCATTATAGGAAGGATGTGGAAGCTTTGGAAAGGGTTCAGAGGAGATTTACTGAGATGTTGCCTGGTATGAAGGGAAGGTCTTATGAAGAAAGGCTGAGGGATTTGAGGCTGTTTTTGCTAGAGAGAAGAAGACTAAAAGGTGACTTAATTAAGACATACAAGATAATCAGAGGGTTAGATCGGGTGGACAGGGAGAGCCTTATTCCTCAGATGGTGATGGCTAGCACGAGGAACATAGGTTTAGATTTAGGGGTGATAGATATACGGCAGATGTCAGAGGTAAAAAAACGTTTTGCTGGAAAAGCGTAGCAGGTCAGGCAGCATCCAAGGAGAATCAACATTTCGGGCATAAGCCCTTCTTCAGGAATGAGGAGGGTGTGCCAAGCAGGCTAAGATAAAAGGTAGGGAGGAGGGACTTGGGGGAGGGGCGTTGGGAATGCGATAAGTGGAAGTATGTTAAGGTGAGGGTGATAGGCCGGAGAGGGAGTGGGGGGTGGAGAGGTCGAGAAGAAGATTACAGGTTAGGAAGGTGGTGCTGAGTTCGAGGGTTGGGACTGAGATAAGGTGGGCGGAGGGGAAATGAGGAAGCTGGAGAAATCTGAGTTCATCCCTTGTGGTTGGAGGATTCCTGGGCGGAAGATGAGGCGTTCTTCCTCCAGGTGTCGTGTTGCCATGGTCTGGCGATGGAGGAGGCCAAGGACCTGCATGTCCTTGGTGGAGTGGAAGGGGGAGTTAAAGTGTTCAGTCACGGGGCAGTTGGGTTGGTTGGTGCGGGTGTCCCAGAGGTGTTCTCTGAAACGTTCCGCAAGTAGGCCTGTCTCCCCAATGTTTAGGAGGCCACATCGGGTGCAGCGGATGCAGTAAATGATGTGTGTGGAGGTGCAGGTGAATTTGGGACGGATACGGAAGGATCCCTTGGGGCCTTGGAGGGAGGTAAGGGGAGAGATGTGGGCGCAGGTTTTGCATTTCTTGCAGTTGCAGGGGAAGGTGCCGGGAGTGGAGGTTGGGTTGGTGAGGGGTGTGGACCTGACGAGGGAGTCGTGGAGGGAGTGGTCTTTCTGGAACGCTGATAGGGGAGGGGAGGAAAATATATCCTTGGTGGTGGGGTCTGTTTGGAGGTGGCGGAAATGACGAAGGATGATATGATGTATCTGGAGGTTGGTGGGGTGGTAGGTAAGGACCAGTGGGGTTCGGTCCTGGTGGCGACTGGAGGGGCGGGGTTCAAGGGCGGAGGAGCGGGAAGTGGAGGGGATGCGGTGGAGAGTATCGTCAACCACGTCTGAGGGGAAATTGTGGTCTTTGAAGGAGGCCATCTGGGTTGTTCGGTTTTGGAACTGGTCCTCCTGGGAGCAGATGCGGCGGAGGCGGAGGAATTGGGAATATGGGATGGCGTTTTTACAGGGGGCAGGGTGGGAGGAGGTGTAGTCTAGGTAGCTGTGGGAGTTGGTTGGTTTATAGTAAATGTCCGTGTTGAGTCGGTCGCCCGAGATAGAGATGGAGAGGTCTAGGAAGGGGAGGGAGGAGTCTGAGACGGTCCAGGTAAATTTGAGGTCGGGGTGGAAGGTGTTGGTAAAGTGTGTGAACTGTTCAACCTCCTCGTGGGAGCACGAGGTAGCGCCAATACTGTCATCGATGTAGCGGAGGAAAAGGTGGGGTTGGTGCCAGTGTAGCTGCGGAAGATGGACTGTTCCACATATCCTACGAAGAGGCAGGCATAGCTGGGGCCCATGTGGGTGCCCATGGCTACTACTTTGGTTTGGAGGAAGTGGGAGGATTGGAAAGAGAAGTTGTTCAGAGTGAGGACCAGTTCAGTCAGTCGAAGGAGGGGGTCAGTGGAAGGGTACTGGTTGGTTCGGTGGGATAGGAAGAAGCGGAGGGCTTTGATTCCTTCGTGATGGGGGAATGGAGGTGTATAGGGATTGGATGTCCATGGTGAAGATAAGGCGTTGGGGTCCGGGGAAGCAAAAATCATGGAGGAGGTGGAGGGCGTGGGTAGTGTCCCGAACGCAGGTGGGGAGTTCTTGGACGAAGGGGGACAGGACCGTGTTGAGGTATGTAGAGGTGAGTTCGGTGGGGCAGGAGTAAGCTGAGACAGTCTGGTTGGCCAAGGCAGTCTGGTTTGTGGATTTTGGGCAGGAGGTAGAAATGTCAGAGGTAGTTTGTTTATTCAGCGAGTAGTAAGGGTATGGAAAGCCCTGCTTGCAACAGTAGTAGATTCACCAACTTTAAGAGCATTTAAATGGCCATTGGACAGGCAAATGGACGAGAATGGAATAGTGTAGGTTAGATGGGCTTCAGATTTGTTCCACAGGTCAGCGCAACATCTAGGGCCCAAGGGCATGTACTGTGCTGTAATGTTCTCTGTTCAATGTTCTATGAATAGACAGAACAGCTGAATCATTCAGACTGCAATGAGAAAACCTCCATACCTCTCTGAACCACTACCCCTACTCCCACCCCTCTCTCTCTCTCTCTCTCTCTCTCTCTCTCTCTGTCTCTCTGTCTCTCTCTTTTCCCCTCTCATGCTCTCTCTCTCTGTCTCTCTGTCTCTCTCTCTTTTCCCCTCTCATGGTCTCTCTCTCTGTCTCTCTGTCTCTCTCTCTCTCTTTTCCCCTCTCATGGTCTCTCTCTCTGTCTCTCTGTCTCTCTCTCTCTCTCTCTTTTCCCCTCTCATGGTCTCTCTCTCTGTCTCTCTGTCTCTCTGTCTATCTCTTTTCCCCTCTCATGGTCTCTCTCTCTCTCTCTCTCTCTCTTTTCCCCTCTCATGGTCTCTCTCTCTCTCTCTCTCTCTCTGTCTTTTGAAATACTATGCTAACTAGCCATTCTGCTTGTGCTTTCCTTTGGTTTGGCAGTTGGTTAGCTCAATTGGCTAGGTGGCTGCTTTCTGATACAATCTAAAACCAACAGTGTGGGTTTACCAGCTGAGGTTACCCTGAAATAAATCTCCTTCGGAACCTCTTCCTTCACCTTAGGTGTGAGAACCCTCTGGTTAAACTAGCATGAGCCGTCTCATGTGAGGAGCCTGATAGTCCCCTCGGACTGTGTGACCTTATCTCCAGCATGGAAACAGAGACTTTGCTTAAACTTGTCCATGCTGAGCAGATATCTGAAATTAATTTTGGCCCAAATCCCTCCAAACCTTTCCTATTCGTATACCCATCCAGATGCCCCTCCACCACATCCTCTGGCAGCTCATTCCATACACACACCACCCTCTGCATGAAAAAGCTGCCCCTTAGATCCCTTTTAAATCATTCCCCTGTGATCTTAAACCCGTGCCCTCCACTTGTGGATTCCTCCTATCCTGGGGAGAATACCTTGATGATTCACATTATCCATGTCCCTCATGATTTTATAAATCTCTATAAGGTTACCCCTCAGCCTCTGATGCTCCAGGGAAAACAGCCCCAGCCTGTTCAGCCTCTCCCTGTTTAGCTCAAATCTTCCAACCCTGGCAACATCCTTGTAAATCTTTTCTGAACCCTTTCAAGTTTCACAACATCTTTCCGATTGGAAGGAGACCAGAATTGCACGCAATATTCCAACAGTGGCCTAACCAATGTGCTGTACAGCTGCAACATGACCTCCAAACTCCTGTACTCAATACTCTGACCAATAAAGGAAAGCATACCAAACGCCTTCTTCACTATCCTATCTACCTGCAACTCCACTTTCAAAGAGCTATGAACCTACACTCCAAGGTCTCTTTGTTCAGCAACACTCCCTAGGACCTTACCATTAAGTGGAAATGTCCTGCTAAGATTTGCTTTCCCAAAATGCAGCACCCCACATTTATCTGATTTAAACTCCATCTGCCACTTCTCAGCCCATTGGCCCATCTGGTCCAGATCCTGTTGTAATCTGAGGTAACCCTCTTCACTGTCCACTACACCTCCAATATTGGTGTCATCTCCAAGCTTACTGATTATAGCCCTTATGCTCCCATCCAAATCATTTATATAAATGACAAAAATGAGATAACAAGAGTCCAGTGACAGTATGTTCCTGTTCATGAAATGGACAAGTCAAACAGATGGAGGAAATCTGGATGACGATAGAAATTGAGGCTTTGGTCAGGAAAACAAAGGAGGCATATGGCCAAAATTGGAGGTGTAGTGGACAGAGAAGAGGGTTACCTCAGATTACAACAGGATCTGGACCAGATTGGCCAATGGGCTGAGATGTGGCAGATGGAGTTTAATTCACCGTGGGTGGCACGGTGGCACAGTGGTTAGCACTGCTGCCTCACACCGCCAGAGATCCGGGTTCAATTCCCGCCTCAGGCGACTCTCTGTGTGGAGTTTGCACATTCTCCCCGTGTCTGCGTGGGTTTCCTCCGGGTGCTCCGGTTTCCTCCCACACTCCAAAGATGTGCAGGTCAGGTGAATTGGCCATGCTAAATTGCCCGTAGTGTTAGGTAAGAGGTAGATGTCGGGGTATGGGTGGGTTGCGCTTTGGCGGGGCGGTGTGGACTTGTTGGGCCGAAGGGCCTGTTTCCACACTGTAAGTAATCTAATCTAATTCAGATAAATGCGAGGTGCTGCATTTTGGGAAAGCAAATCTTAACAGGACATATACACTTAATGGTAAGGTCCTAGGGAGTGTTGCTGAACAAAGAGACCTTGGAGTGTAGGTTCATAGCTCCTTGAAAGTGGAGTCACAGGTAGATAGGATAGTGAAGAAGGCGTTTGCTATGCTTTTCTTTATTGGTCAGAGTATTGAGTACAGGAGTTGGGAGGTCATGTTGCAGCTGTACAGGACATTGGTTAGGCCACTGTTGGAATATTGCGTGCAATTCTGGTCTCCTTCCTATCGGAAAGATGTTACAAAACTTGAAAGGGTTCAGAAAAGATTTACAAGGATCTTGCTGGGGTTGGAGAATTTAAGTTATCGGGACAGGCTGGGGCTGTTTTCCCTGGAGCGTCGGAGGCAGAGGGGTGACCTTATAGAGGTTTACAAAATTATGAGGGTCATGGATAGAATAAATAGGCAAAGTCTTTTCCCTGGGGTTGGGAGTCCAGAACTAGAGGGCATAGGTTTAGGGTGAGAGGGGAAAGATATAAAAGAGACCTAAGGGCCAACTTTTCACACAGTGGGTGGTATGTGTATGGAATGAGCTGCCAGAGGAAGTGGTGGAGGCTGGTACAATTGCAGCATTTAAAAGGCATCTGGATGGGTATATGAATAGGAAGGGTTTGGAGGGATGTGGGCCGGGTGCTGGCAGGTGGGACTAGATTGGGTTGGAATATCTGACCGGCATGAAGGGTCTGTTTCCATGCTGTACTTCTCTATGACTCTATGACTGTATGAAGGTTTGCCGTTTTCCCCTGCATATGTGATGACGTTGTGGTTTCAAGGAAGTTATTTTCTTTTTTTAAGAGAACAGTTTACCAGAACCACTGGAGTTAACAGCTTGTGAGACTTTGGAATTTTTTTTTCAGTTGAAACCATAGAAGCGGGCAGAATGGTGGCACAGTGGTTAGCACTGCTGCCTCACAGCGCCAGAGACCCGGGTTCAATTCCTGCCTCGGGCGACTGACTGTGTGGAGTTTGCACATTCTCCCCGTGTCTGCGTGGGTTTCCTCCAGGTGCTCCAGTTTCCTCCCACAGTCCAAAGATGTGCAGGTTAGGTGAATTAGCCAAGCTAAATTGCCCATAGTGTTAGGTGAAGGGGTAAATGTAGGGGAATGGGTTTGGGTGGGTTGCTCTTCGGAGGGTTGGTGTGGACTTGTTGGGCCAAAGGGCCTGTTTCCACTAATCCCTAATCTAATCTAATCAATTAAAGCAGGAGGTATGGTCAGAACTCCCACAGAACCAGGATCTTTTGTTTAGCTTTCAATAGAAGCTGCTGAGCTTATCTCAAGCTCCTGCTTCTCTCTTTGCTACCGCTGAAAGCCAGAGTTCTCTTTCTCTCTTTCTCTCAGAATTGTGTTTTGACATTCATTCCTCCTGATTGGACAATTGCATGTGAGTCAATCTGTTATGTGAATTTGCCTTTTGCCAAGGGTGTATTTATCAAAGGTTGGTACATTAGAATAATTAATTCGTAATAATTACTGTGTCTATTGTTCTGTTCAGTTTTCTTTCTTTTTTCTTTTCCTTCTTTCTTTTATTGTGTTTTAACTATCGTGGATGAATAAAGTTCTTTTAATTTAAATCCAGTAATTTGACCAGTCGAATTGCATCTGGAATGCAACACCTTCCATTTACCTTTAAAATAAGAAAATGTTGTAGTCTCGACTATCTTCTGAATATTTAGAGGCTGGTTTGGTCTGGTCCATAACACCCTTTACCTGCATATATCTGCCCCAATCAACTTCTGAAAGTCCTTGCCTAATATCCTCCAAAATTGGCCTTCCTCCAATTTAGAAATTTAACTTTTAGATCATGCCTGTCATGTTCTATAACTACTTTAATATGAATGAGATTATGGTCACTGGTTCCAAACTACTCCTCGCACTGATACTTCAGTCACTTGTCCTGCCTTATATCCCAAGAGAAGGCCAAACTTTGCTCCTTCTCTAGTAGGTACATCCACATACTGAATAACATTTCCTTGTATTAACATAAACTCTTCTCCATTCAAGCCCTGAACACTACGACTGTCCCAGTCTACGTTTGGGAAGTTAAAATCCCCTACTATTACAACCATATCTGAGATCTTGTTACAAATTTGCTTCTCAATTTCCCACTGATTATTGGTTGGACATATAATACAATCCCAATAAGGTGATGATCCCTTCTTTCTCAGCTCCACCCAAATAACTTTCCTGTACGTAGTTCCAGGAATATCTTCCTAAGTACGACTGTAATCTTATTCCGAACAAAAATGCAACTCCCGCTCCTCTCTTGTCCCCTTTTCTACCCTTCCTACAGCATCTATACCCTGGAACATTAAGTTGCCAGTCCTGTCTCTCTCTCTCTCTCTCCCCCTGAGCCATATTTCTGTAATAGCTATGATATCCCAGGCCTTTGTTCTCAAACACGCCCTGAGTTCATCCGCCTTCCCTGTTAGGCCTCTTGCATTGAAATAAATGCAGTTTAGTTTACCAGTCTGACCTCGTTCTCTGCCTTGCTCCTACCTGCCTTGACTATTTGACTTGCTCCTCTTCTAAATAGTATCACCCTCAGACTTATTTCCTTTCTTACTCTAACTTTGGGCCCCACCCACATCCCTTACGACTTTAAAGCCTCCCAAGTAGCATTAGCAAATCTCCCCGCCAGGATATTGGTTCCATTCCAATTCAGGTTAAAAAACCGATCCTTCCTATACAGGTCACTTCTACCCCAGAAAAAATATCAATGATCCAAAAATTGAATCCCTGCTCCCTGCACCAGTTCCTCAGCCACACATTCATCTGCGGTGATGAAGAGGTGATGAAGATGATTGATATGGGGAAAGCAGTCGATGTTGTTGACATGGACTTCAGTAAAGCCTTTGACAAGGTCCCTCATGGCAGACTGGTACAAAAGGTGAAGTCACATGGTATCAGGGGTGAGCTGGCAAGATGGATGCAGAACTGGCTTTGTCATAGGAGACAGAGGGGAGCAGTGGAAGGATGCTTTTCGGAATGGAGGGCTGTGATTAGTGGTGTTCCACAGGGATCAGTGCTGGGACTTCTCCTGTTCATGCCCTTCATAAATGATTTGGAGGAAAATGCAGCTGGTCTAATTAGTAAATTTGGGGACAATACAAAGATTGGTGGAGTTGTGGATAGTGAGGAGGATTGTCAGAGGATACAGAGTCGAGCATCTGGTGCTGGAAAGACACAGCAGGTCAGGCAGCAGCTGAGGAGCAGAAGAATCGATGTTTCGGGCATAAGCTGTTCATTAGAGTTTTAAGGGCACTTCAACAGTCCTTGCGTAAAGATATGGATGACAATGGAATAGTGCAGGTTAGATGGACTTCAGATTGGTTTCACAGGTTGGCGCAACATCGAGGGCCGAAGGGCCTGTACTGAGCTGTGATGTTCTATATTCTAGAAAGAAACAGATCATCATGATCCTTGATCCAGAACTAGCCTCTTGTCTTGTTTCTTTTTGAGTCTGTTTGTGTACAGGATTGTTAACAAAGCTTTAATAATACAATCGTTTTAAAATTAATTTGCTGGATGTGGGTGTTGCTGGGTCAGACAGCATTTATTGTCCGTCCCTTGAGAAGGTGCTGGTCACAGATTCATGGTTTCTTTTTTCTATTGGTTATAAATTCCTGACATAACTGGCAAAATCCGAAACAGGTTGAATTTTTCTGGCAAACTTACCAAGGGAGGCAAGGTATATACTGATCATTTTGATCCTTGCCACAGTGCCCAAAATCATCTCCTTGCCCATTCATAGCTGAATAACAATAGACATGAGCAGATACTGCACCTGTCAGAGAAAGAGTGAGAGATGACAGAGATTCGACATAACAGCAACAGGCTGTTCAACTTTCAAAAGAGGTTTCTTACACCAATTTGAAATTTCTCCTATCTACTCAGTCCCAATCTCTTCAGATTTTAGAGAAACACCATTCTAAATGAAGAAGCCATCTTTAAATTTACCTCTCAACACACTTCACAGCGAAGTATTCAAATGTTTCCAATTGTCTACACACCTGGACTTGGAGAAAGTGAGCACTGCAGATGCTAGAGATCAGAGTCGATGTGTGTGGCACTGGAAAAGCACAGCAGGTCAGGCAGCATCAGAGGAAGGGGAGAATTGATGTTTTGGGCAGAAGCCCTTCATCAGGAATGTGGGGGTTGGGGTGCGGGAAGGGGGCTGAGTGATAAATAGGATAGGGGTGTGGCTGGGGGAAAGGTGGCTGGGAAGGCGATAGGAAGTAGGGGCTGATGGTGAGATGTTGGAGTGGACGTTGGAGCAGAGAGGTAGGAAAGAATATGGACAGATGGGACAGTTCAAGAGGGCATTGCTGAGTTGGAGGGTTGGATCTGGGATGAGGTGGAGGGTGGGGAATTGAGGAAACTGGTGGAATTGATATTGATCCCATTTAGTTGGAGGGTCCCAAGGTAGAAGGCATTTTTTCTCCAGGAGTCTGGTGGCTAGGATTTGGCGATGGAGGTGGCCTAGAACTTGCATGTCCTTGGTGGAGTGGGAGGGGGAGTTGAAGTGGTTGGCCACAGGGCGATGGGGTTGTTTGGTGCGTGTGTCCCAGAGATGTTCCCTGAAACATTCTATGAGTTGGTATCCTGTCTCCCCAATGTAGAGAAGACCACATTGAGAGCAACGGGCACAGTAGATGAGTTGATTGGATGTGCAGGATCCTTTAGAGCCTTGGACGGATTTACGGTGGGGAGAGGTGTGGGCGCAGATTTTACACCTCTTGCAGTGGAGAGGGAAGGTGCCAGGAGTGGAGGGTGGGTATGTGGGGGCATGGACCTAACAAGGGAGTTGCAGAGTGAATGGTCTCTACGGCATGCTGATGGGGTGGGGAGGGAATATATATCTCAGGTGGTGGGGTCTGATTGTAAGTGGCGGAAATGACAGAGAATGATGCATTGAATCTGGAGATTAGTGGGGTGGAAGGTGAGGACCAGAAAAGTTCTGTCCTTGATGTGGTTGGAAGGGTGTGGTTCAAGGGTGGAGGTACAGGAAGTGGAGGAGTTGCGCTGGAGGGCATTGCTGACCACATGGGAGGGGAAATTGCGGTCCTCGAGAAACGAGGCTATCTGGGACATTCTGGAGTGAAATTGCTCCTCCTGGGAGCAGATGTTCACCTGGACTTGCTTCTCCAGCAAGTTGGGGAGGTTTTAAACTAATGTGGCAGGGGACTGGGAACCAGAAGAGAAAACAAGTAGGCAGTGAGGTGGAGACTGGAGACTGTAAGAATCATGAAGATAGCATTAGTAAAGGCAGAGAGCAGGTGAGCACAAAAAAACAGGTGGCCTGAAGTGCATCTACTTTAATGCAAGGAGTATAGTGCGTAAGGCAGATGAACTTAGGGCTTGGATTGGTGCCTGGGAGTATGACGTTATTGCCATCACAGAGACTTGGTTGATGGAAGAGCATGATGATTGGCAACTAAAAGTTCCAGGATATAGATGCTTCAGACAAGACAGGGAGGGAAGTAAAGAGGGGGTGGAGTTGCATTGCTGGTCAGGGATGATATCACGGCTGTGCTGAAGGAGGACACTATGGAGGGCTTGAGCAGTGAGGCATTATGGGTTGGAGCTGAGAAATAAGAACGGTGCAGTTACATTGTTAGAGCTGTATTACAGGCCTCCCAACAGTGAACGCGAGGTAGAAGAACAAATAGGTAAATAGATTATGGAAAGATGTAGAGGCAATAGGGTAGTGGTGATGGGAGATTTTAATTTTCCCAACATTGACTGGGATACACTTAGCATCAGAGGTCTGGATGGGGCAGAATCTGTCAGAAGTGTCCAGGAGAGTTTTCTAGAGCAGTATGTCAATAGTCCGACGAGGGAAGGGACCATATTGGACCTGGTACTGGGGATGTTGCGGTGGGGGATTTCTTTGGGAAAAGTGACCACAACTCTGTAAGTTTTAGAATACTCGTAGATAAAGAAGAGAGTGGTCCTAAGGGCAGAGTACTAAACTGGGCCAAGGCCAATTATATCAAAATTAGGCAGGAGCTGGGAAATGTGGATTGGGGGCAGCTATTTGAAGGGAAGGCCACATTTGAGATGTGGGAGGCTTTCAAAGATAGTGCAGGATAGGCATGTCCCATTGAAGGCAAACGATAGGAAGGGCAAGATTCGTGAACCGTGGATGACGGGAGAAATTGTACAACCAGCCAAGAGGAAAAGGGAAGCGTACATAAGGTCCAGGCAGCTAAGAACAGAACAGGCCCTGAAGAATATCAGAAGAGTAGGACCAGTCTTAAACGAGGAATCAAGCGGCTAAAAGGGGTCATGTAATAACTTTAGCGAGCAGAATTAAGGAGAATCCCAAAGCATTTTATTCTTATATAAGAAGCAAGCGGGTAACTAGAGAAAGGATTGGTCCCACTAAAGGATAATGAAGGAAGGCTGTGTGTCGAACCTGAGAGAATGGGTGAGATTCTGAATGATTACTTTGTGTCAGTGTTCACTGAGGAGAGGAACATGATGAATGTTGAGATTAGAGATCGAAGTTTGATTAGTCTGGATCACGTTGACATAAGGAGGGAAGGTGTGTTGGGTATGCTGGAGGTTATTAAGGTGGACAAATCCCCCGGACTGGGTGGGATCTATCCCAGGTTGCTGAGGGAGGCAGGAGAGTAAATAGCTGGGGCTCTGACAGATATCTTTATGGCATCCTTAAACACAGGTGAGGTGCTGGAGGACTGGAGGGTTGCTCATGTTGTCCCCCTGTACAAGAAGGGGAATAGGGATAATTCGGGTAACTACAGACCAGTGAGCCTGACGTCAGTGGTGGGAAAGTTGCTGGAGAAGGTGCTGAGGGATAGGATCTATTTATATTTAGAAAAGAATGGGCTTATCAGTGATCAACAACATGGTTTTGTGCAGGGGAGATCGTGCCTTACCAACTTAATAGAGGTTCTTCTAGGAAGTGACCAAGTTGATAGATGAAGGAAGGGCTGTTGATGTCATATACATGGACTTTAGTAAGGTGTATGATAAGGTTCCACATTGTAGACTAATGGAGAAAGTGAAGTCTCATGGTGTGCAGGGTGTACTAGCAGGTGGATAAAGAACTGGTTGAGCAACAGGAGACAGAGAGTAGTAGTTGAAGGGAGTTTCTCAAAATGGAGAAAGGTGACCAGTGGTGTTCCACAGGGACCAGTGTTGGGGCCACTGTTGTTTGTGTTATACATAAATGATCTGGAAGAGGGCACTGTTGGTATGATCAGCAAGTTTGCAGAAGACACAAAGATTGGTGGAGTAGCAGAAAACATAAGGGACTGTCAGAGAATACAGGAGGATATAGATAGACTGGAGAGTTGGGCGGGGAAGGGGCAGATAGCTTTCAATCCAGACAAATGTGAGGTGATACATTTAGGCAAGACTAATTCTAGAGCAAATTCTACAGTGAACAGAAGAGCCTTGGGAAAAGTTGATGGGCAGAGAGATCTGGGAGTGCAGGTCCATTGTACCCTGAAGGTTGCTGCACAGGTGGATAGAGTGGTCAAGGAGGCATATAGTATGGTTGCCTTCATTGGACGGGGTATTGAGTATAAGAGCTGGCAAGTCATGTTAAAATTGTACAAGACATTGGTTCAGCCACATTTGGAATACTGTGTACAGTTCTGGTCACCACATTACCAAAAGGATGTGGATGCTTTAGAGAGGGTGCAGAGAAGGTTTACGAGGATGTTGCCTGGTATGGAAGGTGGTAGCTATGGAGAGAGGTTGAGTAGGTTAGGTTTATTTTCATTAGGAAAAAGGAGATTGAGGGGGGACCTGATTGAGGTTTACAAAATCATGAAGGGTATAGACAGGGTGGATAGAGACAAGCTTTTTCACAGGGTGAAGGATTCAATAGCGAGAGGTCATGCTTTCAGGGTCAGAGGTGGAAAGTTTAAGGGGGATACACGCGGCAAGTACTTCACACAGAGGGTGGTGGGCATTTGGAACGCGTTGCCAGCAGAGGTGGCAGAGGCAGGCACGGGAGATTCATTTAAGATGCGTCTGGATAAATGCATGAGTAGGTGGGGAGCAGAGGGATACAGATGGTTAGGAATTGGGCGACAGGTTTATACAGTACATTTGGATTGGCCCAGGCTTGGAGGGCCGAAGGGCCTGTTCTGGGGCTGTAAATTTTCTTTGTTCTTTTTTTATACATGGAAACATTCTGAGGAAACATGAACGCTTCCTGACTAACTGATTCATATCTTTCCACAATTATGGTGACCAGACCCAGGTGCATATCTCCCACTAAGGCTGAACCAGGGTTTTACACAAATTTATTTTAACATCCTTGTGTTTATTCTCTGCTTATAATTGTAAACCATCCGGTACCAAGGCATGCCCATTTGGTGAAGCTACATTTCATTGCAGAAAATGACGACAAGAGATAGACTGTGATGAAGTTGAAGGCTTACACTGGGCCTTTAAGAGACAGTAAATACTGTTCTGCACTGACAGCTTATAAGAACTGTCTCAGAGTCTATGGAAAATTGAAAATAGGTAACATTTGGCTGTGAAATAGATACCTGAGTTTTTTGGAGTTTTGATAACAATTCGAATTTAACCAATCAGTTTAAACTATGCCTCAGGACACTAAAACCCAGTTGAGTTTAAATTTATTGTTTTACCAATGAGACGATCCAATGTTGGGGATATAAAAATGCAGGCGTTTTGAAAATCAGACAGGGTAACTGCCATCAAGAGTGACAGACATTGAAACACTCTCTATCAAAGGTACCTTTTCATATAGAGTCATAGAGATGTACAGCACTGAAACAGACCCTACTGTCTAACTCATCCATGCTGACCAGATATCCTAACTTAGTGTTGTCCCATTTGCCAGCACCCAGCTGAAATCCCTCCAAACCCTTCATATTCATCTACCCATCCAAATGCCTTTTAAATGCTGTAATTGTACCAGCCTCCACCACTTCCTCTGGCAGTTCATTCCATAAATGCACCACCCTCTGTGTGAAACATTTACCCCTTAGGTCTCTTTTAAATCTTTCCCCTCTCACCCTAAACCTATGCCCTTTAGTTCTGGACTCCCTGACCCCAGGGAAAAGACTTTGTCTATTTATCTTATCCATGCCCCTCATAATTTTGTAAACCTCTATAAGGTCACCCCTCAGCCTTCGACGCTCCAGGGAAAACAGCCCCAGCCTGTTCAGCCTCTCCCTATAGCTCAAACCCTCCAACATCCTTGTAAATCTTTTCTTTACCCTTTCAAGTTTCACAACATTCTTCCGATAGGAAGGAAACCAGATTTGCATGCAACATTCCAACAGTGGCCTAACCAATGTCTTGTTAGAATCTTATGTTACAGATGTCTAATTTACACATTGTACATGTCACAGATCATAAAAATGTGATAGCAAATTGTTATCGCAGATCTAAGGAAAAAATTATCGACAAGATTGGATAGATTCCAATGTTTTATATATATGTGTGTGTGTGTGTGTGTAAGTGTGTGTGTGTAAATAAATTAGTATGAAATTAGATTAGTGACCTCTGTATTCCAGAGATGTAATGGGTTTAAGAATTAGAAAAAAAATGAAGCCATCTTTTCATTACGATGGCTCATTTATTTCTTAAGGGAGGGCCGGTGTGGTGAAGTTGAAGGTGTGTATTGTGCCTTTAAGAGAGAGAGTAAATGCTGTTCTGCTCTGAGAGCTTACAAGAATAGTCTCAGAGTATACTGGAAAATTGAAAATGTATAACACTTGGTTATGAAATAAATACTTGAGTTGGTTGCTGTTTTGATAATAGTTTGAATTTAACCATTCAGTTTAAATTATGCCCCAGGATACTAAAACTTAATTGAGTTTCAATTTATTGTTTTGCCAACATCAAACCAACGATATAATCCGAAGTTGGGGATTTAAAAAAGGCAAGCACTTTGAAAATCAGATGCTATCTAAAAAGAGACCCAAGATATTGAAATTCTCTCTATCAAGGGGACCTTTTCGTATGAAACATACTCACAGTAGAAAGAAAGATGATGATCCAGGGAGACCTTCAGCCGGAAGAAGACAGTTACCAAAAATGACAGCAGCTGTGTAGTTTTGGAATTAACTCAATGTAATTTTAATAAGTGTTTTATTGGAACAGTATATTGTTATAGAGTTGGAGGCAGATAATAAGCAGTTAAGAGAAAGGAGGGCCAAAAGTTGTGAACAGTTGTTGTTTAATGTTCACTTTTAGAGTTAAGGAATAACTTGATATTTTTTTCTTTAAATAGTGAAAATTGGGAGTTCTCTCACTCATTTTTTACAAGTTTACAATGTGAGATGAGTTTTCCTGGGTGTTTGGTTTAATTAACAGAGGGCTTTACCACTGTGTCATAACAGTTAGGGAGTATATCACAGCTGTGTTGAGGGAAGATATCCTGGAGGGATCTTGCAGCGAGACATTATAGGTAGAGCTCAGAAATGGGAAGGGTCCAATCACAATGCTCATATTGTACAACAGACCTTCCAGCTGCCAGTGAGAGATAGAGGAAGAGATGAGAAGATGTGAAAATAACAGGGTTGTTATGGTTGTTGATTTTAACTCCCTTAGTGCCAGGGTTTTAGATGGGTAGCAATTTGTTGTGTATCCAGTTGGGTTTTTGAAGCAGTATGTGGATAGCCTAATGAGGGTGGGGTTGTCACTAGACCTAGATTGAGCCCTGTCAGGTGATCCAAGTTTCAATGGGGGAACATTTTGGGAATAGTGACCATATTGTGTCAGTTTTCAGATACTTATTGATAAGGATAAGAGTTGATCTCAGATGAAGGTTAGAGGGAATTGAGGGAAGGCCAACTGAAACCGAATTATGCAAGAACTGGAGAATATCAATTGGGAGCAGCTGTTTGAGGGGAAATCCACATCTGACATGCGGGAATCTTTTAAAGCCCAGTTGATTAGAGTGCAGGACAGGCATATTCCTGTGAAAATGAAGGTCAGGAATGGCATGATTCAAGAACCCTGAATGACAGGGAGAATTATTAGCTCTGTCAAAATAAAAGGAATCATTCTTAAGGTCTAGGTAACTAGAAACATATAAATCCCATGAAGAATATAGACAAAGTAGGAAGGAGCTCAAGTGGGGAGTTGGGTGGGCTAAATGTCCTTAGCCAGCAGAGTTAAGGAGAATCCCAAGCCATTCTATCAATAGATTTTGGAGCAAGAGGATAGCTCGGGAAAGGATAGGCCCACTCATGGACACATGAGGGAGGTTACTTCAGTAAAGCCTTTGATAAGGTTCCACATGGTAGGCTGTTGGAGAAAATGCCGAGGCAGGGGATTGAGGGTGATTTAGCAGTTTGGATTAGAAACTGGCTTTCTGAAAGAAGGCAGCGAGTGGTGGTTGATGGAAAACATTCAGCCTGGAGTCCAGTTACTAGTGGTGTGACACAAGGGTCTGTTTTGGGACCACTGCTGTTTGTCATTTTTATAAATGACTTAGACACAGGCATTGGTGGATGGATTAGTAAATTTGCAGATGACACTAAAGTCAGTGGAGTAGTGGTCAGTGTGGAAGAATGTTACAGGTTACAGGGGGACTTGGATAAACTGCAGACGTGGGCTGAGAGGTGGCAAATGGAGTTCAATGCAGCTAAATGTGAGGTGATGCACTTTAGGAAGGATAACTGGGTCAATGGAACGATTCTTGGTAGTGTGGATGTGCAGAGGGATCTTGGAGTTCATGTACATAGATCCCTGAAAGTTACCACCCAGCTTAATAGTGATGTTAAGAAGGCATATGGTGTGTTAGGTTTCATTGGTAGAGGGATAGAGTTCCGGAGCCTTGATGTCATGCTGCAACTATACAAAACACTAGTGTGACCTCACTTGGAATATTGTGTTCAGTTCTGGTCGCCCCATTACAGGAAGAATGTGGAAGCATTGGAAAAGGTGCAGAGGGGATTTACCAGGATGTTGCCTGGTCTGGAGGGAAGGTCTTATGAGGAAAAGCTGAGAGACTTGGGTCTGTTCTCATTGGAGAGAAGAAGGTTAAGAGGGGATTTGATAGAGACATACAAGATGACCAAAGGATTAGGTAGGTTAGACAGTGAAAGACTTTTTCCTAGGATGATGACATCAGTGTGTACAAGAGGGCATAACTACAAGTTGTGGGGTGATAGATTTAAGACAGATGTCAGAGGCAGGTTCTTTACTCAGAGAGTGGTAAGGGCATGGAATGCCCTGCCTGATAATGTAGTTAACTCAGCCACATTAGGGAGATTTAAACAATCCTTGGATAAGCACATGGATGATGATGGGATAGTGTAGGGGAATGGGCTTAGATTAGTTCACAGGTGGCGCAACATCGAGGGCCGAAGGACCTGTTCTGTGCTGTATTGTTCGATGTTCTATGTGGAGTCAGAGGAAAGTAATGAAATCTTTAAAAAGTACCTTACATTAGCATTCACCAAAGAAAGGCAGGTGACGGATGCTGAGGTAAGGGAAAGGTGCGTGAATGCTTTCGGGCTGGTCAACATAATAAGGGGCAGAGATGGCACTCAGGGCAGTGGTGTGTATCAGTGTAAAGGGGCAGAGATGGCACTCAGGGCAGTGGTGTGTCTCAGTGTAAAGGGGCAGAGATGGCACTCAGGGCAGTGGTGTGTATCAGTGTAAAGGGGCAGAGATGGCACTCAGGGCAGTGGTGTGTCTCAGTGTAAAGGGGCAGAGATGGCACTCAGGGCAGTGGTGTGTATCAGTGTAAAGGGGCAGAGATGGCACTCAGGGCAGTGGTGTGTATCAGTGTAAAGGGGCAGAGATGGCACTCAGGGCAGTGGTGTGTCTCAGTGTAAAGGGGCAGAGATGGCACTCAGGGCAGTGGTGTGTCTCAGTGTAAAGGGGCAGAGATGGCACTCAGGGCAGTGGTGTGTCTCAGTGTAAAGGGGCAGAGATGGCACTCAGGGCAGTGGTGTGTCTCAGTGTAAAGGGGCAGAGATGGCACTCAGGGCAGTGGTGTGTATCAGTGTAAAGAGGCAGAGATGGCACTCAGGGCAGTGGTGTGTCTCAGTGTAAAGGGGCAGAGATGGCACTCAGGGCAGTGGTGTGTATCAGTGTAAAGGGGCAGAGATGGCACTCAGGGCAGTGGTGTGTCTCAGTGTAAAGGGGCAGAGATGGCACTCAGGGCAGTGGTGTGCTCCTCCTTCCAGCTGTGGGAGATCAGTCAGCAGTCTGGGGTCTGCCGGAGGTGGGACCAGTGACAACTCCTCACAGACTGCGTGGTTCAACTGGAGCAGCAGTTGCTCATACTGAGGACACACTAAGGATCATATATGGGGCAGAGAGTGTGATAGACACTAGTTCCAGGGATGGTGTGTTGCCTCCCTGGTATCTCAGTCAAAGACATCTTTGAGCAGTTGCATGAAACTCTCAAGGGGGAGACTGAGCAGCCAGAGGTGTTAGTGCACATTGGTACCAAGGACATGGGTGGAAAGAGAGAGGAGGTCCTGTATGCTTCATGATAAGGTCCTATGAAATGTGGCTGAACAAAGAGACCTTGGAGTGCAGGTTATGCCACTGTTTGAATATTGCGTGCAATTCTGGTCTCCTTCCTATCGGAAAGATGTTGTGAGACTTGAAAGGGTTCAGAAAAGGTTGGATGTTGCCAGGGTTGGAGGATTTGAGCTATATGGAGAGGCTGAACAGGCTGGGGCTGTTTTCCCTGGAGCGTCGGAGGCTGAGGGGTGACCTTATAGAGGTTTACAAAATTATGATGGGCATGGATAGGATAAATAGACAAAGTCTTTTCCCTTAGGGTCGGGGAGTCCAGAACTAGAGGGCGTAGGTTTAGGATGAGAGGGAAAAGATATAAAAGAGACCTAAGGGGAAACTTTTTCATGCAGAGGGTGGTACGTGTTTGGAATGAACTGCCAGAGGAAGTGGTGGAGGCTGGTACAATTGCAACATTTAAGAGGCATTTGGATGGGTATATGAATAGGTAGGGTTTGGAGAGATATGGGCCGGGTGCTGGCAGGTGGGACTAGATTAGGTTGGGATATCTTGTTGGCATGGACGGGTTGGACTGAAGGGTCTGTTTCCATGCTGTACATCTCTATGACTCTATGATTTGGTGTATCTAAATCTGGTGTGGTGTTTAATACTGCTTTGAAATTCTGAAATGCCTCCTCTTGTTGTTCTGTTCACCAAAATTTTGTGTTCTTTCACAAATCTGTTCACTGATGAAGTTTGGAACAAATTTCTGGTAGAATCCACTCAGTCCCAAACATCAAAGCTCCTCTTTCTTTGAGGATGGTCTGGAAATTCCTCAAAGCTCTTTGTCTTGGCGTTCAATGGGGTCAGCCTTCCATGACAGATGTTATGTCCCAAGAATGTCAGCCTTTGCCTTTGTGAATTCGGTTTTCTTTAAGTCTATTACGAGTTTTGCTTCTTGTAAGCCTTCAACGAGCTCAGACAAATATGCCATGTGATCTTTCCATGTCTCATTGCAACATATAAAAGGCATCTGGATGGGTACATGAATAAGAAGGGTTTGGAGGGATATGGGCCGGGTGCTGGCAGGTGGGACGAGATTGGGTTGGGATATCTGGTCGGCATGGACGGGTTGGACCAAAGTGTCTGTTTCCATGCTGTACATCTCTATGATTCTATAACTCTGTGGGTGAGATTTTAAGAGAGTACTTTGTTTTGGTATAAATCGAGAAGCATATGGAATGTAGTGATATTCGGGTGGAACATACTAATGTGCTCAGGTATTTTCAGATCAAGAAAGAAGTGGTAGAGAGGCAAGGGAGGAGATTGCTGGGGCCTTGACCAAGATCACTGTATCCTCACTCGAGTTCCCGGGGGACTGGCGAGTAGCTAATGTTGTTCCTCTGTTCGAGAAGGGAAATAGGGAAAATCCAGGAAACTATAGAATAGTGAGTCTCACATAGATGGTTGGGAAACAGTTGGAGAGAGTTCTTAGGGAAAGGATTTATGTGCATTTGGAAAATCATGACTCAATTAGGGACAGTCAGCGTGGTTCTGTGTGAGGCAGGTCATGTCTTAGTAACTTGATTGAATTTTTGGAGGAGTTGACAAAAGCCATGTGGATTCAGAGTTGGCCTGCCCATAGAAGGCAGAGGGCAGTGGTGGAAGGGGGATTTTCAGGCTGGAGGTCTGTGACTAATGGTGTTCTGCAGGGACCCGTGCTGGGACCTCTGTTCTTTGTGATATATATAAATGACTTGGATGGAATTGCAGATAGGTGGGTTAGTAAGTTTGCAGATGATACAAACATTGGTGGAGTTGTGGGCAGTGTAGAAGGTTGTCAAAGGACACAGTGGGATATAGATCAGTTGCAAGTAGGGTTGGGGGAAATGACAGATGGAGTTTAACCCGGGTAGGTGTGAGGTGCTGCACTTTGGGAGATCAAACATTAAGGAAAAGTTTACAGTTAATGGCAAGACCCTGAACAGCATTCCTGTACAGAGGGATCCTGGGGTTCAAGTACATAACTCCCTGAAAGTGGCCACAAAAGTAGGGAGGGTGGGAAAGAAGGTGTATGGCATGCTTGCCTTTATTGATTGGGAAATTGAGTACAAGAGTTAGGATGTCATGTTGCAGCTTTATCAGATTTTGGTTTGGCCACATTTAAAATATTGCTTTCAGTTCTGGACACCACATTCCAGGAAAGATTTGGAGGCTTTAGAGAGGGTGCAGAAGAGGTTTCCCAGGATGCTGCCTGGATTAGAGAGTAGAACATAGAACATAGAACAGTACAGCACAGAACAGGCCCTTCAGCCCACGATGTTGTGCCGACCATTGATCCTCATGTATGTACCCTCACATTTCTGTGACCATATGTATGTCGAGGAGTCTCTTAAATGTCCCCAATGACCCTGCCTCCACAACTGCTGCTGGCAACGCATTCCATGCTCTCACAACTTTCTGTGTAAAGAACCCGCCTCTGATATCCCCTCTATACTTTCCTCCAACCAGCTTAAAACTATGACCCCTTGTGTTAGTCATTTCTGCCCTGGGAATTAGTCTCTGGCTATCGAGTCTCTCTATGCCTCTCATTACCTTGTATACCTCAATTAGGTCCCCTCTCCTCCTCCTTTTCTCCAATGAAAAAAGTCCGAGCTCAGTCAACCTCTCCTCATAAGGTAAGCCCTCCAGTGCAGGCAGCATCCTGGTAAACCTCCTCTGAATCCTCTCCAAAGCATCCACATCTTTCCTATAATAGGGCGACCAGAACTGGACACAGTATTCCAAGTGCGGTCTAACCAAAGTTTTATAGAGCTGCAACAAGATCTTATGACTCTTAAACTCAATCCCCCTGTTAATGAAAGCCAAAACACCATATGCTTTCTTAATAACCCTGTCTGTCCATTTGGGTGGCCATTTTAAGGGATCTATGTACCTGCACACCAAGATCCCTCTGTTCCTCCACACTACCAAGAATCCTATCCTTAATCCTGTACTCAGTTTTCAAATTCGACCTTCCAAAATGCATCACCTCGCATTTATCCAGGTTGAACTCAATCTGCCACCTCTCAGCCCATCTCTGCATCCTGTCAATGTCCCGCTGCAGCCTACAACAGCCCTCTATACTGTCAACAACACCTCCAACTTTTGTGTCATCTGCAAACTTGCTGACCCATCCTTCAATCCCCTCATCCAAGTCATTAATAAAAATTACAAACAATAGAGGCCCAAGGACACAGCCCTGTGGAACACCACTCACCACTGACTTCCAGGCAGAATATTTTCCTTCTACTACCACTCGCTGTCTTCTGTTGCCCAGCCAATTCTGTATCCAGACAACTATGTCCCCTGAATCCCATTCCTCCTGACCTTCTGAATGAGCCGACCATGGGGAACCTTATCAAATGCCTTGCTGAAGTCCATATACACCACATCCACAGTTCGACCCTCATCAGCTTTTCTAGTCACATCCTCAAAGAACTCGATAAGGTTTGTGAGGTATGACCTGCCCCTCACAAAGCCGTGTTGACTGCATTTAATCAAGCCATGCTCTTCCAGATGGTCATAAATCCTATCCCTCAGAATCCTTTCTAACACCTTGCAGATGACAGACGAGAGACTGACTGGTCTGTAATTGCTGGGGATTTCCCTATTTCCTTTCTTGAAGAGAGGAATTACATTTGCCTCTCTCCAGTCCTCAGGCACGACTCCAGTGGAGAGCGAGGATGCAAAGAACTTCGCAAGTGGCGAAGCAATTGCATTTCTCGTTTCCCAAAGAAGCCGAGGACAAATCTGGTCCGGGCCTGGCGACTTGTTAATCTTAATGTTTGACAAAATTTTCAGCACATCAGCTTCCTCTATCTCTATCCATTCCAGCATGCACACCTGCTCTTCAAAGGTTTCATTCACGACAAAGTTTGTTTCTTTCGTAAAGACAGAAGCAAAAAACTCATTTACGTCTTCCCCTATCTCCCCAGACTCCACACACAAATTCCCTATGCTATCCCCGATCGGCCCTACTCTTTCTTTGACCATTCTCTTATTCCTCACATAAGTGTAAAATGCCTTTGTGTTCTCCCTAATCCGTTCTGCCAAGCCTTTCTCGTGTCCCCTCCTGGCTCTCCTCAGACCATTGTTGAGCTCCTTCCTCGCCTGCCTGTAATCCTGTAGAGCTGAGCTTGACCCTAGCTTCCTCCACCTTATGTAAGCTACCTTTTTCCTTTTGACGAGAAGCTCCACCGCTCTCGTCATCCAAGGTTCCTTTACCTTACCCCTTCTTGCCTGTCTCAGAGGGACATATTTATTCATCACTCGCAACAACTGTTCCTTAAACAGTCTCCACATGTCTATAGTGCCTTTACCATGGAACAATTGCTCCCAGTCCATGCTTCCTAAATGGGCTATAAGGAGAGGCTGGAAAAACTCAGGTTGTTTTCTGTGGAGTGGTAAAGGCTGAGGGGAGACTTGAAGAAGTCTAAAAAGTTATGAGATGCATTGATATGGTTGACAGTCAGAATATTTTTCACAGAGTTGAAATGTCTCAAACTAGGAGGCATGCATTTAAGATGAGAGGGGGAAAGTTCAAAGAAGATTAGTGGGGCAGGTTTTTTTCCACAGAGAATGGTCGGAGTCTGGAGCATGCTGCTAGGGTTGATAGTGGAGGCAGATATGTATACATGAGGCGTGTTTCAGGGACTTTTAGATCAGCACATGCAAGGAATGGAGGAATATGGAGCAAGAGTTAAGGTTAATGTGGTGTCATGTTCAGCACAACATTGTGGGTCAAATGATCCATCCCTCTGCTGTACAGTCCTAACATTTTAAAAAATTAAACAAGGTTTTTAAGGACATGACAAGAATAGGTGATAAGGAAGGACAATGGATGTTGTCTCCATGGAGGAACAAATAACTGCAGACACTGGAATCTGTACTATGTACAGATTCTGCCCCATTGTTCGACACAACATTGTGGGCCGAAAGGCTTGTTCTGAGCTGTATTGTTCTATGTTCTATGTACTGCAAACAATAAATGCAGCAGATCACAGTGGGTGACACAGCAGCCATGGAGAGAGAGCAGGCTAATATTTCGAGTATAGACAACATCATCCAAGGCCCCTCCCACCCCGGTAATGATCTCCTCCAACCTCTTCCATCAGGCAGGAGATACAGAGGCTTGAACACTCTCACCAACAGGTTCAGGAACAGCTTCTTCCTGGCTGTTATTACACTGATGGATGGACTCTCTAACCACAAATCATGCTGATCAGAGCTCTGATGCTTTCTGACCCACTGAGATTTCCAGCATTTGTTGTTTTCAGTTGTCTCCATGAAGTTTACTGAAGTATTTGATTGATTCATCCATGTATTGTGACGTGTACCGAAGTACAGTGAAAAGCTTTGTTTCTGAGCAGTGCAGGCAGATCACAGTGAGGAAGGATGTACAGATCAGAACGATTTAGACAGAGGCATACAGGTTACACTGCACAGGGCGTGGGCTCGGCGAAATCAGTAAAGGCTCCCCACAGTGAGTGTGACGTCAAAGAACAAATAGGTCAACAGATTATGGAAAGATGTAGAGGCAACAAGGTGGTGGTGATAGGAGATTTTAATTTTCCCACTTAGTGTCAGAGGTCTGGATGGGGCAGAATTTGTAAGGAGCATCCAGGAGAGTTTTCTAGAGCAGTGTGTCAACACTCTGACAAGGGAAGGGGCCATATTGGACCTGGTACTGGGGAACGAGCCAGGCCAGCTAAGAACAGAATGGGCCTTTAAGGAATATTGGGAGAGTAGGACCAGTCTTAAACGAGGAATCAAGTGGGCTAAAAGGGGTCAGGAAATACCTTTAGTGAGCAGAATTAAGGAGAATCCTGAGGCCCTTTATTCTTATGTAAGAAGCAAGAGGGTAACCAGAGAAACGGTTGGTCCACTAAAGGATAAGGAAGGAAGGCTGTGTGCCGAACCTGAGAGAACGGGTGAGATTCTCAATGATTACTTTGCATCAGTGTTCACTGAGGAACGTGAGATGAATGCTGAAATTAGAAATAGAAGTTTGTTTACTCTGGATCACGTTGACATAAGGAGGGAAGGTGTGTTGGGTATGCGAGAGGTTATTAAGGTGGTCAAATCCCCAGGACCGGGTGGGATCTATCCCAGGTTGTGGAGGGAGGCGAGAGAGGAAATAGCTGGGGCCCTGATAGATATCTTTGTGGCATCCTTAAACACAGGTGAGGTGCCGGAGGACTGGAGGGTTGCTCATGTTGTCCCCCTGTACAAGAAGGGTAGGAGCCGGGTAACTACAGACCAGTGAGCCTGACGTCGGTGGTGGGAAAGTTGCTGGAGAGGGCACTGAGGGACATGATCTATTTATATTTAGAAAAGAATGGGCTTATCAGTGATCAACAACATGGTTTTGCGCGGGAGAGATCATGCCTTACCAAGTTAATAGAGTTCTTCTAGGAAATGACCAAGTTGACAGATGAAGGAAGGGCTGTTGATGTCATATACATGGACTTTAGTAAGGTGTTTGATAAGATTCCCCGTGGTAGATTAATGGAGAAAGTGAAGTCACATGTGTGCAGGGGGTTCTAGCAGGTGGATAAAGAACTGGTTGAGCAACAGGAGACAGAGAGTAGTAGTTGAAGGGAGTTTCTCGAAATGGAGAAAGGTGACCAGTGGTGTTCCACAGGGGTCAGTGCTGGGGCCACTGTTGTTTGTGATATACATAAATGATCTGGAAGAGGGCACTGTTGGTATGATCAGCAAGTTTGCAGATGACATGAAGATTGGTGGAGTAGCAGAAAGGATAAGGGACTGTCAGAGAATACAGGAGGATATAGATAGGCTGGAGAATTGGGCGGGGAAGGGGCAGATGGGTTTCAATCCAGACAAATGTGAGGTGATGCATTTAGGCAAGACTAATTCTAGAGCGAATTATACAGTGAACGGAAGAGCCTTGGGAAAAGTTGATGAGCAGAGAGATCTGGGAGTGCAGGTCCATTGTACCCTGAAGGTGGATAGAGTGGTCAAGAAGGCATATAGTACACTTGCCTTCATTGGACGGGATATTGAGTATAAGAGCTGGCAAGTCATGTTAAAATTGTACAAGACATTGGTTCGGCCACATTTAGAATACTGTGTACAGTTCTGGTCGCACATTACCAAAAGGATGTGGACGCTTTGGAGAGGGTGCAGAGAAGGTTTACGAGGATGTTGCCTGGTATGGAAGGTGCGAGCTGTGAAGACAGGTTGAGTAGGTTAGGTTTATTTTCACTAGAAAAAAGGAGATTGAGGGGGGACCTGATTGAGGTTTACAAAATCATGAAGGGTATAGACAGGGTGGATAGAGACAAGGATTCAATAACGAGAGGTCATGTTTTCAAGGTGAGAGGTGAAAAGGTTAAGGGGATATAGGTGGCAAGTACTTTACACAGAGGGTGGTGGGTGTCTGGAATGCTTTGCCAATAGAGGTGGGAGAGGCAGGTATGGTAGATTCATTTAAGATGCATCTGGACAGATGCATGAGTAGAGTCATAGAGTCAGAGAGATGTACAGCATGGAAACAGCCCCTTCGGCCCAACCTGTCCACGCTGACCAGATATCCCAACCCAATCTAGTCCCACCCGCCAGCGCCCGGCCCATATCCTTCCAAACCCTTCCTATTCATATACCCATCCAAATGCCTCTTAAATGTTACAATTATACCAGGCTCCACCATATCCCCACACCCTTCATGATTTTGTAAACCTCCTTGTTACCCTTTTATCCTTAATGTATTTGTAAAACCCTTTGGATTTTCCTTAATTCTATTTGCCAAATCTATCTCATGTCCCCTTTTTGCCCTCCTGATTTCCCTCTTAAGTATACTCCTACTTTCTTTATACTCTTCTAAGGATTCACTCGATCTATCCTGTCTATACCTGACATATGCTTCTTTCTTTTTCTTAACCAAACCCTCAATTTCTTTAGTCATCCAGCATTCCCTATACCTACCAACCTTCCCTTTCACCCTGACAGGAATATACTTTCTCTGGATTCTTGTTATCTCATTTCTGAGGGCTTCCCATTTTCCAGCCATCCCTTTACCTGCGAACATCTGCCTCCAATCAGCTTTCGAAAGTTCTTACCTAATACCGTCAAAATTGGTCTTTCTCCAGTTTAGAACTTCAACTTTTAGATCTGGTCTATCCTTTTCCATCACCATTTTAAAACAAATAGAATTATGATCACTGGCCCCAAAGTGCTCCCCCACTGACACCTCAGTCACCTGCCCTGCCTTATTTCCCAAGAGTAGGTCAGGTTTTGCACCTTCTCTCGTGGGTAAATCCATATACTGAATCAGAAAATTGTCTTGTACACACTTAAGAGATTCCTCTCCATCTAAACCTTTAACACTATGGCAGTCCCAGTCGATGTTTGGAAAGTTAAAATCCCCTACCATAACCACCCTATTATTCTTACAGATAGATGAGGTCTCCTTACAAGTTTGTTTCTCAATTTCCCTCTATTAAGGGGGGTCTATAATACAATCCCAATAAGGTGATCATCCCTTTCTTATTTCTCAGTTCCACCCAAATAACTTCCCTGGATGTATTTCCGGGAATATCCTCCCTCAGCACAGCTGTAATGCTATCCCTTATCAAAAATGCCACTCCCCCTCCTCTCTTGCCTCCCTTTCTATCCTTCCTGTAGCATTTGTATCCTGGAACATTAAGCTGCCAGTCCTGCCCATCCCTGAGCCATGTTTCCGTAATTGCTATGATATCCCAGTCCCGTGTTCCTAACCATGCCCTGAGTTCATCTGCCCTCCCTGTTGGCCCCTTGCATTGAAATAAATGCAGTTTAATTTATTAGTCCTACCTTGTCCCTGCCTGCCCTGACTGTTTGACTCACTTCTGTTCTCAGCTCAGCAACAATAACAAAGGCAAATAGAATTTTGACGTTAATTGTGAAAGGAACAGGTGAGGTGTTTCTGCAGCTGTATTAGGCATGAGTGAGACTGTACCTGGAGAGTTGTTTTGGTCCCCTTACTTGGGGAGGGATGGAGTTGTATTGGAGGCAGCTCAGAGGAGGTTCACTGGCTTGATTCCAGAGATAAAGGGTTTATCCTATGAAGAGAGATTGAGCAGTTTAGGCCAATACATTCTGGAGTTGAGAAGAACGAGAAGAGATCAAATATAAGCTGCTGAAGGGAACTGACAAAGTAGATGTTAAGAGATGTTTCCTCATATGGGCCATTCCAGATCGATTGATTGATTGATGGATTTGATTGATTGTTACTTGAATCTAAGGACAGTAAAAAGCTTTGTTTGTGAGCAGAACAGGCAGATCATAGTAAGGAAGGACACATGGGTTATTGGGGGAAAAACAAACTTGCACACATTAAGGCATACAGGTTACACTGCACAGGGCGCTACTCAGCGAGATCAGTGAGAGCAAGATCAGCATTATTTGAGGTTAGAGAGTCCATCCATCAGTGTAATAACAGCCAGGAAGAAGCTGTTCCTGAACCTGTTGGTGAGAGTGTTCAAGCCTCTGTATCTCCTGCCTGATGGAAGAGGTTGGAGGAGATCATTCCCGGGGTGGGATGATGTTGGGAGCCTCTCTGTGGTAGTGAGCTGTGTAAATGGAGTCCATAGATGGGAGGGTGGATTCTGTGATGGTCTGGGCTGTGCACACAACCTTCTGTAGTTTGTAACGGTCCTGGGCAGAGCTGTTACCGTATCAGGCTGTGATACACCCGGACAGTCTGCTCTCAATGGTGTATCTGTAGAAGTTGGTGAGGGTCCTTATGGACATGCTGAATATCCTGAGCTGCCTGAGGAAGAAGAGGCATTGTTGTGTCTTCTTAAACATTGCATCTACGTGGGAAATCCAGGGCGGGTTATCGATTATGCCACTCTGAGGAACTTGATGCTCTTCACCATCTCAGCCTCCGCTCCGTTGGTGTAGCTGGGGGTGTGTTTACCACCTTTCTCTCTGAAGTTAATGATCGGTTCTTTCATTTTGCTGAAGTTGGGAGAGAGGTTGTTCTCATTACACCACATCACCAAGCCCTGTATCTCCCTTCTCTATTCTGACTCGTTGTTATTAGATGTCCATCCTCCCACGGTGCTGTCATCAGCGATCATGTAGATGGAGTTTGTTCAGAGTTTGGCCACACAGCTGTGGGTGTATAGGGAGTACAGGAGGTGGCTGGGAACACATCCTTGGGGGACTCCAGTGTTGAGGGTCCTCGTGGAGGAGGTGCTGTTGTCTATCCTCACTGACTGCAGTCTGTGGGTCAGGAAGCTGAGGATTCAGCTGCAGGGGTCGGAGCTGAGACCAAGGTCTTGGAGTTTTGAGATCAGTCTGGAGGGGATGATGGTCCTGAAGGTGGAACTGGAGTCAATGAGCAGGAATCTGGTGTTCTTGTTTCAAGGATGAGTGCAGGGTGAGGGAAACGATATCCACTGGGGACCTGTGACAACAGTCGGTATATTGTAGGGGATCGAGGCAGGGGGAGACTGGAGTCAATGTGGACTATGACCAGTCTCTCGAAGCACTTCATGAGAGGTCATTGTTTTAGGATAAAGAGCAGCTGGTTGAAAACAGAGATAATGAGAAATTGTTTCTCTGAAAGCATAATGAATCTATGGAATTCACTACCCAGAGTGCAGTAGATGTTGTGATAATGAGTAAATTGAAGGAGGAGATAGACAGGCTTTTAATTAATAATAGATTAAAGGCTTATGGAGAGCAGGTGGGAACATGTAGATGAGATCAGCTGGGATTGTGTCAAATGATGGAGCCAGCTCCAGGAGTTGCCTGATCCACTATACTCTTATGTTTTTACAGTTACCTCACTTGTCACAATCTGGAAATGCAGGAATTACCTATATTGTGGTCACTCATCCCTAATAGTTCTTTTATTACAAGATTGGTAATTATCCTTTTCTCATTCCAGAATATTCGATCTAAATCAAAAAGAACTACTCTGAATCTACTGTAGTCTAGCTTGGTTCACAGACCCCTTAACAGCCAAAGAATAATCTGTCTCTGAACTGTGGGGTGCATTCAAGAAGGGAATGTACAGAGAACAGGCCCAACATGGTCCAATAAAGTCAAAAGTTGGGACCATTAAATCCAGTGGCCCCTGGACATTGAGGGATCCACAGCATTGGATAAGGAGAGAAAGGAGCAGACCAAGAGCTCCAAACAGCAGGAGCCCTGGAAGTGTACAGAGGGTGCCAGAGGGAACCTCAAAAGGAAATTGGAGAGTGAAAAGGGACATGAAGATACAGTAAAGCAAAGGAAAATCCAAAGGTGTTTTACAGGTACATTAAGGGTAAAAGGAAAACGGGGGAAACAGTTGTGCCCATTAAACTGGGGCAAGGCTGGAGCACAGTGGAAATTGGTGCCTGGAGCTGGAGAATGAAGGGACGGATCTTGTGTGCAGTGTCCACTCGTGAGAAAGACAATGTGGCTATTGAAACCAAGGAGGACGTCTATGATCCCATTAATGAGCAGACAGTGAGGAGGTTCTGAGTAATCTGACAGGCTTGAGCCAAGGGAAGAACGTACAATGATGCTGAGAATAAGTATTAATTCTTCTCGGCCACAGGACTGAAGGACAGTCAATATGGTGTCATTATTCAAGGAGAGGTGATGGTGCAGTGGTGTTAGTGCTGGACTGGTAATCCAAAACCCCAGGAAATGTTCTGGGGACCCAGGTCTGAATCCCACCATGGCAGATGGGGGCGTTTGAATCCAATAATTACCTGAAATTGAGAGTCCAATGATGACTACAGAGATCTGGAGGGAAAAGGGGGAATAGGAACAGTCTTGGCAGATAAAGTAGACATTGTTTATTTGGAGGTTAGTAAAGCCTTTGACAGGATTCTGCATGGTATACTAATTAGTAAAGTTAGATCACATGGGATTCAGGGTGGATTTGGCAATTGGAATCAAATTTGGCTAAACAGTAGGAGATCGAGAGTAATGGTGGAGGGTTATTTTTTAAACTGGAGGCCTGTGACCAGTGGTGCTTCACAGGCACCGGTACTGGGTCCCCATTTGTTTGCCATTTATTTCAATGATTTAGATGAGAAAATAGAAAGCATGGTTAATAAGTGTACAGATGACACTGAGACTGGAGCTATAGTGGACAGTGAAGAAAGTTATCTGGGAATGCAGTGACATCTTCATCAACTGGGCTACTGGGCTGACGAATGGCAGGTAGAGTTTACAGAGGTAACTTTGGAAAGGTGTGAGCGATTGCATTTTGGTGGAAGAGTCAGGGGGACATGAGAAGTTGTTGGCAGATAGGATCAAGGAATACTCTGAGGCCTTCTATAGGTTCATCAGGAATAAAAGAATGACTAGAGTAAGATTAGGGCCAATCAAAGACAGAAGTGGAAAGTTGTCTGTGGAATCTGAGGATGTAGGGGAAGCCCTTAATGAATACTTTTCATCAGTATTCACATTGGAAAAGGGCAATGATATTGAGAACACAGAGACACAGGTTACAAGATTAGATGGGATTGAGGTTGATAAAGAGGAGATTTTTACCAATTTTGGAAGATCTGAAAATAGATAAGTCCCCTGGGCTGGATGGGATTTATCCTTGGAGTCTCTGGGAAGCCAGGGAGGAAATTGCTGAGCCTTTAGCTTTGATCTTTATGTCATCACGGCTGACAGGAATAGTGCTAGAAGATTGGAGGATAGCAAATATTGTTCCCTTGTTTAAGGAGGGGAGTTGAGACAACCCTGGTAATTATAGGCCAGGGACCCTTACTTCAGTTGTGGGTAAGGTGTTGGAAAAAGTTATAAGAGATAGGAATAATTTGATTATAGATAGTCAACACGGTTTTGTGAAGGGTAGGTTGTGCCTCACAAACCTTACTGAGTTCATTGAGAAGGTGACAAAACAGATGGATGAGGGTAAAGTGGTTGATGTGGTGTATATGGATTTCAGAAAGGGGTTTGATAAGGTTCCACACAGTAGGCTATTGCACAAAATAAGAAGTTTTGGGATTGATGGTGATTTAGTGGTTTGGATCAGAAATTGGCTAGCTGAAAGAAGACCCAAGGGTGGTGGTTGATGGGAAATGTTCATTCTGGAGTTCAGCTACTAGTGGGGTACAGCAAGGATCTGTTTTGGGACCACTGCTGTTTGTCATTGTTACAAATGATCTGGATATCGATGTAGAAGGTTGTGTTAGTAAATTTGTAGATGACACTAAAGTTGGTGGAGTTGTGGATCATGCCAAAGGATGTTGTGGGTTACAGAGGGACATAGATAAGATGCAGAGCTGGGTTGAGAGGTGGCAAATAGAGTTTAATGTGGAAAAGTGTGAGGTAGTTCACTTCAAAAGAAGTAACAGGAATGTATTGGGCTAAAGGTAAATTCTTGGCACTGTAGATGAGCAGAGAAATCTCGATGTCCAGGTGCATAAATCCCTGAAAGCTACCACCCAGGTTGATAGGATTGTTAAGAAGGCATACGGTGTATTGGTGTTTATTGATAGGGGGATTGAGTTTTGGAGCCACGAGGTCACGCTTCAGCTGAACAAGGCACTGGTAAGGCCGCACCTGGAGTATTGTGTGCAGTTCTGGTTACTGCATTATAGGAAGGATGTGGAAGCTTTGGAAAGGGTTCAGAGGAATGAACTTTCTGTGGAAGTGGTGGATGCAGGTACAGTTACAATGTCTAAAGACATTTGGATAATTACATTAACAGGAAAGGTTTGGAGGGATATGGGCCAAGCGCAGACAGGTGGGACTAGTTTAGTTCCCTACAGTGTGGAAACAGCCCTTTGGCCCAACCAGTCCACACCAACCCTCTGAAGAGTAACCCACCCAGACCCATTTCCCTCTGACTAATGCACCTAACACTATGGGGCAATTTAGCATGGCCAATTCACCTGACCTGCACACCTTTAGACTGTGGGAGGAAACCAGAGCACCTGGAGGAAACCCACGCAGACACAAGAGAATGTGCAAACTCCACACAGAGAGTCGCCCAAGGCTGGGATCAAACCTGGGACCCTGGTGCTGTGAGGCAGCAGTGCTAACCATTGAGCCACTGTGCCACCCCTGGTTGGCATGGAATGTTTGGACTGAAGGGCCTGTTTCCGTGCTGTATGACTCTATAACTCTAAAAGTCTATGATCAGGAAACCATTGTCAAGAAAAAAACTCTGGTTCCCAAATACCCTTGTGTGAAGGGAACTGCCCCCCTCGCCTGTCCTCTGGGGAATTGGGGGTGGGCATTAAACACTCACTTAACTATTCACATCCTGTAAATGAATATAAAAAAGGAAGCAAAGGATGAACCAGGAAATGACAGACCACTCAGCCTAACCTCGGTGGGGGGACTCCTTCGGAAGCAATTTTGAGGAATACAATTACTCTGCATTTTCAGAGACAGGGATTAATCTGGGATAGTCAACATGGCTTTGCTAAGGGGGAGGTCACATCTGACCAACTTGATTACATTTTTTGAAAATGTGAGCAAATGTGGAGATGAGGGCAATGTTTTTGATGAAGTCAACTTGGGCTTTAGATCAGATAGCACATAGGAGACTGAAAGCAATGGTAAGAGCCCATGGGATCCAAGGAATTTTACACAAATAGGATCCACAATTGACTGAGTGGCAGGGAACATGAGGTGATGATTGAGGGATGTTTTTCCAATTGGAGGTTTGAGTCCAGTGGTGTCCTACAGGGGTCAGTGTTGGGGCCCTTCCTGTTTGTGGATTGTGTAAACTAAGAAGCTAAGAACTTGGAGCTGGAATTGGCTGTTCAGTTCCTTGAGCCTGCACTGCCATTCATTACGATCATGGCTGTTCTCATATTAGCCTCAACTCAACTTTGTTGCTCCCTCTCCATAACCTTTTAACCCATTATGAATTACAAATCTGTTTATCTCCTCTGCTAGTTGGAGCCATACCTGCCACATAGGAAGATGGTTGTAGTTGTTGGAGGTGAGTCTTCTGAGCCCCAGGACATCTCTACTGGAGTTTCTCATGGTAGTGTACCAGGTCCAACCATCTTTAGTTGCTTCATCAATGACCTTCCCTCCAGCATAAGGTCAGAAGTGGGGATGTTCACCGATGATTGGACAATGTTCAGCAACAAAGAGTGGTACAATGGCTCAGTGGTTAGCACTGCTGCCTCACAACGCCAGGGACCCGGGTTTGAATCCAGCCTTGGGCAACTGCCTTGGGTAAAGAGAAGCCAGGGAACTATAGACCGGTGAGCCTGACCTCAGTGGTGGGCAAGTTTTTGGAGGGAATCCTGAGGGACAGGATGTACATGTATTTGGAAAGGCAAGGACTGATTAGGGATAGTCAACATGGCTTTGTGGGTGGGAAATCATGTCTCACAAACTTGATTGAGTTTTTTGAAGAAGCAACAAAGAGGATTGAAGAGGGCAGATCAGTAGATGTGATCTATATGGACTTCAGTAAGGCTTTCGACAAGGTTCCCCATGGGAGACTGATTAGCAATGGAATACAGGAAGAACTAGCCATTTGGATACAGAACTGGCTCAAAGGTAGAAGACAGAGGGTGGTGGTGGAGGGTTGTTTTTCAGACTGGAGGCCTGTGACCAGTGGAGTGCCACAAGGATTGGGGTCCTCTACTTTTTGTCATTTACATAAATGATTTGGATGTGAGCAGAAGAGGTACAGTTAGTAAATTTGCAGATGACACCAAAATTGGAGGTGTAGTGGACAACGAAGAGTGTTAACTCAGATGACAACAGGATCTGGACCAGATGGGCCAATGGGGTGAGAAGTGGCAGATGGAGTTTAATTCAGATAAATGCGAGGTGCTGCATTTTGGGAAAGCAAATCTTAGCAGGACTTATACACTTAATGGTAAGGTCCCAGGGAGTGTTGCTGAACAAAGAGACCTTGGAGTGCAGGTTCATAACTCCTTGAAAGTGGAGTCACAGGTAGATAGGATAGTGAAGAAGGCGTTTGGTATGCTTTCCTTTATTGGTCAGAGTACTGAGTACAGGAGTTGGGAGCTCATGTTGCGGCTCTACAGGACATTGGTTCGGCCACTGTTTGAATATTGTGTGCAATTCTGGTCTCCTTCCCATCTGAAAGATGTTGTGAAACTTGAAAGGGTTCAGAAAAGATTTGCAATGATGTTGCCAGGGTTGGAGGATTTGAGCTATAGGGACAGGCTGAACAGGCTGGGTCTGTTTTCCCTGGAGTGTCGGAGGCTGAGGGGTGAACTTATAGAGGTTTATAAAATTATGAGGGGCATGGATAGGATAAATAGACAAAGTCTTTTCCCTGGTGCCGGGAGTCCAGAACTAGAGGGTATAGGTTTAGGGTGAGAGGGGAAAGATATAAAAGAGACTTAGGGGCAACTTTTTCACGCAGAGGGTGATACGTGTATGGAATGAGCTACCAGAGGATGTGGTGGAGGCTGGTATAATTGCAACACTTAAGAGGCATTTGGATGGGTATATGAATAGGAAGGGTTTGGAGGGCTATGGGCTGGGTGCTGGCAGGTAGGACTAGATTGGGTTGAGATATCTGGTTGGCATGGACAGGTTGGACCGAAGGGTCTGTTTCCATGCTGTACATCTCTATGACTCTATGACTGTCTGTGTGGTGTTTGCACATTCCTGATGAAGGGCTTTTGCCTGAAGCGTCGATTTTCCTCGTCCTTGGATGCTGCCTGGCCTGCTGGGCTTTTCCAGCACCACTCTAATCTAGACTCTGGTTTCCAGCATCTGCAGTACTCAGTTTTGCCCAGGACATTGGTTAGGCCTTTTTTAGAATATTGCGTGCAATTCTGGTCTCCCTGTTTTAGGATGGATGTTGTGAAAATTTAAAGAGTTCAGAAAAGATTTTGAAGGATGTTGCCAGGGTTGGAGAGTTTGAGTTATAGGGAGAGGCTGAACAGGCTGGGGCCATTTTCCATGGAGCATCAGATGCTGAGGGGTGACCTTACAGAGGTTTTAAAAATCATGAGGGGCATGAATAGGACAAGGTCTTTTCCCTGGGATGGGGGCCTCCAGAACTAGAGGGCTTAGGTTTAGGGTGAGAGGGGAAAAGGGATCTAAGAGGCAACTGTTTCAAACAGAGGGTGGTACATGTATGGAATGAGCTACCAGAGGATGTGGTGGAGGCTGATACAATTACAGCATTTAAAAGGCATTTAGATGGGTATATGAATAGGAAGGGTTTGGAGGGATGTGGGCCAAGTGCTGGGATATCTGGTCAGCATGGACAAGTTGGACTGAAGGGTCTGATCCGTGCTGTACATCTCTATGACTCTATATGCACTGAAAAGTGGCAAGTAACATTTGTGCCACACAAATGCCAGTCAAAGGCGATCTCCAATAACAGACAATCTAACCACCACTGCTTAACATTCAGTGGTGTTACCATCACTGAATCACCCACTATTAACAACCTGGGAGTTATCATTGACATGAAACTCAATTGGATTCACCACATAAACACAAGGGCTACAGGTGCTGGTCAAGATGAAGGATACTGCTGGAAGTAACTCGCCACCTGACACTCCAAAGCCAGTTCACCATCAACAAGGCACAAGTCAGGAGTGTGATGGAATACTCCCCACTTACCTGGATGGGGGCAGCTCCAACAACACTCAAGATGCTTAACACCATCCAGGACAAAGCAGCCCCCGCTTGATTGGCAGCACATCCATAAACATCCACTCCCTCTACCACCGACGCTCAGTAGCAGCAGTCTGTGTTATCTACAAGATGCACTGCAGAAATTCACCAAAGATCCTCAGACAGCACCTTCCAAACCCACGACCACTTCCATCTAGAAGGACAAGGGCATCAGATACTTGGGAACACCATCCCCTTCAGGTTCCCCTCCAAGCCCCTCATCATCCTGACTTGGAAATATATCAACGTTCCTTCACTGTCACTGGGTCAAAATCCTGGAATTCCATCCCTCAGGGCACTGTGGGTCAACCCACAGCACATGGACTGCAGTGGGTCAAGAAGGCAGCTCACCCCCACCTTCTCAAGAACCACAAAATGACGATCAACAAGCATTGTGCATGTCCCACTCATGAATTTAAAAATTCACTTTCTCCCATCATCCACCGCACTCTGGGAGAGTGAATTCTACAGATTCATGCCCCTCTGAAAGGAGTAATTTCCTCTCAGCTCTATTTTAAACTTGCTGCCCCTTTATCCCAGAACGATGGTCTCTCATTCTACAATGCCCCGGATGAGGAAATATCCTTTCTACATTTACTAGGCCTGTATTTATTGGAATTTATGAGAATGAGGGGGGAGTCTCATAGCAACATATAAAATCCTGATGGGACTGGACAGGCTGGATGTGGGAAGAATGTTCCGGATGTTGGGGAAGTCCCGAACTAGGGGTCACAGTGTAAGGATAAGGGGTAAACCATTCAGGACTGAATGAGGAAGAATGTCTTCCCTCAGAGAGTTGTGAATTCTCTCTCACAGGAAGCTGTTGGGGCCAGTTCATTCGATAGATCCAAGAGGGAACGAGACATGGGCCTTGGGGTTAAAGGGATCAAAGGGAATACGGGGAGAGGGTGGGAATGGGACACTGAGACTGCATTGTGTCATGATCATGTTGAATGGTGGGGCAGGCTTGAAGGGCTGAATGGCCTACTCCTGTACTGATTTCTATGGTTCTATACTTTGTCACTTCCCTTCAGCAACTTATTGACCTGAATTAGATCTCCTCTCATTCTTCTAAATTCCAGAGTGTCGGCCTAAACTGCTCAATCTCTCTTCATAAGACAAACCCATCATTGTCTTGAATCAATCCAGTAAATCTCCTCTGAAACTGCCTCAGATACAACCACATCCCTCCTCAAGTGAGCAGATCAAAACTGTACAGTGTACACCAGGTATTGATGTATTGACAGCTTGGTATATCTCTGGTATTTAACTGGCCCTTGTGCTTCCTGAAGAAGTATTTTGATTTCCTGCTGGAACCAGTGTATCATGGACAGAATTTACTGTGATGGTTGAGCAACAGCATGAGGGAGTTGAATAAAATGGACTCACCTGAACCCCATAACTCCTCACACAATACGCTTGGAGACTGACAAGCCCCAGCACTACAGTAATATGTTCCTTCATTACACTCATAGCCATCCTTCATGAACACATTGTCAGGGCATATTGAAGAATTCCCATAACAGTATTCTTCCAAGTCACATTCCCCCATCAATGGTCGGCAAACTGTTCCCATTGGAAGAAACTGCAGAACAAAGACAGAGATGACAAGAGCTGACATTGTCACTGGGAAAATCTTGAGAAAGTGCTTGGTGTGTGGCTACCTAGATATTTAGGTGTGCTGTGTGACTTTAAAAAATTAATTCATGGGATGGAGTTTGGTAAACAACACTGTAGAATTGTCCAAGGCACTTGGATTTCAGGAAACAAGTTACTTCAGTGACTCCGTACTGTCTCTTGGTCAGTGAGACTCCTAGAGTCAGAGTCCTACAGAACAGAGACAAACCCTTCACCCCACACTGGCCCATACCAACCAAACTGTCCATCCACACTAACCCCATTTCCCTGCACTTGGCCCATATCCTTCTAAACTTTTCCTATCAACATAGTTGTCCAAATTTGTGAGGTGTGATTTCCCATGCACAAATCCATGCTGTCTACTCCTTCTCAAACCCAGTCTTTCCAAATGCATGTATATCCTGTCTGTCAGAATCTTCTCAAGTCACTTCCTCTCTCATGACCGTGAGAAGTGCTGAGGAACAGACTGTCAGTGTACCTGAAAGTAAGTCTATGAGCGTTCAGTGAGCTCCTCCATGTTTTCACATGCCATCTTGCCAAGAGGTATCCTTCTTCCCACAGTCTATTATATCCAATTACTCCACCTCACTACCTCCTATGGTGTGTGTTCAAAGTGAACCAGTTGCTAGGAGAGACTGGTCCTTTATTTTTAATACACTAACATGACATGGGGTATCACTGGCTGGGCCCAGTATTTATTGCCTGTCCCTAGGTGCCCTTTTGAAGCTGGGGGTGAGCTGCCGTCCATGTGCTGTGGGTTGACCCACAACGCCCTTGGGGAGGGAATTCCAGGATTTTGACCCAGTGACAGTGAAGGAACGGCGATATATTTCCAAGTCAGGATGGTGAGGGGCTTGGAAGGGAACTGAAGGGGGTGGTGTTCCCATGTATCTGCTGCCCTTGTCCTTCTAGATGGAAGTGGTTGTGGGTTTGATTAGATTAGATTAGATTACTTACAGTGTGGAAACAGGCCCTTCGGCCCAACAAGTCCACACCGGCCCGCCGAAGAGCAACCCACCCAGACCCATTCGCGACATTTAGCCCTTCACCTAACACTACGGGCAATTTAACACGGCCAATTCACCTAACCTGCACATTTTTGGACTGTGGGAGGAAACCGGAGCACCCGGAGGAAACCCACGCAGACACGGGGAGAATGTGCAAACTCCACACAGACAGTTGCCAGAGGTGGGAATTGAACCCAGGTCTCAGAGTGTGAGTGTGGGGAGATGGGTGTGAGAGGGGGGTGTGAGTGTGAGTGTGGGGAGATGGGTGTGTGAGTGTGGGGAGATGGTGTGAGAGGAGTGTGTGAGGGTGAGTGTGGGGAGATGGATGTGAGAGGCGGGTGTGAGTGTGGGGAGATGGGTGGGAGAGGGGTGTGTGAGGGTGAGTGTGTGTAGATGGGTGTGACAGGTGGGGTGTGAGTGTGGGGAGATGGGTGTGAGAGGGGGGTGTGCGTTGGGGAGATGGGAGTGAGAGAGGGGTGTGAGTGTGAGTGTGGGGAGATGGGTGTGAGAGGGGTGTGTTGTGTGTGTGTGGGGATATGGGTGAGAGAGGGGGTGTGGGTGTGGGGAGATGGGCGTGAGAGGGGGGTGTGAGTTTGGGCATATGGGTGTGAGGGGGTGTGAATGTGAGTGTGGGGAGATGCGTGTGAGAGGGGGTTGTGAGTGTGAGTGTGGGAAGACGGGTGTGAGAGGGGGTGTGAGAGTGAATGTGGTGAGATGGGTGTGAGGGGGGTATGAGTGTGAGTGTGGGGAGATGGGCGTGAGAGGGGGTGTGAGTTTGGGCATATGGGTGAGAGGGGGGTGTGAATGTGAGTGTGGGGAGATGCGTGTGAGAGGGGGTTGTGAGTGTGAGTGTGGGGAGATAGGTGTGAGAGGGGGATGTGAATGTGAGTGTGGGGAGATGCGTGTGAGAGGGGGTTGTGAGTGTGAGTGTGGGGAGATAGGTGTGAGAGGGGGATGTGAGTGTGAGTGTGGGGAGATAGGTGTGAGAGGGGGATGTGAGTGTGAGTGTGTGGAGATGGTAGGAGAGGGGGGTGTGAGTGTGGAGAGATGGGTGTGGGGGAGTGTGAGTGAGAGTGTGGGGAGATAGAGCGAGAGGGGGGTGTGAGTGTGGAGAGATGGGTGTGGGGGAGTGTGAGTGTGTGGAGATGGGTGTGAGAGGGGGATGTGAGTGTGAGTGTGTGGAGATGGTAGGAGAGGGGGGTGTGAGTGTGGAGAGATGGGTGTGGGGGAGTGTGAGTGAGAGTGTGGGGACTTGAGTGTGGGGGGGGTGAGAGTGAGAGTGGGATATGGGGAGTGAGGGGGGTGAGAACGTGAGTGTGGGGTGATGGGTGTGAGGAGGAGTGTGAGTGTGGGGAGATGGGTGTGAGAGGGGGGTATGAGTGTGAGTGTGGGGAGATGGGTGTGAGGGGGGTTGGGAGTGTGGGGACCTGTGTGCGAGAGAGGGGGGTGAGTGTGAATGTGGGGAGATGGGTGTTAGAGGAGGGTGTGAACGTGAGTGTGGGTAGATGGGTATGAGAGGGGGGTGTGAATGTGAATGTGGGGGGATGGGTGTGAGATGGGGTTGTGGGAATGGGGAGATGGGTGTGAGAGGCGGATGTGAGTGTGAGTTGGGGAGATGGGTGTGAGAGGGATGTGGGTGTGACACGATGTGTGTGAGAGGGGGGTGTGAGTGTGGGGTGATGTGTGTGAGGGGGGTGTGAATGTGAGTGTGGGGAGATGGGTGTCAGAGGGGCTGTGAGTGTGGGGAGACGGGTGTGCGAGGAGGATGTGAGTGTGAGTGTGGGGAGGTGTGTGTGAGTGTGACTGTGAGTGTGGGGAGATGGGTGAGGGGGAGTGTGAGATTGGATAAACGGGTGTGAGGGGGGTGCGTCAGTGTGAGTGTCAGGGGATGGGTGTGAGATGGGGTTGTGGGAATGGGGAGACGGGTGTGAGAGGTGGGTATGAGTGTGAGTGTGGGGAGATGGGTGTGGGGGGGAGTGTGAGTGTGACTGTGGGGAAATGGGTGTGAGAGGGGAGTGTGAGTGTGACTGTGGGGAGATGGGTGTGGGGGGGTGTATGAGTGTGGGGAGATGGGTGTGAGGGGGGTGTGTGAGAGTGAGTGTGGGGAGATGGGTGTGGGGGGGTGTGTGAGAGTGAGTGTGGGGAGATGGGTGTGGGGGGGTGTATGAGTGTGGGGAGATGGGTGTGAGAGGGGGGTGTGAGTGGGAGTGTGGGGAGATGGGTGTGAGTGGGAGATGCGAGTGTGAGTGTGGGGAGATGGGTGTGAGAGGGGGGGTGAATGTGAGTGTGGGGATATGGGTGTGAGGAGGGTGTGAGTGTGAGTGTGGGGAAATGGGTGTGGGGGGTGTGAGTGTGGGGAGATGGGTGTGAGAGGGGGATGTGAGTGTGAGTGTGGGGAGATGGGTGTAAGAGGGAGGTGTGAGTGTGCGGAGATGGGTGTGAGAGGGGGGTGTGAGTGTGACTATGGGGAGATGGGTTTGGGGTGTGTATGAGTGTGGGGAGATGGGTGTGAGGGGGGTGTGTGAGAGTGATTGTGGGGAGATGGGTGTGAAGGGGGTGTGTGAGTGTGGGGAGATGGGTGTGAAGGGGGTGTGTGAGTGTGGGGAGATGGGTGTGAGGGGGGTGTGTGAGAGTGATTGTGGGGAGATGGGTGTGAAGGGGGTGTGTGAGTGTGGGGAGATGGGTGTTAGAGGGATGTGTGAATGTGAGTGTGGGGAAATGGGTGAGGGGGGTGTGAGTGTGATGGGATGTGTGTGAGAGGGGGGTGTGAGTGTGAGTGTGAGGAAATGGGTGTGGGGGGGTGTGAGTGTGAGTGTTGGGAGATGGGTGTGAGAGGGGGATGTGAGTGTGAGTGTGGGGAGATGGGTGTTAGAGGGAGGTGTGAGTGTGGGGAGATGGGTGTGAGAGGGGGGTGTGAGTGTGAGGAGATGGGTGTGAGAGGGGGGTGTGAGTGTGAGTGTGGGAAAATGGGTGGGGGGGGTGTGAGTGTGAGTGTTGGGAGATGGTGTGAGAGGAGTGTGTGTGAGTGTCAGTTTGGGCAAATGGGTGTGAGAGGGGGGTGTGAGTGTGAAGAGATGGGTGTGAGAGGGGGATGTGAGTGTGAGTGTGGGGAGATGTGTGTGAGAGGGAGTTGTGAGTATGAGTATGGGGAGTTGGGTGTGAGAGGGGTGTGTGAGTGTAAGGAGATGGGTGTGAGAAGGGGTGTGAGAGGTGAGGTGGGAGTGGGGGAGATGGGTGTGAGAAGGGGGTGTGAGTGTGAGGAGATGGGTGTGAGAGGGGGTTGTGAGTGTGGGGAGATGGGTGTGAGAGGGGAATGTGAGTAGGAGTGTGGGGAGATGGGTGTGAGGGGGGTTGTGAGTAGGAGTGTGGGGAGATGGGCGTGAGAAGGGGGAGTGAGTGTGAGGTGGGTGTGAGAGGGGGATGTGAGTGTGAGTGTGGGGAGATGTGTGTGAGAGGGGGGTGTGAGTGTGGGGAGATGGGTGTGAGAAGGGAATGTGAGTAGGAGTGTGGGGAGATGGTTGAGAGGGGGTGTGAGTGTGAGTGTGGGGAGATGGGTGTGAAAGGGGGTGTGAGTGTGGGGAGATGGGTGTGAGGGGGGTGTGTGAATGTCAGTGTGGGGAAATGGGTGTGAGAGGGGTGTGTGATTGTGAGTGTGGGGAAACTGGTTTGAGGGGGGGCGTGAGTGTGACGCGATGTGTGTGGGGTGTGAGTGTGATGCGATGTGTGTGAGAGGGGGGTTTGAGTGTGGGGAGATGGGTGTGAGAGGGCGATGTGAGTGTGAATATGGAGAGGTGGGAGTAAGGGGGTTGTGAGTGTGGGGAGAGGGGTGTGTGAGTGTGAGGAGATGGGTGTGAGAGGGGATGTGAGTGTGAGTGTGGGAGATGGGTGTGAGAGGAGGTGTGAGTGTGAGTGTGGGGAAATGGGTGTGAGGGGGGTGTGAGTGTGGGGAAACGGGTTTGAGTGGGGGATGTGAGTGTGAGTGTGGGGTGATGGGTGTGAGAGGGGTGTGTGACTCTGAGTGTGGAGATGTGGGTGTGAGGGGGGCGTGAGTGTGACGCGATGTGTATGAGAGGGGAGTGTGAGTGTGGGGAGATGGGTGTGAGGGGGGATGTGAGTGTGAGTGTGGCGAAATGGGTGTGGGATGGTGTGAGTGTGACGCGATGTGTGTGAGGGGGGGTTTGAGTGTGAGTGTTGGGAGATGGGTGTTAGAAGCGGTGTGAGTATGACTGTGGGGAGATGGGTGTGGGGTGGTGTATGAGTGTGGGGGGAAGTGTGTGTGAGGGGGGTGGGAGTGTTAGTGTGGGGAGGTGGATGTGAGAGCAGGTGTGTGAGTTTGGGTAGATGGGTGTGAGGAGGGTGTGTGAGAGTGAGTGTGGGGACATGGGTGTGAGAGGGGGGGTGTGAGTGGGAGTGTGGGTAAATGGATGTGAGGGGGTTGTGAGTGTGAGTGTGGGGAGATGCGTGTGAGAGGGGGGGTAGTGTGGGGACCTGTGTGCAAGAGAGGGGTGTGAGTGTGGGGAGACAGGTGTTAGAGGGGGGTGTGAATGTGAGTGTGGGGAGATGGGTGTGAGAGGGGTGTATGAGTGTGAGTGTGGGGAGATGGGTGTGAGAGGGGTGTATGAGTGTGAGTGTGGGGAAACTGGTTTGAGGAGGGTGTGAGTGTGACGCGATGTGTGTGAGAGGGGGGAGTGAGTGTGGGGAGATGGGTGTGAGAGGGCAATGTGAGTGTGAGTATGGAGAGGTGGGAGTGAGAGGGGGTGTGAGAGTGGGGAGATGGGTGTGAGAGGGTTGTGTCAGTGTGAGTGTCGGGGGATGGGTGTGAGATGGGGTTGTGGGAATGGGGAGATGGGTTTGAGAGGCGGGTGTGAGTGTGAGTTGGGGAGATGGGTGTGAGAGGGGTGTGAGTGTGACACGATGTGTGTGAGAGGGGGGGTGTGAGTGTGAGTGTGGGGAAGCTGGTTTGAGGGGGGCTTGAGTGTGACGCGATGTGTGTGGGGTGTGAGTGTGACGCGATGTGTGTGAGAGGGGGGTGTGAGTGTGGGAAGATGGGTGTGAGAGGGCGATGTGAGTGTGAGTATGGAGAGGTGGGAGTGAGGGGGGTGTGAGAGTGGGGAGATGGGTGTGAGAGGGTTGTGTCAGTGTGAGTGTCGGGGGATGGGTGTGAGATGGGGTTGTGGGAATGGGGAGGTGGGTGTGAGAGGCGGGTGTGAGTGTGAGTTGGGAGATGGGTGTGAGAGGGGAGTGTAAGTGTGAGGGTGGGGAGATGGGTGTGAGAGGCGGGTGTGAGTGTGAGGGTGGGGAGATGGGTGTGAGGGGGGTGTGAGTGTGACGCGATGTGTATGAGAGGGGACTGTGAGTGTGAGGAGATGGGTGTGAGAGAGGGATGTGAGTGTGACTGTGGGGAGATGGGTGTTAGAGGGAGGTGTGAGTGTCGGGAGATGGGTGTGACAAGGGGGTGTGAGTGTGAGTGTGGGGAGATGGGCGTGAGAGGGAGATGTGAGTGTGGGGAGATGGGTGTGAGAGCGGGGTGTGAGTGTGGGGAGATGGGTGTGAGAGGGGGATGTGAGTGTGACTGTGGGGAGATGGGTGTTAGAGGGAGGTGTGAGTGTGGGGAGATGGGTGTGACAAGGGGGTGTGAGTGTGAGTGTGGGGAGATGGGCGTGAGAGGGAGATGTGAGTGTGGGGAGATGGGTGTGAGAGGGGGGTGTGAGTGTGGGGAGATGGGTGTGAGGGGGGTGTGAGTGTGAGTGTGGGGAGATGGGTGTGGGGGGGTGTATGAGAGTGGGGAGAAGTGTGTGAGAGGGGGGTGAGAGTGTTAGTGTGGGGAGGTGGGTGTGAGAGGTGAGGTGGGAGTGGGGGAGATGGGTGTGAGAAGGGGGTGTGAGTGTGAGGAGATGGGTGTGAGAGGGAGATGTGAGTGTGAGGGTGGGGAGATGGGTTGAGAGGGGTTGTATGAGATTGGGTCGATGGGTGTGAGGGGGGTGTTAGTGTGAGTGTGGGGAGACAGGTGTCAGAGAGGATGTGAGCGTGAGTGTGGGAAGATGATTGTGAGAGGCGGGTGTGAGTGTGGGGAAATGTGTGTGAGAGGGGGTTGTGAGTGTGGGGAGATGGGTGTGAGGGGGTAAGTGAGAGTGAGTGTGGGGAGATGGGTATGAGAGAGGGGTGTGAGTGGGAGTGTGGGGAAATGGGTGTGAGGGGGGTTGTGAGTGTGAGTGTTGGGAGATGGGTGTGAGAGGGTGATGTGAGTGTGAGTGTGGGGAGATGGGTGTGAGAGGGGGTGTGAGTGTGAGTATGGGGAGATGGGTGTGAGAGGGGGTGTGAGTGTGAGTGTGGGGAGATGGGCGTAAGAAGGGGGTGTGAGTGTGGGTAGATGGGTGTGAGAGGGAGGAGTGAGTGTGAGTGTGGGTAGATGGGTGTGTGATTGTGAGGAGATGGATGTGAGAGGGGGGTGTGAGTGCGGGGAGACGGGTTTGAGTGGAGGATGTGAGTGTGAGTGTGTGGTGATGGGTGTGAGAGGGGTGTATGAGTGTGAGTGTGGAGAAGTGGGTGTGACGGGGGTGTGAGTGTGACGAGATGTGTATGAGGGGAGAGTGAGTGTGGGGAAATGGGTGTGGGTGGGGATGTGAGTGTGACGCGATGGGTTTGAGAGGGGGTTGTGAGTGGGAGTGTGGGGAAATGGGTGTGAGGGGGGGTTGTGAGTGTGAGTGTTGGGAGATGGGTGTGAGGGGGGATGTGAGTGTGAGTGTGGGAAGATGGGTGTGAGGGGGAGATGTGAGTGTGGGGAGATGGGTGTGAGAGGGGGGTGTGAGTTTGAGTGTGGGGAGATGGGTGTGAGAGAGGAGGTGAGCATGAGTGTGGAAAGATGATTGTGAGAGGCGGGTGTGAATGTGGGGAAATGGGTGTGGGTGGGGATGTGAGTGTGAGTGTGGGGAAATGGGTGTGGGGGGGTGTGAGTGTGACGCGATGGGTTTGAGAGGGGGTTGTGAGTGTGACGGTGGGGAGATGGGTTGAGAGGGGGTGTATGAGATTGGGTAGATGGGTGTGAGGGAGGTGTCAGTGTGAGTGTGGGGAGATGGGTGTGAGAGGGTATGTGAGAGTGAGTGTGGGGAGATGGGTGTGAGGGGGTATGTGAGAGTGAGTGTGGGGGGGTGTGAGTGTGAGTGTTGGGAGATGGGTGTGAGAGGGGGGTGTGAGTGGGAGTGTGGGGAGATGGGTGTGGGGGGGTGTGAGTGTGAGTGTTGGGAGATGGGTGTGAGAGGGGGATGTGAGAGTGAGTGTGGGGAGATGGGTGTGGGGGGGTGTGAGTGTGAGTGTTGGGAGATGGGTGTGAGAGGGGGATGTGAGTGTGAGTGTGGGGAGATGGGTGTGGGGGGGTGTGAGTGTGAGTGTTGGGAGATGGGTGTGAGAGGGGGATGTGAGTGTGAGTGAGGGGAGATGGGTATGAGAGGTGAGGTGTGAGTGTGGGGAGATGGGCGTGAGAGGGAGGAGTGAGTGTGAATATGGGGAGATGGGTGTGAGAGGGGAGTGTGAGTGTGAGTGTGGAGAAGTGGGTGTGAGGGGGGTGTGAGTGTGACGCGATGTGTCTGAGAGGGGAGTGTCAGTGTAGGGAAATGGGTGTGATAGGGCGGTGTGAGTGTGGGAGATGTGTGTGAGAGGGGGTTGTGAGTGTGAGGAGATGGGTGTGAGAGGGGTGTGTCAGTGTGAGTGTCAGGGGATGGGTGTGTGATGGGGAGATGGGTGTGAGAGGCGGGCGTGAGTGTGAGTGTGGGGAGATTGGTGTGAGAGGGGAGTGTGAGTGTGAGGGCGGGGAGATGGGTGTGAGAGAGGGCTGTGAGTGTGGGGAGACGGGTGTGAGAGGGGTGTGTGAGTGTGAGTGTGCTGAGATGGGTATGAGAGGGGTGTGTGAGTGTGAGGAGATGGGTGTGAGAGGGGGTGTGAGTGTGAATGTGGGGAGATGTGCGTGAGAAGGGGGTGTGAGTGTTGGAGGGCGGGTGTGAGGGGTGTGTGTGAGTGTGAGTGTGTGGAAATGGGTTTGAGAGGGGGGTGTGAGTGTGAGTGGGGGAAATGGGTGTGAAAGGGGGATGTGAGTGTGAGTGTGAGTGTGGGGTGATGGGTGTGAAAGGGGCTGTGAGTGTGGGGGGATGGGTGTGAGAGGGGTGTGTGAGTGTGAGGAGATGGGTGTGAGAGGGGGTGTAATTCTGAGTGTGGGGAGATGGGTATGAGGGTGTGGTGTGAGTGTGGGGAGATGGGTGTGAGAGGGGGGTGTGAGTGTGAGTGTGGGGAGATGGGTGTGAGAGGGAAGTCTGAGTGTCAGGGCGGGGAGATGGGTGTGAGAGAGGGCTGTGAGTGTGGAAGACGAGTGTGAGAGGGGTGTGTGAGGGTGAGTGTGCTGAGATGGGTGTCAGAGGGGTGTGTGAGTGTGAAGAGATGGGTGTGAGAGGGGGTGTGATTGTGAATGTGGGGAGATGTGCGTGAGAAGGGAGTGTGAGTGTTGGGAGATGGGTGTGAGGGGGTGTGAGTGTGAGTGTGGGGAAATGGGTGTGTGGGGCTGAGAGTGTGACGCAATGTGTGTGAGGGGGGGGTGTGAGTGTGGAGAGATGGGTGTGAGAGGGGTGTGTGAGTGTGAGGCGATGGGTGTGATAGGGAGGAGTGAGTGTGAGTATGGGGAGATGGGTGTGAGAGGGGTGAATGAGTGTGAGTGTGGAGAGGTGGGTGTGAGGGGGATGTGAGTGTGACACGATGTGTATAAGAGATGAGTGTCAGTGTGGGGAGATGGGTGTGAGAGGGGGATGTGAGTGTGAGGGTGGGGAAATGGGTGATGGAGGGTGTGAGTGTGAATGTGGGGAGATGGGTGTGAGAGGGGGATGTGAGTGTGAATGTAGGGAGATGGGTGTGAGAGGGGGATGTGAGTGTGAGGGTGGGGAAATGGGTGATGGAGGGTGTGAGTGTGAATGTGGGGAGATGGGTGTGAGAGGGGGATGTGAGTGTGAATGTGGGGAGATGGGTGTGAGAGGGGGATGTGAGTGTGAGGGTGGGGAAATGGGTGATGGAGGGTGTGAGTGTGAGGAGATGGGTGTGAGAAGGAGGAGTGAGTGTGAGGGTGGGGAGATGGGTGTGAAAAGGGGGTGTGAGTGTGAGGGTGGGGAGATTGGGTAGATGGGTGTGAGGGGGGTGTTAGTGTGAGGGTGGGGAGATGGGTGTGAGGGGGTATGTGAGAGTGAGTGTGGGGAGATGGGTGTGAGAGGGGGATGTGAGTGTGAGTGTGGGGAGATGGGTGTGAAAGGGGCTGTGAGTGTGGGGAGATGGGTGTGAGAGGGGGGTGTGAGTGTGAGTGGGGGAAATGGGTGTGAGGGAGGTGTGAGTGTGGGGAGATGGGTTTGAATGGGGGATGTGAGTGTGAGTGTGGGATGATGGGTGTGAGAGGAGTGTGTGAGTGTGAGTGTGGGAAATGGGTGTGAGGGGGTGTGAGTGTGACGCAATGTGTGTGAGGGGGGGTGTGAGTGTGGAGAGATGGGTGTGAGAGGGGTGTGTGAGTGTGAGGCGATGGGTGTGATAGGGAGGAGTGAGTGTGAGTATGGGGAGATGGGTGTGAGAGGGGTGTATGAGTGTGAGTGTGGAGAGGTGGGTGTAAGGGGGGTGTGAGTGTGACGCGATGTGAATGAGAGGGGAGTGTCAGTGTGGGGAGATGGGTGTGAGAGGGGGATGTGAGTGTGAGTGTGGGGAGATGGGTATGAGAGGTGAGGTGTGAGTGTGGGGAGATGGGCGTGAGAAGGGGGTGTGAGTGTGAGGACATGGGTGTGAGAGGGAGGAGTGCGTGTGAGTGTGGGGAGATGGGTGTTGGGGGTATATGAGAGTGAGTGTGGGGAGATGGGTGTGAGAGGGGGGTGTGAGTGGGAGTGTGGGGAGATGCGTGTGAGAAGGGGTTGAGTGTGAGTTTGGGGAAATGGGAGTGAGAGGGAGGTGTGAGTTTGGGGAAATGGGAGTGAGAGGGGTGTGTGAGTGTGAGTTTGGGGAAATTGAGAGGGAGATGTGAGTGTGGGGAGATGGGTGTGACGGGGGATGTGAGTGTGGGGAGATGGGTGTGAGAGGGGTGTGTGAGTGTGAGGAGATGGGTGTGAGAGGGAGTGTAATTCTGAGTGTGGGGAAATGGGTGTGAGGGTGGGGTGTGAGTGTGAGTGTGGGGAGATTGGTGTGAGAGGGGAGTGTGAGTGTGATGGCGGGGAGATGGGTGTGAGAGAGGGCTGTGAGTGTGGGGAGACGGGTGTGAGAGGGGGTGTGAGTGTGAATGTGGGGAGATGTGCGTGAGAAGGGGGTGTGAGTGTTGGGAGGTGGGTGTGAGGGGAGTGTGTGAATGTCAGTGTGGGGATAATGGGTTTGAGAGGGGGGTGTGAGTGTGAGTGGGGGAAATGGGTGTGAGGGGGGTGTGAGTGTGGGGAGATGGGTTTGAATGGGGGATGTGAGTGTGAGTGTGGGATGATGGGTGTGAGAGGAGTGTGTGAGTGTGAGTGTGGGAAATGGGTGTGAGGGGGTGTGAGTGTGACGTGATGTGTGTGAGGGGGGGTGTGAGTGTGACGTGATGTGTGTGAGAAGGGGGTGTGAGTGTGAGGGTGGGGAGATTGGGTAGATGGGTGTGAGGGGGGTGTGAGTATGAGTGTGGGCAGATGGGTGTGAGAGGGGGTGTGAGTGTGAGCGTGGGGAGATGGGTGTGAGAGAGGAGGTGAGCATGAGTGTGGAAAGATGATTGTGAGAGGCGGGTGTGAATGTGGGGAAATGGGTGTGGGTGGGGATGTGAGTGTGAGTGTGGGGAAATGGGTGTGGGGGGGTGTGAGTGTGACGCGATGGGTTTGAGAGGGGGTTGTGAGTGTGACGGTGGGGAGATGGGTTGAGAGGGGGTGTATGAGATTGGGTAGATGGGTGTGAGGGAGGTGTCAGTGTGAGTGTGGGGAGATGGGTGTGAGGGGGTATGTGAGAGTGAGTGTGGGGAGATGGGTGTGAGGGGGTATGTGAGAGTGAGTGTGGGGAGATGGGTGTGGGGGGATGTGAGTGTGAGTGTGGGAGATGGGTGTTAGAGGGAGGAGTGAGTCTGAGTATGGGGAGATGGGTGTAGGTGTGAGTGTGGGGAGATGGGTGTGAGAGGGTATGTGAGAGTGAGTGTGGGGAGATGGGTGTGAGAGGGAGGAGTGAGTGTGAGTGTGGGGAGATGGGTGTCAGGGGTATGTGAGAGTGAGTGTGGGGAGATGGGTGTGAGAGAGGGGTGTGAGTGTGAGTGTGGGGAGATGGGTGTGAGGGGGTATGTGAGAGTGAGTGTGGGGAGATGGGTGTGAGAGAGGGGTGTGAGTGGGAGTTTGGGGAAGTGTTGTGAGAGCAGGTGTGTGAGTTTGGGCAGATGGGTGTGAGAGGAGTGTTAGCGTGAGTGTGGGGAGATGGGTGCGAGGGTGTGTGTGAGAGTGTGAGTGTGGGGAGATGGGTGTGAGAGGGGTGTGTGAGTGTGAGGAGATGGGTGTGAGAGGGGGTGTAATTCTGAGTGTGGGGAGATGGGTGTGAGGGTGGGGTGTGAGTATCAGTGTGTGGAAATGGGTGTGAGAGGTGGGTGTGAGTGTGGGGAGATGGGTGTGAGAGGGGTGTGTCATTGTGAGTGTCGGGGGATGGGTGTGTGATGGGGTTGTGGGAAAGGGGAGATGGGTGTGAGAGGGTTGTGTCAGTGTGAGTGTCGGGGGATGGGTGTGAGATGGGGTTGTGGGAATGGGGAGATGGGTGTGAGAGGCGGGTGTGAGTGTGAGTTGGGAGATGGGTGTGAGAGGGGAGTGTAAGTGTGAGGGTGGGGAGATGGGTGTGAGAGGCGGGTGTGAGTGTGAGTGTGGGGAGATGGGTGCGAGAGGGGTGTGTGACTGTGAGTGTGGAGATGTGGGTGTGAGGGGGGTGTGAGTGTGACGCGATGTGTATGAGAGGGGACTGTGAGTGTGGGGAGATGGGTGTGAGAGAGGGATGTGAGTGTGAGTGTGGGGAGATGGGTGTTAGAGGGAGGTGTGAGTGTCGGGAGATGGGTGTGACAAGGGGGTGTGAGTGTGAGTGTGGGGAGATGGGCGTGAGAGGGAGATGTGAGTGTGGGGAGATGGGTGTGAGAGGGGGGTGTGAGTGTGAGTGTGGGGAGATGGGTGTGGGGGGGTGTATGAGAGTGGGGAGAAGTGTGTGAGAGGGGGGTGAGAGTGTGAGTGTGGGGAGGTGGGTGTGAGAGTGGGTGTGTGAGTTTGGGTAGATGGGTGTGAGAGTGGTGTTAGTGTGAGTGTGGGGAGATGGGTGTGAGAGGGGAGTGTAAGTGTGAGGGTGGGGAGATGGGTGTGAGAGGCGGGTGTGAGTGTGAGGGTGGGGAGATGGGTGTGAGGGGGGTGTGAGTGTGACGCGATGTGTATGAGAGGGAACTGTGAGTGTGAGGAGATGGGTGTGAGAGAGGGATGTGAGTGTGACTGTGGGGAGATGGGTGTTAGAGGGAGGTGTGAGTGTCGGGAGATGGGTGTGACAAGGGGGTGTGAGTGTGAGTGTGGGGAGATGGGCGTGAGAGGGAGATGTGAGTGTGGGGAGATGGGTGTGAGAGCGGGGTGTGAGTGTGGGGAGATGGGTGTGAGAGGGGGATGTGAGTGTGACTGTGGGGAGATGGGTGTTAGAGGGAGGTGTGAGTGTGGGGAGATGGGTGTGACAAGGGGGTGTGAGTGTGAGTGTGGGGAGATGGGCGTGAGAGGGAGATGTGAGTGTGGGGAGATGGGTGTGAGAGGGGGGTGTGAGTGTGGGGAGATGGGTGTGAGGGGGGTGTGAGTGTGAGTGTGGGGAGATGGGTGTGGGGGGGTGTATGAGAGTGGGGAGAAGTGTGTGAGAGGGGGGTGAGAGTGTTAGTGTGGGGAGGTGGGTGTGAGAGGTGAGGTGGGAGTGGGGGAGATGGGTGTGAGAAGGGGGTGTGAGTGTGAGGAGATGGGTGTGAGAGGGAGATGTGAGTGTGAGGGTGGGGAGATGGGTTGAGAGGGGTTGTATGAGATTGGGTCGATGGGTGTGAGGGGGGTGTTAGTGTGAGTGTGGGGAGACAGGTGTCAGAGAGGATGTGAGCGTGAGTGTGGGAAGATGATTGTGAGAGGCGGGTGTGAGTGTGGGGAAATGTGTGTGAGAGGGGGTTGTGAGTGTGGGGAGATGGGTGTGAGGGGGTAAGTGAGAGTGAGTGTGGGGAGATGGGTATGAGAGAGGGGTGTGAGTGGGAGTGTGGGGAAATGGGTGTGAGGGGGGTTGTGAGTGTGAGTGTTGGGAGATGGGTGTGAGAGGGTGATGTGAGTGTGAGTGTGGGGAGATGGGTGTGAGAGGGGGTGTGAGTGTGAGTATGGGGAGATGGGTGTGAGAGGGGGTGTGAGTGTGAGTGTGGGGAGATGGGCGTAAGAAGGGGGTGTGAGTGTGGGTAGATGGGTGTGAGAGGGAGGAGTGAGTGTGAGTGTGGGTAGATGGGTGTGTGATTGTGAGGAGATGGATGTGAGAGGGGGGTGTGAGTGCGGGGAGACGGGTTTGAGTGGAGGATGTGAGTGTGAGTGTGTGGTGATGGGTGTGAGAGGGGTGTATGAGTGTGAGTGTGGAGAAGTGGGTGTGACGGGGGTGTGAGTGTGACGAGATGTGTATGAGGGGAGAGTGAGTGTGGGGAAATGGGTGTGGGTGGGGATGTGAGTGTGACGCGATGGGTTTGAGAGGGGGTTGTGAGTGGGAGTGTGGGGAGATGGGTGTGAGAGGGGGGTGTGAGTGGGAGTGTGGGGAAATGGGTGTGAGGGGGGGTTGTGAGTGTGAGTGTTGGGAGATGGGTGTGAGGGGGGATGTGAGTGTGAGTGTGGGAAGATGGGTGTGAGGGGGAGATGTGAGTGTGGGGAGATGGGTGTGAGAGGGGGGTGTGAGTTTGAGTGTGGGGAGATGGGTGTGAGAGAGGAGGTGAGCATGAGTGTGGAAAGATGATTGTGAGAGGCGGGTGTGAATGTGGGGAAATGGGTGTGGGTGGGGATGTGAGTGTGAGTGTGGGGAAATGGGTGTGGGGGGGTGTGAGTGTGACGCGATGGGTTTGAGAGGGGGTTGTGAGTGTGACGGTGGGGAGATGGGTTGAGAGGGGGTGTATGAGATTGGGTAGATGGGTGTGAGGGAGGTGTCAGTGTGAGTGTGGGGAGATGGGTGTGAGGGGGTATGTGAGAGTGAGTGTGGGGAGATGGGTGTGAGGGGGTATGTGAGAGTGAGTGTGGGGGGGTGTGAGTGTGAGTGTTGGGAGATGGGTGTGAGAGGGGGGTGTGAGTGGGAGTGTGGGGAGATGGGTGTGGGGGGGTGTGAGTGTGAGTGTTGGGAGATGGGTGTGAGAGGGGGATGTGAGAGTGAGTGTGGGGAGATGGGTGTGGGGGGGTGTGAGTGTGAGTGTTGGGAGATGGGTGTGAGAGGGGGATGTGAGTGTGAGTGTGGGGAGATGGGTGTGGGGGGGTGTGAGTGTGAGTGTTGGGAGATGGGTGTGAGAGGGGGATGTGAGTGTGAGTGAGGGGAGATGGGTATGAGAGGTGAGGTGTGAGTGTGGGGAGATGGGCGTGAGAGGGAGGAGTGAGTGTGAATATGGGGAGATGGGTGTGAGAGGGGAGTGTGAGTGTGAGTGTGGAGAAGTGGGTGTGAGGGGGGTGTGAGTGTGACGCGATGTGTCTGAGAGGGGAGTGTCAGTGTAGGGAAATGGGTGTGATAGGGCGGTGTGAGTGTGGGAGATGTGTGTGAGAGGGGGTTGTGAGTGTGAGGAGATGGGTGTGAGAGGGGTGTGTCAGTGTGAGTGTCAGGGGATGGGTGTGTGATGGGGAGATGGGTGTGAGAGGCGGGCGTGAGTGTGAGTGTGGGGAGATTGGTGTGAGAGGGGAGTGTGAGTGTGAGGGCGGGGAGATGGGTGTGAGAGAGGGCTGTGAGTGTGGGGAGACGGGTGTGAGAGGGGTGTGTGAGTGTGAGTGTGCTGAGATGGGTATGAGAGGGGTGTGTGAGTGTGAGGAGATGGGTGTGAGAGGGGGTGTGAGTGTGAATGTGGGGAGATGTGCGTGAGAAGGGGGTGTGAGTGTTGGAGGACGGGTGTGAGGGGTGTGTGTGAGTGTGAGTGTGTGGAAATGGGTTTGAGAGGGGGGTGTGAGTGTGAGTGGGGGAAATGGGTGTGAAAGGGGGATGTGAGTGTGAGTGTGAGTGTGGGGTGATGGGTGTGAAAGGGGCTGTGAGTGTGGGGGGATGGGTGTGAGAGGGGTGTGTGAGTGTGAGGAGATGGGTGTGAGAGGGGGTGTAATTCTGAGTGTGGGGAGATGGGTATGAGGGTGTGGTGTGAGTGTGGGGAGATGGGTGTGAGAGGGGGGTGTGAGTGTGAGTGTGGGGAGATGGGTGTGAGAGGGAAGTCTGAGTGTCAGGGCGGGGAGATGGGTGTGAGAGAGGGCTGTGAGTGTGGAAGACGAGTGTGAGAGGGGTGTGTGAGGGTGAGTGTGCTGAGATGGGTGTCAGAGGGGTGTGTGAGTGTGAAGAGATGGGTGTGAGAGGGGGTGTGATTGTGAATGTGGGGAGATGTGCGTGAGAAGGGAGTGTGAGTGTTGGGAGATGGGTGTGAGGGGGTGTGAGTGTGAGTGTGGGGAAATGGGTGTGTGGGGCTGAGAGTGTGACGCAATGTGTGTGAGGGGGGGGTGTGAGTGTGGAGAGATGGGTGTGAGAGGGGTGTGTGAGTGTGAGGCGATGGGTGTGATAGGGAGGAGTGAGTGTGAGTATGGGGAGATGGGTGTGAGAGGGGTGAATGAGTGTGAGTGTGGAGAGGTGGGTGTGAGGGGGATGTGAGTGTGACACGATGTGTATAAGAGATGAGTGTCAGTGTGGGGAGATGGGTGTGAGAGGGGGATGTGAGTGTGAGGGTGGGGAAATGGGTGATGGAGGGTGTGAGTGTGAATGTGGGGAGATGGGTGTGAGAGGGGGATGTGAGTGTGAATGTAGGGAGATGGGTGTGAGAGGGGGATGTGAGTGTGAGGGTGGGGAAATGGGTGATGGAGGGTGTGAGTGTGAATGTGGGGAGATGGGTGTGAGAGGGGGATGTGAGTGTGAATGTGGGGAGATGGGTGTGAGAGGGGGATGTGAGTGTGAGGGTGGGGAAATGGGTGATGGAGGGTGTGAGTGTGAGGAGATGGGTGTGAGAAGGAGGAGTGAGTGTGAGGGTGGGGAGATGGGTGTGAAAAGGGGGTGTGAGTGTGAGGGTGGGGAGATTGGGTAGATGGGTGTGAGGGGGGTGTTAGTGTGAGGGTGGGGAGATGGGTGTGAGGGGGTATGTGAGAGTGAGTGTGGGGAGATGGGTGTGAGAGGGGGATGTGAGTGTGAGTGTGGGGAGATGGGTGTGAAAGGGGCTGTGAGTGTGGGGAGATGGGTGTGAGAGGGGGGTGTGAGTGTGAGTGGGGGAAATGGGTGTGAGGGAGGTGTGAGTGTGGGGAGATGGGTTTGAATGGGGGATGTGAGTGTGAGTGTGGGATGATGGGTGTGAGAGGAGTGTGTGAGTGTGAGTGTGGGAAATGGGTGTGAGGGGGTGTGAGTGTGACGCAATGTGTGTGAGGGGGGGTGTGAGTGTGGAGAGATGGGTGTGAGAGGGGTGTGTGAGTGTGAGGCGATGGGTGTGATAGGGAGGAGTGAGTGTGAGTATGGGGAGATGGGTGTGAGAGGGGTGTATGAGTGTGAGTGTGGAGAGGTGGGTGTAAGGGGGGTGTGAGTGTGACGCGATGTGAATGAGAGGGGAGTGTCAGTGTGGGGAGATGGGTGTGAGAGGGGGATGTGAGTGTGAGTGTGGGGAGATGGGTATGAGAGGTGAGGTGTGAGTGTGGGGAGATGGGCGTGAGAAGGGGGTGTAGGTGTGAGTGTGGGGAGATGGGCGTGAGAAGGGGGTGTGAGTGTGAGGACATGGGTGTGAGAGGGAGGAGTGCGTGTGAGTGTGGGGAGATGGGTGTTGGGGGTATATGAGAGTGAGTGTGGGGAGATGGGTGTGAGAGGGGGGTGTGAGTGGGAGTGTGGGGAGATGCGTGTGAGAAGGGGTTGAGTGTGAGTTTGGGGAAATGGGAGTGAGAGGGAGGTGTGAGTTTGGGGAAATGGGAGTGAGAGGGGTGTGTGAGTGTGAGTTTGGGGAAATTGAGAGGGAGATGTGAGTGTGGGGAGATGGGTGTGACGGGGGATGTGAGCGTGGGGAGATGGGTGTGAGAGGGGTGTGTGAGTGTGAGGAGATGGGTGTGAGAGGGAGTGTAATTCTGAGTGTGGGGAAATGGGTGTGAGGGTGGGGTGTGAGTGTGAGTGTGGGGAGATTGGTGTGAGAGGGGAGTGTGAGTGTGATGGCGGGGAGATGGGTGTGAGAGAGGGCTGTGAGTGTGGGGAGACGGGTGTGAGAGGGGGTGTGAGTGTGAATGTGGGGAGATGTGCGTGAGAAGGGGGTGTGAGTGTTGGGAGGTGGGTGTGAGGGGAGTGTGTGAATGTCAGTGTGGGGATAATGGGTTTGAGAGGGGGGTGTGAGTGTGAGTGGGGGAAATGGGTGTGAGGGGGGTGTGAGTGTGGGGAGATGGGTTTGAATGGGGGATGTGAGTGTGAGTGTGGGATGATGGGTGTGAGAGGAGTGTGTGAGTGTGAGTGTGGGAAATGGGTGTGAGGGGGTGTGAGTGTGACGTGATGTGTGTGAGGGGGGGTGTGAGTGTGACGTGATGTGTGTGAGAAGGGGGTGTGAGTGTGAGGGTGGGGAGATTGGGTAGATGGGTGTGAGGGGGGTGTGAGTATGAGTGTGGGCAGATGGGTGTGAGAGGGGGTGTGAGTGTGAGCGTGGGGAGATGGGTGTGAGAGAGGAGGTGAGCATGAGTGTGGAAAGATGATTGTGAGAGGCGGGTGTGAATGTGGGGAAATGGGTGTGGGTGGGGATGTGAGTGTGAGTGTGGGGAAATGGGTGTGGGGGGGTGTGAGTGTGACGCGATGGGTTTGAGAGGGGGTTGTGAGTGTGACGGTGGGGAGATGGGTTGAGAGGGGGTGTATGAGATTGGGTAGATGGGTGTGAGGGAGGTGTCAGTGTGAGTGTGGGGAGATGGGTGTGAGGGGGTATGTGAGAGTGAGTGTGGGGAGATGGGTGTGAGGGGGTATGTGAGAGTGAGTGTGGGGAGATGCGTGTGAGAAGGGGTTGAGTGTGAGTTTGGGGAAATGGGAGTGAGAGGGAGGTGTGAGTTTGGGGAAATGGGAGTGAGAGGGGTGTGTGAGTGTGAGTTTGGGGAAATTGAGAGGGAGATGTGAGTGTGGGGAGATGGGTGTGAGATGGGGGTGTGTGTGTAAGTGTGGGAAAATGGGTGTGGGGGGATGTATGAGTCTGGGGAGAAGTGTATGAGAGGGGGGTGTGAGTGGGAGTTTGGGGAAGTGTTGTGAGAGCAGGTGTGTGAGTTTGGGCAGATGGGTGTGAGAGGGGTGTTAGCGTGAGTGTGGGGAGATGGGTGCGAGGGGGTGTGTGAGAGTGTGAGTGTGGGGAAATGGGTGTGAGGGGGTGTGAGTGTGGGGAGATGGGTGTGAAAGGGGCTGTGAGTGTGGGGAGATGGGTGTGAGAGGGGTGTGTGAGTGTGAGGAGATGGGTGTGAGAGAGAGTGTAATTCTGAGTGTGGGGAAATGGGTGTGAGGGTGGGGTGTGAGTGTGAGTGTGGGGAGATTGGTGTGAGAGGGGAATGTGAGTGTGATGGCGGGGAGATGGGTGTGAGAGAGGGCTGTGAGTGTGGGGAGACGGGTGTGAGAGGGGGTGTGAGTGTGAATGTGGGGAGATGTGCGTGAGAAGGGGGTGTGAGTGTTGGGAGGTGGGTGTGAGGGGAGTGTGTGAATGTCAGTGTGGGGATAATGGGTTTGAGAGGGGGGTGTGAGTGTGAGTGGGGGAAATGGGTGTGAGGGGGGTGTGAGTGTGGGGAGATGGGTTTGAATGGGGGATGTGAGTGTGAGTGTGGGATGATGGGTGTGAGAGGAGTGTGTGAGTGTGAGTGTGGGAAATGGGTGTGAGGGGGTGTGAGTGTGACGTGATGTGTGTGAGGGGGGGTGTGAGTGTGACGTGATGTGTGTGAGAAGGGGGTGTGAGTGTGAGGGTGGGGAGATTGGGTAGATGGGTGTGAGGGGGGTGTGAGTATGAGTGTGGGCAGATGGGTGTGAGAGGGGGTGTGAGTGTGAGCGTGGGGAGATGGGTGTGAGAGAGGAGGTGAGCATGAGTGTGGAAAGATGATTGTGAGAGGCGGGTGTGAATGTGGGGAAATGGGTGTGGGTGGGGATGTGAGTGTGAGTGTGGGGAAATGGGTGTGGGGGGGTGTGAGTGTGACGCGATGGGTTTGAGAGGGGGTTGTGAGTGTGACGGTGGGGAGATGGGTTGAGAGGGGGTGTATGAGATTGGGTAGATGGGTGTGAGGGAGGTGTCAGTGTGAGTGTGGGGAGATGGGTGTGAGGGGGTATGTGAGAGTGAGTGTGGGGAGATGGGTGTGAGGGGGATGTGAGTGTGAGTGTGGGGAGATGGGTGTTAGAGGGAGGAGTGAGTCTGAGTATGGGGAGATGGGTGTAGGTGTGAGTGTGGGGAGATGGGCGTGAGGGGGTATGTGAGAGTGAGTGTGGGGAGATGGGTGTGGGGGGGTGTGAGTGTGAGTGTGGGGAGATGGGTGTGAGAGGGGGATGTGAGTGTGAGTGTGGGGAGATGGGTGTGGGGGGGTGTGAGTGTGAGTGTGGGGAGATGGGTGTGAGAGGGGGATGTGAGTGTGAGTGTGGGGAGATGGGTGTTAGAGGGAGGAGTGAGTCTGAGTATGGGGAGATGGGTGTAGGTGTGAGTGTGGGGAGATGGGTGTGAGGGGGTATGTGAGAGTGAGTGTGGGGAGATGGGTGTGAGGGGGTATGTGAGTGTGAGTGTGGGGAGATGGGTGTGAGAGGGGGATGTGAGTGTGAGTGTGGGGAAATGGGTGTGGGGGGGTGTGAGTGTGACGCGATGGGTTTGAGAGGGGGTTGTGAGTGTGACGGTGGGGAGATGGGTTGAGAGGGGGTGTATGAGATTGGGTAGATGGGTGTGAGGGAGGTGTCAGTGTGAGTGTGGGGAGATGGGCGTGAGGGGGTATGTGAGAGTGAGTGTGGGGAGATGGGTGTGAGGGGGTATGTGAGAGTGAGTGTGGGGAGATGGGTGTGAGGGGGTATGTGAGAGTGAGTGTGGGGAGATGGGTGTGGGGGGGTGTGAGTGTGAGTGTTGGGAGATGGGTGTGAGAGGGGGATGTGAGTGTGAGTGTGGGGAGATGGGTGTTAGAGGGAGGAGTGAGTCTGAGTATGGGGAGATGGGTGTAGGTGTGAGTGTGGGGAGATGGGCGTGAGGGGGTATGTGAGAGTGAGTGTGGGGAGATGGGTGTGAGGGGGTATGTGAGAGTGAGTGTGGGGGGGTGTGAGTGTGAGTGTTGGGAGATGGGTGTGAGAGGGGTATGTGAGAGTGAGTGTGGGGAGATGGGTGTGGGGGGGTGTGAGTGTGAGTGTTGGGAGATGGGTGTGAGAGGGGGATGTGAGTGTGAGTGTGGGGAGATGGGTGTTAGAGGGAGGAGTGAGTCTGAGTATGGGGAGATGGGTGTAGGTGTGAGTGTGGGGAGATGGGCGTGAGGGGGTATGTGAGAGTGAGTGTGGGGAGATGGGTGTGGGGGGGTGTGAGTGTGAGTGTTGGGAGATGGGTGTGAGAGGGGGATGTGAGTGTGAGTGTGGGGAGATGGGTGTTAGAGGGAGGAGTGAGTCTGAGTATGGGGAGATGGGTGTAGGTGTGAGTGTGGGGAGATGGGCGTGAGAAGGGAGTGTGAGTGTGAGGACATGGGTGTGAGAGGGAGGAGTGAGTGTGAGTGTGGGGAGATGGGTGTCAGGGGTATGTGAGAGTGAGTGTGGGGAGATGGGTGTGAGAGGGAGGAGTGAGTGGGAGTTTGGGGAAGTGTTGTGAGAGCAGGTGTGTGAGTTTGGGCAGATGGGTGTGAGAGGAGTGTTAGCGTGAGTGTGGGGAGATGGGTGCGAGGGGGTGTGTGAGAGTGTGAGTGTGGGGAAATGGGTGTGAGGGGGTGTGAGTGTGGGGAGATGGGTGTGAAAGGGGCTGTGAGTGTGGGGAGATGGGTGTGAGAGGGGTGTGTGAGTGTAAGGAGATGGGTGTGAGAGAGAGTGTAATTCTGAGTGTGGGGAAATGGGTGTGAGGGTGGGGTGTGAGTGTGAGTGTGGGGAGATTGGTGTGAGAGGGGAATGTGAGTGTGATGGCGGGGAGATGGGTGTGAGAGAGGGCTGTGAGTGTGGGGAGACGGGTGTGAGAGGGGGTGTGAGTGTGAATGTGGGGAGATGTGCGTGAGAAGGGGGTGTGAGTGTTGGGAGGTGGGTGTGAGGGGAGTGTGTGAATGTCAGTGTGGGGATAATGGGTTTGAGAGGGGGGTGTGAGTGTGAGTGGGGGAAATGGGTGTGAGGGGGGTGTGAGTGTGACGTGATGTGTGTGAGGGGGGGTGTGAGTGTGAGTGTGGGATGATGGGTGTGAGAGGAGTGTGTGAGTGTGAGTGTGGGAAATGGGTGTGAGGGGGTGTGAGTGTGACGTGATGTGTGTGAGGGGGGGTGTGAGTGTGACGTGATGTGTGTGAGAAGGGGGTGTGAGTGTGAGGGTGGGGAGATTGGGTAGATGGGTGTGAGGGGGGTGTGAGTATGAGTGTGGGCAGATGGGTGTGAGAGGGGGTGTGAGTGTGAGCGTGGGGAGATGGGTGTGAGAGAGGAGGTGAGCATGAGTGTGGAAAGATGATTGTGAGAGGCGGGTGTGAATGTGGGGAAATGGGTGTGGGTGGGGATGTGAGTGTGAGTGTGGGGAAATGGGTGTGGGGGGGTGTGAGTGTGACGCGATGGGTTTGAGAGGGGGTTGTGAGTGTGACGGTGGGGAGATGGGTTGAGAGGGGGTGTATGAGATTGGGTAGATGGGTGTGAGGGAGGTGTCAGTGTGAGTGTGGGGAGATGGGTGTGAGGGGGTATGTGAGAGTGAGTGTGGGGAGATGGGTGTGAGGGGGTATGTGAGAGTGAGTGTGGGGAGATGGGTGTGGGGGGATGTGAGTGTGAGTGTGGGAGATGGGTGTTAGAGGGAGGAGTGAGTCTGAGTATGGGGAGATGGGTGTAGGTGTGAGTGTGGGGAGATGGGTGTGAGAGGGTATGTGAGAGTGAGTGTGGGGAGATGGGTGTGAGAGGGAGGAGTGAGTGTGAGTGTGGGGAGATGGGTGTCAGGGGTATGTGAGAGTGAGTGTGGGGAGATGGGTGTGAGAGAGGGGTGTGAGTGTGAGTGTGGGGAGATGGGTGTGAGGGGGTATGTGAGAGTGAGTGTGGGGAGATGGGTGTGAGAGAGGGGTGTGAGTGGGAGTTTGGGGAAGTGTTGTGAGAGCAGGTGTGTGAGTTTGGGCAGATGGGTGTGAGAGGAGTGTTAGCGTGAGTGTGGGGAGATGGGTGCGAGGGTGTGTGTGAGAGTGTGAGTGTGGGGAGATGGGTGTGAGAGGGGTGTGTGAGTGTGAGGAGATGGGTGTGAGAGGGGGTGTAATTCTGAGTGTGGGGAGATGGGTGTGAGGGTGGGGTGTGAGTATCAGTGTGTGGAAATGGGTGTGAGAGGTGGGTGTGAGTGTGGGGAGATGGGTGTGAGAGGGGTGTGTCATTGTGAGTGTCGGGGGATGGGTGTGTGATGGGGTTGTGGGAAAGGGGAGATGGGTGTGAGAGGGTTGTGTCAGTGTGAGTGTCGGGGGATGGGTGTGAGATGGGGTTGTGGGAATGGGGAGATGGGTGTGAGAGGCGGGTGTGAGTGTGAGTTGGGAGATGGGTGTGAGAGGGGAGTGTAAGTGTGAGGGTGGGGAGATGGGTGTGAGAGGCGGGTGTGAGTGTGAGTGTGGGGAGATGGGTGCGAGAGGGGTGTGTGACTGTGAGTGTGGAGATGTGGGTGTGAGGGGGGTGTGAGTGTGACGCGATGTGTATGAGAGGGGACTGTGAGTGTGGGGAGATGGGTGTGAGAGAGGGATGTGAGTGTGAGTGTGGGGAGATGGGTGTTAGAGGGAGGTGTGAGTGTCGGGAGATGGGTGTGACAAGGGGGTGTGAGTGTGAGTGTGGGGAGATGGGCGTGAGAGGGAGATGTGAGTGTGGGGAGATGGGTGTGAGAGGGGGGTGTGAGTGTGAGTGTGGGGAGATGGGTGTGGGGGGGTGTATGAGAGTGGGGAGAAGTGTGTGAGAGGGGGGTGAGAGTGTGAGTGTGGGGAGGTGGGTGTGAGAGTGGGTGTGTGAGTTTGGGTAGATGGGTGTGAGAGTGGTGTTAGTGTGAGTGTGGGGAGATGGGTGTGAGAGGTGAGGTGGGAGTGGGGGAGATGGGCATGAGAAGGGGGTGTGAGTGTGAGGAGATGGGTGTGAGAGGGGAATGTGAGCGTGAGTGTGGGGAGATGGGTTGAGAGGGGTTGTATGAGATTGGGTCGATGGGTGTGAGGGGGGCGTGTGAGGGTGAGTGTGCTGAGATGGGTATGAGAGGGGTGTGTGAGTGTGAGGAGATGGGTGTGAGTGTGAATGTGGGGAGATGTGCGTGAGAAGGGGGTGTGAGTGTTGGGAGGCGGGTGTGAATGTCAGTGTGGGGAAATGGGTTTGAGAGGGGGGGTGTGAGTGTGGGGAGATGGGTTTGAATGGGGGATGTGAGTGTGAGTGTGGGGTGATGGGTGTGAAAGGGGCTGTGAGTGTAGGGGGATGGGTGTGGGAGGTGGTGTAATTCTGAGTGTGGGGAGATGGGTGTGAGAGGGGGTGTAATTCTGAGTGTGGGGAGATGGGTGTGAGGGTGTGGTGTGAGTATCAGTGTGTGGAAATGGGTGTGAGAGGTGGGTGTGAGTGTGAGTGTGGGGAGATGGGACTGAGAGGGGTGTGTCATTGTGAGTGTCGGGGATGGGTGTGTGATGGGGTTGTGGGAATGGGGAGATGGGTGTGAGAGGTGGGCGTGAGTGTGAGTGTGGGGAGATGGGTGTGAGAGAGGGCTGTGAGTGTGGGGAGACGGGTGTGAGCGGGGTGTGTGAGGGTGAGTGTGCTGAGATGGGTGTGAGAGGGGTGTGTGAGTGTGAGGAGATGGGTGTGAGGGGGGTGTGTGAATGTCAGTGTGAGGAAATGGGTTTGAGAGGGGGGGTGTGAGTGTGAGTGGGGGAAATGGGTGTGAGGGGGGTGTGAGTGTGGGGAGACGGGTTTGAATGGGGGATGTGGGTGTGAGAGGAGTGTGTGAGTGTGAGTGTGGGAAATGGGTGTGAGGGGGTGTGAGTGTGACGCGATGTGTGTGAGGAGGGTGTGAGTGTGGAGAGATGGGTGTGAGAGGGGTGTGTGAGTGTGAGGCGATGGGTGTGATAGGGAGGAGTGAGTGTGAGTATGGGGAGATGGGTGTGAGAGGGGTGTATGAGTGTGAGTGTGGAGAAGTGGGTGTGAGGGGGGTGTGAGTGTGACGCGATGTGAATGAGAGGGGAGTGTCAGTGTGGGGAGATGGGTGTGAGAGGGGGATGTGAGTGTGAGGGTGGGGAAATGGGTGATGGAGGGTGTGAGTGTGAGGAGATGTGTGTGAGAAGGGGGTGTGAGTGTGAGGGTGGGGAGATGGGTGTGAAAAGGGGGTGTGAGTGTGAGGGTGGGGAGATGGGTGTTGGGGGTATGTGAGAGTGAGTGTGGGGAGATAGGTGTGAGGGGTATGTGAGAGTGAGTGTTGGCAGATGGGTGTGGGGGGGTGTGAGTGTGAGTGTGGGGAAATGGGTGTGAGGGGGGTTGTGAGTGTGAGTGTTGGCAGATGGGTGTGGGGGGGTGTGAGTGTGAGTGTGGGGAGATGGGTGTGGGAGGGTGTGAGTGTGACGCGATGTGTGTGAGAGGGGGGTGTGAGTGTGAGGGTGGGGAGATGGGGTAGATGGGTGTGAGGGGGGTGTTAGTGTGAGTGTTGGCAGATGGGTGTTAGAGGGAGGTGTGAGTGTTGGGAGATGGGTGTGACAGGGGGATGTGAGTGTGAGTGTGGGGAAATGGGTGTGAGGGGGAGTGTGAGTCTGGGGAGAAGTGTATGAGAGGTGTGTGGGAGTGTTATTGTGAGGAGGTGGGTGTGAGAGCGGGTGTGTGAGTTTAGGCAGATGGGTGTGAGAGGGTGTGTGAGAGTGTGAGTGTGGGGAGATGGGTGAGAGAGGGGCTGTGAGTGTGGGGAGATGGGTGTGAGAGGGGTGTGTCAGTGTGAGTGTCGGGGGATGGGAGTGTGATGGGGTTGTGGGAATGGGGAGATGGGTGTGAGAGGCGGGCGTGAGTGTGGGGAGATGGGTGTGAGAGGGGTGTGTCAGTGTGAGTGTCGGGGGATGGGAGTGTGATGGGGTTGTGGGAATGGGGAGATGGGTGTGAGAGGCGGGCGTGAGTGTGGGGAGATGGGTGTGAGAGGGGTGTGTCAGTGTGAGTGTCGGGGGATGGGAGTGTGATGGGGTTGTGGAAATGGGGAGATGGGTGTGAGAGGCGGGCGTGAGTGTGGGGAGATGGGTGTGAGAGGGGAATGTGAGTGTGAGGGCGGGGAGATGAGTGTGAGATAGGGGTGTGAGTGTGGGGAGACAGGTGTGAGAGGGGTGTGTGAGGGTGAGTGTGCTGAGATGGGTGTGAGAGGGGTGCGTGAGTGTGAGGAGATGAGTGTGAGAGGGGGTGTGAGTGTGAATGTGGGGAGATGTGCGTGAGAAGGGGTTGTGATTGTTGGGAGATGGGTGTGAGGGGGGGTGTGAATGTCAGTGTGGGGATAATGGGTGTGAGAGGGGTGTGCGAGTGTGGGGAAATAGGTGTGGCGGGGGTATGAGTGTGATGCGATGTGTGTGAGAGGGGAGTGTGAGTGTGAGGGTGGGGAGATGGGGTAGATGGGTGTGAGGGGGGTGTTAGTGTGAGTGTGGGGAGATGGGTGTGAGAGGGAGGTGTGAGTGTCGGGAGATGGGATGCAACAGGGGGATGTGAGTGTGAGTGTGGGGAGATGGGTGTGGGGGGGTGTATGACTGTGGGGAGGTGGGTGTGAGAGGGGATTGTGAGTGTGAGTGTGGGGAGAAGTGTGAGAGGGGTGTGTGAGAGTGAGTGTGGGGAGATGGGTGTGAGAAGGGGCTGTGAGTGTTTGGGTAGATGGGTGTGAGAAGGGAATGTGAGTGTGAGGAGATGGGTGTGAGAGGGGGATGTGAGTGTGAGTGTGGGGTGATAGGTGTGAGAGGGGTGTGTGAGTGTGGAGAAGTGGGTGTGAGGGGGATGTGAGTGTGACACGATGTGTATGAGAAGGGAATGTGAGTGTGAGGAGATGGGTGTGAGAGGGGGATGTGAGTGTGAGTGTGGGGAAATGGTTGTGGGAGGGTGTGAGTGTGACGCGATGTGTGTGAGAGGGGGGGTGTGAGTGTGAGGGTGGGGGGATGGGTGTGAGGGGATATGTGAGAGTGAGTGAGGGGAGATGGGTGTGAGAGGGGGGTGTGAGTGGGAGTGAGGGGAGATGGGTGTGAGAGGGGGTGTGAGTGGGAGTGTGGGGAGATGGGTGTGAGAGGGGGTGTGAGTGTGAATGTGGGGAATTGGGTGTGAGGGGGGTTGTGAGTGTAAGTGTTGGGAGATGGGTGTTAGAGGGAGGTGTGAGTGGGAGTGTGGGGAGATGGGTGTGAGAAAGGGGTGTGAGTGTGAGGAGATGGGTGCGAGAGGGGGATGTGAGTGTGAGTGTGGGGTGATGCTTATGAAAGGGGTGTGTGAGTGTGAGTGTAGGAAAATGGGTGTGAGGGGGGTGTGAGTGTGACACGATGTGTGTGAGGGGGGTGTAAGTGTGGGGAGAAGGGTGTGAGAGGGGGTTGTGAGTGTGAGTGTGGAGGTGGGAGTGAGAGGGGGTGTGAATGTGGGGAGATGGGTGTGAGAGGGGTATGTCAGTGTGAGTGTCGGGGGATGGGAGTGTGATGGGGTTGTGGAAATGGGGAGATGGGTGTGAGAGGCGGGCGTGAGTGTGGGGAGATGGGTGTGAGAGGGGAATGTGAGTGTGAGGGCGGGGAGATGAGTGTGAGATAGGGGTGTGAGTGTGGGGAGACAGGTGTGAGAGGGGTGTGTGAGGGTGAGTGTGCTGAGATGGGTGTGAGAGGGGTGCGTGAGTGTGAGGAGATGAGTGTGAGAGGGGGTGTGAGTGTGAATGTGGGGAGATGTGCGTGAGAAGGGGTTGTGATTGTTGGGAGATGGGTGTGAGGGAGGGTGTGAATGTCAGTGTGGGGATAATGGGTGTGAGAGGGGTGTGCGAGTGTGGGGAAATAGGTGTGGCGGGGGTATGAGTGTGATGCGATGTGTGTGAGAGGGGAGTGTGAGTGTGAGGGTGGGGAGATGGGGTAGATGGGTGTGAGGGGGGTGTTAGTGTGAGTGTGGGGAGATGGGTGTGAGAGGGAGGTGTGAGTGTCGGGAGATGGGATGCAACAGGGGGATGTGAGTGTGAGTGTGGGGAGATGGGTGTGGGGGGGTGTATGACTGTGGGGAGGTGGGTGTGAGAGGGGATTGTGAGTGTGAGTGTGGGGAGAAGTGTGAGAGGGGTGTGTGAGAGTGAGTGTGGGGAGATGGGTGTGAGAAGGGGCTGTGAGTGTTTGGGTAGATGGGTGTGAGGGGAGTGTGCGTGAGTGTGAGTGTGGGGAAATGGGTGTGAGGGGGTGTGAGTGTGAGTGAGGGGAGATGGGTGTGAGAAGGGTTTGTGAGTGTGAGTGTGGGGAGATGGGTGAGAGAGGGGCTGAGAGTGTGGGGAGATGGGTGTGAGGGGGAGTGTGAGTGTGTGTGGGGAGATGGGTGTGAGTGTGAGTGTGGGGAGATGGGCGTAAGAAGGGGGTGTGAGTGTGGGGAGATGGGTGTGAGAAGGGGGTGTGAGTGTGGGGAGATGGGTGTGAGAAGGGGGTGTGAGTGTGGGGAGATGGGTGTGAGGGGGGTGTGTGAGTGTGGGGAGATGGGTGTGAGGGGGGTGTGTGAGTGTGAGTGTGGGGAAATGGGTGTGAGAGGGGGGTGTGAGTGTGAGTGTGGGGAAATGGGTGTGAGAGGGGGGTGTGAGTGTGGGGAGACGGGTTTGAGTGGAGGATGTCAGTGTGAGTGTGGGGTAATAGGTGTGAGAGGGGTGTGTGAGTGTGGAGAAGTGGGTGTGAGGGGGATGTGAGTGTGACACGATGTGTATGAGAAGGGAATGTGAGTGTGAGGAGATGGGTGTGAGAGGGGGATGTGAGTGTGAGTGTGGGGTGATAGGTGTGAGAGGGGTGTGTGAGTGTGGAGAAGTGGGTGTGAGGGGGATGTGAGTGTGACACGATGTGTATGAGAAGGGAATGTGAGTGTGAGGAGATGGGTGTGAGAGGGGGATGTGAGTGTGAGTGTGGGGAAATGGTTGTGGGAGGGTGTGAGTGTGACGCGATGTGTGTGAGAGGGGGGGTGTGAGTGTGAGGGTGGGGGGATGAGTGTGAGGGGATATGTGAGAGTGAGTGAGGGGAGATGGGTGTGAGAGGGGGGTGTGAGTGGGAGTGAGGGGAGATGGGTGTGAGAGGGGGTGTGAGTGTGAATGTGGGGAATTGGGTGTGAGGGGGGTTGTGAGTGTAAGTGTTGGGAGATGGGTGTTAGAGGGAGGTGTGAGTGGGAGTGTGGGGAGATGGGTGTGAGAAAGGGGTGTGAGTGTGAGGAGATGGGTGCGAGAGGGGGATGTGAGTGTGAGTGTGGGGTGATGCTTATGAAAGGGGTGTGTGAGTGTGAGTGTAGGAAAATGGGTGTGAGGGGGGTGTGAGTGTGACACGATGTGTGTGAGGGGGGTGTAAGTGTGGGGAGAAGGGTGTGAGAGGGGGTTGTGAGTGTGAGTGTGGAGGTGGGAGTGAGAGGGGGTGTGAATGTGGGGAGATGGGTGTGAGAGGGGTATGTCAGTGTGAGTGTAGGGGGATGAGTGTGAGATGGGGTTGTGGGAATGGGGAGATGGGTCTGAGAGACAGGTGTGAGTGTGTGTGGAGATTGGTGTGAGAGGGGAGTGTGAGTGTGAGGGCGGTGAGATGGATGTGAGAGGGGGGGTGTGAGTGTGGGGAGACAGTGTGAGAGGTGTGTGTGAGGGTGAGTGTGGGTAGATGGGTGTGAGAGGAGAGTGTGAGTGTGGGTTAGATGGGTGAGATAGGGGTTTGAGAGTGAGTGTGGAGAAATGGGTGTGAGAGGGGTGTGTGAGTGTAAGGGTCGGGAGACAGGTGTGAGAGGGGATGTTAGTGTGTGTGTGGGAAGATGTGTGTGAGAGAGACGGGTGTGAGTGTGAAGAGATGGGTGTGACAGGGGTGAGTGTGGGTAGATTAGTGTTGCGAGAGGGGTGAGAGTTTGGGTGTGGGGAGACAGGTGTGAGAGAGGGTGTAAGTGAGAGTGTGGGTGTGGGGAGACAGGTGTGAGAGAGGGTGTGAGTGTGAGTGTGGGGAGACAGGTGTGAGGGGGTGTGAGTGTGGAGAGATGGGTGTGGGGGGTGTGAGTCTGAGTGTGGGGAGAGGGGTGTGAGATGGGGGTGTGAGCGTGAGTGTGGGGAGATGGGTGTGAGATGGGGATGTGATTGTGGGGAGATAGGTGTGAAACGGGGGTGTGAGTGTCAGTGTGGGGAGATGGGTGTGAGATGGGGGTGTGAGTGTGAGTGTGGGGTGATGGTGTGAGATGGGGATGTGATTGTGGGGAGATGGTTGTGAGGGGGTTGTGTGAGTGTGAGTGTGGGGAGACGGGTTTGAGCGGGGGTGTGAGTGGGAGTGTGGGGAGACGGGTGTGAGAGGGGTTGGAGAGTGAGTGTGGGGAGACGGGTTTGAGCGGGGGTGTGAGTGCGAGTGTGGGGTGACGGGTTTGAGCGGGGGTGTGAGTGCGAGTGTGGGGTGACGGGTTTGAGCGGGGGTGTGAGTGCGAGTGTGGGGTGACGGGTTTGAGCGGGGGTGTGAGTGGGAGTGTGGGGAGACGGGTGTGAGAGGGGTTGGAGAGTGAGTGTGGGGAAATGGATGTAGTGTGAGGGTGGGGTGACAGGTGTGAGGGGGATGTGAGCGTGAGTGGGGAAAGATGGTTGTGAGAGAGGAGTGTGAGTGTGAGGAGATGGGTGTGAGAGGGGGTGTGTGAGTGTGGGATGATGGGTGGGAGAGAGGGGTGTGAGTGTGAGTGTGGGGAGACGGGTGTGAGAGTGGGTGTGTGTGTGAGGCAATGGGTATAAGGGGGGGTGTGAGTGTGGCGAGATGGGTATGAGGGGGGTGTGTGAGTCTGAGTGTGGGGAGATGGGTGTGAGGGGGGCGTGAGTGTGAGTGTGGGGAGATGGGTGTGAAACGGGGGTGTGAGTGTGAGTATGCAGAGTTGGGTGTGCTGGAGCCTGAGTGTATGGGGATGGATGTGTGATGGGGGTGTGTGTGTGAATGCAGGGGGATGGGTGTGAAATGGGGGTGTGAGTGTGGGGAGATGGGTGTGAAACAGGGGTGTGAGTATGAGTGTGGGGAGATGGGTGTGGGGGGGGTGAGTGTGAGGGTGGGGAGACAGGTGAGAGAGAGAATGTGAGAGTGAGTGTGGGAAGATGGTTGTGAGAGGCGGGTATGAGTGTGAGTGTGGGGAGATGGGTGTGATGGGGTGGTGAGTGTGGGGAGACGGGTGTGAGAGGTGGTGTGAGAGTGAGTGTGAGGTGATGGGTGCGAGAGGCGGTTGTGAGTTTGAGTGTGGGGAGACGGGTGTGAGCGGGTGTGTGAGTGTCAGTGTGGGGAGATGGGTGTGAGAGGGGTGTGTGAATGTGAGTGTGCAGAGATGGGTTTGAGATGTGCGTGTGAGTGTGGGGAGATGAGTGTGAGGGGGGTGTGAGTGTGAGTGTGGGGACATGGGTGTGAGAGGGGGTTGTGAGTGTTAGTGTGGGGAGATGTGTATGAGAGAGCGGTGAGTCACCTTGTTGGGTGTTTATTATAGGCCCCCCAATAGCAGCAGAGATGTGGAGAAACAGATTGGGAAACAGATTTTGGAAAGGTGCAGAAGCCACAGGGTCGTAGTCATGGGCGACTTCAACTTCCCAAATATTGATTGGAAGCTCTTTAGATCAAGTAGATTGGATGGGGCGGTGTTTGTGCAGTGTGTCCAGGAAGCTTTTCTAACTCAGTATGTAGATTGTCCAACCAGAGGGGAGGCCATATTGGATTTGGTACTCGGTAACGAACCGGGACAAGTGGTGGGCTTGTTAGTGGGTGAACATTTTGGTGATGGCGACCACAATTCTGTGACTTTCACCTTGGTTATGGAGAGAGATAGGTGCGCACAACAAGGAAGTTTCTACAATTGGGGGAAGGGAAATTACGATGCTGTAAGACAGGATTTGAGGAGCATACGTTGGGAGCATAGGCTGTCAGGGAAGGATGTGGTGGAAATGTGGGACTTTTTCAAGGAGCAGATACGACGTGTCCTTGATATGTATGTACCGATCAGGCAGGAAAGAAATGGTCGTGTGAGGGAGCCTTGGTTGACGAGGGAGGTTGAATGTCTAGTAAAGAGGAAGAAGGAGGCTTACATAAGGTTGAGGAAACAAGGTTCAGACAGAGCAGTGGAGGGATACAGGATAGCCAGAAGGGACCTGAAGAAAGGGATTAGGAGAGCTAAGAGAGGGCATGAAAAATCCCTGGCGGATAGGATCAAGGATAACCCCAAGGCATTCTATGCGTATGTGAGAAACCTGAGAATGACGAGAACGAGGGTAGGTCCGATCAAGGACAGTGGTGGGAGACTGTGTATTGAGTCGGAAGAGATAGGAGAGGTCTTGAACAAGTACTTCTCTTCAGTATTTACGAATGAGAGGGACCGTATTGTTGAAGAGGAGAGTGTAAAACGGACTGATAAGCTAGAAGAGATATCTGTTAGGAAGGAAGATGTGTTGGACATTTTGAACAACTTGAGGATAGACAAGTCCCCCGGGCCTGACGGGATATATCCTAGGATTATGTGGGAAGCAAGAGAGGAAATTGCAGTACCGTTGGCAATGATCTTCTCGTCTTCACTGGCAACGGGGGTGGTACCAGGGGACTGGAGAGTAGCGAATGTTGTGCCCCTGTTCAAAAAAGGGAATAGGGATAACCCCGGGAATTACAGGCCAGTTAGTCTTACTTCTGTGGTAGGCAAAGTAATGGAAAGGGTACTGAGGGATAGGATTTACGAGTATCTGGAAAGACACTGCTTGATTAGGGACAGCCAGCACGGATTTGTGAGGGGTAGGTCTTGCCTTACAAGTCTTATTGAATTCTTCGAGGAGGTGACCAAGCATGTGGATGAGGGTAGAGCAGTGGATGTAGTGTACATGGATTTTAGTAAGGCATTTGATAAGGTTCCCCATGGTAGGCTTATGCGGAAAGTCAGGAGGCATGGGATAGAGGGAAATTTGGCCAATTGGATAGAAAACTGGCTAACCGGTCGAAGTCAGAGAGTGGTAGTAGATGGTAAATATTCAGCATGGAGTCCAGTTACAAGTGGAGTTCCGCAGGGATCAGTTCTGGGTCCTCTGCTGTTTGTAATTTTTATTAATGACTTAGATGAGGGAGTCGAAGGGTGGGTCAGTAAATTTGCAGATGATACAAAGATAGGTGGAGTTGTGGACAGTGAGGAGGGCTGTTGTCGGCTGCAGAGGGACTTAGATATGATGCAGAGCTGGGCTGAGGAGTGGCAGATGGAGTTCAACCCTGCCAAGTGTGAAGTTGTCCATTTTGGAAGAACAAATAAGAATGCGGAATACAGGGTTAATGGTAGGGTTCTTGGTCAGGTGGAGGAACAGAGGGATCTTGGGGTCTATGTACATAGATCTTTGAAGGTTGCCACTCAGGTGGATAGAGTTTGTAAGAAGGCCTATGGAGTATTATCGTTCATTAGCAGAGGGATTGAATTCAAGAGTCGTGAGGTGATGTTGCAGCTGTACGGGACTTTGGTTAGGCCACAGTTGGAGTACTGTGTGCAGTTCTGGTCGCCTCACTTTAGGAAAGATGTGGAAGCTTTGGAGAGGGTGCAGAGAAGATTTACCAGGATGTTGCCTGGAATGGAGAGTAGGTCGTACGAGGATAGGTTGAGAGTTCTCGGCCTTTTCTCGTTGGAACGGCGAAGGATGAGGGGTGACTTGATAGAGGTTTATAAGATGATCAGAGGAATAGATAGAGTAGACAGTCAGAAACTTTTTCCCCGGGTACAACAGAGTGTTACAAGGGGACATAAATTTAAGGTGAACGGTGGAAGGTATAGGGGAGATGTCAGGGGTGGGTTCTTCACCCAGAGAGTGGTGGGGGCATGGAATGCGCTGCCCGTGGGAGTGGTAGAGTCAAATTCATTGGCGACCTTTAAGCGGCATTTGGATAGGTACATGGATGGGTGCTTAATCTAGGTTAGAAGTTCGGCACAACATCGTGGGCCGAAGGGCCTGTTCTGTGCTGTAGTGTTCTGTGTTCTGTGTTCTGTGAGTGTGAGGAGATGGGTGTGAGGGGGGTGTGTGAGTGTGTGGGGAGATAGGTGTGAGATGTGGTGTGAGTGTGAGTGTGCGTAGATGGGCATGAGTGGGATGTTTGAGTGTCTAGAGATGGGTGTGAGGGAGGTGTGAGTGTGTGTGTGGGGAGATGGGTGTGCAAGGGGGGTGTGAGTGTAGGGAGATGGGTGTGAGGGGGTTTTGTGAGTGCGAGTGTGGGGAGACGGGTTTGAGCGGGGGTGTGAGTGGGAGTGTGGGGAGACGGGTGTGAGAGGGGTTTAAGAGTGAATGCGGGGAAATGGGTGTAAATGTGAGAGTGGGGTGACAGGTGTGAGGGGGATGTGAGCGTGAGTGGGGAAAGATGGTTGTGAGAGAGGAGTGTGAGTGTGGGGAGATGGGTGTGAGTGGGTGATGTGAGGGGGGTGTGAGTGTGAGGAGATGGATGTGAGGGGGGAGTGTGAGTGTGTGGAGATGGGTGTGAGAGGGGGATGTGAGGGGGGTGTGAGTGTGTGGAGGTGGGTGTGAGAGGGGGGTGTGCGTGTGGGGAGGTGGGTGTGAGAGGGGGGTGTGCGTGTGGGGAGGTGGGTGTGAGAGAGGTGTGTGAGGGTGGGGAGACGGGTTGAGGGTTGTGAGCGTGAGTGTGAGGAGATGAGTGTGAGTGTGCGTTGATGGGCGTGAGTGGGCTGCTTGAGTGTGGGGAGTTGGGTGTGAGGGGGTGTGAGTGTATGTGTGGGGAGATGGGTGTGCAAGGGGGGTGTGAGTGTGAGTGTGGGGAGACGGGTTTGACCGGGGGTATGAGTGGGAGTGTGGGGAAATGGGTATAAGTGTGAGGGTGGGGTGACAGGTGTGAGAGGGGATGTGAGCGTGAGTGGGAGAAGATGGTTGTGAGAGAGGAGTGTGAGTGTGAGTGTGGGGAGACGGGTGTGAGAGGGGGTGTGAGTATGAGCCGATGGGTATAAGAGGGGGTGTGAGTGTGGCGAGATGGGTGTGGGGGGGGGGCGTGAGTGTGAGTGAGGGGAGATGGGTGTGAGATGGGGGTGTGAGTTTGAGCATGGGGAGGTGTGTGTGAGAGGGGTGTGTCAGTGTGAGTGTGGGGAAATGGGTGTCAGGGGGGTGTAAGGGTGAGTGCAGGGAGATGGGTGTGAGAGGGGGGTGTGAGAGGGGGGTGTGAGTGTGGGGAGATGGGTGTGAAACAGGGGTGTGAGTATGAGTGTGAGGAGATGGGTGTGCCTGAGCCTGTGAGTGTGGGGAGGTGTGTGTGAGAGGGGGGTGTGAGTGTGAGTGTGGGGCGATGGGTGTGAGAGGGGGGTGTGAGTGTGATTTGATTAAACTTGCTTTGATTTATTTGTTGTCACGTGTCCCTGGGCACAGTGAGGAGGAGGTGTGTTTACAGCAGTGCAGGCAGATCCCAGGCAGATCTCAGGCAGATCTCAGTCAGATCTCAATCAGATCCCAGGCAGATCCCAGTCAGATCTTCATCAGATCCCAGGCAGATCCCAGTCAGATCCCAGTCAGATTTTCATCAGATCCCAGTCAGATCCCAGTCAGATCCCAGTCAGATCTCAATCAGATCCCAGTCAAATCCCAGTCAGATCCCAGTCAGATCTCAGTCAGATCTCAATCAGATCCCAATCAGATCCCAGTCAGATCCCAGTCAGATCTCAGACAGATCCCAGTCAGATTTTCATCAGATCCCAGGCAGATCCCAGTCAGATCCCAGTCAGATCCCAGTCAGATCTCAATCAGATCCCAGTCAAATCCCAGTCAGATCCCAGTCAGATCTCAGTCAGATCTCAATCAGATCCCAATCAGATCCCAATCAGATCCCAGTCAGATCTCAGACAGATCCCAGTCAGATTTTCATCAGATCCCAGGCAGATCCCAGTCAGATCCCAGTCAGATCTCAATCAGATCTCAGTCAGATCCCAGTCAGATCCCAGTCAGATCTCAATCAGATCCCAGTCAGATCCCAGTCAGATCACAGTCAGATCCCAGTCAGATCCCAGGCAGATCCCAGTCAGATCTCAATCAGATCCCAGTCAGATTTCAGTCAGATTCCAGTCAGATCCCAGTCAGATCTCAGTCAGATCCCAGTCAGATCTCAGTCAGATCTCAATCAGATCACAATCAGATCCCAGTCAGATCCTAGTCAGATCCCAGTCAGATCCCAGTCAGAACCCAGTCAGAACCCAGTCAGATCTCAGTCAGATCTCAGTCAGATCTCAATCAGATCCCAGTCAGATCCCAGTCAGATCCCAGTCAGATCTCAGTCAGATCCCAGGCAGATCCCAGTCAGCAAAGATGGACTGTGGGTGAACAAACATTCGAGACAGAGGCATTCGGGTTACACTGCACAGGGCGTGCGCTCAGCAAGATCAACATGAGCGAGATCAGCATTATTTGAGGTTAGAGAGTCCATCCATCAGTGTAATAACAGCCAGGAAGAAGCTGTTCCTGAACCTGTTGGTGAGAGTGTTCAAGCCTCTGTATCTCCTGCCTGATGGAAGAGGTTGGAGGAGATCATTCCCGGGGTGGGATGATGTTGGCAGCCTCTCTGTGGTAGTGAGCTGTGTAAATGGAGTCCATAGATGGGAGGGTGGATTCTGTGATGGTCTGGGCTGTGCACACAACCTTCTGTAGTTTGTAACGGTCCTGGGCAGAGCTGTTACCGTATCAGGCTGTGATACACCCGGACAGTCTGCTCTCAATGGTGTATCTGTAGAAGTTGGGGAGGGTCCTTATGGACATGCTGAATATCCTGAGCTGCCTGAGGAAGGAGAGGCATTGTTGTGTCTTCTTGATCTTCACATCTATATGGGGAAGGCATTGGCCGAGTAGTGTTATTGCTCGGCTATTAATCCAAAAACTCTGGTCATGTTCTGGGGACCTGGATTCAAATCCCACCCAGGCAGATGGTGGTATTTAAATTCAATACATACCTGGAATAGAACAAACCTAATGACGATTTGGAGATGCCAGTGTTGGACTGCGGTGTACAAAGTTAAAAATCACACAACACCAGGTTATAGTCCAACTAACTAGTGTGCTTCCAATTAAACCTGTTGGACGGTAACCTGGTGTTGTGTGATTTTTAACTTTGTAAACCTAATGACGACCATGAACCCATTGTCCAGGAAAACTCCATCTGGTTCATTAATGTCCTTTAGGGAAGGAATCTGCCATCCTGACCTGGTCTGACCTTCATGTGATTCCAGACCTACAGCAATGTGGTTGACTCTAAACTGCCCTCTGGGCAAGAAGCTGCTGAACTAGCCACACCCTCATTGTGTAAGTGAACAAGGAAAAAAACAATTGACATCTCAAGTCCAGGACAGGGTACCAGTTGTTACCACTCTGAGGAATGTGAGGCTCTCCACCCTCTCGACCTCTGCTCCATGGCTTTAGATGGGGGCTTTCGGAACTCACTGATCAGTTCTTTCATTTTGCTGAAGTTGGGAGAGAGGTTGTTCTCATTACACCACATCACCAAGCCCTGTATCTCCCTTCTCTATTCTGACTCGTTGTTATTAGATGTCCATCCTCCCACGGTGCTGTCATCAGCGATCATGTAGATGGAGTTTGTTCAGAGTTTGGCCACACAGCTGTGGGTGTACAGGGAGTACAGGAGGGGGCTGGGAACACATCCTTGGGGGACTCCAGTGTTGAGGGTCCTCGTGGAGGAGGTGCTGTTGTCTATCCTCACTGACTGCAGTCTGTGGGTCAGGAAGCTGAGGATTCAGCTGCAGGGGTCGGAGCTGAGACCAAGGTCTCGGAGTTTTAAGATCAGTCTGGAGGGGATGATGGTCCTGAAGGTGGAACTGGAGTCAATGAGCAGGAATCTGGTGTTCTTGTTTCAAGGATGAGTGCAGGGTGAGGGAAACGATATCCACTGGGGACCTGTGACAACAGTCGGTATATTGTAGGGGATCGAGGCAGGGGGAGACTGGAGTCAATGTGGACTATGACCAGTCTCTCGAAGCACTTCATGGAGATCCAAGCCACTGGGTGGCAGTTATTAAGGCCCATTGCATGTGCTGCCTTAGGTACTGGGATGATGGTGATCGTCTGGAAGCAGGGAGGGAGAGGTTGAAGATGTCAGTGAATCCCTCTGCCAGCTGGTTCACACAGGATCTAAGTGCATGGTCAGATGCTCCCTCTGGGCCTGTCCCTTTCCTTGGGTTGTTTCCCAGGAAGACCAATCTGACGTCTGCAGCGGTTACCGAGGGAACAGGTGTATCCAGGTCTGTTGGGGCAGCTGACACCGTGACACTGGCATTCTGCTCCGAGACAGCATTGAATACATGGAGCATGTACACAGCAAGGCAGGCAGCATCAGGAGGGACAGGCAGGAGACAGGAGGAACACAGCAAGGCAGGCAGCATCAGGAGGGACAGGCAGGAGGTTGGACGAACACAGCAAGGCAGGCATCAACAGAGGGACAGGCAGGAGGCAGGAGGAATGCAGAAAGCCAGACAGCATCAGGAATGACAGGCAGGAGGCTGGAGGAACACAGCAAAGCAGGCAGCATCAGGAGGGACAGGCAGGAGGATCTGGGAACACAGCAAACCAGGCAGCATCAGCAGGGACAGGCAGGAGGCTGGAGGAACACAGCAAGGCAGGCAGCATCAGGAGGGACAGGCAGGAGGCTGGAGGAACACAGAAAGGCAGGCAGCATCAGGAGGGACAGGCAGGAGGCTGGGGGAACACAGCAAGGCAGGCAGCTTCAGGAGCGACAGGCAGGAGGCTGGAGAAACACAGCAAATCAGGCAGCATCAGGGACAGGCAGGAGGCAGGAGGAACACAGCAAGCCAGGCAGCATCAGGAGGGACAGGCAGGAGGGTGGGGGGACACAGCAAGGCAGGGGGCATCAGGAGGGACAGGCAGGAGGCTGGAGGAACACAGCAAGCCAGGCAGCATCAGGAGGGACAGGCAGGAGGCTGGGGGAACACAGCAAGGCAGGCAGCATCAGGAATGACAGGCAGGAGGCTGGGGGAACACAGCAAGGCAGGCAGAATCTGGAGGGACAGGCAGGAGGCTGGAGGAACACAGCAAGCCAGGCAGCATCAGGAGGGACAGGCAGGAGGCTGGAGGAACACAGCAAGGCAGGCAGCATCACGAGGGACAGGCAGGAGGTTGGAGGACAGAGCAAGGCAGGCAGCATCAGGAGGGACAGGCAGGAGGCTGGAGAAACACAGCATGTCAGGCAGCATCAGGAATGACAGGCAGGAGGCTGGGGGAACACAACAAGGCAGGCAACCTCATTAGGGACAGGCAGGAGGCTAGAGGAACATAACACGTCAGGCAGCATCAGGAATGACAGGCAGGAGGCTGGAGGAACACAGCAAGGCAGGCAGCATTAGGAGGGACAGGCAGGAGGCTGGAGGAACACAGCAAGGCAGGCAGCATTAGGAGGGACAGGCAGGAGGCTGGAGGAACACAGCGAGCCAGGCTACAGCGGGAGGGACAGGCAGGAGGCTGAAGGAACACAGCAAACCAGGCAGTATCAGTAGGGACAGGCAGGAGGCTGGAGGAACACAGCAAGGCAGGCAGCATCAGGAGAGACAGGCAGGAGGCTGGAGGAACACAGCAAGGCAGGCAGCATCAGGAGGGACAGGCAGGACGCTGGAGGAACACAGCAAGGCAGGTAGCACCAGGTAGGACAGGCAGTAGCCTGGGGGAACACAGCAAGGCAGGCAGCAAGAGGAATGACAGGCAGGAGGCTGGAGGAACACTGCACGTCAGGCAGCATCAGGAATGACAGGCAGGAGGCTGGAGGAACACAGCAAACCAGGCAGCATCAGGAGGGACAGGCAGGAGGCTGGAGGAACACAGCAAGGCAGGCAGCATCAGGAGGGACAGGCTGGAGGCTGGTGGAACACAGCAAGGCAGGCAGCATCAGGAGGACCAGGCAGGAGGCTGGGGGAACACAGCAAGGCAGGCAGTACCAGGAAGGACAGGCAGGAGGCTGGAGGAACACAGCAAGGCAGGCAGTACCAGGAAGGACAGGCAGGAGGCTGGAGGAACACAGCAAGGCAGGCAGCATCAGGAGGGACAGGCAGGACGCTGGGGGAACACAACAAGGCAGGCAGCATCAGGAGGGACAGGCAGGAGACTGGAGGAACACAGCAAGGCAGGCAGCATCAGGAGGGACAGGCCGGAGACTGGAGGAACACAGCAAGGCAGGCAGCATCAGGAGGGACAGGCAGGAGGCTGGAGGAACACAGCAAGGCAGGCAGCATCAGGATGGACCGGCAGGAGGCTGGAGGAACACAGCGAGCCAGGCACATCAGGAGGGACAGGCAGGAGGCTGGAAGAACACCGCAAGGCAGGCATCAACAGAGGGACAGGCAGGAGGCTGGAGGAACACAGCAAGACAGGCAGCATCAGGAGAGACAGGCAGGAGGTTGAGGGAACACGGCAAGGCAGGCAGCTTCAGGAGGGACAGGCAGGAGGTTGGAGAAACACAGCAGACCAATCAGCATCACGATGGACAGTTGGGGCGATTGAGAGTTATAAGGTAGCCAGGAAGGATCTAAAGAGAGAGCTAAGAGCAGCAAGGATGGGACATGAAAAGTCCTTAGTTGGTAGGATTAGGGAAAACCCTAAGGCTTTCTATAGGTATGTCAGGAAGAAAAGGATAACTAGGGTAGGAATAGGTCCAGTCAAGGATAGTAGTGGGAAGTTGTGTGTGGAGGCTGAAGAGATTGGGGAGACACTGAATGAATACTTTTCATCAGTATTCACTCAGGAACAAGACATTGTTGCCGAGTCACAATTAATTAGAATGGACGGCTTTGAGGTATGTAGGGAAGAGGTGTTGGAAATTCTGGAAAGGGTGAAAATAGATAAGTCCCCTGGGCCTGATGGCATTTATCCTAGGATTCTCTGGGAAGCTAGGGAGGAGATAGCGGAGCCATTGGCCTTGATTTTTAGGTCGTCGTTGTCTTCGGGAATAGTGCCAGAAGACTGGAGGATAGCGAATGTGGTCCCCTTGTTCAAGAAGGGGAGTAGGGATAACCCTAGTAACTATAGGCCAGTGAGTCTCACTTCTGTTGTGGGAAAAGTCTTAGAGAGAATTGTAAGGGATAGGATTTATGAACATCTGGATAGGAATAATGTGATCAAGGATAGTCAGCATGGTTTTGTGAAGGGCAGGTCGTGCCTCACAAACCTTATTGAATTCTTTGAGAAGGTGACCAAGGAAGTGGACGAGGGTAAAGCAGTAGATGTGGTGCACATGGATTTTAGCAAGGCGTTCGATAAGGTACCCCATGGCAGGCTAATGCAAAAACTACAGAGGTATGGCATTGAGGGTGCATTAGAGGTTTGGATTAGGAATTGGCTGGTTGGAAGGAGACAGAGGGTAGTAGTTGATGGTATAGGTTCATCTTGGAGTGCAGTTACTAGCGGTGTTCCACAAGGATCTGTTTTGGGACCATTGCTGTTTGTCATTTTTATAAATGACCCGGAGGAGGGGCTTGAAGGCTGGGTGAGCAAGTTTGCGGATGATACGAAAGTCGGTGGAGTTGTGGACAGCGAAGAAGGATGTGGCAGGTTACAGCGGGATATAGATCAGCTGCAGAGCTGGGCAGTAAGGTGGCAAATGGAGTTCAATGTAGCTAAGTGTGAAGTCATTCACTTTGGTAGGAGTAACAAGAAGATGGATTACTGGGCTAATGGTAGACTACTTGGTAGTGTGGATGAGCAGAGGGATCTTGGTGTCCATGTACACAGATCTCTGAAAGTTGCCACCCAGGTAAATAGTGCAGTGAAGAAGGCATATGGCGTACTGGGCTTTATTGAGAGGAATTGAGTTCCGGAGTCCTGAGGTCATGCTGCAGTTGTATAAGACTCTAGTGCGGCCTCATCTGGAGTATTGTGTGCAGTTTTGGTCGCCATATTATAGGAAGGATGTGGAGGCATTGGAACGAGTGCAGAGGAGGTTTACCAGGACGTTGCCTGGCCTGGTAGGAAGATCGTATGAGGAAAGGCTGAGGCACTTGGGGCTTTTCTCATTGGAGAAAAGAAGGTTTAGGGGAGATTTGATAGAGGTGTACAAGATTTAGGGTTTAGATAGGGTTGACAGTGAGAACCTTTTTCCGCTAATGAAGTCAGCTGTTACCAGGGGACACAGCTTTAAATTAAGGGGAGGTTGGTATAGGACAGATGTTAGGGGTAGATTTTTTACTCAGCGGGTTGTGAGTTCATGGAATGCCCTGCCAGTATCAGTGGTGGACTCTCCCTCTTTATGGGCATTTAAACGGGCATTGGACAAGCATATGGAGGTTATTGGGCTAGTGTAGGTTAGGTAGGCTTCGGTCGGTGCAACATCGAGGGCCGAAGGGCCTGTACTGCGCTGTATTTTTCTATGTATTTTTCTATGTATTTTTTCCTCTAAAGCTGTGCGTGATCCTTGCTTCCTCCACCTTCCATAAGCTGCCTTCTTCCTTTTGATGAGAAACTCCTCTGTTCTCATCATCCAAGGCTCCTTAACCTTATCTCTTCTTACCTGTCTCAGAGGAGCAAATTTGTGCATCACTTGCAACAACTGCTCCTTAAACAGTCTCCACATGTCTGCTGTGCCCTTTCTGTGGAACAATTGCTTCCAGTCTGTACTTCCCAACTCCTGTCTGATAGCGTCATAATTTCCTTTTCCCCAATTAAATATCTTCCCTTGGTAACTGTTCCTTTCCCCCTCCAAGGCGATGGTAAATGTGAGGCAGCTGTGATCACTGTCACCAAAGTGTTCTCCCACCGCGAGATCTGACACCTCTCCTGGCTCGTTGCTGAGCCCCAAATCCAAAATGGCCTCTCCCCTCCTCATCGGTCTGTCTACGTACTGAGTGAGGAAACCCTCCTTCACACACCTGACAAAAACGGCTCCATCCAAACCATCTGCACTAAGGAGGTTCCAGTCGATATTGGGAAAGTGGAAGTCACCCATAACAACAATCCTGCTCCATCTACATTTTTCCAGAATCTGCCCACCTATGAGATCTTCAATCTCTCTACTGCTATTAGGTGGTGTGTCGTAAACCCCCAATGTGGGGGCTGTTCCTAACTCCCCCCCCCCCATACTGACTCAGTAGACAAATGTTCCTCAATAACCTTCATTTCTGTAGCTGTGATGCACTCTCTGATTAGCAATGCTACACCCCCTCCTCTTTTTCCACCCTCCCTGTTCTTTTTAAACATTCTAAACCCTGGAACATCAAGCAACCATTCCTGCCCCAGTGAGACCCATGTCTCCGTTATGGCCCCAACATCGTAGTCCCAAGTACTGATCCATGCTCTGAGTTCATCACTCTTATTTCGGACACTCCTTGCGTTAAAGCAGACACACTTTAACTGATCCCTTTGTTTCATCGCTTGAGAAACCTTCCTGATAGATTCAATATATCCTGTCACTGTCCCATCTGCAACTGACCCCCTCTCAGACATGTGGCTCTGATTCCCACCCCCCTGCCAAACTAGTTTAAAACCCTCCCGAACCACACGAGCCCATCTCCCACCCAGGACATTTGTACCCCTCCAGTTCAGGTACAACCCGTCCTTCATGTACAGATCCCACCTTCCCCAGAAGGTGTCCCAATGGTCTAAGTACCTGAAGCCCTTCCTCCTGCACCAGCCTCGCAGCCACGTGTTAAGCTGAATTTGCTGACTGTTCCTCATCTCACTATCTCGTGGCACCGATAACAAACCTGAGGTCACTACTCCACTCGTCCTGCTCTTCAGCTTCCAACCTAACTCTCTGTAGTCACTTTTCATATCCTCAATCCCTTTCCTGGCTATATCATTCCTGAAGAAGGGCTTATGCCCAAAATGTCGATTCTCCTGCTCCTTGGATGCTGCCTGACCTGCTGCGCTTTTCCAGCAACACATTTTTAAGCTCTGATCTCCAGCATCTGCAGTCCTCACTTTCTCCTATATCATTGGTGCCAATATGTACCACGATTCTTCGCTGCTCCCCCTTCCCCTGATAATGTTCCTCACGGTAGGCTATTGCATGAGGCATGGGATTGAGGGCAATTTACTGGTTTGGATCAGAAATTGACTACCTGTAAGGGAGGTTTAGGTTAGAGTGGTGCTGGAAAAGCACAGCAGGTCAGACAGCATCTGAGGAGCAGGAGAATCGACGTTTCGGGCAAAAGTTCTTCATCAGGAATGGAGGCAGGAAGCCTCCAGGGTGGAGAGATACATAGGGACAGAGGGTGGTGGTTGATGGGAAATGTTCATCCAGGTTACTAGTATTCAGTTACTTATGGTGTACTGCAAGAATCTGTTTTGGGACCACTGCTGTTTGTCATTTTTATAAATGACCTGGATGAGGGCATAGAAGGATGGGTTATTAAATTTGCGGATGACACTAAGGTCGGTGGAGTTGTGGATAGTGCTGAAGGATGTTGTAGGTTACAGAAGGACATTGACAAGCTGCAGAGCTGGGCTGAGAGGTGGCAAATGGAGTTTAATGCAGAAAAGTGTGAGGTGATTCACTTTGGAAGGAGCAACAGGAATGCAGAATACTGAGCTAATGGTAAGATTCTTGGTAGTGTGGATGAGCAGAGAGATCTCGGTGTCCATGTACACAGATCCCTGAAAGTTGCCACCCAGGTTGATAGGATTGTTAAAAAGGCATACAGTGTATTAGCTTTTATTCGTAGAGGGATCGAGTTTCAGAGCCATGAGGTTATGCTGTAGCTGTACAAAGCTCTGGTGCGACCACACTTGGAGTATTGTGTACAGTTCTGGTCACCGCATTATCGGAAGGGTGTGGAAGCTTTGGAAAGGGTGCAGAGGAGATTTAGTAGGATGTTGCCTAGTATGGAGGGAAGGTCTTACGAGGAAAGGCTGAGGGACTTGAGGCTGTTTTCGTTAGAGAGAAGAAGGTTGAGAGGTGACTTAATAGAGACATACAAGATAATCAGGGGGTTAGATAGGGTTGGACAGGGAGAGCCTTTTTTCAAGTATGGTGACGGTGAGCACGAGGGGTCATAGCTTTAAATTGAGGGGTGATAGATATAGGACAGATGTCAGAGGTCGTTTCTTTACTCAGAGAGTAGTAATTGTGTGGAATGCCTTTAAATGGTGGTTGGAGAAAAATATGGATGATAAATGAATACGGTAGGTTAGATGGGCATCAAATTGGTTTCACAGGTCGGTGCAACATCGAGGGCCGAAGGGCCTGTACTGTGCTGTAATGTTCTATGTTCTAGGTAGGGGAAGCACTCAGTGAGTTTTTTGCTTCAGTATTTACTAGAGAGAGGGACCTTGTTGACAATGAGAGCACCATGGATCAGGTTAATAGGCTTGAACAGATTGATATTAAGGAAGTGAATGTGCTGGAAATTCTGGGTTACTACGGGAAGCAAGGAATGAGATTTATGAGCCTCTGTTGATGATCCATGTAAGTAGTACCGGATGATTTGAGGAATGCAACTGTTGTTCCTCTGTTCAAGAAAGGGAATAGGGAAATCCCTGGGAATTACAAACCAGTCAGTCTTATATCTGTGGTAAGCAAGATACTGGAAAGGATTCTGAGAGAAAGGAATTAGAATTATTTCGAAAAACATAGTTTGATTCAGGATAAAAGTATTAATTTTATTTAATGTCTACTGTTATGCTTTGCTCATTGTCCTCCTCAAGTGAAACAGAAATGTAAATGGACCTGTCCCATTCCCAACATGCACCTGTCGGTCAGTTGGAGAAGCCTGTGCTGGGATGTTGGGGATCTCACCAAGAAGCTGGAGCCACCCCTTGTTCTCTACGGGTCACTCCCTACACAAACCAGCCAGTTTCACCTGTTACCACCCTTCAGCATTTACTCCTTTCACACCTAATAACACTTTTCACTGTATTTTGTAACAATATACACATGACAATAATCAAACCAAGTATCCACATCCACTTTGCTTTCTCGCACTCCCTCTTTCACTGTTTCTCTCTCTGTCTGTCTCTCTTTCTCTATGTACCTCTCTGTCCCTGTTTTTCTCTCTGTTTCTATTTCCCCATCTGTCTGTCTCTGTTGCTCTCTTGATCTCTCTCTGCCCTTCTGTTTTTCTCTCTGTGTCTTTCTCGCCCTGCCATCTTTCTCTCTGTCTCTCTCTCTCTCTCTCTTACTGTGTCCCTCATCTATCTCTCTCTCTCTCTCCCCTCCCACCCCCTCTATGTCTCTTGGTCTCTCTTTCTCGCTGTCTGTCTGTCTCTCTCTCTCTCTCTCTTACTGTGTCCCTCGTCTCTCCCCTCCCACCCCCTCTATCTCTCTTGGTCTCTCTTTCTCTCTGTCTGTCTCTCTCTCTCACTGTCTCCGTCTTCTCCCCTTCTATCTATCTTTGTCTCTCTTTCTGCCCTCCCTCCCTCTCTCTCTCTCTCTCTTTCTCTCTGTCTCTCTGTCTTTCTGTCTCTCTCTGTCTCTGTGTCTGGGCACCATCTCCATCTATTTGTCTCAGTTCTTTCCCCAGCCTCTGTCGTCAGTGGAGGTCCACCATGTCCCAGCTGGTTTCTGATCTGGTGAAGGGTTACTGGATTCAAAACATAAACACTGTTTTTCTCTTCACTGATGCTGTCAGACCTGGTGTATTTCTGTTTTGTTTCTTGTGAAATTGAAGTTAGGAAACATTTCAAATGTTTGGAATTCTCTTCTGGAAATGGCAATTGATGATGCAGAGTAATACTGGAAAAAAGTGAGGACTGCAGATGCTGGAGATAAGAGTCACAAAGTATGGCGCTGGAAAAACACAGCAGGTCAGGCAACATCCGAGGACGTATTAGGCATGCATGCAATGCTTTTCATGCGCCACACATTATGACAGAAGAATATTGAGCCGAGTTGATTTGTTGCAGACAGACAATGATCCCATTCAATGATGAAAGAGGTTCGAGGGCAGTTCCAATCTTCCTTCTGTTGTGTTACAGGATGTGTACAAGAATTGTTCTGTCACTAAGTATTTAACAGACGAACTGATGACATGCCTGTTTGAGGTTTTTCAGTGAATTGACCCATTGCCAATCCAGTACAAGTGAGAATTCTGTCTTACCCAAACCAATGCAATACCCTAAAACCCTCAGTTTGAATCACCAAGTGGTCTCCTTTTCTGTTAAATCAGAACTCACACAACATCAGGTTATAGTCCATCAGATCTATTTGAAATCACAAGCTTTTGGAGCGCTGCTCCTTCATCAGGTGAACCTGTCGGACTATAACCTGGTGTCGTCTGACTTCTGACCTTGTCCACCTGGAATGGAAAATTAACAAAATTAACAGTTACTCTGAAATCCATTTACTCTGAAATCTGAAAGACAATGCTTTACTAAATTTAAAACTTTCTGACACTTTGCTGAAGTCTGCAGTTGAGGGACAGCTTGTCGCTGCGGAATATAAGAACAGTATGTCCACAACAAGGGAATGAAAAGAATAACAACTCAGATCTTCACAGCCTCTGTCCTTGACAGCGTGATAAGAAACAGTATAAGACGAGTATCTGAATTATGATCAGAGCCATTGCACAAGGCATTTTTGCCAAGTGCATGTGGTCCCTCTGCAATGCAGAGGTTAAGGAAATTAATAAAGCTCTTTTTGGTTGTTCTTGCTAATAGTTGAGTCGAGTCAATTTAATTTCCACAACACCACCCCAGGCCAACACCAGCACCTCCACATCCTTTTGTGCAATAGACTTGTTTAAGCCTTTCCTTTCTGTCTTCTCTCTCCTCCAAGTTACAACATCCTCCAAGCCTCTCACAATCGCCAAATTCTCTAAACGCCATCCCATCTGCCTGAGTAATTGTTTAGTTTGATTGCAAAGTGAATGAGGAATGATGAAGGTAATGAGTATTCCTCTGTATAGCACAGGGAGTGACTAATTTGAACTTTACCTTACAGCGTTTACAGCACAGCTCAGTGGATGAGCATTGGACTCCACGTTTGAATTTACATGTTGCAGCATCACAGCAGTAATCTTCACATTCCTGAGGACAAACAAACAAACTTGAAAATGCTGATTACTGATGGACAAGCTGGTGTGAAGAGGAAGAGGGAACTGATCCCAACCTTAGGGAGCAATCCCCAGAATTACTTTGTTTGAAAGCAGACTGTGCTGTATCCACCTTGGGACTATTTGAAGTGGGCCGCTTTGTTCAGGATACAACCAAATTACATCTGACTCACTTTATCCATTGTTACTTGCTTTCCTATCTCTCTGGGAACATGAAAAATGTTGATAATGTTAAAACACACACACACCAGGTTATAGTCCAACAGGTTTTATTGGAAGCACTAGCTTTCGGAGCGCTGCTCCTTCATCAGGTGGTTGTGGAGAATAAGATCGTAAGACACAGAATTTATAGCAAAAGTTTACAGTGTGATGTAACTGAAATGATATATTGAAAAAGTCCTGGATTGTTTGCTAAATCTCTCATTTTTAGAATGACTGTGTTGGTTTCAGTTCTTTAATATGTAAAAAGCAAAACTTTTTTTAAAAGTTACATTCTCAAGTGAATTTTAACAATAGGTGCCATGTCAGCCCAGATAATGTATTGAAGGTGTGAGGTGCCCTGTGTGAGGCTGTCTGTGCCCCAGTGTTCAGACCGATTCTAATCTTGTTGACAATAATAGACTGAGCCTTTTCATCTAAAATAGCAGCTCCTCATGGTTCAGGTACTGATCCCTTCTGAACACTGCCATCTCCTCATGGTTTCACAAGCTGCCACAGCCGTCATTGTGATGTGCTGCTACTTGGCCAATCCTCTCACAGCACACCTCAAATATTTAGGACTCTTACACAGTAACTTTTTTATGTGGCAGAAAACATTTGTGAAGATTGGGCCCCAAATCACAATTGCAAACTAAGGAGTAGTGCTCTGAAGGCTTGTGATTTTAAATAAACTTGTTGGATGAGAACCCAGTGTCATATGACTTCTGACAAGTAGACTCAGTGATTGGATCACAACTTCCTAATTTTTTTTAGTTCATTCACAGGATTTGGGCATTACTGACAGACCCAGCATTAAATGGCATTTATTGTATCCGTTGCTCCCGATGCTGTCTCCTCTACATTGGGGAGACTGGGCGCCTCCTAGCAGAGCGCTTTAGGGAACATCTCTGGGACACCCGCACCAATCAACCACACCGCCCCGTGGCCCAACATTTCAACTCCCCCTCCCACTCTGCCGAGGACATGGAGGTCCTGGGCCTCCTCCACCTCCACTCCCTCACCACCAGACGCCTGGAGGAAGAACGCCTCATCTTCCGCCTCGGAACACTTCAACCCCAGGGCGTCAATGTGGACTTCAACAGTTTCCTCATTTCCCCTTCCCCCATCTCACCCTAGTTCTAAACTTCCAGCTCAGCACTGTCCCCATGTCCTGTCCTACCTGTCAATCTCCCTTCTCACCTAACTGCTCCACCCTCCCCTCCGACCTATCACCTTTACCCCCACCTCCATCCACCTATTACACTCTCAGCTACCTTCTCCCAGCCCCACCCCTCTCCCATTTATCTCTCTACCCCCGAGGCTCCCAGCCTCATCCCTGATGAAGGGCTCCTGCCTGAAACGTTGATCCTCCTGCTCCTCGGATGCTGCCTGACCTGCTGCGTTTTTCCAGCACCACTCTGATCTTGACCCTGGTTGTAATAAGAGGTTAGTGGATAAACAGTAGCTGAACTAAGGGCCACTTTCATACAGGAAGTGGTTCAGAAACAATTGGAGATATATTCCCTGTGATTGAAAAGGAAGGGCCAACAGCCCCACAATTCCCTGGGTGACAAAGGAAGTAGAAATTAACATGAGAAAGAAATAAAGTGAGTGTATGACAGAGGAGTGAAGGAGAAATGCCAACTGAGCATCAGCAGAGTCCCAATAGTTTTGAGGGGGTGAAAAGGCACATAGGTGAAGCAAAGAGGGACTATGGGAAAGGACTAACAGTTAACACAAAGGGAAATCTCAAAGTCTCCTACAGACAGGAAGAGAGAGACTAATGGAGCAGTAGGACTGATGACAGAGATGAAAATAATTTTTTTACAAACCCACCGACTCCCACAGCTACCTGGATTACACCTCTTCCCACCCTACCTCCTACAAAATTGCCATTCCTCCAGCTCTGCCGTATCTGCTCCCAGGAGGACCAGTTCCACCACAGAACACACCAGATGGCCTTCTTCTTTAGAGACCGCAATTTCCCTTCCCACGTGGTTAAAGATGCCCTCCAATGCATCTCGTCTACATCCCTCACCTCTGCCCTCAGATCCCACCCCTCCAACCGTAACAAGGACAGAACGCCCCTGGTGCTCACCTTCCACCCGACCAACCTTCGCATAAACCAAATCATCCGCCGACATTTCCACCACCTCCAAAAAGACCCCACCACCAGGAATATATTTCCCTCCCCACCCCTTTCCGCCTTCCGCAAAGACCGTTCCCTCCATGACTACCTGGTCAGGTCCACGCCCCCCCTACAACGCACCCTCCAATCCTGGCACCTTCCCCTGCCACCTCAGGAATTGCAAAACCTGCGCCCACACCTCCTCCCTCACTCCATCCAAGGCCCTAAAGGAGCCTTCCACATCCATCAGAGTTTTACTTGCACATCCACTAATATCATTTACTGTATCCGTTGCTCCCGATGTGGTCTCCTCTACATTGGGGAGACTGGATGCCTCCTAACAGACCGCTTTAGAGAACATCTCCGAGACACCCGCACCAATCAACCAAACCGCCCTGTGGCCCAACATTTCAACTCCCCCTCCCACTCTGCCGAGGACATGCAGGTCCCGACGCCTGGAGGAAGAGGAGATTAGAGTTATTAGGAATAGTCAGCATGGCTTTGTTCAGGATGGGTCTTAGCTCACAAATTTGGTTGAGTTTTTTGAGGAAGTGACAAAGGTGATTGATGTCCACATGGTAAATGTTGTCCACATGGCTTTTATTAAAGCGTTTAACAAGGTCCTTCATGGTAGGCTGGTCTAGGAGAGTAACAGAATAGCCTTTATTGTCACATACACTTGAATGAATGCAGTGAAAACTCCATCTCAGGTACAGGATACCCAGGTACATATCACAGAGTCAGAGTCCTACACTACAGAGACAAGCCAATCAGCCCAAACTGCTCCACACTGACCAAAATGTCCATCCACACTAACCCCATTTCCCTGCACTTGGCCCATACCCTTCTAACCCTTTCCTATCTGTGTATTTGTCCAAATGCCTTTTAAATGTTGTTAATGTACCCGCCTCAACCACTTCCACTGGCAGCTTATTCCATGTGTGTACCACCCTCTGTGTAAAAACATTTCCCCTCAGGTTCCCTTTTATTCTTTCCCCTCTCACCTTAACCTGATGCCCTTGAGTCCCCGATTCCCCAACCCTGGGAAAGAGGCTGAGTGTATTCACCCTATCCATGCCTCTCATGATCTTATACACTTCTATAAGATCCCTCCCCAGTCTCCTATACACAAAAGGAAAAGGTTCTAATTTGTCCAATCTCTCCCTATACCTCTGAATGTTAAGTCCAGGCAACATCCTTGTAAATATCTTCTGCACTGTTTCCAGCTTAATAACATCCTTCCTATAGCAAGGTGACCAAAACTGAACACAATACCCCAAGTGCAGCCTCACCAACGTCCCGTATAACTGCAACATAACTCCCCAACTTCTACACTCAATGCTCTGACTGATGAAGGCCAGTGTACCAAAAGCCCTGTCTACCTGGGACTCCACTCTCAGAGAAACGTGCACCTGAACTCCAAGATCCCTCTGTTCCACTACACTCCTTAAGGCCCGACCATTCACCATGAAACTCCTACCTCGATTTGACTTTCCAAAGTGCAAGATCTCACACTTGTCTATATTAAACTCTGTTTGCCATTTATCTTGGCCCACTTCCCCAGCTGATCAAATCCTGCTGCAATTTCTGATAAATTTCCTCACTGTCCACGATGCCACCTATTTTAGAGCCATCTGCAAACTTACTAACCATGCCTTGTATATTCCCATCCAAATCATTGATATCGATAACAATCAGTAATGGGCCCAGCACTGACCCCTGAGGCACTCCCCTAGTCACAGGCCTCCAGTCCATCAAGCATCCTTCCACTATTACCCTCTGCTTCCTCCCATCAAGCCAATTGTGTATCCAGTTTGCCAGCTCCCCCTGGATTCCATGCGATCTAACCTTCCAGAGCAGCCTATCATGTGGAACCTTATCAAAGGCCTTCCTGAAATCCATATAGCCCACATCTACCACCCTGCCCTCGTCAATCTTCTTGGTCACTTCATCAAAGAACTCGAACAAATTTGTGAGGTGTGATTTCCCATGCACAAATCCATGCTGTCTACTCCTTCTCAAACCCAGTCTTTCCAAATGCATGTATATCCTGTCTGTCAGAATCTTCTCAAGTCACTTCCTCTCTCATGACCGTGAGAAGTGCTGAGGAACAGACTGTCAGTGTACCTGAAAGTAAGTCTATGAGCGTTCAGTGAGCTCCTCCATGTTTTCACATGCCATCTTGCCAAGAGGTATCCTTCTTCCCACAGTCTATTATATCCAATTACTCCACCTCACTACCTCCTATGGTGTGTGTTCAAAGTGAACCAGTTGCTAGGAGAGACTGGTCCTTTATTTTTAATACACTAACATGACATGGGGTATCACTGGCTGGGCCCAGTATTTATTGCCTGTCCCTAGGTGCCCTTTTGAAGCTGGGGGTGAGCTGCCGTCCATGTGCTGTGGGTTGACCCACAACGCCCTTGGGGAGGGAATTCCAGGATTTTGACCCAGTGACAGTGAAGGAACGGCGATATATTTCCAAGTCAGGATGGTGAGGGGCTTGGAAGGGAACTGAAGGGGGTGGTGTTCCCATGTATCTGCTGCCCTTGTCCTTCTAGATGGAAGTGGTTGTGGGTTTGGAAGGTGCTGTCTGAAGATCTTTGGTGAATTTCTGCAGTGCATCTTGTAGATAACACAGACTGCTGCTACTGAGTGTCGATGGGGAAGGGAGTGGATATTTGTGGATATGGGGCCAATCAAGCAGAGGCTGCTTTGTCCTGGATGGTGTTGAGCTTCTTGAGTGTTGTTGGAGCTGCCCCCATCCAGGTAAGTGGGGATTATTCCACCAGACTCCTGACTTGTGCCTTGGAGAGAGTGGGCAGGCTCACTACAGTGAGTGGGTTACTCACTACAGTATTGTTTTGGTTGAAACGGATTTAATTTTTGGGAATGATTTGTTTCAGAGAAAATTCATACTTCAGCAATAATCACTGTAAGTCTGGTGGAGGCTGAAGAGACGGAACAGTTGTAGGAACAGGTTCTGGGGTAGTTTACCATTGGGTGTGGTGACCACAGCAACAACGAAAGAAGTGGAAGTTGGAGGGGCTGAAACGTGGTTTCAAAATGAAGCTCATTTAAAAGAGGTGTTTTTGTTCCTTGACAATGAGGAAATAGACCCAGACTGAAGTCAATTCACACAGGCAGCTCCCACTGTAGCTGAGGCTGAAGGAGTTCCAGAAGGTTCTTGTATTAAAAAGAGAGTTCAGATGGGGAAATGGAATCTCCTCACAGGCCTGGGGATAAAGAATGGACAGTTGGTGGCACGGTGGCACAGTGGTTAGCACAGTACCAGGGACCTGGGTTCAATTCCTGCCTCAGGTGACTGTCTGTGTGGAGTGTGCACATTCTGTAAGTGTGTGTGTGCCAGGGTGACTATTCCTAATCAAACCCAGTCTTTCCAAAGTCATATACATCTTATCCCTCAGAATCTTCTTAAGTAGCTTCCCTCCCCCAGATATTAAGCTTACTGGTCTATAGTTCCCAGGGTTTTCTTTGCATCCTTCTTGAATAAGGGCCCAACATTCACTTACCCTCCAGTCTTCCGGGACCTCATCGTGGCTAACGATGATGTAAAAATATCAGCCTGGGTCCCTGCAATTTCTTCTCTAGCCTCTGACAGGGTTCTTGGATATATCTGGTCAGGACCAGGAGATTTATCCATCTTCATACATTCTAATACATCCAGCACCCCCTCTACTTGCAGCAATTAGTGTTTAAATGCTGTTGCAATTGATTTGGAACTTTGGAGAAAAACAAAAGTCAAACAACAGCACTTTTAAAAGGGAGAAAGACTGACAAAGGCAGCGAGCACATGGTCTGTAAGGGAGAGAGAGAGAGAGAGAAACCCACACTGCTAACTGACACAGCAGTGAACCTGCACAGTTACTGCCTTTGTTGTTTGAATTCATGTATCGCTGGACATCAGAGTATGTCTGGGAAATTTAACAAACAGCGAAATTTGGGGTTGAGAAACTTATCAGCCATGATTGAATAGTGGAGCAGACTTAATGGGCTGAATGGTCTAATTTTTGCTCCTACGTCTAATGGTCTTACTGCTGCCGAGCCACTCTTGGTGGTGGGACATTGAAATCCCCCACCCAGGGTACATTCTGTGTCCTTGCCACCCTCAGTGCTTCCTCTGAGTGTTGTCCAACATGGAGGAGTAATGATTCATCAGCCGAGGGAGGGTGGTAGGTGGTAATCAGCAGGAGGTTTCCTTGCTCATGTCTAACCTGAAGCCATGAGACTTCATGGGGTCCGGAGTCAATGTTGAGGATTCCCAGGGCAACTCCCTCCCCACTGTATCCCACTGTGCTGCCCCCCCTCTGCTGAGTCTGTCCTGCGGGTGGGACAGGACCTATCCAGGGATGGTGATGGTGATGGTGGGGTCTGGGACACTGTCTATGAGGTATGATCCCGTGAGTATGACTGTGTCAGGCTGTTACTGGACTAGTCTGTGAGACCGCTCTCCCAGTTTTAGCACTGGCCCCAGATGTTCATGACGGGGACTTTGCAGGGTCGGCAGGGCTGTTTCTGCCGCTGTCTTTTCCAGTGCCTGAGTTGATGTCTGGTCATCCATTGGTTTCATTTCTTTGAGAATTTGTTACGATTGGTACAACCGAGTGGCCTTCTAGACCACTTCAGAAAGCAACTGAGAGTGAACCACATTGCTGTGGATCTGGAGTCACATGTAGACCAGACCAGGTGAGGACGGCAGATTTCCTTCCCTGAAAGAACCAGATTAATTTTCTGACAATGGTTTCATGGTCATCAGTAGATTCTTAATTTCAGATTTTTTATAATTGAATTCAAATTCCACCATCTGTCATGATGGGATTGGAGCCTGGCTACATGTTTTTGGGTTTAATAGTCGAGTGTGTGTGTATGTATGTGTGTTTGTGTCTGTCTGTCTGTCTGTCTGTCTGTTTGTGTCTTCATGTAAGAGTGATTGAGAGAGAGAGAGTGAAAGAAAGAGAGACAGAGAGGCGCAGAGAGAGAGAGAGAGAGAGAGACAGAGAGAGCTTTTATTGGTATAGCTATTGAGTTTCAGAGGCACAAGGTCATGCTGCAGCTGTACAAAACTCTGGTGCAACCACACTTAGAGTATTGCGTACAGTTCTGGTCACCGCATTATCGGAAGGATGTGGAAGCTTTGGAAAGGGTTCAGAGGAGATTTACCAGGATGTTGCCTGGTATGGAAGGAAGGTCTTATGGGGAAAGGCTGAGGGGACTTGAGGCTGTTCTAGTTAGAGAGAAGAAAGTTGAGAGGTGACTTAATAGAGACATACAAGATAATCAGAGGGTTAGATAGGGTGGGCAGGGGGAGCCTTTTTCCTCAGATGGTGATGGCTAACATGAGGGGACATAGATTTAAATTGAGGGGTGATAGATATAGGACAGATATCAGGGGTACTTTCTTTATTCAGAGAGTAGTAGGGGCATGGAACGGTCTGCCTGCTACAGTAGTAGACTCACCAGCTTTAAGGGCATTTAAATGGTCATAGGATAGACATATGGATGGGCTTCAGTTGGATTCCACAAATCAGCGCAATATTGAGGGCTGTAATGTATTGAGGGCTGTAATACTGTGCTGTAATGTTTCATATTCTCTGTTCATTGTTCCTGTAACAGGACACCTGCCACCTTGTGGAAGAGAATTGTACCAACACACCAGGCAGCTCTGGGGAATCTTCCATAAGGTGTTGGGAGAGCACAGGCCAACATGCCCCCTCCTGGTGAAATAGGGAAACCACAAGCCAAGAGAACCCTGGATGGCTGTGAATACTCAATTCAAAATAAAAAAAGAGAAAGAGAGGGTTTGAACAAGTACATCAAGAATAAATCAAAAGAGGCAACAATGAGTATCAAAAATGTAGGGTAAGTAGTCAATGGTGTCTTTAAGAGATGAGTGCTGGAGGAGGAGACATGTCACCGATAATATGGGAGGATTCTTCATGAAGATGGAGAATGAGGAACTTAAAGAAAGCTAACTTTGATGGTTTGAGACATGCATTGGCTAGGATAAACAGGCCATGGATACTAAAGGGGCTAAATAGAAACATTGGAAATCAGTAGGTGATTCAGCCCTTTGAGTCTGCCCCACCATTCAACGTGATCATGACACGATGCAGTCTCAGTGTCCCATTCCCACCCTCTCCCCGTATTCCCTTTGATCCCTTTAACCCCAAGACCCATGTCTCCTTCCCTCTTGAATCTATCGAATGAACTGGCCCCAACAGCTTCCTGTGTGAGAGAATTCACAACTCTCTGAGGGAAGACATTCTTCCTCATTCAGTCCTGAACGGTTTACCCCTTATCCTTACACTGTGACCCCTAGTTCGGGACTTCCCCAACATCCAGAACATACATCTTCCTCCACCTAGTCTGTCTAGTCCCATCAGGATTTTATATGTTTCTCTGAGATTCCCCTCATTTTTCTGAATTCTAGTGAGTACAAGCCCAGTTGATCCAGTCTTTCCTCATAAGTCAGTCCTGTCATCCCGGGTATCAGGCTGGTGAACCTTCACTGGGCTCCCTCAATAACAAGAATGTCCTTCCTCAGACTCAGAGACCAAAACCCCAGCCAATACTCAAGGTGTGGCCTCACTTAGACCCTGTATAACTGCAGCAAGATATCCTGACTCCAATACTCCAACCCTCTCACTATGAAGGCCAGCATGCCTTTGTTACTGCCCGCTGCACCTGCGTGCCAACCTTCAGTGACTGTTCCACCATGACACCCAGGTCTCACTGCACCCTCACCTTTTCCTAAACTGCTCCCTTTCTGTCCTTTGGTTTTGTGACCAAAGTGGATAACCTCACGTTGATCCACATTAGATCACATTTCCCAAGTATGTGCTGTCTCAGCCAGTCTGCCCAAGTCACCCTGCAGCCTCTCAGCATCCTCCTCACAGCGCACACTGCCACCCAGCTTAGTGTCATCTGCACATTTGGAGATATGACATTCAATTCCTTCATCCAATTTGTTCATGTATATTGTGAACAGTTGGAACTCCATTTGTCACTGCCTGACCCTCTGAAAAGGACCTGTTTATTCCAACTCTCTGCTTCCTGTTCACCAAACAGTTCTCGATCTGTGTCAATACATGACCTCCAATACCATGAGCTTTGATTTTCCTCACTAATCTCTTGTGTGGAACCTTGTCCAAAGTCATTAAAAAATCCAGAGACACAACATTCACTGATTCCCCCTTTTCCACTCCACTGGTCACAGAAGAACATAAGAACGAGTGGCAGGAGGAGGCCGTCCACCCCCATTGAACCAGCTCCACCATTCAAAAGGATGGCTGATCTCTTCATGGCCTCAGCAGCATTTACCCACCTGCTCACCATAACCCTTCAGTGCTTTACTGTTCAATAATCTACTAATCTTTGCCTTTGAAAAAATTAATGAGGAAGTCTCAGCAAACGAAATGGGCAGGGAATTCCAGACATTCACAAGTCTTGTGTAAACAAGAACATTTCAACTCAGTCTGATATCTGCTTCCAATTATTTTAAGGTAGAGAGGCAGGAGGCTGGGGGAACACAGCAAGACAGGCAGCATCAGGAGAGACAGGCAGGAGGCTGGAGGAACACAGCTAGCCAGGCAGCATCAGGAGGGACAGGCAGGAGGCTGGGGGAACACAGCAAACCAGGCATTCTCATTAGGGACAGGCTGGAGGTTGGAGGAACACAGCAAGGCAGGCAGCGTCAGGAGGGACAGGCAGGAGGCTGGGGGAACACAGCAAACCAGGCATTCTCATTAGGGACAGGCTGGAGGTTGGAGGAACACAGCAAGGCAGGCAGCGTCAGCAGGGACAGGCAGGAGGCTGGAGGTACACAGCAAGGCAGGCAGCATCAATATGGACAGGCAGGAGGCTGGAGGAACACAGGAAGGCAGGCAGCATCAGGAGGGACAGGCAGGAGGCTGGGGGAACTAAGCAAGGCAGGCAGTATCAGGAGGGACAGGCAGGAGGCTGGGGTAACACAGCAAGGCAGACAGCATCAATACGGACAGGCAGGTGTCTGGGGAAATACAGCAAACCAGGCAGCATCAGGAGGGACAGGCAGGAGGCTGGAGGAACACAGCAAACCAGGCAGCATCAGGAGGGACAGGCAGGAGGCTGGAGGAACACAGCAAACCAGGCAGCATCAGGAGGGACAGGTAGGAGGCTGGAGGAACACAGCAAGGCAGGCAGTTCCAGCAGGGAAAGGTAGCAGGTTGGGGGAACACAGCAAGCCAGGCCGCATCAATACAGACAGGCAGGTGTCTGGGGAAACACAGCAAACCAGGCAGCATCAGGAGGGACAAAAGGAGGCTGGAGGAACACAGCAAGACAGGCAGCATCAGGAGGAACAGGCAGGAGGCTGGAGGAACACAGCAAGGCAGGCAGCATCAGGAGGGACAGGCAGGAGGCTGTGGGAACTGAGCAAGGCAGGCAGCATCAGCAGGGACAGGCAGGAGGCTGGAGGAACACAGCAAACCAGGCAGCATCAGGAGAGACAGGCAGGAGGCTGAGAGAACACAGCAAGGCGGGAAGCATCAGGAGGGACAGGCAGGAGGCTGGGGGAACTCAACAAGGCAGGCAGTATCAGGAGGGACAGGCAGGAGGCTGGGGTAACACAGCAAGGCAGGCAGCATCACGAGGGACAGGCAGGAGGCTGGAGGAACACAGCAAACCAGGCAGCATCAGGAGGGACAGGCAGGAGGCTGGAAGAACACAGCAAACCTGGCAGCATCACGAGGGATAGGCAGGAGGTTGGAGGAACACAGTAAGGCAGGCAGCATCAGGAGGGACAGGCAGGAGGCTGGAGGAACACAGCAAAGCAGGCAGCATCAGGAGGGACAGGCAGGAGGCTGGTGGAACACAGCAAGCCAGGCAGCATCAGGAGGGACAGGCAGGAGGCTCGGGGAATGCAGAAAACCAGGCAGCGTCAGGAGGGACAGGCAGGAGGCTGGAGGAACACAGCAAACCAGGCAGCATCAGGAGGGACAGGCAGGAGTCTGGGGGAACACAGTAAGCCAGGCAGCATCAGGAGGGACAGGCAGGAGGCTGGGGGAACACAACAAGCCAGGCAGCATCAGGAGGGACAGGCAGGAGGCTGGAGGAACATGTCAAGACAGTCAGCATCACGAGGGACAGGCAGGAGGTTGGAGGACCACAGCAAGGCAGGCAGCATCAGAAGGGACAGGCAGGAGGTTGGAGGAACACTACAAGCCAGGCAACATCAGCAGGGATGGACAGATGGCTGGGGGAAAACAGCACGGCAGTCAGTATCAGCACGGACAGGCATGAGGCTGGAGGAACACAGCAAGGCAGGCAGCATCAATATGGACAGGCAGGAGTCTGGGGAAACACAGCAAACCAGGTAGCATCAGGAGGGACAGGCAGGAGGCTGGAGGAACACAGGAAGGCAGGCAGGATCAGGAGGGACAGGCAAGAGGCTGGGGGAACTCAGCAAGGCAGGCACCATCAGGCGGGACAGGCAGGAGACTGGGGTAACAAAGCAAGGCAGACAGCATCAATATGGACAGGCAGGAGTCTGGGGAAACACAGCAAACCAGGTAGCATCAGGAGGGACAGGCAGAAGGCTAGAGGAACACAGCAAGCCAGGCAGCGTCAGGAGGGACAGGCAGGAGGTTGGAGGAACAGGTCAAGACAGGCAGCATCACGAGGGACAGGCAGCATGTTGGAGGACCACAGCAAGGCAGGCAGCATCTGGAGGGATAGGCAGGCGGCTGGGGGAACACAGCAAGGCAGGTCGCATCAGGAGGGACAGGCAGGAGGCTGGGGGAACACAGCAAGGCAGGCAGCATCAGGAGAGACAGACAGGAGGTTGCAGGAACACAGCAAGCCAGGCAACATCAGCAGGGATGGACAGATGGCTGGAGGAACACAGCAAGGCAGGCAGCATCAGGAGGGATAGGCAGATGGCTGGAGGAACACAGCAAGGCAGGTAGCATCAGGAGGGACAGGCAGGAGGCTGGGGTAACACAGCAAGGCAGACAGCATCAATTCGGACAGGCAGGAGTCTGGGGAAATACAGCAAACCAGGCAGCATCAGGAGGGACAGGCAGAAGGCTGGGGGAACACAGCAAACCAGGCCGCATCAGGCAGGACAGGCAGGAGGCTGGAGAAACACAGCAAGGGAGGCAGCATCACGAGGGACAGGCAGGAGGTTGGAGGAACACAGCAAGGCAGGCAGCATCAGGAGGGAGAGGCAACAGGCTGGGGGAACACAGCAAGGCAGGCAGCATCAGGAGGGACAGGCAGGAGGCTGGGGAACACAGCAAGGGAGGCAGCATCAGGAAGGACAGGCAGGAGGCTGGAGGAACACAGCAAGGCAGGCAGCATCAGGAGAGACAGGCAGGAGGCTGGGGAACACAACAAGGCAGGCAGCATCAGGAGGGACAGGCAGGAGGCTTGGGGAACACAACAAGCCAGGCAGCATCAGGAGGGACAGGCAGGAGGCTGGGGAACACAACAAGGCAGGCAGCATCAGGAGGGACAGGCAGGAGGCTGGAGGAACACAGCAAACCAGGCAGCATCAGGAGGGACAGGCAGGATGCTCGCGGAATGCAGCAAGGCAGGCAGCATCAGGAGGGACAGGCAGGAGGCTGGAGGAACACAGCAAGGCAGGCAGCATCAGGAGGGACAGGCAGGAGGCTGGAGGAACACAGCAAGGCAGGCAGCATCAGGAGGGACAGGCAGGAGGCTGGAGGAACACAGCAAGGCAGGCAGCATCAGGAGGGACAGGCAGGAGGCTGGAGGAACACAGCAAGCCAAGCAGCATCAGGAGGGACAGGCAGGAGGCTGGAGGAACACAGCAAGGCAGGCAGCATCAGGAGGGACAGGCAGGAGGCTGGGGAACACAACAAGGCAGGCAGCATCAGGAGGGACAGGCAGGAGGCTTGGGGAACACAGCAAGGCAGGCAGCATCAGGAGAGACAGGCAGGAGGCTGGGGAACACAACAAGGCAGGCAGCATCACGAGGGACAGGCAGGAGGTTGGAGGAACACAGCGACGCAGGCAGCATCAGGAGGGACAGGCAGGAGGCTGGAGGAACACAGCAAGGCAGGCAGCATCAGGAGGGACAGGCAGGAGGCTGGAGGAACACAGCAAGGCAGGCAGCATCAGGAGGGACAGGCAGGAGGCTGGGGGAACACAGCAAGACAGGCAGCATCACGAGGGACAGGCAGGAGGCTGGAGGAACACAGCAAGGCAGGCAGCATCGGGAGGGACAGGCAGGAGGCTGGGGGAACACAGCAAGGCAGGCAGCATCAGGAGGGACAGGCAGGAGGCTGGAGGAACACAGCAAGACAGGCAGCATCAGGATGGACAGGCAGGAGGCTGGGGGAACAAAGCAAGCCAGGCAGCATCAGGAGTGACAGGCAGGAGGCTGGAGGAACACAGCAAGGCAGGCAGCATCAGGAGGGACAGGCAGGAGGCTGGAGGAACACAGCAAGGCAGGCAGCATCACGAGTGACAGGCTGGAGGTTGGAGGAACACAGCAAGGCAGACAGCATCAATACGGACAGGCAGGTGTCTGGGGAAATACAGCAAACCAGGCAGCATCAGGAGGGACAGGCAGGAGGCTGGAGGAACACAGCAAGGCAGGCAGTATCAGGAGGGACAGGCAGGAGGCTGGGGTAACACAGCAAGGGAGGCAGCATCAGGCGGGACAGACAGGAGGCTGGAGAAACACAGCAAGGCAGGCAGCATCACAAGGGACAGGCAGGAGGTTGGAGGAACACAGCAAGGCAGGCAGCATCAGGAGGGACAGGCAACAGGCTGGGGGAACACAGCAAGGCAGGCAGGATCAGGAGGGACAGGCAGGAGGCTGGGGAACGCAGCAAGGGAGGCAGCATCAGGAGGGACAGGCAGGAGGTTGGAGGAACACAGCAAGGCAGGCAGCATCAGGAGGGACAGGCAGGAGGCTGGAGGAACACAGCAAGGCAGGCAGCATCAGGAGAGACAGGCAGGAGGCTGGGGAACACAGCAAGGCAGGCAGCATCACGAGGGACAGGCAGGAGGTTGGAGGAACACAGCAAGGCAGGCAGCATCAGGCGGGACAGGCAGGAGGCTGGAGGAACACAGCAAGCCAGGCAGCATCAGGAGGGACAGGCAGGAGGCTGGGAGAACGCAGCAAGGCAGGCAGCATCAAAACGGACAGGCAGGAGTCTGGGGAGACACAGCAAGGCAGGCAGCATCACGAGGGACAGGCAGGAGGTTGGAGGAACTCAGCAAGGCAGGCAGTATCAGGAGGGACAGGCAGGAGGCTGGAGGAACACAGCAAACCAGGCAGCATCAGGAGGGACAGGCAGGAGGCTGGAGGAACACAGCAAACCAGGCAGCATCAGGAGGGACAGGCAGGAGGCTGGGAGAACGCAGCAAGGCAGGCAGCATCAAAACGGACAGGCAGGAGTCTGGGGAGACACAGCAAGGCAGGCAGCATCACGAGGGACAGGCAGGAGGTTGGAGGAACTCAGCAAGGCAGGCAGTATCAGGAGGGACAGGCAGGAGGCTGGAGGAACACAGCAAACCAGGCAGCATCAGGAGGGACAGGCAGGAGGCTGGAGGAACACAGCAAACCAGGCAGCATCAGGAGGGACAGGCAGGAGGCTGGGGTAACACAGCAAGGCAGGCAGCATCACGAGGGACAGGCAGGAGGTTGGAGGAACACAGTAACGCAGGCAGCATCAGGAGGGACAGGCAGGAGGCTGGAGGAACATATCAAAGCAGGCAGCATCAGGAGGGACAGGCAGGAGGCTGGGGGAACACAACAAGACAGGCAGCATCAGGAGGGACAGGCAGGAGGCTCGGGGAATGCAGAAAACCAGGCAGCGTCAGGAGGGACAGGCAGGAGGCTGGGGGAACACAGCAAGGCAGGCAGCATCAGGAGGGACAGGCAGGAGGCTGGAGGAACACAGCAAACCAGGCAGCAGCAGGAGGGACAGGCAGGAGTCTGGGGGAACACAGCAAACCAGGCAGCATCAGGAGGGACAGGCAGGAGTCTGGGGGAACACAGCAAACCAGGCAGCATCAGGAGGGACAGGCAGGAGGCTCGCGGAATGCAGCAAGGCAGGCAGCATCAGGAGGGACAGGCAGGGGGCTCGGGCAATGCAGAAAACCAGGCAGCGTCAGGAGGGACAGGCAGGAGGCTGGGGAACACAGCAAGGGAGGCAGCATCAGGAGGGACAGGCAACAGGCTGGGGGAACACAGCAAGGCAGGCAGCATCAGGAGGGACAGGCAGGAGGCTGGGGAATACAGCAAGGGAGGCAGCATCAGGAAGGACAGGCAGGAGGCTGGAGGAACACAGCAAGGCAGGCAGCATCAATACGGACAGGCAGGTGTCTGGGGAAATACAGCAAACCAGGTAGCATCAGGAGGGACAGGCAGGAGGCTGGAGGAACACAGGAAAGCAGGCAGCATCAGGAGGGACAGGCAGGAGGCTGGGGGAACTCAGCAAGGCAGGCAGTATCAGGACGGACAGGCAGGAGGCTGGGGTAACACAGCAAGACAGGCAGCATCAGGAGGGACAGACAGGAGTCTGGGGGAACACAACAAGCCAGGCAGCATCAGGAGGGACAGGCAGGAGCCTGGAGGAACACAGCAAGGCAGGCAGTATCAGGAGGGCCAGGCAGGACGCTCGCGGAATGCAGCAAGGCAGGCAGCATCAGGAGGGACAGGCTAGAGGCTCGGGGAATGCAGATAACCAGGCAACGTCAGGAGGGACAGACAGGAGCCTCGGGGAATACAGCAAGGCAGACAGCATCAATACGGACAGGCAGGTGTCTGGGGAAATACAGCAAACAAGGCAGCATCAGGAGGGACAGGCAGAAGGCTGGAGGAACTGAGCAAGGCAGGCAGCATCAGGAGGGACAGGCAGGAGGCTGGAAGAACGCAGCAAACCAGGGAGCCTCATTAGGGACAGGTAGGTGGCTGGAGGAACACAGCAAGGCAGGCAGCATCAGGAGGGACAGGCAGGAGCCTGGAGGAACATAGCAAGGCAGGCAGCATCAGGAGGGACAGGCAGGAGGCTGGAAGAACGCAGCAAACCAGGCAGCCTCATTAGGGACAGGTAGGTGGCTGGAGGAACACGGCAAGGCAGGCAGCATCAGGAGGAACAGGCAGGAGGCTGGAGGAACACAGCACGCCAGTCAGCATCAGCAGTGAAAGGCAGGAGGCTGGGGGATTACAACAAGGCAGGCAGCATCAGCAGGGACGGGCAGGAGGCTGGGCGAACACAGCACGGCAGGCAGTATCAGCAGGGAAACGCAGCAGGTTGGGGGAACACAGCAAGCCAGGCCGCATCAAGACTGACAAGCAAGTGTCTGGGGAAGCACGGCAAACCAGGCAGCATCAGGAGGGACAGGCAGGAGGCTGGGGGGACTCAGCAAGACAGGCAGTATCAGGAGGGACAGACAGGAGGCTGGAGGAACACAGCAAGTCAGGCAGCATCAGGAGGGACAGGCAGGAGGCTGGAGGAACACAGAAAACCAGGCAGCATCAGGAGGGACAGGCAGGCGGCTCGGGGAATAAAGCAAGGCAGGCAGCATCAGGAGGGACAGGCAGGAGGCTGGAAGAACACAGCAAGGCAGACAGCATCGGGATGGACAGGCAGGAGGCTGGAGAAACACAGGAAGCCAGGCAGCATCAGGAGGGACAGGCAGGAGGCTCGGGGAACACAGCAAGGCAGGCAGCATCAGGAGGGACAGGCAGGAGGCTGGAAAACACAGCAAGGCAGGCAGCATCAGGAGGGACAGGCAGCAGGTTGGAAGAACACAGCAAGGCAGACAGCATCGGGATGGACAGGCAGGAGGCTGGAGAAACACAGGAAGCCAGGCAGCATCAGGAGGGACAGGCAGGAGGCTCGGGGAACACAGCAAGGCAGGCAGCATCAGGAGGGACAGGCAGGAGGCTGGAAAACACAGCAAGGCAGGCAGCATCAGGAGGGACAGGCAGGAAGCTGGAGGAACACAGCAAGGCAGGCAGCATTAGGAGGGACAGGCAGGAGGGTGGGGGAACACAGCAAGGCAGGCAGCATCAGGAGGGACAGGCAGGAGACTGGGGGAACACAACAAGCCAAGCAGCATCAGGAGGGACAGGCAGGAGGCAGAGGGTACACAACAAGGCAGTCAGCATCAGGAGGGACAGGCAGGAGGCTGGGGGATCACAGCAAGGCAGTCAGCATCAGGAGGGACAGGCAGGAGGCTGGGGGATCACAGCAAGTCAGGCAGCATCAGGAGGGACAGGCAGGAGGTTGGAGGAACACAGCACGTCAGGCAGCATCAGGAGGGACAGGCAGGAGGCTGGAGGAACACAGCAAGGCAGGCAGCATCAGGAGGGAGTGGCATGAGGCTGGGGGAACACAGCAAGACAGGCAGCATCGGGAGGGACAGGCAGGAGTTTGGAGGAACACAGCAAGGCAGGCAGCATCAGGAGGGACAGGCAGGAGGCTGGGGAACACAGCAAGGGAGGCAGCATCAGGAGGGACAGGCAGGAGGCTGGAGGAACGCAGCAAGGCAGGCAGCATCAGGAGGGACAGGCAGGAGGCTGGGGAACACAGCAAGGGAGGCAGCATCAGGAGGGACAGGCAGGAGGCTGGAGGAACGCAGCAAGGCAGGCAGCATCAGGAGGGACAGGCAGGAGGTTGGAGGAACACAGCAAGGCAGGCAGCATCAGGAGGGACAGGCAGGAGGCTGGGGAACACAGCAAGGGAGGCAGCATCAGGAGGGACAGGCAGGAGGCTGGAGGAACGCAGCAAGGCAGGCAGCATCAGGAGGGACAGGCAGGAGGTTGGAGGAACACAGCAAAGCAGGCAGCATCAGGTGGGACAGGCAGGAGGCTGGAGGAACATGTCAAGACAGGCAGCATCAGGAGGGACAGGCAACAGGCTGGGGGAACACAGCAAGGCAGACAGCATCAGGAGGGACAGGCAGGAGGCTGGAAAACACAGCAAGGCAGGCAGCATCAGGAGGGACAGGCAGGAGGCTGTGGGAACACAGCACGGCAAGCAGTATCAGGAGGGACAGGCAGGAGGCTGGGGGAACACAGCGAGGCAGGTAGCATCAGGAGGGACAGGCAGGAGGCTGGAAGAACACAGCAAACCGGGCAGCCTCATTAGGGACAGGTCGGAGGCTGGAGGAACACAGCACGCCAGTCAGCATCAGCAGTGAAAGGCAGGAGGCTGGAGGAACACAGCAAGGCAGGCAGCATCAGGAGGGACAGGCAGGAGGCTGGAGAAACACAGCACGCCAGTCAGCATCAGCAGTGAAAGGCAGGAGGCTGGAGGAACACAGCAAGGCAGGCAGCATCAGGAGGGACAGGCATGAGGCTGGGGAACACAGCAAGGCAGGCAGCATCAGGAGGGACAGGCATGAGGCTGGAGGAACACAGCAAGGGAGGCAGCATCAGCAGGGACAGGCAGGAGGCTGGAGGTACACAGCAAGGCAGGCAGCATCAGGAGGGACAGGCAGGAGGCTGGAGGAAAACAGCAAAGCAGGCAGCATCAGGAGGGACAGGCAGGAGGCTGGGGGAACACAGCAAGACAGGCAGCATCAGGAGGGACAGCCAGGAGGCTGAGGAACACAGCAAGACAGGCAGCATCAGGAGGGACAGGCAGGAGGCTGGAGGAACACAGCAAGACAGGCAGCATCAGGAGGGACAGGCAGGAGGCTCGGGGAATGCAGAAAACCAGGCAGCGTCAGGAGGGACAGGCAGGAGGCTGGAGGAATATGTCAAGACAGGCAGCATCAGGAGGGACAGGCAGGAGGCTGGGGAACACAGCAAGGCAGGCAGCATCAGAAGAGACAGGGAGGAGGCTGGGGGAACACAGCAAGGCAGGCAGCATCACGAGGGACAGGCAGGAGGTTGGAGGACCACAGCAAGGCAGGCAGCATCAGAAGAGACAGGCAGGAGGCTGGGGGATTCCAGCAAGGCAGGAAGCATCAGGAGGGACAGGCAGGAGGCTGGGGGAACACAGCAAGGCAGGCAGCTTCAGGAGGGACAGGCAGGAGGTTGGAGGAACACAGCAAGGCAGGCAGCATCAGGAGGGACAGGCAGGACGCTGGAGGAACACGACAAACCAGGCAGCATCAGGAGGGACAGGCAGGACGCTGGAGGAACACTACAAGCCAGGCAACATCAGCAGGGATGGACAGACGGCTGGGGGAAAACAGCAAGGCAGTCAGTATCAGCACGGACAGGCATGAGGATGGAGGAACACAGCAAGGCAGGCAGCATCAGGAGGGACAGGCAGGAGGCTGGAGGAACACAGGAAGGCAGGCAGCATCAGGAGGGACAGGCAGGAGGCTGGGGGAACTAAGCAAGGCAGGCAGTATCAGGAGGGACAGGCAGGAGGCTGGGGTAACACAGCAAGGCAGACAGCATCAATACGGACAGGCAGGTGTCTGGGGAAATACAGCAAACCAGGCAGCATCAGGAGGGACAGGCAGGAGGCTGGAGGAACACAGCAAACCAGGCAGCATCAGGAGGGACAGGCAGGAGGCTGGAGGAACACAGCAAACCAGGCAGCATCAGGAGGGACAGGTAGGAGGCTGGAGGAACACAGCAAGGCAGGCAGTTCCAGCAGGGAAAGGTAGCAGGTTGGGGGAACACAGCAAGCCAGGCCGCATCAATACAGACAGGCAGGTGTCTGGGGAAACACAGCAAACCAGGCAGCATCAGGAGGGACAAAAGGAGGCTGGAGGAACACAGCAAGACAGGCAGCATCAGGAGGAACAGGCAGGAGGCTGGAGGAACACAGCAACGCAGGCAGCATCAGGAGGGACAGGCAGGAGGCTGTGGGAACTGAGCAAGGCAGGCAGCATCAGCAGGGACAGGCAGGAGGCTGGAGGAACACAGCAAACCAGGCAGCATCAGGAGGGACAGGCAGGAGGCTGTGGGAACTGAGCAAGGCAGGCAGCATCAGGAGAGACAGGCAGGAGGCTGAGAGAACACAGCAAGGCGGGAAGCATCAGGAGGGACAGGCAGGAGGCTGGGGGAACTCAACAAGGCAGGCAGTATCAGGAGGGACAGGCAGGAGGCTGGGGTAACACAGCAAGGCAGGCAGCATCACGAGGGACAGGCAGGAGGCTGGAGGAACACAGCAAACCAGGCAGCATCAGGAGGGACAGGCAGGAGGCTGGAAGAACACAGCAAACCTGGCAGCATCACGAGGGATAGGCAGGAGGTTGGAGGAACACAGTAAGGCAGGCAGCATCAGGAGGGACAGGCAGGAGGCTGGAGGAACACAGCAAAGCAGGCAGCATCAGGAGGGACAGGCAGGAGGCTGGTGGAACACAGCAAGCCAGGCAGCATCAGGAGGGACAGGCAGGAGGCTCGGGGAATGCAGAAAACCAGGCAGCGTCAGGAGGGACAGGCAGGAGGCTGGAGGAACACAGCAAACCAGGCAGCATCAGGAGGGACAGGCAGGAGTCTGGGGGAACACAGTAAGCCAGGCAGCATCAGGAGGGACAGGCAGGAGGCTGGGGGAACACAACAAGCCAGGCAGCATCAGGAGGGACAGGCAGGAGGCTGGAGGAACATGTCAAGACAGTCAGCATCACGAGGGACAGGCAGGAGGTTGGAGGACCACAGCAAGGCAGGCAGCATCAGAAGGGACAGGCAGGAGGTTGGAGGAACACTACAAGCCAGGCAACATCAGCAGGGATGGACAGATGGCTGGGGGAAAACAGCACGGCAGTCAGTATCAGCACGGACAGGCATGAGGCTGGAGGAACACAGCAAGGCAGGCAGCATCAATATGGACAGGCAGGAGTCTGGGGAAACACAGCAAACCAGGTAGCATCAGGAGGGACAGGCAGGAGGCTGGAGGAACACAGGAAGGCAGGCAGGATCAGGAGGGACAGGCAAGAGGCTGGGGGAACTCAGCAAGGCAGGCACCATCAGGCGGGACAGGCAGGAGACTGGGGTAACAAAGCAAGGCAGACAGCATCAATATGTACAGGCAGGAGTCTGGGGAAACACAGCAAACCAGGTAGCATCAGGAGGGACAGGCAGAAGGCTAGAGGAACACAGCAAGCCAGGCAGCGTCAGGAGGGACAGGCAGGAGGTTGGAGGAACAGGTCAAGACAGGCAGCATCACGAGGGACAGGCAGCATGTTGGAGGACCACAGCAAGGCAGGCAGCATCTGGAGGGATAGGCAGGCGGCTGGGGGAACACAGCAAGGCAGGTCGCATCAGGAGGGACAGGCAGGAGGCTGGGGGAACACAGCAAGGCAGGCAGCATCAGGAGAGACAGACAGGAGGTTGCAGGAACACAGCAAGCCAGGCAACATCAGCAGGGATGGACAGATGGCTGGAGGAACACAGCAAGGCAGGCAGCATCAGGAGGGATAGGCAGATGGCTGGAGGAACACAGCAAGGCAGGTAGCATCAGGAGGGACAGGCAGGAGGCTGGGGTAACACAGCAAGGCAGACAGCATCAATTCGGACAGGCAGGAGTCTGGGGAAATACAGCAAACCAGGCAGCATCAGGAGGGACAGGCAGAAGGCTGGGGGAACACAGCAAACCAGGCCGCATCAGGCAGGACAGGCAGGAGGCTGGAGAAACACAGCAAGGGAGGCAGCATCACGAGGGACAGGCAGGAGGTTGGAGGAACACAGCAAGGCAGGCAGCATCAGGAGGGAGAGGCAACAGGCTGGGGGAACACAGCAAGGCAGGCAGCATCAGGAGGGACAGGCAGGAGGCTGGGGAACACAGCAAGGCAGGCAGCATCAGGAGGGACAGGCAGGAGGCTGGGGGAACACAGCAAGACAGGCAGCATCACGAGGGACAGGCAGGAGGCTGGAGGAACACAGCAAGGCAGGCAGCATCGGGAGGGACAGGCAGGAGGCTGGGGGAACACAGCAAGGCAGGCAGCATCAGGAGGGACAGGCAGGAGGCTTGGGGAACACAACAAGCCAGGCAGCATCAGGAGGGACAGGCAGGAGGCTGGGGAACACAACAAGGCAGGCAGCATCAGGAGGGACAGGCAGGAGGCTGGAGGAACACAGCAAACCAGGCAGCATCAGGAGGGACAGGCAGGATGCTCGCGGAATGCAGCAAGGCAGGCAGCATCAGGAGGGACAGGCAGGAGGCTGGAGGAACACAGCAAGCCAAGCAGCATCAGGAGGGACAGGCAGGAGGCTGGAGGAACACAGCAAGACAGGCAGCATCGGGAGGGACAGGCAGGAGGCTGGGGGAACACAGCAAGACAGGCAGCATCGGGAGGGACAGGCAGGAGGCTGGGGAACACAGCAAGGCAGGCAGCATCAGGAGAGACAGGCAGGAGGCTGGGGAACACAACAAGGCAGGCAGCATCACGAGGGACAGGCAGGAGGTTGGAGGAACACAGCGATGCAGGCAGCATCAGGAGGGACAGGCAGGAGGCTGGAGGAACACAGCAAGGCAGGCAGCATCAGGAGGGACAGGCAGGAGGCTGGAGGAACACAGCAAGGCAGGCAGCATCAGGAGGGACAGGCAGGAGGCTGGGGGAACACAGCAAGACAGGCAGCATCACGAGGGACAGGCAGGAGGCTGGAGGAACATAGCAAGGCAGGCAGCATCGGGAGGGACAGGCAGGAGGCTGGGGGAACACAGCAAGGCAGGCAGCATCAGGAGGGACAGGCAGGAGGCTGGAGGAACACAGCAAGACAGGCAGCATCAGGATGGACAGGCAGGAGGCTGGGGGAACAAAGCAAGCCAGGCAGCATCAGGAGTGACAGGCAGGAGGCTGGAGGAACACAGCAAGGCAGGCAGCATCAGGAGGGACAGGCAGGAGGCTGGAGGAACACAGCAAGGCAGGCAGCATCACGAGTGACAGGCTGGAGGTTGGAGGAACACAGCAAGGCAGACAGCATCAATACGGACAGGCAGGTGTCTGGGGAAATACAGCAAACCAGGCAGCATCAGGAGGGACAGGCAGGAGGCTGGAGGAACACAGCAAGGCAGGCAGTATCAGGAGGGACAGGCAGGAGGTTGGAGGAACTCAGTAAGGCAGGCAGCATCAGGAGGGACAGGCAGGAGGCTGGAGGAACATATCAAAGCAGGCAGCATCAGGAGGGACAGGCAGGAGGCTGGGGGAACACAACAAGACAGGCAGCATCAGGAGGGACAGGCAGGAGGCTCGGGGAATGCAGAAAACCAGGCAGCGTCAGGAGGGACAGGCAGGAGGCTGGGGGAACACAGCAAGGCAGGCAGCATCAGGAGGGACAGGCAGGAGGCTGGAGGAACACAGCAAACCAGGCAGCAGCAGGAGGGACAGGCAGGAGTCTGGGGGAACACAGCAAACCAGGCAGCATCAGGAGGGACAGGCAGGAGTCTGGGGGAACACAGCAAACCAGGCAGCATCAGGAGGGACAGGCAGGAGGCTCGCGGAATGCAGCAAGGCAGGCAGCATCAGGAGGGACAGGCAGGGGGCTCGGGCAATGCAGAAAACCAGGCAGCGTCAGGAGGGACAGGCAGGAGGCTGGGGAACACAGCAAGGGAGGCAGCATCAGGAGGGACAGGCAACAGGCTGGGGGAACACAGCAAGGCAGGCAGCATCAGGAGGGACAGGCAGGAGGCTGGGGAATACAGCAAGGGAGGCAGCATCAGGAAGGACAGGCAGGAGGCTGGGGTAACACAGCAAGGCAGACAGCATCAATACGGACAGGCAGGTGTCTGGGGAAATACAGCAAACCAGGTAGCATCAGGAGGGACAGGCAGGAGGCTGGAGGAACACAGGAAAGCAGGCAGCATCAGGAGGGACAGGCAGGAGGCTGGGGGAACTCAGCAAGGCAGGCAGTATCAGGACGGACAGGCAGGAGGCTGGGGTAACACAGCAAGACAGGCAGCATCAGGAGGGACAGACAGGAGTCTGGGGGAACACAACAAGCCAGGCAGCATCAGGAGGGACAGGCAGGAGCCTGGAGGAACACAGCAAGGCAGGCAGTATCAGGAGGGCCAGGCAGGACGCTCGCGGAATGCAGCAAGGCATGCAGCATCAGGAGGGACAGGCTAGAGGCTCGGGGAATGCAGATAACCAGGCAACGTCAGGAGGGACAGACAGGAGCCTCGGGGAATACAGCAAGGCAGACAGCATCAATACGGACAGGCAGGTGTCTGGGGAAATACAGCAAACAAGGCAGCATCAGGAGGGACAGGCAGAAGGCTGGAGGAACTGAGCAAGGCAGGCAGCATCAGGAGGGACAGGCAGGAGGCTGGAAGAACGCAGCAAACCAGGCAGCATCAGGAGGGACAGGCAGGAGCCTGGAGGAACATAGCAAGGCAGGCAGCATCAGGAGGGACAGGCAGGAGGCTGGAAGAACGCAGCAAACCAGGCAGCCTCATTAGGGACAGGTAGGTGGCTGGAGGAACACGGCAAGGCAGGCAGCATCAGGAGGAACAGGCAGGAGGCTGGAGGAACACAGCACGCCAGTCAGCATCAGCAGTGAAAGGCAGGAGGCTGGGGGATTACAACAAGGCAGGCAGCATCAGCAGGGACGGGCAGGAGGCTGGGCGAACACAGCACGGCAGGCAGTATCAGCAGGGAAACGCAGCAGGTTGGGGGAACACAGCAAGCCAGGCCGCATCAAGACTGACAAGCAAGTGTCTGGGGAAGCACGGCAAACCAGGCAGCATCAGGAGGGACAGGCAGGAGGCTGGGGGGACTCAGCAAGACAGGCAGTATCAGGAGGGACAGACAGGAGGCTGGAGGAACACAGCAAGGGAGGCAGCATCAGGAGGGACAGACAGGCGGCTGGAGAAACACAGCAAGGCAGGCAGTATCACGAGGGACAGGCAGGAGGTTGGAGGAACACAGCAAGGCAGGCAACATCAGGAGGGACAGGCAACAGGCTGGGGGAACACAGCAAGGCAGGCAGCATCAGGAGGGATAGGCAGGAGGCTGGGGAACGCAGCAAGGGAGGCAGCATCAGGAAGGACAGGCAGGAGGCTGCAGGAACACAGCAAGGCAGGCAGCATCACGAGGGACAGGCAGGAGGTTGGAGGAACACAGCAAGACAGGCAGCATCAGGAGGGACAGCCAGGAGGCTGGAGGAACACAGCAAGGCAGGCAACATCAGCAGGGATGGACAGATGGCTGGGGGAAAACAGCAAGGCAGTCAGTATCAGCACGGACAGGCAGGAGGCTGGAGGAACACAGCAAGGCAGGCAGCATCAGGAGGGACAGGCAGGAGGCTTGGGGAACACAGCAAACCAGGCAGCATCAGGAGGGACAGGCAGGAGGCCAGGGGAACACAGCAAGGCAGGCAGCATCAATACGGACAGGCAGTGGTCTGGGGAAACACAGCAAACCAGGCAGCATCACGAGGTTCAGGCAGGAGGTTGGAGGACAGAGCAAGGCAGTCAGCATCAGGAGGGACAGGCAGGAGGCTTGGGGAACACAGCAAACCAGGCAGCATCAGGAGGGACAGGCAGGAGTCTGGGGGAACACAGCAAGCCAGGCAGCATCAGGAGGGACAGGCAGGAGGCTTGGGGAACACAGCAAACCAGGCAGCATCACGAGGTTCAGGCAGGAGGATGGAGGACAGAGCAAGGCAGGCAGCATCAGGAGGGACAGGCAGGAGGCTTGGGGAACACAACAAGCCAGGCAGCATCAGGAGGGACAGGCAGGAGCCTGGAGGAACACAGCAAGCAAGGCAGTATCAGGAGGGCCAGGCAGGAGGCTGGAGGAACGCAGCAAGACAGGCAGCATCAGGAGGGACAGGCTAGAGGCTCGGGGAATGCAGATAACCAGGCAACGTCAGGAGGGACAGGCAGGAGGCCGGAGGAACATGTCAAGACAGGCAGCATCACAAGGGACAGGCAGGAGGTTGGAGGACCACAGCAAGGCAGGCAGCATCAGGAGGGACAGGCAGGAGGCTGGAGGAACACAGCAAGGGAGGCAGCATCAGGAGGGACAGCCAGGAGGCTGGGGGAAAACAGCAAGGCAGTCAGTATCAGCACGGACAGGCAGGAGGCTGGAGGAACACAGCAAGGCAGGCAGCATCAGGAGGGACAGGCAGGAGGCTTGGGGAACACAGCAAGGCAGGCAGCATCAGGAGGGACAGGCAGGAGGCCAGGGGAACACAGCAAGGCAGGCAGCATCAATACGGACAGGCAGTGGTCTGGGGAAACACAGCAAACCAGGCAGCATCACGAGGTTCAGGCAGGAGGTTGGAGGACAGAGCAAGGCAGGCAGCATCAGGAGGGACAGGCAGGAGGCTTGGGGAACACAGCAAACCAGGCAGCATCAGGAGGGACAGGCAGGAGGCTTGGGGAACACAGCAAACCAGGCAGAATCACGAGGTTCAGGCAGGAGGATGGAGGACAGAGCAAGGCAGGCAGCATCAGGAGGGACAGGCAGGAGGCTAGGGGAACACAGCAAACCAGGCAGCATCAGGAGGGACAGGCAGGAGTCTGGGGGAACACAACAAGCCAGGCAGCATCAGGAGGGACAGGCAGGAGGCTGGGGGTACACAACAAGCCAGGCAGCATCAGGAGGGACAGGCAGGAGCCTGGAGGAACACAGCAAGCAAGGCAGTATCAGGAGGGCCAGGCAGGAGGCTGGAGGAACGCAGCAAGACAGGCAGCATCAGGAGGGACAGGCTAGAGGCTCGGGGAATGCAGATAACCAGGCAACGTCAGGAGGGACAGGCAGGAGGCCGGAGGAACATGTCAAGACAGGCAGCATCACAAGGGACAGGCAGGAGGTTGGAGGACCACAGCAAGGCAGGCAGCATCAGGAGGGACAGGCAGGAGGCTGGAGGAACACAGCAAACCAGGCAGCATTAGGAGGGACAGGCAGGAGTCTGGAGGTACACAGAAAAACAGGCAGCATCAGGAGGGACAGGCAGGAGGCTGGGGGAACACAGCAAGACAGGCAGCAACAGGAGGGACAGGCAGGAGGTTGGAGGAACACAGAAAGACAGGCAGGATCTGGAGGGACAGGCAGGAGGCTGGGGAACACAGCAAGACAGGCAGCAACAGGAGGGACAGGCAGGAGGTTGGAGGAACACAGAAAGACAGGCAGGATCTGGAGGGACAGGCAGGAGGCTGGGGAACACAGCAAGGCAGGCAGCATCAATACGGACAGGCAGGAGGCTGAGGAACACAGCACGCCAGGCAGCATAGGGATGGACAGGCAGTAGGCTGGCGGAACACAGCAAGCCAGGCAGCATCAGGAGGGACAGGCAGGAGGCTGGGGGAACACAGCAGGGCAGGCAGCATCAGGAGGGACAGGCAGGAGGCTGGGGAACACAGCAAACACAGGCAGCATCAGGAGGGACAGGCAGGAGGTTGGAGGAACACAGCAAGGCAGGCAGGATCAGGAGGGACAGGCAGGAGGTTGGAGGAACACAGCAAGGCAGGCATCATCAGGTGGGACAGGCATGAGGCTGGAGGAACACAGCAAGGGAGGCAGCATCAGGAGGGACAGGCAGTAGGCTGGAGGAACACAGCAAGGCAGGCAGCATCACGAGGGACAGGCAGGAGGTTGGAGGAACACAGCAAAGCAGGCAGCATCAGGAGGGACAGGCAGGACGCTGGAGGAACACAGCAAGGCAGGCAGCATCAGGAGGGACAGGCAGGAGGTTGGAGGAACACAGCAAGGCAGGCAGCATCAGGAGGGACAGGCAGGAGGCTGGGGGAACACAGCAAGGCAGGCAGCATCAGGAAGGACAGGCAGGAGTCTGGGGGGACACAGAAAACCAGGCAGCATCAGGAGGGACAGGCAGGAGGCCGGGGGAACACAGCACGCCAGACAGCATCAGGAGAGACAGGCAGGAGGCTGGTGGAACACAGCAAGGCAGGCGGCATCAGGAGGGACAGGCAGGAGGCTGGAGGAACACAGCAAGGCAGGCAGCATCAGGAAGGACAGGCAGGAGGCTGGGGAATACAGCAAGCCAGGCAGTATCAGGAGGGACATTCAGGAGGCTGGGGGAACACAGAAAACCAGGCAGCATAGAGAGGGACAGGCAGGAGGCTGGGGGAACACAGCAAGGCAGGCAGCATCAGGAGGGACAGGCAGGAGGCTGGAGGAACACAGCAAGACAGGCAGGATCTGGAGGGACAGGCAGGAGGTTGGAGGAACACAGCAAGGCAGGCAGCATCAGGAGGGACAGGCAGGAGGCTGGAGGAACACAGCAAGACAGGCAGGACCAGGAGGGACAGGCAGGAGGCTGGAGGAACACAGCAAGGGAGGCAGCATCAGGAGGGACAGGCAGGAGGCTGGTGAAACACAGCAAGGCAGGCAGCATCAGGAGGGACAGGCAGGTGACTGGAGGTACACAGCAAGGCAGGCAGCATCACGAGGGACAGACAGGAAGTTGGAGGAACATAGCAAGTCAGGCAGCATCAGGAGGGACAGGCAGGAGGCTCGGGGAATGCAGAAAACCAGGCAACCTCAGGAGGCACAGGCTGGAGGCCGGAGGAACATGTCAAGACAGGCAGCATCAAGAGGGACAGGCAGGAGGTTGGAGGACGACAGCAAGGCAGGCAGCATCAGGAGGGACAGGCAGGAGGCTGGGGGAACACAGATAGCCAGGCAGCATCAGGATGGTCAGGCAGGAGGTTGGTGGAATACAACAAGGCAGGCAGCATCAGGAGGGACAGGCAGGAGGCTGGGGAACACACCAAGGCAAGCAGCATCAGGAGGGACAGGCGGAGGTTGGAGGAACACAGCAAGGCAGGCAGCATCAGGAGTGACAGGAAGGAGGCCGGGGAACACAGCAAACCAGGCAGCATCAGGAGGGACAGGCAGGAGGCTGGCGGAACACAGCAAGGCAGGCAGCATCAGGAGTGACAGGCAGGAGGTTGGAGGAACAAAGCAAGGCAGGCAGAATCAGGAGGGACAGGCAGGAGGCTGGAGGTACACAGCAAGGCAGGCAGCATCACGAGGGACAGGCAGGAGGTTGGAGGTACACAGCAAGGCAGGCAGCATCACGAGGGACAGGCAGGAGGTTGGAGGTACACAGCAAGGCAGGCAGCATCACGAGGGACAGGCAGGAGGTTGGAGGTACACAGCAAGCCAGGCAGCATCAGGAGGGACAGGCAGGAGCCTGGAGGAACACAGCAAGCAAGGCAGTATCAGGAGGGCCAGGCAGGAGGCTGGAGGAACGCAGCAAGACAGGCAGCATCAGGAGGGACAGGCTAGAGGCTCGGGGAATGCAGATAACCAGGCAACGTCAGGAGGGACAGGCAGGAGGCCGGAGGAACATGTCAAGACAGGCAGCATCACAAGGGACAGGCAGGAGGTTGGAGGACCACAGCAAGGCAGGCAGCATCAGGAGGGACAGGCAGGAGGCTGGAGGAACACAGCAAACCAGGCAGCATTAGGAGGGACAGGCAGGAGTCTGGAGGTACACAGAAAAACAGGCAGCATCAGGAGGGACAGGCAGGAGGCTGGGGGAACACAGCAAGACAGGCAGCAACAGGAGGGACAGGCAGGAGGTTGGAGGAACACAGAAAGACAGGCAGGATCTGGAGGGACAGGCAGGAGGCTGGGGAACACAGCAAGACAGGCAGCAACAGGAGGGACAGGCAGGAGGTTGGAGGAACACAGAAAGACAGGCAGGATCTGGAGGGACAGGCAGGAGGCTGGGGAACACAGCAAGGCAGGCAGCATCAATACGGACAGGCAGGAGGCTGAGGAACACAGCACGCCAGGCAGCATAGGGATGGACAGGCAGTAGGCTGGCGGAACACAGCAAGCCAGGCAGCATCAGGAGGGACAGGCAGGAGGCTGGGGGAACACAGCAGGGCAGGCAGCATCAGGAGGGACAGGCAGGAGGCTGGGGAACACAGCAAACACAGGCAGCATCAGGAGGGACAGGCAGGAGGTTGGAGGAACACAGCAAGGCAGGCAGGATCAGGAGGGACAGGCAGGAGGTTGGAGGAACACAGCAAGGCAGGCATCATCAGGTGGGACAGGCATGAGGCTGGAGGAACACAGCAAGGGAGGCAGCATCAGGAGGGACAGGCAGTAGGCTGGAGGAACACAGCAAGGCAGGCAGCATCACGAGGGACAGGCAGGAGGTTGGAGGAACACAGCAAAGCAGGCAGCATCAGGAGGGACAGGCAGGACGCTGGAGGAACACAGCAAGGCAGGCAGCATCAGGAGGGACAGGCAGGAGGTTGGAGGAACACAGCAAGGCAGGCAGCATCAGGAGGGACAGGCAGGAGGCTGGGGGAACACAGCAAGGCAGGCAGCATCAGGAAGGACAGGCAGGAGTCTGGGGGGACACAGAAAACCAGGCAGCATCAGGAGGGACAGGCAGGAGGCCGGGGGAACACAGCACGCCAGACAGCATCAGGAGAGACAGGCAGGAGGCTGGTGGAACACAGCAAGGCAGGCGGCATCAGGAGGGACAGGCAGGAGGCTGGAGGAACACAGCAAGGCAGGCAGCATCAGGAAGGACAGGCAGGAGGCTGGGGAATACAGCAAGCCAGGCAGTATCAGGAGGGACATTCAGGAGGCTGGGGGAACACAGAAAACCAGGCAGCATAGAGAGGGACAGGCAGGAGGCTGGGGGAACACAGCAAGGCAGGCAGCATCAGGAGGGACAGGCAGGAGGCTGGAGGAACACAGCAAGACAGGCAGGATCTGGAGGGACAGGCAGGAGGTTGGAGGAACACAGCAAGGCAGGCAGCATCAGGAGGGACAGGCAGGAGGCTGGAGGAACACAGCAAGACAGGCAGGACCAGGAGGGACAGGCAGGAGGCTGGAGGAACACAGCAAGGGAGGCAGCATCAGGAGGGACAGGCAGGAGGCTGGTGAAACACAGCAAGGCAGGCAGCATCAGGAGGGACAGGCAGGTGACTGGAGGTACACAGCAAGGCAGGCAGCATCACGAGGGACAGACAGGAAGTTGGAGGAACATAGCAAGTCAGGCAGCATCAGGAGGGACAGGCAGGAGGCTCGGGGAATGCAGAAAACCAGGCAACCTCAGGAGGCACAGGCTGGAGGCCGGAGGAACATGTCAAGACAGGCAGCATCAAGAGGGACAGGCAGGAGGTTGGAGGACGACAGCAAGGCAGGCAGCATCAGGAGGGACAGGCAGGAGGCTGGGGGAACACAGATAGCCAGGCAGCATCAGGATGGTCAGGCAGGAGGTTGGTGGAATACAACAAGGCAGGCAGCATCAGGAGGGACAGGCAGGAGGCTGGGGAACACACCAAGGCAAGCAGCATCAGGAGGGACAGGCGGAGGTTGGAGGAACACAGCAAGGCAGGCAGCATCAGGAGTGACAGGAAGGAGGCCGGGGAACACAGCAAACCAGGCAGCATCAGGAGGGACAGGCAGGAGGCTGGCGGAACACAGCAAGGCAGGCAGCATCAGGAGTGACAGGCAGGAGGTTGGAGGAACAAAGCAAGGCAGGCAGAATCAGGAGGGACAGGCAGGAGGCTGGAGGTACACAGCAAGGCAGGCAGCATCACGAGGGACAGGCAGGAGGTTGGAGGTACACAGCAAGGCAGGCAGCATCACGAGGGACAGGCAGGAGGTTGGAGGTACACAGCAAGGCAGGCAGCATCACGAGGGACAGGCAGGAGGCTGGAGGAACACAGCAAGGCAGGCAGCATCACGAGGGACAGGCAGGAGGTTGGAGGTACACAGCAAGGCAGGCAGCATCAGGAGGGACAGGCAGGAGTCTGGGGGAACACAGCAAGCCAGGCAGCATCACGAGGGACAGGCAGGAGGCTGGGGGAACACAGCAAGCCAGGCAGCATCACGAGGGACAGGCAGGAGGCTGGGGGAACACAGCAAGGCAGGCGGCATCAGGAGTGACAGGCAGGAGGCTGGGGAACACAGCAAGGCAGGCAGGATCAGGAGGGACAGGCAGGAGGTTGGAGGAACACAGCAAACCAGGCAGCATCAGGAGGGACAGGCAGGAGGCTGGGGGAACACAGCAAGACAGGCAGCATCAGGAGGGACAGGCAGGAGGCTGGAAGAACACAGCTAACCAGGCAGCCTCATTAGGGACAGGTAGGAGGCTGGGGGAACACAGCAAGGCAGGAAGCATCAGGAGGGACAGGCAGGAGGCTGAGGAACACAGCAAGGCAGGCAGGATCAGGAGGGACAGGCAGGAGGTTGGAGGAACACAGCAAGGCAGGCAGCATCAGGAGGGACAGACATGAGGCTGGAGGAACACAGCAAGGGAGGCTGCATCAGGCGGGACAGGCATGAGGCTGGAGGAACACAGCAAGGGAGGCAGCATCAGGAGGGACAGGCAGTAGGCTGGAGCAACACAGCAAGGCAGGCAGCATCAGGAGGGACAGGCAGGAGGCTGGAGGAACACAGCAAACCAGGCAGCATCAGGAGGGACAGGAAGGAGGCCGGGGGAACACAGCAAACCAGGCAGCATCAGGAGGGACAGGCAGGAGGCTGGCGGAACACAGCAAGGCAGGCAGCATCAGGAAGGACAGGCAGGAGGCTGGGGAACACAGCAAGGCAGGCAGCATCAGGAAGGACAGGCAGGAGGCTGGGGAACACAGCAAGGCAGGCAGCATCAGGAGGGAAAGGCAGGAGGCTGGAGGAACACAGCAAGGCAGGCAGGACCAGGAGGGACAGGCAGGAGGCTGGGGGAACACAGCAAGGCAGGCGGCATCAGGAGGGACAGGCAGGAGGCTGGGGAACACAGCAAGGCAGGCAGGATCAGGAGGGACAGGCAGGAGGTTGGAGGAACACAGCAAACCAGGCAGAATCTGGAGGGACAGGCAGGAGTCTGGGGGAACACAGCAAACCAGGCAGCATCAGGAGGGACAAGCAGGAGTGTGGCGGAACACAGCAAGGCAGGCAGCATCAGGAAGGACAGGCAGGAGGCTGGGGAACACAGCAAGGCAGGCAGCATCAGGAGGGACAGGCAGGAGGCTGGGGGAACACAGCAAGGCAGGCGGCATCAGGAGGGACAGGCAGGAGGTTGGAGGAACACAGCAAGGCAGGCGGCATCAGGAGGGACAGGCAGGAGGCTGAGGAACACAGCAAGGCAGGCAGGATCTGGAGGGACAGGCAGGAGGCTGGGGGAACACAGCAAGGCAGGCAGCATCAGGAGGGACAGGCAGGAGGTTGGAGGAACACAGCAAGGCAGGCATCATCAGGCGGGACAGGCATGAGGGTGGAGGAACACAGCAAGGGAGGCAGCATCAGGAGGGACAGGCAGGAGGCTGGGGAACACAGCAAGGCAGGCAGTGTCAGGAGGGACATGCAGGAGGCTGGGGGAACTCAGCAAGCCAGGCAGCATCAGGAGGGACAGGCAGGAGGCTGGGGGAACACAGCAAACCAAGCAGCATCAGGAGGGACAGGCAGGAGGCTGGGGGAACACAACAAGCCAGGCAGCATCCGCAGGGACTGGCAGGAGGTTGGAGGAACACAGCAAACCAGGCAGCATCAGGAGGGACAGGCAGGAGGCTGGGGAACACAGCAAGGCAGGCAGCATCAATACGGACAGGCAGGAGGCTGAGGAACACAGCAAGGCAGGCAGCATCAGGAGGGACAGGCAGGAGGTTGGGGGAACACAGCAAGGCAGGCAGTATCAGGAGGGACAGGCAGGAGGCTGGGGAACACAGCAAGGCAGGCGGCATCAGGAGGGACAGGCAGGAGGCTGGGGAACACAGCAAGGCAGGCAGCATCAGGAGGGACAGGCAGGAGGCTGAGGAACACAGCAAGGCAGGCAGCATCAGGAGGGACAGGCAGGAGGCTGAGGAACACAGCAAGGCAGGCAGCATCAGGAGGGACAGGCAGGAGGTTGGAGGAACACAGCAAGGCAGGCAGCATCAGGAGGGACAGGCAGGAGGCTGAGGAACACAGCAATGCAGGCAGGATCAGGAGGGACAGGCAGGAGGTTGGAGGAACACAGCAAGGCAGGCGGCATCAGCAGGGACAGGCAGGAGGCTGGAGGAACACAGCAAACCAGGCAGCATTAGGAGGGACAGGCAGGAGTCTGGAGGTACACAGAAAAACAGGCAGCATCAGGAGGGAAAGGCAGGAGGCTGGGGGAACACAGCAAACCAGGCAGCATAGGGAGGGACAGGCAGGAGGCTGTGGGAACACAGCAAGACAGGCAGCAACAGGAGGGACAGGCAGGAGGTTGGAGGAACACAGAAAGACAGGCAGGATCTGGAGGGACAGGCAGGAGGCTGGGGAACACAGCAAGGCAGGCAGCATCAATACGGACAGGCAGGAGGCTGAGGAACACAGCACGCCAGGCAGCATAGGGATGGACAGGCAGTAGGCTGGCGGAACACAGCAAGCCAGGCAGCATCAGGAGGGACAGGCAGGAGGCTGGGGGAACACAGCAAGGCAGGCAGCATCAGGAGGGACAGGCAAGAGGCTGGGGAACACAGCAAGGCAGGCAGGATCAGGAGGGACAGGCAGGAGGTTGGAGGAACACAGCAAGGCAGGCAGCATCAGGCGGGACAGGCATGCGGCTGGAGGAACACAGCAAGGGAGGCAGCATCAGGAGGGACAGGCAGTAGGCTGGAGGAACACAGCAAGGCAGGCAGCATCAGGAGGGACAGGCAGGAGGCTGGAGGAACACAGCAAGGCAGGCAGCATCAGGAAGGACAGGCAGGAGGCTGGGGAACACAGCAAGGCAGGCAGCATCAGGAGGGACAGGCAACAGGCTGGGGGAACACAGCAAGGCAGGCAGCATCAGGAGGGACAGGCAACAGGCTGGGGGAACACAGCAAGGCAGGCAGCATCAGGAGGGACAGGCAGGAGGCTGGGGAACACAGCAAGGCAGGCAGCATCAGGAGGGACAGGCAGGTGCCTGGAGGTACACAGCAAGGCAGGCAGCATCACGAGGGACAGACAGGAAGTTGGAGGAACATAGCAAGTCAGGCAGCATCAGGAGGGACAGGCAGGAGGCTCGGGGAATGCAGAAAACCAGGCAACCTCAGGAGGCACAGGCTGGAGGCCGGAGGAACATGTCAAGACAGGCAGCATCAAGAGGGACAGGCAGGAGGTTGGAGGACGACAGCAAGGCAGGCAGCATCAGGAGGGACAGGCAGGAGGCTGGGGGAACACAGCAAGGCAGGCAGCATCAGGAGGGACAGGCAGGAGGCTGGGGGAACACAGCAAGGCAGGCAGCATCGGGAGGGACAGGCAGGAGGCTGGGGGAACACAGCAAGGCAGGCAGCATCAGGAGGGACAGGCAGGAGGTTGGAGGAACACAGCAAGGCAGGCAGCATCAGGAGGGACAGGCAGGAGGCTGGGGGAACACAGAAAGCCAGGCAGCATCAGGTGGGACAGGCAGGAGGCTGGAGGAACACAGGAAGGCAGGCAGCATCAGGTGGGACAGGCAGGAGGCTGGGGGAACACAGAAAGCCAGGCAGCATCAGGTGGGACAGGCAGCAGGTTGGTGGAATACAACAAGGCAGGCAGCATCAGGAGGGACAGGCTGGAGGCTGGGGGAACACAGGCAGCCAGGCAGCATCAGGAGGGACAGGCAGGAGGCTGGGGAACACACCAAGGCAGGCAGCATCAGGAGGGACAGGCAGGAGGTTGGAGGAACACAGCAAGGCAGGCAGCTTCAGGAGGGACAGGCAGGAGGTTGGAGGAACAAAGCAAGGCAGGCAGCTTCAGGCGGGACAGGCATGAGGCTGGAGGAACACAGCAAGGCAGGCAGCTTCAGGAGGGACAGGCAGGAGGTTGGAGGAACAAAGCAAGGCAGGCAGCATCAGGAGGGACAGGCAGGAGGCTGGAGGAACACAGCAAGGCAGGCAGCATCAGGAGGGAAAGGCAGGAGGTTGGAGGAACAAAGCAAGGCAGGCAGCATCAGGAGGGACAGGCAGGAGTCTGGGGGAACACAGCAATCCAGGCAGCATCAGGAGGGACAAGCAGGAGGCTGGGGGAACACAGCAAACCAGGCAGCATCAGGAGGGACAGGTAGGAGGCTGGGGGAACACAGCAAGGCAGGAAGCATCAGGAGGGACAGGCAGGAGGCTGAGGAACACAGCAAGGCAGGCAGGATCAGCAGGGACAGGCAGGAGGTTGGAGGAACACAGCAAGGCAGGCAGCATCAGGAGGGACAGGCATGAGGCTGGAGGAACACAGCAAGGGAGGCAGCATCAGGAGGGACAGGCAGTAGGCTGGAGCAACACAGCACGGCAGGCAGCATCAGGAGGGACAGGCAGGAGGCTGGAGGAACACAGCAAACCAGGCAGCATCAGGAGGGACAGGAAGGAGGCCGGGGGAACACAGCAAACCAGGCAGCATCAGGAGGGACAGGCAGGAGGCTGGCGGAACACAGCAAGGCAGGCAGCATCAGGAAGGACAGGCAGGAGGCTGGGGAACACAGCAAGGCAGGCAGCATCAGGAGGGACAGGCAGGAGGCTGGAGGAACACAGCAAGGCAGGCAGGACCAGGAGGGACAGGCAGGAGGCTGGGGGAACACAGCAAGGCAGGCGGCATCAGGAGGGACAGGCAGGAGGCTGAGGAACACAGCAAGGCAGGCAGGATCAGGAGGGACAGGCAGGAGGTTGGAGGAACACAGCAAGGCAGGCGGCATCAGCAGGGACAGGCAGGAGGCTGGAGGAACACAGCAAACCAGGCAGCATTAGGAGGGACAGGCAGGAGTCTGGAGGTACACAGAAAAACAGGCAGCATCAGGAGGGACAGGCAGGAGGCTGGGGGAACACAGCAAACCAGGCAGCATAGGGAGGGACAGGCAGGAGGCTGGGGGAACACAGCAAGACAGGCAGCAACAGGAGGGACAGGCAGGAGGTTGGAGGAACACAGAAAGACAGGCAGGATCTGGAGGGACAGGCAGGAGGCTGGGGAACACAGCAAGGCAGGCAGCATCAATACGGACAGGCAGGAGGCTGAGGAACACAGCACGCCAGGCAGCATAGGGATGGACAGGCAGTAGGCTGGCGGAACACAGCAAGCCAGGCAGCATCAGGAGGGACAGGCAGGAGGCTGGGGGAACACAGCAAGGCAGGCAGCATCAGGAGGGACAGGCAGGAGGCTGGGGAACACAGCAAGGCAGGCAGGATCAGGAGGGACAGGCAGGAGGTTGGAGGAACACAGCAAGGCAGGCATCATCAGGTGGGACAGGCATGAGGCTGGAGGAACACAGCAAGGGAGGCAGCATCAGGAGGGACAGGCAGTAGGCTGGAGGAACACAGCAAGGCAGGCAGCATCACGAGGGACAGGCAGGAGGTTGGAGGAACACAGCAAAGCAGGCAGCATCAGGAGGGACAGGCAGGAGGCTGGGGGAACATAGCAAGACAGGCAGCATCAGGAGGGACAGGCAGGACGCTGGAGGAACACAGCAAGGCAGGCAGCATCAGGAGGGACAGGCAGGAGGTTGGAGGAACACAGCAAGGCAGGCAGCATCAGGAGGGACAGGCAGGAGGCTGGGGGAACACAGCAAGGCAGGCAGCATCAGGAAGGACAGGCAGGAGTCTGGGGGGACACAGAAAACCAGGCAGCATCAGGAGGGACAGGCAGGAGGCCGGGGGAACACAGCACGCCAGACAGCATCAGGAGAGACAGGCAGGAGGCTGGTGGAACACAGCAAGGCAGGCGGCATCAGGAGGGACAGGCAGGAGGCTGGAGGAACACAGCAAGGCAGGCAGCATCAGGAAGGACAGGCAGGAGGCTGGGGAATACAGCAAGCAGGCAGTATCAGGAGGGACATTCAGGAGGCTGGGGGAACACAGCAAACCAGGCAGCATAGAGAGGGACAGGCAGGAGGCTGGAGGAACACAGCAAGGCAGGCAGCATCATGAGGGACAGGCAGGAGGCTGGAGGAACACAGCAAGGCAGGCAGCATCACGAGGGACAGACAGGAAGTTGGAGGAACATAGCAAGTCAGGCAGAATCAGGAGGGACAGGCAGGAGGCTCGGGGAATGCAGAAAACCAGGCAACCTCAGGAGGCACAGGCTGGAGGCCGGAGGAACATGTCAAGACAGGCAGCATCAAGAGGGACAGGCAGGAGGTTGGAGGACGACAGCAAGGCAGGCAGCATCAGGAGGGACAGGCAGGAGGCTGGGGGAACACAGCAAGGCAGGCAGCATCAGGAGGGACAGGCAGGAGGTTGGAGGAACACAGATAGCCAGGCAGCATCAGGAGGGACAGGCAGGAGGCTGGAGGAACACAGAAAGCCAGGCAGCATCAGGCGGGACAGGCAGGAGGCTGGAGGAACACAGCAAGGCAGGCAGCATCAGGAGGGACAGGCAGGAGGCTGGGGAACACACCAAGGCAGGCAGCATCAGGAGGGACAGGCGGAGGTTGGAGGACGACAGCAAGGCAGGCAGGATCAGGAGGGACAGGCAGGAGGTTGGAGGAACACAGCAAGGCAGGCATCATCAGGCGGGACAGGCAGGAGGCTGGGGGAACACAGCAAGGCAGGCAGCATCAGGAGGGACAGGCAGGAGGTTGGAGGAACACAGCAAGGCAGGCGGCATCAGGAGGGACAGGCAGGAGGCTGAGGAACACAGCAAGGGAGGCAGCATCAGGAGGGACAGGCAGGAGGCTGGGGAACACAGCAAGGCAGGCAGCATCAGGAGGGACAGGCAGGAGGCTGGGGGAACTCAGCAAGCCAGGCAGCATCAGGAGGGACAGGCAGGAGGCTGGGGAACACAGCAAGGCAGGCAGCATCAGGAGGGACAGGCAGGAGGCTGGGGGAACACAGCAAGCCAGGCAGCATCCGCAGGGACTGGCAGGAGGTTGGAGGAACACAGCAAACCAGGCAGCATCAGGAGGGACAGGCAGGAGGCTGGGGAACACAGCAAGGCAGGCAGCATCAATACGGACAGGCAGGAGGCTGAGGAACACAGCAAGGCAGGCAGCATCAGGAGGGACAGGCAGGTGGTTGGGGGAACACAGCAAGGCAGGCAGCATCAGGAGGGACAGGCAGGAGGCTGGGGAACACAGCAAGGCAGGCGGCATCAGGAGGGACAGGCAGGAGGCTGGGGAACACAGCAAGGCAGGCAGCATCAGGAGGGACAGGCAGGAGGCTGAGGAACACAGCAAGGCAGGCAGGATCAGGAGGGACAGGCAGGAGGTTGGAGGAACACAGCAAGGCAGGCGGCATCAGGAGGGACAGGCAGGAGGCTGGGGAACACAGCAAGGCAGGCATCATCAGGAGGGACAGGCAGGAGGCTGGGGAACACAGCAAGGCAGGCAGCATCAGGAGGGACAGGCAGGAGGCTGAGGAACACAGCAATGCAGGCAGGATCAGGAGGGACAGGCAGGAGGTTGGAGGAACACAGCAAGGCAGGCGGCATCAGCAGGGACAGGCAGGAGGCTGGAGGAACACAGCAAACCAGGCAGCATTAGGAGGGACAGGCAGGAGTCTGGAGGTACACAGAAAAACAGGCAGCATCAGGAGGGAAAGGCAGGAGGCTGGGGGAACACAGCAAACCAGGCAGCATAGGGAGGGACAGGCAGGAGGCTGGGGGAACACAGCAAGACAGGCAGCAACAGGAGGGACAGGCAGGAGGTTGGAGGAACACAGAAAGACAGGCAGGATCTGGAGGGACAGGCAGGAGGCTGGGGAACACAGCAAGGCAGGCAGCATCAATATGGACAGGCAGGAGGCTGAGGAACACAGCACGCCAGGCAGCATAGGGATGGACAGGCAGTAGGCTGGCGGAACACAGCAAGCCAGGCAGCATCAGGAGGGACAGGCAGGAGGCTGGGGGAACACAGCAAGGCAGGCAGCATCAGGAGGGACAGGCAGGAGGCTGGGGAACACAGCAAGGCAGGCAGGATCAGGAGGGACAGGCAGGAGGTTGGAGGAACACAGCAAGGCAGGCATCATCAGGCGGGACAGGCATGAGGCTGGAGGAACACAGCAAGGCAGGCAGCATCAGGAGGGACAGGCAGTAGGCTGGAGGAACACAGCAAGGCAGGCAGCATCAGGAGGGACAGGCAGGAGGCTGGAGGAACACAGCAAGGCAGGCAGCATCAGGAGGGACAGGCAGGAGGCTGGGGAACACAGCAAGGCAGGCAGCATCAGGAGGGACAGGCAACAGGCTGGGGGAACACAGCAAGGCAGGCAGCATCAGGAGGGACAGGCAGGAGGCTGGGGAACACAGCAAGGCAGGCAGCATCAGGAGGGACAGGCAGGTGACTGGAGGTACACAGCAAGGCAGGCAGCATCACGAGGGACAGACAGGAAGTTGGAGGAACATAGCAAGTCAGGCAGCATCAGGAGGGACAGGCAGGAGGCTCGGGGAATGCAGAAAACCAGGCAACCTCAGGAGGCACAGGCTGGAGGCCGGAGGAACATGTCAAGACAGGCAGCATCAAGAGGGACAGGCAGGAGGTTGGAGGACCACAGCAAGGCAGGCAGCATCAGGAGGGACAGGCAGGAGGCTGGGGGAACACAGCAAGGCAGGCAGCATCAGGAGGGACAGGCAGGAGGCTGGGGGAACACAGCAAGGCAGGCAGCATCGGGAGGGACAGGCAGGAGGCTGGGGGAACACAGCAAGGCAGGCAGCATCAGGAGGGACAGGCAGGAGGTTGGAGGACCACAGCAAGGCAGGCAGGATCAGGAGGGACAGGCAGGAGGTTGGAGGAACACAGCAAGGCAGGCATCATCAGGCGGGACAGGCATGAGGCTGGAGGAACACAGCAAGGCAGGCAGCTTCAGGAGGGACAGGCAGGAGGTTGGAGGAACAAAGCAAGGCAGGCAGCATCAGGAGGGACAGGCAGGAGGCTGGAGGAACACAGCAAGGCAGGCAGCATCACGAGGGACAGGCAGGAGGTTGGAGGAACAAAGCAAGGCAGGCAGCATCAGGAGGGACAGGCAGGAGTCTGGGGGAACACAGCAATCCAGGCAGCATCAGGAGGGACAAGCAGGAGGCTGGGGGAACACAGAAAGCCAGGCAGCATCAGGAGGGACAGGCAGGAGGCTGGGGGAACACAGCAAACCAGGCAGCATCAGGAGGGACAGGCAGGAGGCTGGGGGAACACAGCTAACCAGGCAGCCTCATTAGGGACAGGTAGGAGGCTGGGTGAACACAGCAAGGCAGGAAGCATCAGGAGGGACAGGCATGAGGCTGGAGGAACACAGCAAGGGAGGCTGCATCAGGCGGGACAGGCATGAGGCTGGAGGAACACAGCAAGGGAGGCAGCATCAGGAGGGACAGGCAGTAGGCTGGAGCAACACAGCAAGGCAGGCAGCATCAGGAGGGACAGGCAGGAGGCTGGAGGAACACAGCAAGGCAGGCAGGACCAGGAGGGACAGGCAGGAGGCTGGGGGAACACAGCAAGGCAGGCGGCATCAGGAGGGACAGGCAGGAGGCTGGGGAACACAGCAAGGCAGTCAGCATCAGGAGGGACAGGCAGGAGGCTGAGGAACACAGCAAGGCAGGCAGGATCAGGAGGGACAGGCAGGAGGTTGGAGGAACACAGCAAGGCAGGCAGCATCAGGCGGGACAGGCATGAGGCTGGAGGAACACAGCAAGGGAGGCTGCATCAGGAGGGACAGGCAGTAAGCTGGAGCAACACAGCAAGGCAGGCAGCATCACGAGGGACAGGCAGGAGGTTGGAGGAACACAGCAAGGCACGCAGCATCAGGAGGGACAGGCAGGAGGCTGGAGGAACATGTCAAGACAGGCAGCATCAGGAGGGACAGGCAGGAGTCTGGAGGAATACAGCAAGGCAGGCAGCATCAGGAGGGACAGGCAGGAGGCTGGAGGAATACAGCAAGACAGGCAGCATCAGGAGGGACAGGCAGGAGGTTGGAGGAACACAGCAAGGCAGGCATCATCAGGCGGGACAGGCAGGAGGTCGGAGGACCATAGCAAGACAGGCAGCATCAGGAGGGACAGGCAGGAGGCTGGGGGAACACAGCAAACCAGGCAGCATAGGGAGGGACAGGCAGGAGGCTGGGGGAACACAGCAAGACAGGCAGCATCAGGAGGGACAGGCAGGAGGTTGGAGGAACACAGAAAGACAGGCAGGATCTGGAGGGACAGGCAGGAGGCTGGGGAACACAGCAAGGCAGGCAGCATCAGGAGGGACAGGCAGTAGGCTGGAGGAACACAGCAAGCCACGCAGCATCAGGAGGGACAGGCAGGAGGCTGGGGAACACAGCAAGGGAGGCAGCATCAGGAGGAACAGGCAGGTGGCTGAGGAACACAGCAAGCCAGGCAGCATCAGGAGGAACAGGCAGGAGGCTGGGGAACACAGCAAGGCAGGCAGCATCAGGAGGGACAGGCAGGAGGCTGGAGGAACACAGCAAACCAGGCAGCATCAGGAGGGACAGGTAGGAGGTTGGGGGAAAACAGCAAGGCAGGCAGCATCAGGAGGGACAGGCAGGAGGCTGGAGCAACACAGCCAGGCAGGCAGCATCAGGAGGGACAGGCAGGAGGCTGGGGGAACATAGCAAGACAGGCAGCATCAGGAGGGACAGGCAGGAGGCTGGAGGAACACAGCAAACCAGGCAGCATCAGGAGGGACAGGTAGGAGGTTGGGGGAAAACAGCAAGGCAGGCAGGACCAGGAGGGACAGGCAGGAGGCTGGGGGAACACAGCAAGGCAGGCAGCATCAGGAGGGACAGGCAGGAGGCTGAGGAACACAGCAAGGCAGGCAGCATCACGAGGGACAGGCAGGAGGTTGGAGGAACACAGCAAGGCAGGCAGCATCAGGAGGGACAGGCAGGAGGCTGGGGGAACATAGCAAACCAGGCAGCATCAGGAGGGACAGGCAAGAGGCCGGGGGAGCACAGCAAACCAGGCAGCATCAGGAGGGACAGGCAGGAGGCTGGCGGAACACAGCAAGGCAGGCAGCATCAGGAGGGATAGGCAGGAGGCTGAGGAACACAGCAAGGCAGGCAGGATCAGGAGGGACAGGCAAGAGGTTGGAGGAACACAGCAAGGCAGGCATCATCAGGAAGGACAGGCAGGAGGCTGGGGAACACAGCAAGGCAGGCAGCATCAGGAGGGACAGGCAGGAGGCTGAGGAACACAGCAAGGCAGGCAGGATCAGGAGGGACAGGCAGGAGGCTGGAGGAACACAGCAAGGGAGGCAGCATCAGGAGGGACAGGCAGTAGGCTGGAGCAGCACAGCCAGGCAGGCAGCATCAGGAGGGACAGGCAGGAGGTTGGAGGAACACAGCAAGGCAGGCAGCATCGGGAGTGACAGGCAGGAGGCTGGAGGAACACAGCAAACCAGGCAGCATTAGGAGGGACAGGCAGGAATCTGGGGGTACACAGAAAAACAGGCAGCATCAGGAGGGACAGCAGGAGGCCGGGGGAACACAGCAAGCCAGGCAGCATCAGGAGGGTCAGGCAGGAGGCTGGGGGAACACAGCAAACCGGGCAGCATAGGGAGGGACAGGCAGGAGGCTGGGGGAACACAGCAAACCAGGCAGCCTCATTTGGGACAGGTAGGAGGCTGGGGGAACACAGCAAGGCAGGCAGCATCAGGAGGGACAGGCAGGAGGCTGGAGGAACACAGCAAGACAGGCAGCCTTATTTGGGACAGGTAGGAGGCTGGGGGAACACAGCAAGGCAGGCAGCATCAGGAGGGACAGGCAGGAGGCTGGAGGAACACAGCAAGACAGGCAGGATCTGGAGGGACAGGCAGGAGGTTAGACTAACACAGCAAGGCAGGCAGCATCAGGAGGGACAGGCAGGAGGCTGGAGGAACACAGCAAGGCAGGCAGGATCTGGAGGGACAGGCAGGAGGTTAGACTAACACAGCAAGGCAGGCAGAATCAGGAGGGACAGACAACAGGCTGGAGGAACACAGCAAGGCAGGCAGCATCAGGAGGGACAGGCAGGAGGTTGGAGGAACACAGCAAGGCAGGCGGCATCAGGAGGGACAGGCAGGAGGCTGAGGAACACAGCAAGGGAGGCAGCATCAGGAGGGACAGGCAGGAGGCTGGGGAACACAGCAAGGCAGGCAGCATCAGGAGGGACAGGCAGGAGGCTGGGGGAACTCAGCAAGCCAGGCAGCATCAGGAGGGACAGGCAGGAGGCTGGGGAACACAGCAAGGCAGGCAGCATCAGGAGGGACAGGCAGGAGGCTGGGGGAACACAGCAAGCCAGGCAGCATCCGCAGGGACTGGCAGGAGGTTGGAGGAACACAGCAAACCAGGCAGCATCAGGAGGGACAGGCAGGAGGCTGGGGAACACAGCAAGGCAGGCAGCATCAATACGGACAGGCAGGAGGCTGAGGAACACAGCAAGGCAGGCAGCATCAGGAGGGACAGGCAGGTGGTTGGGGGAACACAGCAAGGCAGGCAGCATCAGGAGGGACAGGCAGGAGGCTGGGGAACACAGCAAGGCAGGCGGCATCAGGAGGGACAGGCAGGAGGCTGGGGAACACAGCAAGGCAGGCAGCATCAGGAGGGACAGGCAGGAGGCTGAGGAACACAGCAAGGCAGGCAGGATCAGGAGGGACAGGCAGGAGGTTGGAGGAACACAGCAAGGCAGGCGGCATCAGGAGGGACAGGCAGGAGGCTGGGGAACACAGCAAGGCAGGCATCATCAGGAGGGACAGGCAGGAGGCTGGGGAACACAGCAAGGCAGGCAGCATCAGGAGGGACAGGCAGGAGGCTGAGGAACACAGCAATGCAGGCAGGATCAGGAGGGACAGGCAGGAGGTTGGAGGAACACAGCAAGGCAGGCGGCATCAGCAGGGACAGGCAGGAGGCTGGAGGAACACAGCAAACCAGGCAGCATTAGGAGGGACAGGCAGGAGTCTGGAGGTACACAGAAAAACAGGCAGCATCAGGAGGGAAAGGCAGGAGGCTGGGGGAACACAGCAAACCAGGCAGCATAGGGAGGGACAGGCAGGAGGCTGGGGGAACACAGCAAGACAGGCAGCAACAGGAGGGACAGGCAGGAGGTTGGAGGAACACAGAAAGACAGGCAGGATCTGGAGGGACAGGCAGGAGGCTGGGGAACACAGCAAGGCAGGCAGCATCAATATGGACAGGCAGGAGGCTGAGGAACACAGCACGCCAGGCAGCATAGGGATGGACAGGCAGTAGGCTGGCGGAACACAGCAAGCCAGGCAGCATCAGGAGGGACAGGCAGGAGGCTGGGGGAACACAGCAAGGCAGGCAGCATCAGGAGGGACAGGCAGGAGGCTGGGGAACACAGCAAGGCAGGCAGGATCAGGAGGGACAGGCAGGAGGTTGGAGGAACACAGCAAGGCAGGCATCATCAGGCGGGACAGGCATGAGGCTGGAGGAACACAGCAAGGCAGGCAGCATCAGGAGGGACAGGCAGTAGGCTGGAGGAACACAGCAAGGCAGGCAGCATCAGGAGGGACAGGCAGGAGGCTGGAGGAACACAGCAAGGCAGGCAGCATCAGGAGGGACAGGCAGGAGGCTGGGGAACACAGCAAGGCAGGCAGCATCAGGAGGGACAGGCAACAGGCTGGGGGAACACAGCAAGGCAGGCAGCATCAGGAGGGACAGGCAGGAGGCTGGGGAACACAGCAAGGCAGGCAGCATCAGGAGGGACAGGCAGGTGACTGGAGGTACACAGCAAGGCAGGCAGCATCACGAGGGACAGACAGGAAGTTGGAGGAACATAGCAAGTCAGGCAGCATCAGGAGGGACAGGCAGGAGGCTCGGGGAATGCAGAAAACCAGGCAACCTCAGGAGGCACAGGCTGGAGGCCGGAGGAACATGTCAAGACAGGCAGCATCAAGAGGGACAGGCAGGAGGTTGGAGGACCACAGCAAGGCAGGCAGCATCAGGAGGGACAGGCAGGAGGCTGGGGGAACACAGCAAGGCAGGCAGCATCAGGAGGGACAGGCAGGAGGCTGGGGGAACACAGCAAGGCAGGCAGCATCGGGAGGGACAGGCAGGAGGCTGGGGGAACACAGCAAGGCAGGCAGCATCAGGAGGGACAGGCAGGAGGTTGGAGGACCACAGCAAGGCAGGCAGGATCAGGAGGGACAGGCAGGAGGTTGGAGGAACACAGCAAGGCAGGCATCATCAGGCGGGACAGGCATGAGGCTGGAGGAACACAGCAAGGCAGGCAGCTTCAGGAGGGACAGGCAGGAGGTTGGAGGAACAAAGCAAGGCAGGCAGCATCAGGAGGGACAGGCAGGAGGCTGGAGGAACACAGCAAGGCAGGCAGCATCACGAGGGACAGGCAGGAGGTTGGAGGAACAAAGCAAGGCAGGCAGCATCAGGAGGGACAGGCAGGAGTCTGGGGGAACACAGCAATCCAGGCAGCATCAGGAGGGACAAGCAGGAGGCTGGGGGAACACAGAAAGCCAGGCAGCATCAGGAGGGACAGGCAGGAGGCTGGGGGAACACAGCAAACCAGGCAGCATCAGGAGGGACAGGCAGGAGGCTGGGGGAACACAGCTAACCAGGCAGCCTCATTAGGGACAGGTAGGAGGCTGGGTGAACACAGCAAGGCAGGAAGCATCAGGAGGGACAGGCATGAGGCTGGAGGAACACAGCAAGGGAGGCTGCATCAGGCGGGACAGGCATGAGGCTGGAGGAACACAGCAAGGGAGGCAGCATCAGGAGGGACAGGCAGTAGGCTGGAGCAACACAGCAAGGCAGGCAGCATCAGGAGGGACAGGCAGGAGGCTGGAGGAACACAGCAAGGCAGGCAGGACCAGGAGGGACAGGCAGGAGGCTGGGGGAACACAGCAAGGCAGGCGGCATCAGGAGGGACAGGCAGGAGGCTGGGGAACACAGCAAGGCAGTCAGCATCAGGAGGGACAGGCAGGAGGCTGAGGAACACAGCAAGGCAGGCAGGATCAGGAGGGACAGGCAGGAGGTTGGAGGAACACAGCAAGGCAGGCAGCATCAGGCGGGACAGGCATGAGGCTGGAGGAACACAGCAAGGGAGGCTGCATCAGGAGGGACAGGCAGTAAGCTGGAGCAACACAGCAAGGCAGGCAGCATCACGAGGGACAGGCAGGAGGTTGGAGGAACACAGCAAGGCACGCAGCATCAGGAGGGACAGGCAGGAGGCTGGAGGAACATGTCAAGACAGGCAGCATCAGGAGGGACAGGCAGGAGTCTGGAGGAATACAGCAAGGCAGGCAGCATCAGGAGGGACAGGCAGGAGGCTGGAGGAATACAGCAAGACAGGCAGCATCAGGAGGGACAGGCAGGAGGTTGGAGGAACACAGCAAGGCAGGCATCATCAGGCGGGACAGGCAGGAGGTCGGAGGACCATAGCAAGACAGGCAGCATCAGGAGGGACAGGCAGGAGGCTGGGGGAACACAGCAAACCAGGCAGCATAGGGAGGGACAGGCAGGAGGCTGGGGGAACACAGCAAGACAGGCAGCATCAGGAGGGACAGGCAGGAGGTTGGAGGAACACAGAAAGACAGGCAGGATCTGGAGGGACAGGCAGGAGGCTGGGGAACACAGCAAGGCAGGCAGCATCAGGAGGGACAGGCAGTAGGCTGGAGGAACACAGCAAGCCACGCAGCATCAGGAGGGACAGGCAGGAGGCTGGGGAACACAGCAAGGGAGGCAGCATCAGGAGGAACAGGCAGGTGGCTGAGGAACACAGCAAGCCAGGCAGCATCAGGAGGAACAGGCAGGAGGCTGGGGAACACAGCAAGGCAGGCAGCATCAGGAGGGACAGGCAGGAGGCTGGAGGAACACAGCAAACCAGGCAGCATCAGGAGGGACAGGTAGGAGGTTGGGGGAAAACAGCAAGGCAGGCAGCATCAGGAGGGACAGGCAGGAGGCTGGAGCAACACAGCCAGGCAGGCAGCATCAGGAGGGACAGGCAGGAGGCTGGGGGAACATAGCAAGACAGGCAGCATCAGGAGGGACAGGCAGGAGGCTGGAGGAACACAGCAAACCAGGCAGCATCAGGAGGGACAGGTAGGAGGTTGGGGGAAAACAGCAAGGCAGGCAGGACCAGGAGGGACAGGCAGGAGGCTGGGGGAACACAGCAAGGCAGGCAGCATCAGGAGGGACAGGCAGGAGGCTGAGGAACACAGCAAGGCAGGCAGCATCACGAGGGACAGGCAGGAGGTTGGAGGAACACAGCAAGGCAGGCAGCATCAGGAGGGACAGGCAGGAGGCTGGGGGAACATAGCAAACCAGGCAGCATCAGGAGGGACAGGCAAGAGGCCGGGGGAGCACAGCAAACCAGGCAGCATCAGGAGGGACAGGCAGGAGGCTGGCGGAACACAGCAAGGCAGGCAGCATCAGGAGGGATAGGCAGGAGGCTGAGGAACACAGCAAGGCAGGCAGGATCAGGAGGGACAGGCAAGAGGTTGGAGGAACACAGCAAGGCAGGCATCATCAGGAAGGACAGGCAGGAGGCTGGGGAACACAGCAAGGCAGGCAGCATCAGGAGGGACAGGCAGGAGGCTGAGGAACACAGCAAGGCAGGCAGGATCAGGAGGGACAGGCAGGAGGCTGGAGGAACACAGCAAGGGAGGCAGCATCAGGAGGGACAGGCAGTAGGCTGGAGCAGCACAGCCAGGCAGGCAGCATCAGGAGGGACAGGCAGGAGGTTGGAGGAACACAGCAAGGCAGGCAGCATCGGGAGTGACAGGCAGGAGGCTGGAGGAACACAGCAAACCAGGCAGCATTAGGAGGGACAGGCAGGAATCTGGGGGTACACAGAAAAACAGGCAGCATCAGGAGGGACAGCAGGAGGCCGGGGGAACACAGCAAGCCAGGCAGCATCAGGAGGGTCAGGCAGGAGGCTGGGGGAACACAGCAAACCGGGCAGCATAGGGAGGGACAGGCAGGAGGCTGGGGGAACACAGCAAACCAGGCAGCCTCATTTGGGACAGGTAGGAGGCTGGGGGAACACAGCAAGGCAGGCAGCATCAGGAGGGACAGGCAGGAGGCTGGAGGAACACAGCAAGACAGGCAGCCTTATTTGGGACAGGTAGGAGGCTGGGGGAACACAGCAAGGCAGGCAGCATCAGGAGGGACAGGCAGGAGGCTGGAGGAACACAGCAAGACAGGCAGGATCTGGAGGGACAGGCAGGAGGTTAGACTAACACAGCAAGGCAGGCAGCATCAGGAGGGACAGGCAGGAGGCTGGAGGAACACAGCAAGGCAGGCAGGATCTGGAGGGACAGGCAGGAGGTTAGACTAACACAGCAAGGCAGGCAGAATCAGGAGGGACAGACAACAGGCTGGAGGAACACAGCAAGGCAGGCAGCATCAGGAGGGACAGGCAGGAGGTTGGAGGAACACAGCAAGGCAGGCAGCATCAGGAGGGACAGGCAGGAGGCTGGAGGAACACAGCAAGGGAGGCAGCATCAGGAGGGACAGGCAGGTGGCTGGGGGAACTGAGCAAGGCAGGCAGCATCAGCAGGGACCGGCAGGAGGTTGGAGGAACACAGCAAACCAGGCAGCATCAGGAGCGACAGGCAGGAGGCTGCGGAACACAGCAAGGCAGGCAGCATCAGGAGGGACAGGCAGGAGGATGGAGGAACACGGCAAGCCAGGCAGCATCAGGAGGGACAGGCAGGAGGTTGGAGGAACACAGCAAGCCAAGCAGCATCAGGAGGGACAGGCAGGAGGCTGGGGGAACACAGCAAGGCAGGTAGCATCAGGTGGGACAGGCAGGAGGCTGGGGAAAACAGCAAGGCAGGCAGGATCAGGATGGACAGGCAGGAGGCTGGAGGAACACAGCAAGGCAGGCAGCATCAGGAGGGACAGGCAGGAGGTTGGTGGAACACAGCAAGGCAGGCAGTATCAGGAGGGACAGGCAGGAGGCTGGGGGAACACAACAAGGCAGGCAGCATCAGGAGGGACAGGCAGGAGGCTGGGGGAACACAACAAGGCAGGCAGCATCAGGAGGGACAGGCAGGAGGCTGGGGAATTCAGCAAGGCAGGCAGCATCAGGAGGGACAGGCAGGAGGCTGGAGGAACACAGCAAGGCAGGCAGTATCAGGAGGGACAGGCAGGAGGCTGGGGGAACACAACAAGGCAGGCAGCATCAGGAGGGACAGGCAGGAGGCTGGGGAATTCAGCAAGGCAGGCAGCATCAGGAGGAACAAGTAGGAGGCTGGGGAATTCAGCAAGGCAGGCAGCATCAGGAGAGACAGGTAGGAGGCTGGGGGAACACAGCAAGGCAGGCATTATCAGAAGGGAAGGCAGGTGGCTGGCGGAACACATCAAACCAGGCAGCATCAAGAGGGACGGACAGCCGGTTGGAGGAATGCAGCAAGGCAGGCATTATCAGAAGGGACAGGCAGGAGGCTGGGGGAACACAGCAAGGCAGGCAGCATCAGGAGGGACAGGCAGGAGGCTGGGGGAATACAGCAAGGCAGGCAGCATCAGGAGGGACAGGCAGGAGGCTGGGGGAACACAGCAAGGCAGGCAGCATCACGAGGGACAGGCAGGAGGCTGGGGGAACACAGCAAGACGGGAAGCATCAGAAGGGACAGGCAGGAGCCCGGAAGAACACAGCAAACCAGGCAGCCTCATTAGGGACAGGTAGGAGGCTGGGGGAACACAGCAAGGCAGGCAGCATCAGGAGGGACAGGCAGGAGGCTGAGGAACACAGCAAGGCAGGCAGGATCAGGAGGGACAGGCAGGAGGTTGGAGGAACACAGCAAGGCAGGCAGCATCAGGAGGGACAGGCAGGAGGCTGGGGAACACAGCAAGGCAGGCAGCATCAGGAGGGACAGGCAGGAGGCTGGGGGAACACAACAAACCAGGCAGCATCTGGAGGGACAGGCAGGAGGCTGGGGGAACACAGCAAACCAGGCAGCATCAGGAGGGACAGGCAGGAGGCTGGAGGAACACAGCAAGGCAGGCAGCATCAGGAAGGACAGGCAGGAGGCTGGGGAACACAGCAAGGCAGGCAGCATCAGGAGGGACAGGCAGGAGGCTGGGGGAACACAGCAAGGCAGGCAGCATCAGGAGGGACAGGCAGACGGCTGGACGAACACAGCAAGCCAGGCAGCATCACGAGGGACAGGCAGGAGGCTGGGGGAACACAGCAAGGCTGGTAGCATCAGGAGGGACAAGCAGGAGTCTGGGGGAGCACAGCAAACCAGGCAGCATCAGGAAGGACAGGCAGGAGGCTGGGGAACACAGCAAGGCAGGCAGCATCAGGAGGGACAGGCAGGAGGCTGGGGAACACAGCAAGGCAGGCAGCATCAATACGGACAGGCAGGAAGCTGAGGAACACAGCAAGGCAGGCAGGACCAGGAGGGACAGGCAGGAGGCTGGGGGAACACAGCAAGGCAGGCAGCATCAGGAGGGACAGGCAGGAGGCTGGAGGAATACAGCAAGGCAGGCAGCATCAGGTGGGACAGGCAGGAGGTTGGTGGAACACAGCAAGACAGGCAGCATCAGGAGGGACAGGCAGGAGGCTGGAGGAACACAGCAAGGCAGGTGGCATCAGGTGGGACAGGCAGGAGGCTGGAGGAATACAGCAAGGCTGGCAGCATCACGAGGGACAGGCAGGAGGTTGGAGGAACACAGCAAGGCAGGCAGCATCACGAGGGACAGGCAGGTGGCTGGAGGAACACAAAAAGCCAGGCAGCATCAATACGGAAAGGCAGGAGTCTGGGGAAACACAGCAAATCAGCCAGCATCAGGAGGGACAGGCAGGAGGCTGGAGGAAAACAGCAAGGCAGGCAGCATCAGGAGGGACAGGCAGGAGGCTGGGGGAACATAGCAAGGCAGGCAGCATCAGGAGGGACAGGCAGGAGGCTGGAGGAACACAACAAGCCAGGCAGCATCAATACGGACAGGCAGGAGTCTGGGGAATTCAGCAAGGCAGGCAGCATCAGGAGATACAGGCAGGAGGCTGGGGGAACACAGCAAGGCAGGCAATATCAGAAGGGAAGGCAGGTGGCTGGCGGAACACATCAAACCAGGCAGCATCAAGTGGGACGGACAGCCGGTTGGAGGAATGCAGCAAGGCAGGCATTATCAGAAGGGACAGGCAAGAGGCTGGGGGAACACAGCAAGGCAGGCAGCATCAGGAGGGACAGGCAGGAGGCTGGGGGAATACAGCAAGATAGGCTGCATCAGCAGGGACAGGCAGGAGGCTGGCGGAACACATCAAACCAGGCAGCATCAGGAGGGACAGGCAGGAGGCTGGGGGAACACAGCAAGGCAGGCAGCATCAGGAGGGACAGGCAGGAGGCTGGAGGAACACAGCAAGGCAGGCAGAATCAGGACGGACAGGCAGGAGGCTGGGGGAACACAGCAAGGAAGGCAGAATCAGGAGGGACAGGCAGGAGGCTGGGGGAACACAGCAAGCCAGGCATCATGACGAGGGACAGGCAGGAGGCTGGGGGAACACAGCAGGGCAGGCAGCATCGGGACGGACAGGCAGGAGTCTGGAGGAACACAGAAAGGCAGGCAGTATCAGGAGGGTCAGGCAGGAGGCTGGAGGAACACAGCAGGGCAGGCAGTACCGGGAGGGAAAGCAGGAGGCTGGGGGAACACAGCAAGGCAGGCAGCATCAGGAGGGACAGGCAGGAGGCTGGGGGAACACAGCAAGGCAGGCATTATCCTCAGGGACATGCAGGTGGCTGGGGGAACACAGCAAGGCAGGCATCATCAGGCGGGACAGGCAGGAGGCTGGGGAACACAGCAAGGCAGGCAGTGTCAGGAGGGACAGGCAGGAGGCTGGGGGAACTCAGCAAGCCAGGCAGCATCAGGAGGGACAGGCAGGAGGCTGGGGAAACACAGCAAACCAAGCAGCATCAGGAGGGACAGGCAGGAGGCTGGGGGAACACAGCAAGGCAGGCAGGATCCGCAGGGACTGGCAGGAGGTTGGAGGAACACAGCAAACCAGGCAGCATCAGGAGGGACAGGCAGGAGGCTGGGGAACACAGCAAGGCAGGCAGCATCAGGAGGGACAGGCAGGAGGTTGGGGGAACACAGCAAGGCAGGCAGCATCAGGAGGGACAGGCAGGAGGCTGGGGAACACAGCAAGGCAGGCAGCATCAGGAGGGACAGGCAGGAGGTTGGGGGAACACAGCAAGGCAGGCAGCATCAGGAGGGACAGGCAGGAGGCTGGGGAACACAGCAAGGCAGGCAGCATCAGGAGGGACAGGCAGGAGGCTGAGGAACACAGCAAGGCAGGCAGGATCAGGAGGGACAGGCAGGAGGTTGGAGGAACACAGCAAGGCAGGCAGCATCAGGAGGGACAGGCAGGAGGCTGGGGAACACAGCAAGGCAGGGATCATCAGGAGGGACAGGCAGGAGTCTGGAGGTACACAGAAAAACAGGCAGCATCAGGAGGGACAGGCAGGAGGTTGGAGGAACACAGCAAGGCAGGCGGCATCAGCAGGGACAGGCAGGAGGCTGGAGGAACACAGCAAACCAGGCAGCATTAGGAGGGACAGGCAGGAGTCTGGAGGTACACAGAAAAACAGGCAGCATCAGGAGGGACAGGCAGGAGGCTGGGGGAACACAGCAAACCAGGCAGCATAGGGAGAGACAGGCAGGAGGCTGGGGGAACACAGCAAGACAGGCAGCAACAGGAGGGACAGGCAGGAGGTTGGAGGAACACAGAAAGACAGGCAGGATCTGGAGGGACAGGCAGGAGGCTGGGGAACACAGCAAGGCAGGCAGCATCAATACGGACAGGCAGGAGGCTGAGGAACACAGCAAGGCAGGCAGCATCAATACGGACAGGCAGGAGGCTGAGGAACACAGCAAGCCAGGCAGCATAGGGATGGACAGGCAGTAGGCTGGCGGAACACAGCAAGCCAGGCAGCATCAGGAGGGACAGGCAGGAGGCTGGCGGAACACAGCAATCCAGGCAGCATCAGGAGGGACAAGCAGTAGGCTGGCGGAACACAGCAAGCCAGGCAATATCAGAAGGGAAGGCAGGTGGCTGGCGGAACACAGCAATCCAGGCAGCATCAGGAGGGACAAGCAGGAGGCTGGGGGAACACAGAAAGCCAGGCAGCATCAGGAGGGACAGGCAGGAGGCTGGGGGAACACAGCAAACCAGGCAGCATCAGGAGGGACAGGCAGGAGGCTGGGGGAATACAGCAAGATAGGCTGCATCAGCAGGGACAGGCAGGAGGCTGGCGGAACACATCAAACCAGGCAGCATCAGGAGGGACAGGCAGGAGGCTGGGGGAACACAGCAAGGCAGGCAGCATCAGGAGGGACAGGCAGGAGGCTGGAGGAACACAGCAAGGCAGGCAGAATCAGGACGGACAGGCAGGAGGCTGGGGGAACACAGCAAGGAAGGCAGAATCAGGAGGGACAGGCAGGAGGCTGGGGGAACACAGCAAGCCAGGCATCATGACGAGGGACAGGCAGGAGGCTGGGGGAACACAGCAGGGCAGGCAGCATCGGGACGGACAGGCAGGAGTCTGGAGGAACACAGAAAGGCAGGCAGTATCAGGAGGGTCAGGCAGGAGGCTGGAGGAACACAGCAGGGCAGGCAGTACCGGGAGGGAAAGCAGGAGGCTGGGGGAACACAGCAAGGCAGGCAGCATCAGGAGGGACAGGCAGGAGGCTGGGGGAACACAGCAAGGCAGGCATTATCCTCAGGGACATGCAGGTGGCTGGGGGAACACAGCAAGGCAGGCATCATCAGGCGGGACAGGCAGGAGGCTGGGGAACACAGCAAGGCAGGCAGTGTCAGGAGGGACAGGCAGGAGGCTGGGGGAACTCAGCAAGCCAGGCAGCATCAGGAGGGACAGGCAGGAGGCTGGGGAAACACAGCAAACCAAGCAGCATCAGGAGGGACAGGCAGGAGGCTGGGGGAACACAGCAAGGCAGGCAGGATCCGCAGGGACTGGCAGGAGGTTGGAGGAACACAGCAAACCAGGCAGCATCAGGAGGGACAGGCAGGAGGCTGGGGAACACAGCAAGGCAGGCAGCATCAGGAGGGACAGGCAGGAGGTTGGGGGAACACAGCAAGGCAGGCAGCATCAGGAGGGACAGGCAGGAGGCTGGGGAACACAGCAAGGCAGGCAGCATCAGGAGGGACAGGCAGGAGGTTGGGGGAACACAGCAAGGCAGGCAGCATCAGGAGGGACAGGCAGGAGGCTGGGGAACACAGCAAGGCAGGCAGCATCAGGAGGGACAGGCAGGAGGCTGAGGAACACAGCAAGGCAGGCAGGATCAGGAGGGACAGGCAGGAGGTTGGAGGAACACAGCAAGGCAGGCAGCATCAGGAGGGACAGGCAGGAGGCTGGGGAACACAGCAAGGCAGGGATCATCAGGAGGGACAGGCAGGAGTCTGGAGGTACACAGAAAAACAGGCAGCATCAGGAGGGACAGGCAGGAGGTTGGAGGAACACAGCAAGGCAGGCGGCATCAGCAGGGACAGGCAGGAGGCTGGAGGAACACAGCAAACCAGGCAGCATTAGGAGGGACAGGCAGGAGTCTGGAGGTACACAGAAAAACAGGCAGCATCAGGAGGGACAGGCAGGAGGCTGGGGGAACACAGCAAACCAGGCAGCATAGGGAGAGACAGGCAGGAGGCTGGGGGAACACAGCAAGACAGGCAGCATCAGGAGGGACAGGCAGGAGGTTGGAGGAACACAGAAAGACAGGCAGGATCTGGAGGGACAGGCAGGAGGCTGGGGAACACAGCAAGGCAGGCAGCATCAATACGGACAGGCAGGAGGCTGAGGAACACAGCAAGGCAGGCAGCATCAATACGGACAGGCAGGAGGCTGAGGAACACAGCAAGCCAGGCAGCATAGGGATGGACAGGCAGTAGGCTGGCGGAACACAGCAAGCCAGGCAGCATCAGGAGGGACAGGCAGGAGGCTGGGGGAACACAGCAAGGCAGGCAGCATCAGGAGGGACAGGCAGGAGGCCGGGGGAACACAGCAAGGCAGGCAGCATCACGAGGGACAGGCAGGAGGTTGGAGGAACACAGCAAAGCAGGCAGCATCAGGAGGGACAGGCAGTAGGCTGGAGGAACACAGCAAGGCAGGCAGCATCACGAGGGACAGGCAGGAGGTTGGAGGAACACAGCAAAGCAGGCAGCATCAGGAGGGACAGGCAGGAGGCTGGGGGAACATAGCAAGACAGGCAGCATCAGGAAGGACAGGCAGGACGCTGGAGGAACACAGCAAGGCAGGCAGCATCAGGAAGGACAGGCAGGAGTCTGGGGGGACACAGAAAACCAGGCAGCATCAGGAGGGACAGGCAGGAGGCCGGGGGAACACAGCACGCCAGACAGCATCAAGAGAGACAGGCAGGAGGCTGGTGAAACACAGCAAGGCAGGCGGCATCAGGAGGGACAGGCAGGAGGCTGGAGGAACACAACAAGGCAGGCAGCATCAGGAGGGACAGGCAGGAGGTTGGTGGAACACAGCAAGGCAGGCAGTATCAGGAAGGACAGGCAGGAGGCTGGGGAACACAGCAAGCCAGGCAGTATCAGGAGGGACATTCAGGAGGCTGGGGGAACACAGCAAACCAGGCAGCATAGGGAGGGACAGGCAGGAGGCTGGGGGAACACAGCAAGACAGGCTGCATCAGGAGGGACAGGCAGGAGGCTGGAAGAACACAGCAAACTAGGCAGCCTCATTAGGGACAGGTAGGAGGCTGGGGGAACAAAGCAAGGCAGGCAGCATCAGGAGGGACAGGCAGGAGGCTGGAGGAACACAGCAAGGCAGGCAGCATCATGAGGGACAGGCAGGAGGCTGGAGGAACACAGCAAGACAGGCAGGATCTGGAGGGACAGGCAGGAGGTTGGAGGAACACAGCAAGGCAGGCAGCATCAGGAGGGACAGGCAACAGGCTGGGGGAACACAGCAAGGCAGGCAGCATCAGGAGGGACAGGCAGGAGGCTGGGGAACACAGCAAGGCAGGCAGCATCAGGAGGGACAGGCAGGTGACTGGAGGTACACAGCAAGTCAGGCAGCATCAGGAGGGACAGGCAGGAGGCTCGGGGAATGCAGAAAACCAGGCAACCTCAGGAGGCACAGGCTGGAGGCCGGAGGAACATGTCAAGACAGGCAGCATCAAGAGGGACAGGCAAGAGGTTGGAGGACCACAGCAAGGCAGGCAGCATCAGGAGGGACAGGCAGGAGGTTGGAGGAACACAGCAAGGCAGGCATCATCAAGAGGGACAGGCAGGAGGTTGGAGGACCACAGCAAGGCAGGCAGCATCAGGAGGGACAGGCAGGAGGCTGGAGGACCACAGCAAGGCAGGCAGCATCAGGAGGGACAGGCAGGAGGCTGGGGGAACACAGCAAGGCAGGCAGCATCGGGAGGGACGGGCAGGAGGCTGGGGGAACACAGCAAGGCAGGCAGCATCAGGAGGGACAGGCAGGAGGCTGGAGGAACACAGCAAGGCAGGCAGCATCATGAGGGACAGGCAGGAGGCTGGAGGACCACAGCAAGGCAGGCAGCATCAGGAGGGACAGGCAGGAGGCTGGGGGAACACAGCAAGGCAGGCAGCATCAGGAGGGACAGGCAGGAGGCTGGAGGAACACAGCAAGGCAGGCAGCATCAGGAGGGACAGGCAGGAGGCTGGAGGAACACAGCAAGGCAGGCAGCATCAGGAGGGACAGGCAGGAGGCTGGAGGAACACAGCAAGGCAGGCAGGATCAGGAGGGACAGGCAGGAGGCTGGAGGAATACATCAAGGCAGGTAGCATCAGGAGGGACAAGCAGGAGTCTGGGGGAGCACAGCAAACCAGGCAGCATCAGGAGGGACAAGCAGGAGACTGGGGGAACACAGCAAGGCAGGCAGCATCAGGAAGGACAGGCAGGAGGCTGGGGAACACAGCAAGGCAGGCAGGATCAGGAGGGACAGGCAGGAGGTTGGAGGAACACAGCAAGGCAGGCATTATCAGGCGGGACAGGCATGAGGCTGGAGGAACACAGCAAGGGAGGCAGCATCAGGAGGGACAGGCAGGAGGCTGGAGGAACACAGCAAGGGAGGCAGCATCAGGAAGGACAGGCAGGAGGCTGGGGAACACAGCAAGGCAGGCAGCATCAGGAAGGACAGGCAGGAGGCTGGGGAACACAGCAAGGCAGGCAGCATCACGAGGGACAGGCAGGAGGCTGGAGGAACACAGCAAGGCAGGCAGGACCAGGAGGGACAGGCACGAGGCTGGGGGAACACAGCAAGGCAGGCGGCATCAGGAGGGACAGGCAGGAGGCTGGGGAACACAGCAAGGCAGGCAGCATCAGGAGGGACAGGCAGGAGGCTGAGGAACACAGCAAGGCAGGCAGGATCAGGAAGGACAGGCAGGAGGCTGGGGAACACAGCAAACCAGGCAGCATCAGGAGGGACAAGCAGGAGGCTGGAGGAACACAGCAAGGCAGGCAGCATCACGAGGGACAGGCAGGAGGCTGGGGGAACACAGCAAGACAGGCAGCATCAGGAGGGACAGGCAGGAGGCTGGGGGAACATAGCAAGACAGGCAGCATCAGGATGGACAAGCAGGAGTCTGGAGGAACACAGCAAGGCAGGCAGCATCACGAGGGACAGGCAGGAGTCTGGGGGAGCACAGCAAACCAGGCAGCATCAGGAGGGACAAGCAGGAGTCTGGCGGAACACAGCAAGGCAGGCAGCATCAGGAGGGACAGGCAGGAGGCTGGGGGAACACAGCAAGGCAGGCAGCATCAGGAGGGACAGGCAGGAGGCTGGGGGAACACAGCAAGGCAGGCAGCATCACGAGGGACAGGCAGGAGGCTGGGGGAACACAGCAAGACAGGCAGGATCAGGAGGGACAGGCAGGAGGCTGGGGGTACACAGAAAAACAGGCAGCATCACGAGGGACAGGCATGAGGCCGAGGGAACACAGCAAACCAGGCAGCATTAGGAGGGACAGGCAGGAATCTGGGGGTACACAGAAAAACAGGCAGCATCAGGAGGGACAGGCAGGAGGCCGGGGGAACACAGCAAGCCAGGCAGCATCAGGAGGGACAGGCAGGAGGCTGGGGAAACACAGCAAACCAGGCAGCATAGGGAGGGACAGGCAGGAGGCTGGGGGAACACAGAAAGACAGGCAGGATCTGGAGGGACAGGCAGGAGGCTGGGGAACACAGCAAGGCAGGCAGGATCAGGAGGGACAGGCAGGAGGTTGGAGGAACACAGCAAGGCAGGCATCATCAGGCGGGACAGGCATGAGGCTGGAGGAACACAGCAAGGGAGGCAGGATCTGGAGGGACAGGCAGGAGGCTGGGGAACACAGCAAGGCAGGCAGGATCAGGAGGGACAGGCAGGAGGCTGGAGGAACACAGCAAGGGAGGCAGCATCAGGAGGGACAGGCAGTTGGCTGGAGCAACACAGCCAGGCAGGCAGCATCACGAGGGACAGGCATGAGGCTGGAGGAACACAGCAAGGCAGGCAGCATCAGGAGGGACAGGCAGGAGGCTGGAGGAACACAGCAAACCAGGCAGCATCAGGAGGGACAGGTAGGAGGTTGGGGGAAAACAGCAAGGCAGGCAGGACCAGGAGGGACAGGCAGGAGGCTGAGGAACACAGCAAGGCAGGCAGCATCACGAGGGACAGGCAGGAGGTTGGAGGAACACAGCAAGGCAGGCAGCATCAGGAGGGACAGGCAGGAGGCTGGGGGAACATAGCAAACCAGGCAGCATCAGGAGGGACAGACAAGAGGCCGGGGGAGCACAGCAAACCAGGCAGCATCAGGAGGGACAGGCAGGAGGCTGGCGGAACACAGCAAGGCAGGCAGCATCAGGAGGGACAGGCAGGAGGCTGAGGAACACAGCAAGGCAGGCAGCATCAGGAGGGATAGGCAGGAGGCTGAGGAACACAGCAAGGCAGGCAGCATCAGGAGGGATAGGCAGGAGGCTGAGGAACACAGCAAGGCAGGCAGCATCAGGAGGGACAGGCAGGAGGCTGAGGAACACAGCAAGGCAGGCAGCATCAGGAGGGATAGGCAGGAGGCTGAGGAACACAGCAAGGCAGGCAGGATCAGGAGGGACAGGCAAGAGGTTGGAGGAACACAGCAAGGCAGGCATCATCAGGAAGGACAGGCAGGAGGCTGGGGAACACAGCAAGGCAGGCAGCATCAGGAGGGACAGGCAGGAGGCTGAGGAACACAGCAAGGCAGGCAGGATCAGGAGGGACAGGCAGGAGGCTGGAGGAACACAGCAAGGGAGGCAGCATCAGGAGGGACAGGCAGGAGGTTGGAGGAACACAGCAAGGCAGGCAGCATCAGGAGTGACAGGCAGGAGGCTGGAGGAACACAGCAAACCAGGCAGCATTAGGAGGGACAGCAGGAGGCTGGGGGAACACAGCAAACCAGGCAGCCTCATTTGGGACAGGTAGGAGGCTGGGGGAACACAGCAAGGCAGGCAGCATCAGGAGGGACAGGCAGGAGGCTGGAGGAACACAGCAAGACAGGCAGGATCTGGAGGGACAGGCAGGAGGTTGGACTAACACAGCAAGGCAGGCAGCATCAGGAGGGACAGGCAGGAGGCTGGAGGTACACAGCAAGGGAGGCAGCATCAGGAGGGACAGGCAGGTGGCTGGGGGAACTGAGCAAGGCAGGCAGCATCAGCAGGGACCGGCAGGAGGTTGGAGGAACACAGCAAACCAGGCAGCATTAGGAGGGACAGCAGGAGGCTGGGGGAACACAGCAAACCAGGCAGCCTCATTTGGGACAGGTAGGAGGCTGGGGGAACACAGCAAGGCAGGCAGCATCAGGAGGGACAGGCAGGAGGCTGGAGGAACACAGCAAGACAGGCAGGATCTGGAGGGACAGGCAGGAGGTTGGACTAACACAGCAAGGCAGGCAGCATCATGAGGGACAGGCAGGAGGTTGGGGAACACAGCAAACCAGGCAGCATCAGGAGGGACAGTCAGGAGGCTGGGGAACACAGCAAGGCAGGCAGCATCAATACGGACAGGCAGGAGGCTGAGGAACACAGCAAGGCAGGCAGCATCAGGAGGGACAGGCAGGAGGATGGAGGAACACGGCAAGCCAGGCAGCATCAGGAGGGACAGGCAGGAGGCTGGGGGAACACAGCAAGGCAGGTAGCATCAGGTGGGACAGGCAGGAGGCTGGGGAAAACAGCAAGGCAGGCAGGATCGGGAGGGACAGGCAGGAGGCTGGGGAATACAGCAAGGGAGGCAGCATCAGGACGGACAGGCAGGAGGCTGGAGGAATACAGCAAGGCAGGCAGCATCAGGAGGGACAGGCAGGAGGTTGGTGGAACACAGCAAGGCAGGCAGTATCAGGAGGGACAGGCAGGAGGCTGGAGGAACACAGCAAGGCAGGCAGTATCAGGAGGGACAGGCAGGAGGCTGGGGGAACACAAAAAGCCCGGCAGCATCAATACGGACAGGCAGGAGTCTGGGGAAACACAGCAAACCAGGCAGCATCAGGAGGGACAGGCAGGAGGCTGGGGAATTCAGCAAGGCAGGCAGCATCAGGAGGAACACGTAGGAGGCTGGGGAATTCAGCAAGGCAGGCAGCATCAGGAGAGACAGGCAGGAGGCTGGGGGAACACAGCAAGGCAGGCATTATCAGAAGGGAAGGCAGGTGGCTGGCGGAACACATCAAACCAGGCAGCATCAAGAAGGACGGACAGCCGGTTGGAGGAATGCAGCAAGGCAGGCATTATCAGAAGGGACAGGCAGGAGGCTGGGGGAACACAGCAAGGCAGGCAGCATCAGGAGGGACAGGCAGGAGGCTGGGGGAATACAGCAAGGCAGGCAGCATCAGGAGGGACAGGCAGGAGGCTGGGGGAACACAGCAAGGCAGGCAGCATCAGGAGGGACAGGCAGGAGGCTGAGGAACACAGCAAGGCAGGCAGGATCAGGAGGGACAGGCAGGAGGATGGAGGAACACAGCAAGGCAGGCAGCATCAGGAGGGACAGGCAGGAGGCTGGGGGAACATAGCAAGACAGGCAGCATCAGGAGGGACAGGCAGGAGGCTGGGGGAACACAGCAAACCAGGCAGCATCTGGAGGGACAGGCAGGAGGCTGGGGGAACACAGCAAACCAGGCAGCATCAGGAGGGACAGGCAGGAGGCTGGAGGAACACAGCAAGGCAGGCAGCATCAGGAAGGACAGGCAGGAGGCTGGGGAACACAGCAAGGCAGGCAGCATCAGGAGGGACAGGCAGACGGCTGGACGAACACAGCAAGCCAGGCAGCATCACGAGGGACAGGCAGGAGGCTGGGGGAACACAGCAAGGCAGGTAGCATCAGGAGGGACAAGCAGGAGTCTGGGGGAGCACAGCAAACCAGGCAGCATCAGGAAGGACAGGCAGGAGGCTGGGGAACACAGCAAGGCAGGCAGCATCAGGAGGGACAGGCAGGAGGCTGGGGAACACAGCAAGGCAGGCAGCATCAGGAGGGACAGGCAGGAGGCTGGGGAACACAGCAAGGCAGGCAGCATCAATACGGACAGGCAGGAGGCTGAGGAACACAGCAAGGCAGGCAGGACCAGGAGGGACAGGCAGGAGGCTGGGGGAACACAGCAAGGCAGGCAGCATCAGGAGGGACAGGCAGGAGGCTGGAGGAATACAGCAAGGCAGGCAGCATCAGGTGGGACAGGCAGGAGGTTGGTGGAACACAGCAAGACAGGCAGCATCAGGAGGGACAGGCAGGAGGCTAGAGGAACACAGCAAGGCAGGTGGCATCAGGTGGGACAGGCAGGAGGCTGGAGGAATACAGCAAGGCTGGCAGCATCACGAGGGACAGGCAGGAGGTTGGAGGAACACAGCAAGGCAGGCAGCATCACGAGGGACAGGCAGGTGGCTGGAGGAACACAACAAGCCAGGCAGCATCAATACGGAAAGGCAGGAGTCTGGGGAAACACAGCAAATCAGCCAGCATCAGGAGGGACAGGCAGGAGGCTGGAGGAAAACAGCAAGGCAGGCAGCATCAGGAGGGACAGGCAGGAGGCTGGGGGAACACAGCAAGGCAGGCAGCATCAGGAGGGACAGGCAGGAGGCTGGAGGAACACAACAAGCCAGGCAGCATCAATACGGACAGGCAGGAGTCTGGGGAATTCAGCAAGGCAGGCAGCATCAGGAGATACAGGCAGGAGGCTGGGGGAACACAGCAAGGCAGGCATTATCAGAAGGGAAGGCAGGTGGCTGGCGGAACACATCAAACCAGGCAGCATCAAGAGGGACGGACAGCCGGTTGGAGGAATGCAGCAAGGCAGGCATTATCAGAAGGGACAGGCAGGAGGCTGGAGGAACATAGCAAGGCAGGCAGCATCAGGAGGGACAGGCAGGAGGCTGGAGGAACACAGCAAGACAGGCAGTATCAGGACGGACAGGCAGGAGGCTGGGGGAACACAGCAAGGCAGGCATTATCCTCAGGGACATGCAGGTGGCTGGGGGAACACAGCAAGGCAGGCCGTATCAGGAGGGACAGGCAGGAGGCTGGAGGAACACAGCAAGGCAGGCCGTATCAGGAGGGACAGGCAGGAGGCTGGAGGAACACAGCAAGGCAGGCCGTATCAGGAAGTGGAGAAGTCCACATTTTGGCTCAAACTGTTCTTCTGGATTGGGGTTGCGTGTCGGGGGAGCTGCAGATAAAGGGATGCCGAGGAATGGTGGTGAAGTAGGGCTAGGTAAACAGAAGCCGAGGGTACGACCTGGTTGATCAATGGGCGGAATGGATCTGATTGGTGGCAGGGAGGAGTGGAAGGGAGTGGGTGGTGCTGGGGAGGGAGTTGGGTGATAGGAAGGGAGATTATTTGAAATTGGAGTTGAGTGCATCGGTGTTGAGTCTTCCGGGCTGTCGGCTGCCCAGACAGAAGGTGAGGTGTTGTTCCTCCATTCGGTTCATTGTGGTGAAGCAGGAAGCTAAGGATGGTCATGTTGGGAAGGGAGTGGGAGGGAGAATTGAAATGGGCGGTGACTGGGAGGTTTGGTCAGCCCCTGCAGGCCCGGCTAAGATGCCCGGTGAGCCGTTCCCTAAGTTTGCGTTCGGTCTCCCCGATGTCGAGAAGACCACATCGGGGGCAGCCGATGCAGGAAACTAGGTTGGAGGAGAGGCAGGTGGAAGGATGGTTTCGGGGCCTGGATGGTGGACAGAGACAGGTTTTACATCTTTCCCTGTTGCAGGGGAAGACACCCCAATATTTTAAGACCATGCTTTCCATGGAAACCATCTCCCTGCTTCTATCTTATTTATTGCCTTCATAATTTTATATATTTTTATAAGATCGGGGGAGGGGGGATCTTATAAAAACTTAGTCATACAGATGTACAGCATGGAAACAGACCCTTCGGTCCAACCCGTCCATGCCAACCAGATATCCCAACCCAATCTAGTCCCACCTGCCAGCACCCGGCCCATTTCCCTCCAAACCCTTCCTATTCATGTCCCCATTCAAACGCCTCTTAAATGTTGTAATTGCACCAGCCTCCACCACATCCTCTGGCAGCTCATTCCAAACACGTACCACCCTCTGTGTGAAAAAGTTGCCCCTTCGGTCTCTTTTATATCTTTCCCCTCTCACCCTAAACCTGTGCCCTTTAGTTCTGGACTCCCCGACTCCAGGGAAAATACTTTATCTATTTATCCTATCCATGCCCATCATAATTTTGTAAACCTCTATAAGGTCACCCCTCAGCCTCCGGTGCTCCAGGGAAAACAGCCCCTGGATTTTTTTTCTTCTAAATTCCAATGAGTATATTCCCAGTCTACTCGGTCTCTCCTCATGAGCCAAACCCCTTAACGATGGAATGAACCCAGTGAACCTCCTCTGCAGCCCCTCCACAGCCAGTACATCTTTTCTCAAGTAAGGAGACCAAAACTGTACACAGTACTCCAGGTGTGGCCTCACCAGCACCCTATATCGCTGCAATATAACCTCCCTGCTTTTAATCTCAATCCCTTCAGCAAGGAAGGATAATATTCCATTTGCCTTCCTAATTACCTGTCATACCCGCAGACCAACCTTGTGATTCATGTACAAGGACGCCCAGGTCCCTCTGCACAGCAGCATCCTGCAACTTTTCACGATGTAAATAATCATCCATTTTGCTGTTATTCCAATCAAAATGGATGACCTCACATTTACCAACATTGTACTCGATCTGCCCTTGCCCATTCATGAACCTATCTATGTCCCTCTGCAGACTTTGCTCTATCACTCAGCTCAGTGTCATTTGCAAGCTTTAACATTTGCAAGCTTTAACATTGCAAGCTTTAACATGCTAAACTTCATCCCCAACTGTAAAGAAGTGCAGTCCCAGCACTGATCCCTGAGGCACACCATGGACCACCGATTGGAAACCAGTAAAACACCTATTTCTGCTTCCTGTTGGTTCACCCATCTTCTATCCATGCAAATACACTGCCTGGAATGTCCACCCTTCTCTTATGCAGCAGCCTTTCGTGCGACACCTTGTTGAATGCCTTGCGGAAATCCAGATACATCATTGAGTTCCTTTTTTCACCAAGCTCATAATACATTCAAGAAATCATCACATCCTCAAATAATCCCAGGAGATTTGACAAGTAGGATTTCCCTTTAGTGAATCCATGCTGAGTAGGACCAATCCTGTCACCATTTTCCAAATACTCAGTTATTACATCCTTAATAATTTGTCTCCAGCATTGTCCCCACCACCGATCTCAGGCTAATTGGCCAATAACTCCTTGTTTTCTCTCTCCTTCCTTTTTTAAAGAGTGGGGTTACATTAGCGACCCTCCAGTCCACTGGAACTCTTCCAGAGATGACAGAGTGCTGGAAAATGATCATCATTGTGTCCGCTATTTCTAGGACCATTCCTTGAGTATTCTGGGATGTAGAGCAGCAGGCTCTGGGGCCTTATGGGTTTAATCCCATCAATTTCCCCAATCCCATTTCCTGGTTAATAAGGATTCCTCCTTCATGCTTGACTCTCTGTCCTCTGGCATTTCCTGAAGGTGATTTGTTTCCTTCTCAGTGAAGACAGATCCAAAGTATGTGGAATGCTCTGCCCCAGAGGGCAGTGGAGGCCCAGTCTCTGGATTCATTTAAGAAAGAGTTGGATAGAGCTCTCAAAGATAGTGGAATCAAGGGTTATGGAGAGAAGGCAGGAACAGGATACTGATTAAGGATGATCAGCCATGATCATATTGAATGGTGGTGCTGGCTCGAAGGGCTGAATGGCCTACTCCTGCACCTATTGTCTATTGTCTATTTGTTCAGCTGCTCTGCCAGCTCTTTGTTGGTCATTAGGAATTCACCTGATTCTAACTGGAAGGGACCTACGTTTGTCTTCACCAGGCTTTTTCTCTTCATGTATCTACAGAAGCTTTTACAGTCAGTTTGTATGTTTTCCACAAGCTTACTTCCATATTCTATTTTCTGAAATAAACCCTTTGTTCTCCTCTGCTGAAGATTAAATTTCTCCCTGTCCTCAGGTTTGCTGCTTTTTCTGGCCAATGTTTCTGCCTACTCGTTCAGCTTTAACCCTGTTCCTGATTTCCCTTGTTCACCATGGTTCAGCCACCTTCCCTACTTTACTCTGACACCAGGCAAGGATGCACAATTGTTGAAGGTCACCCAAGTCTTCTTTAAACCCAGAAGCTACCCCTCAATATTTCAGAGCCCGGCCTGTTTCCTGTTGGGGAATATCGAAACAGAGTAGAAATGGCTGGAAAATCATGAAAATCATTCAATGAGTTCCAAGAACAGAATGGGCAGTGACACTGGATAAGACCGTTCCCATCTGTGGGAATTACAAGCTGATTGTGAACCAGACTCACTTCCACCCCACCCCTCTTCCTCCCCCCCCCCCCCCCACCCTCACAAATGAAGATCTAGGTCAAAACCTGAGTTGTGGGCATGGAGGGTGAGGGTCAACCGTGCATTCAGGTCAACAAGTGGACAGATGGCCCAGAGTCTGAATGGCTCAGCCCAAACCCAGAGCAGCCAGGCCCAGTGGGGCTTTCAGGACAGGACAGGTCAACCACAAAGTAACCGAAAAGACCAAGGAGAGCCTTGGTTTGTGTCTTCAGAGTCAGGCACCAAATTCATGTATGGAAAGGGGAATGTGCTCTTCACACATTGGGATTTTCTCCAATTCCTTGCTATCACTGAACCCTTGGCTTCATATTTGTAGGAGGTTGCCTGAGTTCTCTTTTGAGAAGAATACTGGGCAACATCTTTCACACAGGGGGTGGTACGCAAGGGGAATGAGCTGCTAGCAGAAGTGGTTGAGGCGGGTACATTAACAACGTTTAAAAGGCATTTGGACAAACACACAGACAGGAAAGGGTTAGAAGGATAGGGCCAAGTGCAGGGAAATGGGGTTAGCGTGGATGGCATGGAGCAATTTGGGCCAAAGGGCCTGTCTCTGTGCTCTAGTACTCTCTGACTCTATAACCAACAATCTGTCCTGCAATGGTCAAGAAGACACAACAATGCCTCTTCTTCCTCAGGCAGCTCAGGATATTCAGCATGTCCATAAGGACCCTCCCCAACTTCTACAGATACACCATTGAGAGCAGACTGTCCGGGTGTATCACAGCCTGATACGGTAACAGCTCTGCCCAGGACCGTTACAAACTACAGAAGGTTGTGTGCACAGCCCAGACCATCACAGAATCCACCCTCCCATCTATGGACTCCATTTACACAGCTCACTGCCACAGAGAGGCTCCCAACATCATCCCACCCCGGGAATGATCTCCTCCAACCTCTTCCATCAGGCAGGAGATACAGAGGCTTGAACACTCTCACCAACAGGTTCAGGAACAGCTTCTTCCTGGCTGTTATTACACTGATGGGTGGACTCTCTAATCTCAAATAATGCTGATCTCGCTAATGTCGCTCTCACCAAGTGCAGTGTAACTGTATGCCTCTATCTAAGTTTCTCTGGTCTGAACATCCTTCCTTGCTATGATATGCCTGTACTGGTCACAAACAAAGCTTTTGACTGTAGTTTGGTACACATGACAATAACAAATAAATCAAAATCCTCTTCTTCATTAATCCGAGCATCTTGAACAATAACAGCAAGCTGCCATCACAAGGAACTCATTCCTATCACCCACTTGCCTCACCTCAGGTTTGCCACAGTCACACTGCTCGTCATTCTCTCTATAATTGTTTCCACATCGATGCTTCACCAGCAGCTTTTTAAAGTCTGGCCGAGACATCAGACATACTCCACGGTCACGGAGCAGCATCTTCTCAAAATCGCTTTTGCTGCAGCTACTGTAGCTTATTGGCCACGGTGCACTGGAAAACAGAAACATCAGAAAAAGGAATTTACGGTCAGCCAATTCACTGCTTCAGTGCGCAGTAAGACCATGGATGACCTTTCTCTGAAACTCCACCATCTCACGGAGTCCCACAGAATCTCATTCCAAAACCATCTAACAATCTCCAAACGTCTCACTTAAAGATGCACAAAAGCGAATGTACATAAGCCAACAGGAAGGTCTGTAAACGTTCAAACCAACTGGAGGCAGGGTTGGTGTGGAGGGTGATTTTAACATGCCCGACCTGACAGGGGCTTAGATGGGGCTATACTGCACTCGGGGAAGGGGATACACTGCACCAGGGGAAGGGGATATACTGCACCAGGGGAAGGGGATATACTGCACCAGGGGAAGGGGATATACTGCACCCGGGGAAGGGGGATATACTGCACCCGGGGAAGGGGATATACTGCACCAGGGGAAGGGGATATACTGCACCAGGGGAAGGGGATATACTGCACTCGGGGAAGGGGGATATACTGCACCTGGGGAAGGGGATATACTGCACTCGGGGAAGGGGGATATACTGCACCTGGGGAAGGGGATATACTGCACCCGGGGAAGGGGGATATACTGCACCCGGGGAAGGGGATATACTGCACCCGGGGAAGGGGGATATACTGCACCCGGGGAAGGGGATATACTGCACCCGGGGAAGGGGATATACTGCACCCGGGGAAGGGGATATACTGCACCCGGGGAAGGGGATACACTGCACCTGGGGAAGGGGATACACTGCACCCGGGGAAGGGGATATACTGCACATGGGGAAGGGGTTATACTGCACCCGGGGAAGGGGATATACTGCGCCCGGGGAAGGGGATATAATGCACCTGGGGAAGGGGATACACTGCACCTGGGGAAGGGGTTATACTGCACCTGGGGAAGGGGATATACTGCACATGGGGAAGGGGTTACACTGCACCCGGGGAAGGGGATATACTGCACATGGGGAAGGGGTTACACTGCACCTGGGGAAGGGGATATACTGCACCTGGGGAAGGGGATATACTGCACATGGGGAAGGGGTTACACTGCACCCGGGGAAGGGGATATACTGCACCCGGGGAAGGGGATATACTGCACATGGGGAAGGGGTTACACTGCACCTGGGGAAGGGGATATACTGCACCTGGGGAAGGGGATATACTGCACCTGGGGAAGGGGATATACTGCACCTGGGGAAGGGGATATACTGCACATGGGGAAGGGGTTATACTGCACCCGGGGAAGGGGATATACTGCACCTGGGGAAGGGGATATACTGCACCTGGGGAAGGGGATATACTGCACATGGGGAAGGGGTTATACTGCACCCGGGGAAGGGGATATACTGCACCTGGGGAAGGGGATACACTGCACCTGGGGAAGGGGATATACTGCACCCGGGGAAGGGGATATACTGCACCCGGGGAAGGGGATATACTGCACCCGGGGAAGGGGATATACTGCACCTGGGGAAGGGGATATACTGCACCCGGGGAAGGGGTTATACTGCACATGGGGAAGGGGATATACTGCACCTGGGGAAGGGGATATACTGCACCTGGGGAAGGCGATATACTGCACATGGGGAAGGGGTTATACTGCACCCGGGGAAGGGGATATACTGCACCTGGGGAAGGGGATATACTGCACCCGGGGAAGGGGGATATACTGCACCCGGGGAAGGGGATATACTGCACATGGGGAAGGGGTTATACTGCACCCGGGGAAGGGGATATACTGCACCTGGGGAAGGGGATATACTGCACCTGGGGAAGGGGATATACTGCACCCGGGGAAGGGGATACACTGCACCTGGGGAAGGGGATATACTGCACCCGGGGAAGGGGATATACTGCACTCGGGGAAGGGGATATACTGCACCCGGGGAGGAGGTTACACTGCACCTGGGGAAGGGGATATACTGCACCCGGGGAAGGGGGATATACTGCACCCGGGGAAGGGGATATACTGCACCTGGGGAAGGGGATATACTGCACCCGGGGAAGGGGGATATACTGCACCCGGGGAAGGGGATATACTGCACCTGGGGAAGGGGATATACTGCACCTGGGGTAGGGGATATACTGCACCCGGGGAAGGGGATATACTGCACCCGGGGAAGGGGGATATACTGCACCTGGGGAAGGGGATATACTGCACCTGGGGAAGGGGATATACTGCACCCGGGGAAGGGGGATATACTGCACCCGGGGAAGGGGGATATACTGCACCCGGGGAAAGGGATATACTGCACCCGGGGAAGGGGGATATACTGCACCCGGGGAAGGGGATATACTGCACCCGGGGAAGGGGGATATACTGCACCCGGGGAAGGGGATATACTGCACCCGGGGAAGGGGATATACTGCACCTGGGGAAGGGGATATACTGCACCTGGGGAAGGGGATATACTGCACATGGGGAAGGGGTTATACTGCACCCGGGGAAGGGGATATACTGCACCTGGGGAAGGGGATATACTGCACCCTGGGAAGGGGATATACTGCACCCGGGGAAGGGGATACACTGCACCTGGGGAAGGGGATATACTGCACCCGGGGAAGGGGATACACTGCACCTGGGGAAGGGGATACACTGCACCCGGGGAAGGGGTTATACTGCACCTGGGGAAGGGGATATACTGCACCTGGGGAAGGGGATATACTGCACCCGGGGAAGGGGATATACTGCACCTGGGGAAGAGGATATACTGCACCTGGGGAAGGGGATATACTGCACCCGGGGAAGGGGGATATACTGCACCCGGGGAAGGGGATATACTGCACCTGGGGTAGGGGATATACTGCACCCGGGGAAGGGGGATATACTGCACCTGGGGAAGGGGATATACTGCACCTGGGGAAGGGGATATACTGCACCCGGGGAAGGGGGATATACTGCACCCGGGGAAGGGGATATACTGCACCTGGGGTAGGGGATATACTGCACCCGGGGAAGGGGGATATACTGCACCTGGCGAAGGGGATATACTGCACCCGGGGAAGGGGGAATATACTGCACCCGGGGAAGGGGGATATACTGCACCTGGGGAAGGGGATATACTGCACCCGGGGAAGGGGGATATACTGCACCCGGGGAAGGGGATATACTGCACCCGGGGAAGGGGGATATACTGCACCCGGGGAAGGGGGATATACTGCACCTGGGGAAGGGGATATACTGCACCCGGGGAAGGGGATATACTGCACCCGTGGAAAGGGTTATACAGCACCTGGGGGAAGGGGATATACTGCACCTGGGGAAGGGGTTATACTGCACCCGGGGAAGGGGATATACTGCACCCGGGGAAGGGGATACACTGCACCCGGGGAAGGGGATACACTGCACCCGGGGAAGGGGATATACTGCACCCGGGGAAGGGGATATACTGCACCCGGGGAAGGGGATATACTGCACCCGGGAAAGGGGATACACTGCACCCGGGGAAGGGGGATATACTGCACCCGGGGAAGGGGATATACTGCACCCGAGGAAGGGGACACTGCACCCGGGGAAGGTTTTATTCTGCATCCAGGGAAGGGGAAATCGGCCTGGTTAGGTTGGTGAAATATCAGTGTGGGCACATTTCCGGATCATAGCCATAATACTGTGTGTGTTAAGCTCCTCATGGATATGGATAACATCAGTCCTCGGGTGAAGGTGTTAAACTGGATGAAGGTGATCTACAACAAAGATTGGTGGAGTAGCAGAAAATATAAGGGACTGTCAGAGAATACAGGAGGATATAGATAGACTGGAGAGTTGGGCAGAAAAGTGGCAGATGGATTTCAATCCAGGCAAATGCGAGGTGATGCATTTAGGCAAGACTAATTCTAAAGCAAATTATACAATGAATGGGGGAGACTCAGGAAAAGTTGATGGGCAGAGAGATCTGGGAGTGCAGGTCCATTGTACCCTGAATGTTGCTGCACAGGTGGATAGAAGAGTCAAGACGGCATATAGTATGGTTGCTTTCATCGGGCGGGATATTGAGTATAAGAGCTGGAAAGTCATGTTAAAATTGTACAAGACATTGGTTCAGCCACATTTAGAATACTGTGTACAGTTCTGGTCACCACATTACCAAAAGGATGTGGACATTGGAGAGGGTGCAGAGAAGGTTTACGACGATGCTGCCTGGTATGGAAGGTGCTAGTTATGAAAAGAGGTTGAGTAGGTTAGGTTTATTTTCATTACGAAAAAGGAAATTAAGAGGGGACCCGATTGAGGTCTACAAAATTATGAAGGGTATAGACAGGGTGGATAGAGACAAGCTTTTTCCCAGGGTGAGGGATTCAATATCGAGAGGTCACACTTTCAGGGTGAGAGGTGGAAGGTTTAAGGGGGATACAGGCGGCAAGTACTTCACACATGAGCTCTTCATCAGGTGATGTTGAAGAGCTTGTGTTCGAAACGTTAATTCTCCTGCTCCTCAGATGAACAGCTGCATTGCCTGATTTGACCTCAGGGTGTCCTGGTATTGACCTGGGATTAAGACATTGTGACTGACGAGATGACAAAATTTTCTATTTGCTGAAGGAATACATTTGTTCCTAAAAAAACATTTATTCGTAGGTTTATTAAAGAAATCTGTTGAAAGCCTTTCTTTTGTCCTGGATAGAGTCATCGAGTCCATAAGACATAGGAGTGGAAGTAAGGCCATTCGGCCCATCGGGTCCACTCCGTTATTCAATCATGGCTGATGGGAATTTCAACACCACTGACCCGCACTCTCCCCGAATCCCTTAATTCCTTGTGAGATTAAGAATTTATCACTCTCTGCCTTGAAGACATTTAACGTCCCGGCCTCCACTGTGCTCCATGGCAACGAATTCCACAGGCCCATCACTCTCTGGCTGAAGAAATGTCTCCTCATTTCCAATCTAAATTGACCCCCTCTCATTCTAAGGCTGTGCACATGGGTCCGAGCATCCCCGTCTGACGGAAACAAATTCCTATTGTCCACTCTTTCTAAGCCATTCATTATCTTGTACGTTTCTATTAGATCTCCCCTTAACCTTCTAAACTCTAATGAATACAATCCCAGGATCCTCAGCCATTCATCATATCTTCGGCCTACCATTCCAGGGATCATCCGTGTGAATCTCCGCTGGACATGCTCCAGTGCCAGTATATCCTTCCTGAGGTGTGGAGTCCAAAACTGGACACAGTATTCTAAATGGGGCCTAACCAGAGCTTTATAAAGTCTCAGTAGCACATCACTGCTTTTACATTCCAACCCTCTTGAGATAAATGACATTGCATTTGTTTCTTAACCACAGACTCAACCTGCAAGTGAACCTTTCGAGAATCCTGGACTAGCACTCCCAGATCCCTTTGTACTTTGGCTTTACGAATTTTCTCACCGTTTATAAAACACTCCATGCCTGTGTTCTTTTTTCCAAAGGGCAAGACCTCGCATTTGCTCACATTGCATTTTATCAGCCATTTCCTGGAACATTCTCCTAAACTGTTTAAATCTTTCAGCAGCCTCCCCACCTCCTCAGAACTACCAGCCTGCCCGCCTAACATCATATCATCACCGAACTTCACCGGAATGCCCCCAGTACCTTCATGAACAGCTGTGACCCCAACACTGAACCCTGTGGGTCACCACTTGTCACCAACTGCCATTCCGACAAAGAACCTTTTATCCCAACCCTCTGCCTTCTGTCAGACAGCCAATCCTCAATCCACGTCAGTAGCTCACCTCGAACACCATGGGCCCTCACCTTACTCAGCAGCCTCCTGTGACACACCTTATCAAAGGGCCTTTTGGAAGTCGAGGTAGACCACATCCACAGGGGTTCCCTGGTCTAACCTACTCTTCAAAGAACTCTAATGGGTTTATTAGTCACGACCTTTCCTTACTAAATCCATGCTGACTTGTTCTAATTCACGTCATAGAGGTGTACAGCATGGAAACAGACCTTTCAGGCCAACTTGTCCATGCCGACCAGACATCCCAACCTAATCTAGTCCCATTTGCCAGCATTTGGTCCATATCTCTCTAAACCCTTCTTATTTATACATCCGTGCCTTTTCAATGCTGTAATTGTACCAGTCTCCACTACTTCCTCTAGCAGCTCATTCTATATCCATACCACCCTCTGTGTGAAAACATTGCCCTTTAGGTCCCTTTTAAATCTTTCCCCTCTCACCTTAAACCTACACCCTTTAGTTCTAGACTGTCCCACCCCAGGGAAAAGACCTATTTATCCTATCCATGTCCCTCATGATTTTAAAAACCTTTACAAGGTCACCCCTCAGCCTACACTCCATGGAAAATAGCTCCACCTTATTCAACCTGTCTCTACAGTTCAAACCCTTTCAACTTTCACAACATCTTTCCGATAGGAAGGAGACCAGAATTGCACACAATATTCCAACAGTGGCCTAACCAATGTCCTGTACAGCCACAACATGACCTCCCAATTCCTGTACTCAATACTCTGACCAATAAAGGAAAGCATACCAAACGCCTTCTTCACTATCCTATCTACCTGCGATTCCACTTTCAAGGAGCTATGAACCTGCACTCCAAGGTCTCTTTGTTCAGCAACACACCCTAGGACCTCACCATTAAGTGTGTAAGTCCTGCTCTGATTTGCTTTCCCAAAATGCAGCACCTCGCATTTATCTGAAATAAACTCCATCTCCGACTGCCATTGGCCCATCTGATCAAGATCCTGTTGTAATCTGAGGTAACCTCTTCGCTGTCCACTACACCTCCAATTTTGGTGCCATCTACAAACTTACTAACTATACTTCCTATATTCACATCCAAATCATTTATATAAATGACGAAAAGCAGTGGGCCCAGCACGGATCCTTCAGATTTGAATTCAGGGAAAAGTGTGGACTGTCGCTCATACACAGCACTATTCACAGAATGGTAACAGGCCTCTGGCCTGTAAAACAACCCTCCAACACCACCCTCTGTCTTCGACCTTCAAACCAGTTCTGTAACAAAATGGTTACTTCTCCCTCTGTTCCATGTGATCTAACCTTGTTAACCAGTCTACTATGAAGAACCTTGTTGAATGCCTCACTGAAGTCCATATGGATCACATCCACTGCTCTGCCTCATCAATTCACTTGGTTACTTTTAAAAAACTCAGTCAAGTCAGTGAGAGGACACTTTTCCATGCACAGAGCCATGTTGACTATCACTAATCAGTCCTTGCCAACTTTCGTCAATAGTGTCAGTATAATGACATGTCTGAAGGAACATGAACACAAACAGAACAACTCAGGAAACAGTGGGAGCATGATGCTCAGTGGGTTCCAGTCACCAGAGATGCAACAGCTATTGGTTAGTCTGAAAGTAAATCATCTCATTCCCTGTTCTCAGTATGAAACAGTTCACAGAGTGAATGCTTCAACAATTAACACAAATACATGTGATAGGCAGCTCATTGTAGTTGTTCGATGTCCTGAATGAGAACCAGAGAAACAAGGCTCACTGTTGAGAAATATACATCACCTTTTTCTCTCGATCATGAGACAGGAGGCTTGTGGACATGCACAACCTCGACCATCATCGTGCAGCATTCCGATATTGTGTCCTATCGAATGGGCCACAGTGGCAACGACATGCAATATATCATCATGGTGGGCCTGGAATGGAGTGGGAGTAAGGTCAGAGAGCACACTGCAATCTCATTCTCAAACTGCAACAAGGACAACACAGTATCGCATGGAACACTGAGCTGCAGTGTCAGGAAATTCCCCCACAATCCCCCACACTCACCCCCCACTTCCCCACACACAACCCCCCTTGCCCCCACGCACCACCTACACCCTCACACACCACCCCCTTCCTCTCACACATCATCCCTTCCCTCTCACATACCATCCCCTCCTCACACACAACCCCGCACCCTCACACACCTGTTGTGAACTCGGCCAGACTACTGAAAACAGTCTTGAGCAGGCAGCCCAGACCATAACATTGCAATTTGTTTCAGTAAGTGTACAGTGAAAATTACTCTGAGTAAATTAGCTAGGTTGGCTACTAGATTTTAAAACAGACAAAAATTTATTCACAAAATAACACCATGAAATACAAAGAACAGAATGAAGAGCCCCTACAGAACGCCTACAGAATCCCTTCCAAACTAGACTTAATTGTGCTGTTCCAAATATACACAACAGTCCTAATAAGCAAACTTTCTTTAAAAACAGTAAAAGTGGAACAGGTGTTTGCAGGTTGAAGTTAGAAGGGCAGACGGAGAGAAAGAAAGAAAGAGAGAGAGAGAGAGAAAGAGAGAGAAAAAAAGAGACAGACAGAGAGACTGCCGTAGCCTGTTTCCACACAGCTGAACTGCAAACTAGTTCTGAACTAAACTGCTCGGCAAGAGAGCTGACCACTCCCCTTTCATTATACAGGTCACTTCCAAAACCTGACCACTGAAGATTCATCTGTTCACATCTAAACAAAAAAGCCTCTCAAAATCCTTTTTCATATCTGTACCAAACTAGTCACCTCGGAACCGGGAGAGATTTATGACCCCCTGAAAAGATTCTAAGGTCACAGTATCCTTGAGAAAAGGAACACCTTTTAGGAAAAAGGGACCAGCTTTGTGACACCTCCCCCTTTCCAAAAGGTGGCTTCGTTTTTAAAACTCTTCAAAAGCCCAGTTAGTATTCTAAACACACATGTACACTATACTGACTATAAACATACAAACATGCACAATCGCACATAAATTCAGGTCACGGTACACCCACCACCGAAGCCTCCGTATCTCATTCGAGTCTCGATAACGCATCGGCAATCACGTTTCCACGGCCTGCCACCTGCACAGTTGTCAAATGGAATGGCTGCAACAACAAACTCCGTCTAAACAGCCTGGCATTCTTGTCCTTAAATTTCTCCTCAAATGTCAACAGCTCATGATCAGTGTATACAATTGTCTCAGATGCATTGACGGTAATATAAACACTGAAATGTTGTCAGGCCAAAACCAAGCTTAAAGTCTCTTTCTCCACCGTTGAATATTTCCATTAATGAATGTTCAACTTCCTGGAAAAATATCCGATGGGTCTTTCTATTCACTGGTCATCCTCCTGCAGGAGCACCACACTGACACTCACATCACTGGCATCCATAGCCACATTAAAGCTTTCATGTAATCCGGTATGGGACAGTGGTTAACACAGTTTTTAGGCTGTCAAATGCCTTTTGACAGTCCTCCATCCACTGAAACACCTTGCCCTTTTTTAACAATTTGGTGAGTAAAACAACCACACTGCTAAAATTCAGCCCTCAGCCTCCAATGCTGCAGGGAAAACAGCTCTAGCCTATTCAACCTCTCCCTATAGCTCAAATTCGATTCAATTTAAACCTTCTCCTCTTATTTTCCTTCCCTGTCAAAATACATTTTGAGCATATTCACATGACACAGTCTATGAGATTTCTTCCTGTCTGGAGTCCTTACCACTCCATTCCTTCTCAATTTGATAAGGTCCCCTAAACTTTCTTTTAAAAGCTCACCTGTTACTGGAAGTAACACCAATACCTTACCCACAATTGCAAAATTGCAAACTTGTGGTTTCTTATCCGCTTCTTGTTTCATTGTATGCTGTGATACTTTTAAATGCTGTCTAGCCAACTCTCCAGCTCTATTTCATCATTCTCTAAAGTTTGACACATTGTCCAAATGTATGGTCTTTGAATTCTATGTACATAGATCCCTGAAAGTTGCCACCCAGGTTGATAGCGCTGTTAAGAAGGCATACGGTGTGTTAGGTTTTATTGGTAAAGGGATTGAGTTCCAGATCCGTAATGTCATGCTGCAACTATACAAAATGCTGGTGCGGCCACATTTGGAATATTGTGTACAGTTCTGGTCTTTACTCAGAGAGTGGTAAGGGCGTGGAATGCCCTACCTGCTAATGTAGTTAACTCAGCCACATTAGGGAGATTTAAACAATCCTTAGATAAGCACATGGATGATGATGGGATCGTGTAGGGGGATGAGCTAAGAATAGTTCACAGGGCAGCGCAACATCAAGGGCCGAAGGGCCTGTTCTGTGCTGTATTGTTCTATGTTCTATGTTCTATATTCTATGGTTGCCCCATTATAGGAAGGATGTAGAAGCATTGGAAAAGGTACAGAGGAGATTTACCAGGATGTTACCTGGTCTGGAGGGAAGGTCTTATGAGGAAACGCTGAGGGAGTTGGGTCTGTTCTCATTGGAGAGAAGAAGGCTAAGGAGGGATTTGATAGAGACATACAAGATAATCAGAGGGTTAGATAGGGTAGACAGTCTTTTTCCTCGGATGATGACATCAGCTTGTACGAGGGGACATAACTACAAATTGAGGGATGATAGATTTAAGACAGATTTCACAGGCAGGTTCTTTACTCAGAGAGTGGTAAGGGCATGGAATGTAGTTAACTCAGCCACATTAGGGAGATTTAAACAATCCTTGGATAAGCACATGGATGATGATGGGATCGTGTAGGGGGATGGGCTTAGATTAATTCACAGGTTGGTGCAACATTGAGGGCCAAAGGGCCTGTTATGCATTGTATTGTTCTGTGTTCTATATTCTGACCTATTAATTTCTCCTTAATCAGTTTTAACAGTCCTCTTACTTCATGCACAAACATTAATTCAAATGGACTGAATTTGGTCGATTCATTTGGTGCATCTCTGATCACAAAAAGTACAAACGGAACTCCCTTATCCCAATTATCTGGATAATCCTGACCATAAGTCCATAACATGGTCTTCAGTGTTTCATATCATCTCTCGAGTGCTCCCTGCGATTCTGGATGGTATGCAGTTGATTTGAATTGCTTTATTCCCAAGTTATCCATAATTTCCTTGAATAGTTTGGGTGTGAAGTTTGATCCTTGATCTGACTGGATCTCTATTGGTAGTCCATAGCTATTTAAAAAGTTTAAGTAATTCATCTACAACCCTTTTTAGCTGTGATGTTGTGTAATGGGATTGCATCTGGAAATCTAGTTGACACATCCATTATTGTAAATAAATACTTATTCCCAGTGTTTGTTTGAGGTACAGGACCTACACAACCAATCAAGACTCTTGTGAAAGGTTCCTCAAATGCTGGAATAGGTATTAAAGGTGCAGGTTTTATTACTGCCTGTGGTTTTCCAATTATCTGACATGTACAACACGTCTGGCAAAATTCAGCTACATCCCTGTGTAGTACAGGCCAGTATAAATGTCTTTGTATTTGAGACTGTATTTTCCTCACCCCTAAATGACCTCCAAGTAGTAGCTCATGCACCACTCACAGTAGTCCTTTCTCTCCCCTACTGGCAAAACAACCTGATGAGTCTGTCCATTTCCCATCTACTCAAATGTGTGATGGTTTCCATTTCCACATTAAGACATAATTTGTTAAGTAATAACACACAGGGATGCGTTCATTTTCTTTCTTTGCAAATGCATTTTGTTATAACTGTTTTAACTCATCTTTCTGCTGTAAATCAATCAGCTTAGTCGAGCTAAAGATCCTGACATGTTTACCTAGTTACTCCTACTCTGTCCCACTTATCTGATCAAGGAAATTTTCAGATGACACAATGTCAGCTTCCTTATCTGTGCCTATTGATCTCTCCTGCTTCAAATTGTGCCTCTGTGATCTTGTGATCACATAATCAGGGAAAATTCCTGGATTAACATTCTCCATATCTTCAACTGCCTGCGTTTCCACTGGCTTTTCAACTCGATTAGGCAGCATGCCTACCAGGGAATCAGCTATATCCTTTGCAAGGACAAATTGTATTCCTGGAGCTGAGAGTGTGTCCAGTAATCTTACCACAAATTCTCTGCTCTTCTCTGGACTCTCTAGCCCCACTTTACATAACTAAGCACTTTTGGTCTCACCATGAATTCCTGTTAGCAGCACCTTTTCTGGCAATAGTCCCTCAGGAGTACATATCTCCTCATCCCTCAGCATTACAGACAGAGAGGATCCTGTGTCCCTTCACATTGTAACCTCCTTTACCTACTGCTCCTGGCCCTATGTGAATAAACTTGACCCTTGCATGGATATTTTTTAAGCAGATCTGGCACTTCCTCCTTAACCAACCTCTGATCATCTTGTACGCTCTGAGGCAGTTGTCTAACTTCCCTTGTGCTTTTTGTTACTAGTCCAACAAAATTCCCAGGCTTGTCTGGTTTTCCTCCATCTGGTTTTCTCCTTGCCCACCAACACTGTGATTTTGTGTGGCCCACTTTATTACAATGAAAACACTGGAGCCTTTTAACTTCATTGTCCTCAAGGGTTTCTTTTTTACCCTGTGGTAAGTTCTCCTCATGATCTTCACTGAGATTCACTTTATCCTTTCCACATGAAGATTTCTCTTTGCCCCAGTTTCTATCCCTCAGGGATTGAAGTTAATTCCAGAAGCCAAACCGTGTTTTATGGACCAGTTCATAACCATCAGCCTCTTCAGCTGCTAACCTCACTGGTTTAACTCTCTGCTCTTCCACATGAGTTTGCCTACTTCAGGCAGTGAATTTTTGAATTCCTCATATGCAGTTAAAATGGCTTTTTTCACCTCCTCATGCTCCCCAGATGCCTCCTCTGATAGTAATGCGAATACCTCACCAGCCCCACCTACAAGTTAGGTCTGGATCAACAGTTAGGTCTGTTTCCTGAAGAAGGGCTCATGCCCGAAACGTTGATTCTCCTGCTCCTTCGATGCTGCCTGATCTGCTGCGCTTTTCCAGCAACACATTTTCAGCTCTGATCTGCAGCATCTGCAGTCCTCACTTTCTCCTGGATCAACAAAACCCACATTGCCACTGGCCACTGCATTTGTTTAGCCACCTTTACAAGTGAGATGAAAAAGGCTTCCATATCTTTCTCATCAAACTTATGCAATGCTTGAACATACTTAAAGAGTTTCTCACTGGGCTTCTAACTCCCAGGGACTTACTCATCCTCACTCTCTTCCTCATTAAGCCTACCCTCACCTCAGCCTTTATTTACAGCCTTTTACACTGAATTCCCTTTTTAGTGTCAGTTTTTGAAGTTCAAAAGTTCTCTCTTTTTCTCTTTGTTCTGATGCTCTCCCTTTTCCTCTCTCTCTTGTTTTGTAACTGTAACTCAAACTGTTTCATTTCTGCTGCCCTTTCCTTATCTCACACTCCTAACTCAAGCTGCTTCATTTGCAACTGAATTTTTGCCATCTTGAGAGATTCTGATGGTTTTCCCTGCAAATCTAAATTCTGAGCTACTGCTGTAATTATCCCTCCTTTTCTTGCAGAAGCAGGCAAGTCCAGTCCCAGTTAGTCTGCTAATTCCTACAGCTTGGTCTTATTCACTTTTTGTAAAACCTCCAAAGTCACCGCATCCACTTCCAGAAAACCTTTGGTGACTAAAAGAGCCATCACTGTCTACCCAACCAAACCAACACCCAAAATAAAGACACTAGCACCGACCACTTGTTTAAAATCCCGCAAAGAGCCCCCAGTCTGTTATGAACTGGCCCAGATCACTCAACATGTTCTTAAGCAGGCAGCCCCAAACCCTAACTTTGCAATTTGTTTCAGTGAGTGTGCAGTGAAAATTACCGGAGTAAGTTAGCCAGGTTGACTACTAGAATTTAAAACAGACAAAAAAATTATCACACAAAATTACACAATGAAATACAAAGAACGGAATAAAGAACCACTACAGGACTCAGCATATCCACTAGACTTCATTATACTGTTCCAGATATACACAACAGTCCTAAAAGACAAACTCCCTTTAAAAACCAGTATAATGGAACACATGCTTACAGGTTGAAGTTGAAGGGCAGAAAGAGAGAGAGAAAGAGCAGCTCCCTGTTGAACTTCCAACAAGTTCAAGACTGAACTAAAACTGCTCAGTTCAGCGAGAGAGCTGACCACTCCCCTTTCATTCTAAAACATGACCACTTTGGCCTGAAGTCTCATCTGTTTACATAGAAACAAAAGGCCTCTCAAAATCCTTTTCATCTCTGAACCAAGCCAGTCTGATCAGAGTCCGGCCTGGTTTATTGACCTGCTGAAAAAAAATCAGGGACAGAGTCTCCTTGAGCCAAGGAACAGCTTTTAGTAAAATAAGGACTAGCTTTGTGAGACTGTGATACTTTTAAATACTGTCTTGCCAATTCTCCAGCTCTATTTAGTTGTTTTCTAAAATTTGACACATAGTCCAAATGTGTGGCTGGTCTCTGAATTCTGACTTATTAATTTCTCCTTAATTAATTTTAATGGTCCTCTTACTTCATTCAAATAGACTGAATTTGGTCAATTCATTTGGTGCATCTCTGATTGCAAAACCTCCCTTATCCCAATCAGCCGGATAATCCTGACCATAAACGTTTAAAATGGTCTTTAGTGTTTGATACCACCTCTCCCACACTCCCTGCGATTCTGGAAGGTTCACAGCAGATTTGAATTGCTTTATTCCCAAGTTATCCATAACCTCCTTGAATGGTTTGGATGTGAAATTTGAGCCTACACACCACCTCCTCCCCTCAAACCACCCCCTCCATATACCACCCTGCACTCTCTCACACATCACCGCTTCCATCACACACCAATCCCACCCTCACACACACAACCCCTCCCTCACACACACGACCCCCTTCCTCACACACACCAGCCCCTCACACACCACCCCACCCTCCCACATCACCCCATCCCCCACACACCACATGCCCTCCACACATCACCCCTCCCCACGCTCACACACCACCCTGCACCTCAAACACCAACTACCCCCTCATAGACCAACCCTACTCTCACACACCACCCAACACCCCCACACACCACCCATCTCCCCACACACTATCCCCCTCCCCCAGAGACCACTCCCGCCCTCACACACACAACCCGCACCCTCACACACACCACCCCCTCCAACACACACACCACCCCCTCCCTTACAGACACCACCCCCTCCCTCACACTCAGCCCCCTCCCTCACACACACAGTCCCCTCCCTCACACGCAGCCCCCTCCCTCACAGACACCACCCCCTCCCTCTAACTTAGCCCCCTCCCTCACACACACAGCCCCCTCCCTCACACACACCACCCCCTCCCTCACACACACCACCCCCTCCCTCACACACACCAACCCCTTCCTCACACACACAGACCCCCTCCCGCACACACACAGACCCCTCCCTCACACACACCACCCCCTCCCTCACACACAGCCCCTCCCTCACACATACCAACCCCTCCCTCACACACACCACCCCCTCCCTCACAATCACAGCCCTCTCCCTCACAATCACAGCCCTCTCCCTCACAATCACAGCCCTCTCCCTCACACACACCACATCCTCCCTCACACACACCGCCCCCTGCCTCACACACACCGCCCCCTGCCTCACACACACCGCCCCCTGCCTCACACACACCATCCCCTCCCTCACACACACCACCCCCTCCCTCACACACACCACCCCCTCCCTCACACACACCAACCCCTTCCTCACACACACAGACCCCCTCCCGCACACACACAGACCCCTCCCTCACACACACCACCCCCTCCCTCACACACAGCCCCTCCCTCACACATACCAACCCCTCCCTCACACACACCACCCCCTCCCTCACAATCACAGCCCTCTCCCTCACAATCACAGCCCTCTCCCTCACACACACCATCCCCTCCCTCACACACACCAACCCCTCTCTCACACACACCGCCCCCTGCCTCACACACACCACCCCCTCCCTCACACACAGCCCCTCCCTCACACATACCAACCCCTCCCTCACACACACCACCCCCTCCCTCACAATCACAGCCCTCTCCCTCACACACACCATCCCCTCCCTCACACACACCAACCCCTCTCTCACACATACCGCCCCCTGCCTCACACACACCACCCCCTCCCTCAAACACACAGCACCCACCCCCTCCTCACACACCACCACCTCCCTCACATACACAGCCCCCTCCTCACACACCACCCCCTCCCTGACACACACAGCCCCCTCCCCCACACACCACCCTCTTCCTCATACACACCGCCCCCTCCCTGACACACACAGACCCCTACCCCAAACACCAACTATTCCCTCACATAACACCACCCCCACACCCACACACCGCCCCTCCCCCAGACACACCACCCCCTCCTCACACACCGCCCCCTCCCTGACACACACAGCCCCCTCCCTCACACACACCAACCCCTCCCTCACACACACCATCCCCTCCCTCAAACACACAGCACCCACCCCCTCCTCACACACCACCACCTCCCTGACACACACAGCCCCCTCCCTCACACACACCAACCCCTCCCTCACACACCACGAACCCCACACAAACACAACCCACACCTTCACACTCACACCACCCCCACCCTCACACTCACAGCCCCCTCCCTCACACACACCACCCCCTCCTTCACACACCCCACTCCCTCCTTCACACACCACAACCCCCACATAAACACAACCCACACCCTTACTCACACCACCCCCACCCTCACCCACACCACACCCCCACACATAACACCCCTCCCTCACGCATACCACTCCCACCCTCACACACACCACCCCCACCGTCACACACACCACTCCCACCCTCACACACACCACCCCCACCGTCACACACACCACTCCCACCCTCACACACACCACCCCCACCGTCACACACACCACCCCCCCCCACACATAGAACCCCCTCCCACACGCACACCACCCCCTCCCTCACACACCACCCCGTTCCTCACAAACCACACACTCACTCCCACAGACACACCATCCCTACCCTCACACACACCACACCCTCCCTCACACACACCACCCCACCCTCACACACACCACCCCCTCCCTCACACACACCACCCCCTCCCTCACACACACCACACCCTCCCTCACACACACCGCCCCCTCATTCACACACACCACCCCCTCCCTCACACACACCGCCCCCTCATTCACAAACACCACCCCCTCCCTCACACACACCACCCCCTCCCTCACACACACCGCCCCCTCATTCACACACACCACCCTCACACTCACACACACCGCCCCCTCATTCACACACACCACCCCCTCCCTCACACACACCGCCCCCTCATTCACAAACACCACCCCCTCCCTCACACACACCACCCCCTCATTCACAAACACCACCCCCTCCCTCACGCACACCACCCCCTCCCTCACGCACACCACCCCCTCATTCACACACACCACCCCCTCATTCACAAACACCACCCCCTCCCTCACGCACACCACCCCCTCCCTCACACACACCACCCCCTCCCTCACACACACCACCCCCTCCCTCACACACACCACCCCCTCATTCACAAACACCACCCCCTCCCTCACGCACACCACCCCCTCCCTCACACACACCACCCCCTCCCTCACACACACCACCCCCTCCCTCACACACACCAACCCCTCCCTCACACACACCACCCCCTCCCTCACACACACCACCCCCTCCCTACACACACCACCCCCTCCCTCACGCACACCACCCCCTCCCTACACACACCACCCCCTCACTCACGCACACAACCCCCACCCTCACACACACCACCCCCTCCCTACACACACCACCCCCTCACTCACGCACACAACCCCCACCCTCACACACACCACCCCCTCCCACACACACACCACCCCCTCCCACACACACACCACCCCCACCCTCACACACACCACCCCCTCCCACACACACACCACCCCCTCCCACACACACACCACCCCCACCCTCACACACACCACCCCACCCTCACACACACCACCCCTCCCTCACACACACCACCCCCTCCCTCACACACACCACCCCCTCCCACACACACACCACCCCTCCCTCACACACACCACCCCCTCCCTCACACACACCACCCCCTCCCTCACACACACCACCCCTCCCACACACACACCACCCCTCCCACACACACACCACCCCTCCCTCACACACACCACCCCCTCCCTCACACACACCACCCCCTCCCTCACACACACCATCCCCTCCCTCACACACACCACCCTACCCTCACACACACCACCCTACCCTCACACACACCACCCCCTCCCTCACACACACCACCCCCTCCCTCACACACACCACCCCACCCTCACACACACCACCCTACCCTCACACACACACCACCCTCACACTCACACACACCACCCCACCCTCACACACACCACCCCTCCCACACACACACCACCCTACCCTCACACACACCACCCCCTCCCACACACACACCACCCTACCCTCACACACACCACCCCCTCCCTCACACACACCACCCCCTCCCTCACACACACCACCCCACCCTCACACACACCACCCCACCCTCACACACACCACCCTCACACTCACACACACCACCCCCTCCCTCACACACACCACCCCCTCCCTCACACACACCACCCCACCCTCACACACACCACCCTCACACTCACACACACCATCCCCTCCCTCACACACACCATCCCCTCCCTCACACACATCATCCCCTCCCTCACACACCATCCCGTCCCTCACAAACCACCCACTTACTCACGCACACAACCCCTTCCCTGATACACCACCCCTCCCTCACAAACACCACCCCCACCATCACATACACACCATCCTTCCCTCATACACCATCCACTCCCTCACACACACCACCCCCTCCCTCACACACAGTCCCCACCCTCACACACACCACACCACCCTCACACACACCATCCCCTCCCTCACACACAGTCCCCTTCTTCACACACACCACCCTCTCCCTCACACACACAGCCCCCTGCCTCACACATACAGACCCCTCCCTCACACACACCAACCCCTCCCCCATACACACCACCCCCTCCCTCACACACACCACCCCCTCCCTCACACACACCACCCTCACACTCACACACACCACCCCCTCCCTCACACACACCAACCCCTCCCCCATACACACCACCCCCTCCCTCACACACACCACCCCCTCCCTCACACACAGTCCCCTTCTTCACACACACCACCCTCTCCCTCACACACACAGCCCCCTGCCTCACACATACAGACCCCTCCCTCATACACACCACCACCTCCGTCAGACACACAGCACCCTCCCTCACACACCATCCCGTCCCTCACAAACCACCCCCTCACTCACACACACCATTCCCTCCCACATAAACACCACTCCCTCCCTCACACACACACCCCCCTCCCACACACACACACACACACACACACACACACCACCCCCTCTCTCATACACACACCATCGCCTCCCTCACACACCACCCCCTCCCTCACACACACACCCCCCTCCCACACACACACACACACACACACACACACCACCCCCTCTCTCATACACACACCATCGCCTCCCTCACACACCACCCCCTCCCTCACACACACAACCTCCTCATCACACACCATCCTCTGCCTCACACACACCACCCCCTCCCTCACACACACCACCCCCACCCTCACAAACACCACCCCATGCCAAACACACACCACCTCACCCTCACACACACCACCCCCTCCCTCACACACACCACCCCCTCCCTCACACACACCATCCCCTCCCTCACAAACCACCTACTCACTCATGCACACAACCTGTTCCCTCATACACCACCCCACACACACACCACCCCCTCCCTCACACACACACCATCGCCTCCTCACACACCACCCCCTCCCTCACACACACCATCCCCTCCCACACACACCCAACCCCCTCCCTCACACACACAGCCTCCTCGTCATACACCATCCTCTCCCTCACACACACCACCCCCTCCCTCACACACACCAACCCCTCCCTCACACACACCACCCCATCCCAAACATACACCACCCTCTCCCTCACACACACTGCCCCCGTGTCACATATCATCCACTCCCTCACACACACCACCCCCTCCCTCACACACACCACCCCCTCCCTCACACACACCAACCCCTCCCTCACACACACCCAACCCCCTCCCTCACACACACCCAACCCCCTCCCTCACACACACCCAACCCCCTCCCTCACACACACACCACCCCCTCCTTCACACACAAACAGACCCCTCCCTCACACACATCCCGTCCCTCACAAACCACCCACTCACTCATGCACACAACCCCTTCCCTCACACACACCACCCCTTCCCTCACACTCATAGCCGCCTCTCTCACACACCACCTCCCTCACATACACCACCCACACCCTCACTCACACCATCCGTCCCTCACACACCATCCACTCCCTCACACACACTACCCTCTCCCTCACACATACCACTCCCTTCCTCACACACCACTCCCTTCCTCACACACACCACCCCCTCCCTCACACACACAGCCCCGTCCCTCACACACACCACCCCCGCCCTCACACACACACCACCCCCTCCCTCACACACACACCACCCCCTCCCTCACACACACCACCCCCTCCCTCACACACACAGCCCCGTCCCTCACACACACCACCCCCGCCCTCACACACACACCACCCCCTCCCTCACACACACAGCCCCGTCCCTCACACACACCACCCCCGCCCTCACACACACACCACCCCCTCCCTCACACACACCATCCCCTGCCTCACACACATAGCCCCCTCCCTCACACACACCTCCTCCTCCCTCACACTCACAGCCCCCTCCCCTGCACACACCACCCCCTCCCTCACACGCACCAACCTCTCCCTCACACTCTCAGCTTCCTCCCTCACACACTACTCCCTCCCATACACACTGCCTCCTCCCTCACATATACACCCCTCCGTCACATCCACCACCCCCTCCCTCACCTACACAGCCCCCTCCCTCACATACACAGCCCCCTCCGTCACATCCACCACCCCCTCCCTCACCTACACAGCCCCCTCCCTCACATACACAGCCCCCTCCCTCACACACACCACCCCCTCCCTCACACTCACAGCCCCCTCCCTCACACACACCATCCCCTCCCTCACACACACCATCCCCTCCCTCACACATACACCACCCCCCTCACACACACCTCCCCCTCCCTCACACACACCACTCCCTCCTACTCACACCGCCTCCTCCTACTCACACCGCCTCCTCCTACACACACCGCCTCCTCCTACTCACACCGCCTCCTCCTACACACACCGCCTCCTCCTACACACACCGCCTCCTCCTTCACATAAACAACCCCTCCCTCACACACACCACCCCCTCCCGCACACTCACAGCCTCCTCCCGCACACACAGCACCACCTCCCTCACACTCACAACTTCTCCCTCACACACACCACCCCCTCCCTCACACACACCATCCCCTCGCTCACACTCACAGTCCCCTCCCTCACACACACAACCCCCTCCCTCACACACACAACCCCCTCCCTCACACACATCACCCCCCCTCACATTCACCACCCCTTCTCACACACACCACCCCCTCCTTCACACTCTACCCCCTGCCTCACACACCACCGCCTGCCTCACAGACCACCCGCTCCCTCACACATCACCCCCTCCCTCACACACCATCCCCTTCCCACACACCACCCCCTCCCTCACACACATCAAGCCCTACCACACACACACCACCCCACCCCCTCACACACCACCTACATCCTCATACACCACCCCCTCAACCAACAGGTTCAGTAACAGCTTCTTCCCTGCTGTTATTACACTGATGGTTGTACTCTCTAACCTCAATTAACGTTGATCTTGCCAATGTCGCTCTCACCAACCTCATGCCCTGTGCAGTGTAACCTGTATGCCTCTGTCTAAGTCTTTCTGATCTGTACATCCTTCCTCACTGTGATCTGCCTGCACTGCTCAGAAACAAAGCTTTTCACTGTACTTCGGTACACATGACAATAAATAGATCAGTCAATCAAACAATTATTGAAATTTCCAGAATAAGTAATAAGATAGAGAATATAGAAAGGCTCATATATTTAACTTGAAGCACAGCAGATAAGGGGACAACTATGAGGAGATACAATCAACTCAGGACTGAGGATGTTCTAGTTAAATATACACAATGTACAAAACACGGGAAATAAGCTTGGAGCACGGATTGAAATTGGTAGGTGCAATGTTGTGGGTATCACTGAAACTTGGCTGCAAGGGAATCAGGGATAGGAACTAAATATCCAAGGATGCACATCCTATCAAAAGGGCTCATCGATGGGCAGAAGGGACAGGGTTGTCTTGTTAGAAATGAAATTAAACTGAAAGCAAGAAGTGATATCAATTTAGAAAGTGTCAAATCTGTGTGGGTAGAGTTGAGGCACCACAAAGGATAAAAGACCCTGATAGGAGTCGTGTACAGGCCTCCTCACAGTACTCAGAGTGTGGGGAAGAAAATAAATCAGGACATGGAATAGACATTACTACAATAATAATGGAGGACTTCAATATGCAGGAGGACTGGGAAAATCAGGTTGGTAGTGGATCTCAAGAAAAGGAGTTTGTGTAATGTCTCCTAACACTAATCACCAAACCCTGAGACCTAGGGTTCTGGTCCACCCTCTGTAATTGGATCCTTGTCTTCCTGACCCATAGTCTGTAATCAGTGAGAATGGACGACAACACTCTTTAATACCAGTGCCCTGTCAGGTCACATACTCAGCCCTTTACTAAACTCCCTGTACTCTCATGATTGTGTAGCCAAATTTCATCCCAATTCCATTGACAGGTTCACTGACAATACACCACTGTAGGCTGGACATCAAACAACGATGAGTCAGAACACAGGGAAGAGATAGAATGCTTGGTGCCATGGTGCAAATATAACAAGCTCTTCCTCAATTTCAGCAAAATGAAAGAGTTGGTCATTTCTTTCTGGAAATAAAGTAGGTAACATGCCCCTGTCTCCATCAACGGAGCTGAGGTGGACAAGGTCCAGTGTGTCAAGTTCCTCAGAGTGACGATAATCAACAATTTGTCCTAGACCACCGATTTTGATGAGATGATCAAGAAAACTCAAAAACACCTCTATTTCCGAGGAGGCTAAGGAAATTTGGCATGTCCATAAAGACAGTTTCCATCTGTTATAGATGCACCATTGAAAGCATTCTGTCCAAACAGTATGACAACTTCTCTGCCCAGGATGGTACGAAACTTCAGAGAGTTGTGAACTCAGCCCAGACCATCACAGAAGCCAACCTCCCATCCATGTACTCCATCTACACTTCCCACTGCCTCAGGAAGGCAGCCAACATCATCAAAGACCCTTCCCACCACAGGGTATTATCTCTTCCAACCTCTTCCGTCAGGCAAAAGATATAAAAGCTCAAACACATGGACTAACAGATTCAAGAACAGCTTCTTCTCCACTGTTATTAGACTGATGACTGGACCTCTCAAATTTCAAATTTGTTCTTGCTCTCTGTGCACCTTCTCTGTTGCTGTAACATTGTACTCCTCACTGTGTTCGATCACGCCAATGCACTTTGTATGGTACGATCAGCCTGTACTGCACAAAAAAACAAAGCTTTTCACTACCCAGGTATGTGTCAATAATAAGTCAAATTAAGTCAAATCAGAGATTGTTTTTAGAAGTCTGTGATGGCACCATTCGGGATCTGGATTTGGTGATGTATAGCCAGGCAGAGTTCATTAGGGAGCTTATGGTGAAGGAACTCCGCTGGGGCAGTGACCACAATATGATCAAATTCACCCTGTCGTTTGAGAGAGAAGCTAGAATCAGGTGAAAAGGTATTACAATTGAGTAAAGGTCATTACAAAGACGTGAGGGAGGAGCTGGCCAGAGATAGATGACAGAACACAGTACAGTACAGCACAGCCCCTTCGGTGCACAATGTTGGGCTGAGCATTTATCTTCATCTAAGACCAACCTAACCTACACACCCCTCAATTTACTGCCATCCATGTGCTTGTCCAGCAGTCACTTAAATGCCCCTAATGTCTCTGACTCTACTCCCACCACTGACAGTGCATTCCACGCACCCCCCACTCTCTGTATAAAGAACTTACCTCTGATATCTCCCCTTTACTTCCTCCAATCACCTTAAAATTATGAGCCCTCGTGACTGCCATTCTTGTCCTGGGGAAAAGTCTCTGGCTGTCTTCACTATCTAGGCCTCTCATTACCTTGTACGCCTCTATCAAGTCACCTCTCTTCCTTCTTCTCTCTGGTGTGAAAAGCCCTAGCTCCCTCAACCTCTCTTCATGAGACATGTCCCCAATCCAGGCAGCATCTTGGTAAATCTCCTCTACACCCTCTCTTAAGCATCTACACCCTTCCTATAATGAGGTGACCAGAACTGGACACAATGTTCCAAGTGTGGTCTAACCAGGGTTTTGTAGAGCTGCAGCATTACCTCGTGGCTCTGAAACTCAATACTCCTGTTCATGAAAACCAACACACCATCCGCCTTCTTAACCCTATCGACTTCAGTTGCAACTTTGAGGGATCTATGCAAATGGACCCCAAGATCCTCCACTGTGCCAAGAATCCTGCCTTTAACCTTGTTCCCAGCATTCAAATTTGACCTTCCAAAAGTTAACACTTTTCCAGGTTGAACTTCATCTGCCACTTCTCAGCCTAGCTCTGCATCCTGTCAATGTCTTGTTGTAGCCTAAAACACCACCGACCTTTGTTCATTGGCAAACTTACTAACCCACCCTTCCACTTCTTCACCTAAGTCATTTAATAAAAACGATAAAGAGCAAAGACCCAAGAACTGATCCCTGCAGGACACCACTGGTGATTGGAAGGGAACCCTAGCAAGGAACACAGTGCAAATGCAGGAACTTGGACAGGTACATGAGTCAGAAAAGTTTACAGTGATATGAGTCAAACTCAGGCAAATGGGACTACTTCAGTTTGGAAAATGTGGTTGGCATGTATGAGTTAAATTGAAGGGATTATTTCTGTGCTGTTTCTGCTTGAGGACTCTGTCCAATTTGAAATGTTCTGTGGAAGCTGTACAAGGCTCTGGTCAGATGGTGTTTGGAATATTTTCAGCAGTTTGGGCTGGGTAAATTAGGAAGGATATGTTGGAGTTGGAGAGGTCTAGAGGCAGTTTACAAGAAAGATCCTGGGCAAGAAAGGCTTGTCAGATGGGCAGGGGTTGTGGAATCACTTCATGGAATTTAGAGGAATGAGTCAGGGATCTGATAGACATTTACAAAATGCTGAATGGCCTGGATAGATTGGAAGTAGAGAAAATGTTTTCCACTAGAACGGGAGACTAGGAACCGAGGACATAGCTTCAGTAATGGATGACCCTTTTGAACTGAGATATGGAGGACTTTTATTCAGCTGGAAGGTGAAGAGTCAGCAGAGGACTTGGTGGTCAAGTCATTGAGTGAATTTAAGCCAGAGTGAGATAGGTTCTAGATGATTAAGGAGATCAAGGGTTACAGGGAGAAGGTGGAGGATTGAGATTGAGGAACATACCAGCCATGATCAAATGTCAGAGCAAACTCAACGGGCAAAATGGCCAAACTCTACTCTTTTACCACAATGCCCCATGGGCTCCATGCTTTGTCTGTGCTCAAACTCCAAGGTGAAGTGTGTGCTCACACTCAGAGGTGAAGGCTGTGCTCACACTCAGAGGTGAGGGATGTGTTCACACTCAGAGGTGAGGGATGTGTTCACACTCAAAGGTGAGGGATGTGCTCACACTCAGAGGTGAAGGATGTGCTCACACTCAAAGGTGAAGTGAGTGCTCACATTCATAGGTGAAGGATATGCTCACACTCACAGGTGAAGTGTGTGCTCACACTAAGAGGTGAAGTGTGTGCTCACACTCAAAGGTGAGAGATGTCTTCACACTCAGAGCTGAAGGATTGTGCTCACACTCAGAGCTGAAGGATGTGCTCACACTCAGAGGTGAAGGATATGCTCACACTCAGAGGTGAAGGATTGTGCTCACACTCAGACGTGAAGGATGTGCTCACACTCAGACGTGAAGGATGTGCTCACACTCAGACGTGAGGGATGAGTTCACACTCGGGGGGGAAAGATGTACTCACATTCAGAGGGGAAGGACATGCTCACACTCAGAGGTGAAGTGTGTGCTCACACTCAGAAGTGAAGGCTGTGCTCACACTCAGAGGTGAAGGTCACACCACACTCAGAGCTGAAGGATGTGCTCACACTCAGAGGTGAAGCGTGTGCTCACACTCAGAGGTGAAGGATATGCTCACACTCAGAGGTGAAGGGTGTGCTCACACTCAGAGGTGAAGGGTGTGCTCACACTCAGAAGTGAAGCGTGAACTCACAATCAGAGATGAAGGATGTGCTCACACTCAGAGGTGAGGTGTATGCTCACACTCAGAGGTAAGAGATGTGCTCACACTCAGAGGTGAAGCATGTGCTAATACTCAGAGGGGAAGTGTTGGTGTTTTGTTAGAAAAGAACGCTCCTTTGATTAACCAAGACCCATAGTTTATTGGTCACTCCACCTTCCTGACCATCTATAAACATTCGAATTACAGACAGTCTACAGTGATGCCTCTGCAAAATCCTGAAAGCCCAGTGTGAGGATGGGTATTGCAATATCAGTGTTTTCTCTCTCAGGCCAGCCTCTCCAGCATTAAGACCCTGGTTCCAGTCACTTAAACCCCTTTGTCCATACACCTCAGCAAGAGTTGACCAAAATAAGCTCTGTATTCTGAGCTTCATCACAGCTGGGGAGCAGAGAGATGCATCTCGGACATTTTCAAAGCTTCTGTGAAATGTTGCAACATCCTCATTATTTCATGGCAATCATTGACCAAAGATCCCCCGAAACTAGAGCAGAAGTGTCTGTCCAGGTGACCACCACATTGAGCAGCTGTGCTGAACCCTGCTGGAAAGTGAGGCCAACCAGCAGAAGGAAGATGTGAGAACCCAAAGCTACTGCCCAGCTGAGAGTTCCAGGGCCAGCAGGCTGTGTGTATCCAGCACAGAACCCCCAGCAGTGGAGTAACAGAAAGGAGAATGGATACTCACCGAGTTCACTCCTGCAGATCTCGATGTTGTACAGACACTCCTAATAGTTGAGGATCCATCTATCCCATTTTGAAAGGTGCGGCCTCTGGAAAATGAATATCAGCATTAGTTAAGCTGTTGCCCCTGAGCCTGCTCCACCATTCAATAATATCATGGCTGATCATGTCATGGATTCAGCTCCACTTACCCGCGCTCTCACCGTATTCCTTAAATGCTTTATTTTTTTCTTAAAAATCTACCTTACTTTTAAAAGTGTTTTGGTCAGAGTATTGAGTACAGGAATTGGGAGGTCATGTTGCAGCTGTACAGGACATTGGTTAGGCCACTGTTGGAATATTGTGTGCAATTCTGGTCTCCTTCCTATCGGAAAGATGTTGTGAAACTTGAAAGGGCTCAGAAAAGATTTACAAGGATGTTGCCAGGGTTGGAGGATCTGAGCTAAAGGGAGAGGCTGAACAGGTTGGGGCTGTTTTCCCTGGAGCGTCGGAGGTTGAGGTTTACAAAATTATGAGGGGCATGGATAGGGTAAATAGACAAAGTATTTTCCCTGCGGTCAGGGAGTCCAGAACTAGAGGGCATAGGTTTAGGGTAAGAGGGGAAAGATATAAAAGAGACTTAAGGGGAAAATTTTTTCATGCAGAGGGTGGTACATGTATGGAAAGAGTTGCCAGAGGATGTGGTGGAGGCTGGTACAATTGCAACATTTAAGAGGCATTTGGATGGGACATGAATAGGAAGGGTTTGGAGGGATATGGGTCAGGCGCTGGCAGGTGGGACTAGATTGGGTTGGGATATCTGGTCGGCATGGACGGGTTGGACCGAAGGGTCTGTTTCCATGCTGTACATCTCTATGACTCTAAGTAGCATCAACTACTTCCCTGGGGGAGGAATTCCATGGATTAACAATCCTCTGGATGAAAAAATTCCTTCTCAGATCAGTCCTAAATCTGCTCCCTCTAATCTTGAGGCTATGCCCTCTTGTTCTAGTCTCACCTACTAATGGAAACATCCTCCCTACTTCTACGATTTCCTTCATAATTTTATATGCTTCCATACGATTCCCCCTAATTCTTCTGAATTCCAATGGATATAATCCCAATCTACTTGGTCTCTCCTCATGAGCCAAGCCACTCAACTCCAGAATGAACCCAGTGAACCTCCTCTGCAGCCCCTCCAGAGCCAGTACATCCTTTCTCAAATAAGGAGACCAAAACTGTACACAGTACTCCAGGTGTGGTTTCATCAGTACCCTGTACAGCTGCAATATAACCTCACTGCTTTTAATCTCAATCCCTTCAGCAATGAAGGACAAAATCCCTTTTGCCTTCTTAATTACCTGTCAGACCTGCAGACCAACCTTCTGTGATTCATGTACAAAGACACCCAGGTCCCTATGCATAGCAGCTTGCTTCAATTTTTTACCATTCAAGTAACTGTCCTTTTCACTGCTATTCCTTCCAAAATGGATGACTTCACATTCAGCATAGAACAAAGAACATTGCAGAGCAGTACAGGCCTTTCGGCCCTCGATGTTGTGCCAACCTGTGAAACCAACCTGAAACCCATCTAACCTACACTATCCCATTTTCATCCATATGTTCAACCAATGACCATTTAAATGTCCTTAAAGTTGGCGAGTCTACTACTGTTGCAAGCAGGGCATTCCATGGCCCTACTACTTTCTGAGTAAAGAAACTACCTCTGACATCTGTCCTATATCTATCACCCCTCGTGCTAGCCATCACCATCCGAGGAAAAAGGCTCTCACTGTCCACCCTATCTAACCCTCTGATTATCTTGTATGCATCTATAAAGTCACCTCTCAACCTTCTTCTCTCTAACATAAACAGCCCCAAGTCCCTCAGCCTTTCTTCACAAGACCTTCCCTCCATACCAGGCAACATTCCAGTAAATCATCTTTGAACCCTTTCGAAAGCTTCCACATCCTTCCGATAATGCGATGACCAGAACTGTACACAATACTCCAAGCGCGACCACACCAGAGTTTTGCAGAGCTGCAGCATGACCTCGTGGCTCCAAAGCTCAATCCCCCTACCAATAAAAGCCCATACACCATGTGCCTTCTTAACAGCCCTAACAACCTGGGTGGCAACTGTCACAAAGCAAGTCCCTTTTTTTTGTAAAAGCTGTTCCTTGGCTGAAGGAGACCCTGTCCTTGATATTTTTTCAGTAAGTCAATAAACCAGGCCAGGCTCCGATCAATTACGTTTGGTCCAGAGATGAAAAGGATTTTGAGAGGTCTTTTGTTTATATGTAAACAGATGAGACTTCAGGCCAAAGTGGTCATGTTTTAGAAGTGACCTGTGTAATGAAAGGGGAGTGGTCAGCTCTCTAGCTGAGCTGAGCAGTTTTAGTTCAGTCTTGAACTGGTTGGACGTTCAATAGGGAGATGTGTGGAAACTCTCACTCTCTCTTTCTGCCCTTCAAATTCAACCTGTAAGCATGTGTTCCATTTATACTGGGCTTTAAAGGGAGTTTGCTTATTGGGGCTGTTGTGTATATTCAGAACAACATCTTTGAGTCTAGTTTGGATAGACTGTAGGGACAAGATTAGAGTGGTGCTGGGAAAGCACAGCAGGACAGGCAGCATCCAAGGAGCAGGAAAATCGATATTTTGGGCAAAAGCCCTTCATCAGGAACGTGGCAGGGAGCCTCCGGGGTGGAGGGATAAATGGGAGGGGGATTGGGGCTGGAGAGTATGGAAAATAAAGAACATGAAAGCATGGATAGGGTTAAAGCATGAAGCCCACTGGCAATCTGTGTTCTGTGGAGGCAGGATGGGATAATCATAGTGGAACATTCTTACACCAATTAGCAGAGTAAGGTTAAGGCTGAAAGGTCACTATGATGAGATGAGATAACACAAGTAATAAAGCAAGTTTCTCTGTTAAGTATTATTATGACAGGATTGGGACCATAAATATTTGGGACATGACATTAAAATATCTAATTAATAGTTAGGAGAGTCAGCTTGAGACAGGAGACTATTGTAATAGATGGAATAGCTAAATATCTATCATGATAGGTTAGTCTGGGATGGAAGATCACTGTAGCAGAGGAAACAATAAATATCTAAGCATGACGTTAGAATAACATTAAGTAGAATGTACAACTAAAGAGATAATGGGAACTAACATCACTGGTCTATTGTGTAGATAGAGTGAGGTACACCACTAGTTACTGATTCCTGATGAAGGGCTTTTGCCCGAAATATTAACTCTCCTGCTCCTCGGATGCTGCCTGACCTGCTGTGCGTTTCCAGCACCACACTCTCAACTCTGATCTCCCGCATCTACAGACCTCACTTTTTCCTAGTCACTGATCGCCAACGAGAATAGCCCTCATTTATTCCCACTCTTTGCTTCCTGTCATTCAACCAATCCTCTATCAACACTAATACTTTACCCCTAACACCATGCATCCTTATCTTATGTAGCAGTCTCATGTGTGGCACCTTGTCAAAGGCTTTTTGGAAATCTAGGTACACCACATCCACTGGATTCCCATTGTCCACCTTGCTTGTAATGTCTTCACAGAATTCGAAAAGATTAGTTCAGCATGACCTACCCTTCATGAACTCATGCTGCGTCTGTCCAATGGGACAATTTATTTTGAGATGCCCTTCTATTTCTTCCTTGGTAATAGACTTAAGCATCTTCCCCACTACAGAGATTAAGCTAACCAGTCTACAGTTCCCCATCTTTTGTCTACCTCCCTCTTGGATTATCACTTCTGTGAATACTGGTCTCAGCAGGTTCAGCAACATGGAGATTAAGGAGTATGAGTATTGTATTTGTTCCTTTACCATCTCAATGTGGTATATATGCCACTCTTGACAGAGCCATCCCCTGCACTTATGGTACTGACAAACTGTTCCTGATTAGCGACACTATAACAGAGGCATTTGGTGTCTTTGCTACCCCAAGTATTGCAGGGTTCTTCTGCTTCAGTTTTGGTATCCCTGCTGTTGCAAAGTAGAATGAGTTGATGTTCACTTGAAAATAGAGAGTGTTTTCTGAGTCTCGAAGTAAACTTCAATTGCAGGCTCAGCTGCACAAACAGAATGGTTGGGGCACGGGCACTTCCAAAATCAACACATGTAACAATTGGCTGTTAAAGGGATACCTGAGTTTTGGTTGCTGTTTTGAGAACAATTCAAATTTAAACAATTGGTTTAAATTATACCCAGGATAACTGCCCATCTAATATCTTGTTCTCCAAGAAATTAGAAGACCCTCTCTCTCAAAAAAGGTACCTTTTCCTGTGAAACATAGTCACAGTAAATGAAAGAAGGTAGGTAGGTCCGATCAAGGACAGTGGTGGGAGACTGTGTATTGAGTCGGAAGAGATAGGAGAGGTCTTGAACAAGTACTTCTCTTCAGTATTTACGAACGAGAGGGACCGTATTGTTGAAGACGAGAGTGTGAAACAGACTGATAAGCTAGAAGAGATACCTGTTAGGAAGGAAGATGTGTTGGACATTTTGAACAACTTGAGGATAGACAAGTCCCCCGGGCCTGACGGGATATATCATAGGATTATGTGGGAAGCAAGAGAGGAAATTGCAGTACCGTTGGCAATGATCTTCTCGTCTTCACTGGCAACGGGGGTGGTACCAGGGGACTGGAGAGTAGCGAATGTTGTGCCCCTGTTCAAAAAAGGGAATAGGGATAACCCCGGGAATTACAGGCCAGTTAGTCTTACTTCTGTGGTAGGCAAAGTAATGGAAAGGGTACTGAGGGATAGGATTTACGAGTATCTGGAAAGACACTGCTTGATTAGGGACAGCCAGCACGGATTTGTGAAGGGTAGGTCTTGCCTTACAAGTCTTATTGAATTCTTCGAGGAGGTGACCAAGCATGTGGATGAGGGTAGAGCAGTGGATGTAGTGTACATGGATTTTCGTAAGGCATTTGATAAGGTTCCCCATGGTAGGCTTATGCGGAAAGTCAGGAGGCATTGGATAGAGGGAAATTTGGCCAATTGGATAGAAAACTGGCTAACCGGTCGAAGTCAGAGAGTGGTGGTAGATGGTAAATATTCAGCCTGGAGCCCAGTTACAAGTGGAGTTCCGCAGGGATCAGTTCTGGGTCCTCTGCTGTTTGTAATTTTTACTAATGACTTAGATGAGGGAGTCGAAGGGTGGGTCAGTAAATTTGCAGATTATACAAAGATAGGTGGAGTTGTGGACAGTGAGGAGGGCTGTTGTCGGCTGCAGAGGGACTTAGATATGATGCAGAGCTGGGCTGAGGAGTGGCAGATGGAGTTCAACCCTGCCAAGTGTGAGGTTGTCCATTTTGGAAGAACAAATAAGAATGCGGAATACAGGGTTAATGGTAGGGTTCTTGGTCAGTTGGAGGAACAGAGGGATCTTGGGGTCTATGTACATAGATCTTTGAAGGTTGCCACTCAGGTGGATAGAGTTTGTAAGAAGGCCTATGGAGTATTATCGTTCATTAGCAGAGGGATTGAATTCAAGAGTCGTGAAGTGATGTTGCAGCTGTACAGGACTTTGGTTAGACCACAGTTGGAGTACTGTGTGCAGTTCTGGTCGCCTCACTTTAGGAAAGATGTGGAAGCTTTGGAGAGGGTGCAGAGAAGATTTACCAGGATGTTGCCTGGAATGGAGAGTAGGTCGTACGAAGATAGGTTGAGAGTTCTCGGCCTTTTCTCGTTGGAACGGCGAAGGATGAGGGGTGACTTGATCGAGGTTTATAAGATGATCAGAGGAATAGATAGAGTAGACAGTCAGAAACTTTTTCCCCGGGTACAACAGAGTGTTACAAGGGGACATCAATTTAAGGTGAAGGGTGGAAGGTATAGGGGAGATGTCAGGGGTGGGTTCTTTACCCAGAGAGTGGTGGGGGCATGGAATGCGCTGCCCGAGGGAGTGGTAGAGTCAGAATCATTGGCGACCTTTAAGCGGCATTTGGATAGGTACATGGATGGGTGCTTAATCTAGGATAGAAGTTCGGCACAACATCGTGGGCCGAAGGGCCTGTTCTGTGCTGTATTGTTCTATGATCTATGTTCTATGTTCTAAGATGACTCAGAGAGATCAGCAGGCAGAAGACTGAAGACAGCGGGGAAGACAGAGACTGTGTGGACTTGAGATTAAGTTAGTGCAATGTTTAGTGTGTTTTTGGAACAACTTGTTAATAGGATTGTGTTTAGTAAAGGGAAAGGGTGCTTGGTTTGTGAATAGTTTTGTTTAGTGTTCACTATTAGAGTTAAGGAAATAAGTTGTTAATTTTCTATAAATAGTGGAAATTAGGAGTTCTCTATCCCTCCCTCACATTTTACAGACCATGAAGTGAGCTGAGCTTTTCTGGGGCTTTGATTTTACATATGGTTTGGGGGGTTCATCTTCCGGGATTGGACAGATCTGGACAGATCAGGTCCAGCATCTAGACGCATTTGGACAGGTTTGAACAGATTTGGGGTATGAAAGGTCCCAGCAGATTTTAAACACTTGGCAAATAGTGCCCGAGATCTTTAAATAAAATAGATGAGAAAAATCAGTTTAATTTTGGTTACTTATGGTTGATTGAATTAATAGCGAAGGAAAAACATCTTAACATTATTAAAGGGATTCTGGGGTTTGAAGATGCTTCCTAAAATTGCCAAGAAAGTTTAGAAAGACAGAGGAAGGCCATACTTTTAGACAGGTCAAGAGAGCAGTCTTGAGCTGGAAGATTGGATCTAGGGTAAGGTGGGGGAGTAGAAATGAGGAAACTGGTGAAATCCGCATTGATCCCATGTGGTTGGAGGGTCCCAAGACGGAAGGTGAGGTGATCTTCCTCCAGGCATCAGGTGGCTAAGATTTGGCGGTGGAGGCGGCCCAGGGCTTGTATGCCCTTGGTGGAGTGGAACGGGGAATTGAAGTGTCGGCCACAGGGCAGTAGGGTTGTTTGATGCGTGTGTCCCAGAGATGTTCTCTGAAACATTCTGCAAGTTGGCATCCTGTCTCCCCAGTGTAGAGGAGACCACATCAAGAGCAACAGACACAGTCGGTGAGGATGGGCATACAGGAAAATCTCTGCTGGAGGTGGAAGAATCCTTTGGGAACCTTGGATAGAGGTGATTGGGGACACAGTGGAATTGGGAGTAAGGGATAGCATTTTTACAGGAGGGGGAGTGGGACGAGGTGTAGTCCAGGTAACTGTAGGGGTCAGTGTGTTTGAAGTAGATGTTCGTGTTGAGTCGGTCACTGGAAAGGGAAATGAAGAGGTCCAGGAAGGGGAAGGGAGGTTTCCGAGATGGTCACACTTGTAAAACGCCATCCCTTATTCCCAATTCCTCAGCCTCCGCTACGTCTGCTCCCAGGAGGACCAATTCCACTCCAGAACATCCTAGATGGCCTCCTACTTCAAGAACCACATTATCCCCTCCCAAATGGCCAACATTGCCCTCCAGCAAATCTTCTCCACTGCCCGCACCTTCGCCCTTGAACCCCTCCCCCCTCCGATTGCAACAAAGACAGAACCCTCTGCTTCTGACCTTCCACCCCACCAACGTCCGGATACAGTGCATCATCCTCTGCCATTTCTGCCTGCTACAGTCAGACCCCACCACCAGTGATATATTTCCCTCCCCACCCCTATCAGCATTCTACAGAAACCATTCCCCCCGCAACTCCCTTATTAGGTCGACACCCTCCACCAACCCACTTCCTCTCCTGGCACCTTCCCCTTGTTGCCACAAAAGGTGTAAAACCTGTGCCCAAACCTCCCACTTCACCTCCGTTCAAGGTCCCAAAGGATCCTTCCACATCAGTTTAAGTTATGCCCTAGGATACTAAAACTAAATTGAGTTTGAATTTATTGTTTTGCCAACATCAAAAAAGAAAGAGGATGACGCCAGGGAAATCAGCAGCTGGAAGAGTGAAGACACAGAAGATGACAGCCACTGTATGGTTTTGAAATTAAGTTGATGTAATTTTAGTAAGTGTTTGATTGGAACAGCATATTGTTATAGAACTGGAGGCAGATAGTAAGCAGTTAAGAGAAAGGGGGCTTAGAGTTGTGAATAGTTGTTGTTGAATGTTCACTTTTTGAGTTAAAAAATAAATTGATATTCATTTCTTTAAAACAGTGGAATCTGGGAGTTCCCTGTCACTCATATGTTAACAGATTACGAGATAAGGTGAGCTGTTCTTGGTGTTTGGTTTAATTAACAGAGACGTTCACCTCCATGTCGTAACAGTTACTGCTCCACAGAGTGAGGAATCAAATCCAGGTGCCACAGATTTTGATGTGACTCATAATACATTAAATAATGAGGATGTCCTTGAAGAATGGGATAGGATAGTGAGCTATCTGTCTCAGGAGCAAAGACCCCAGTTAAAAGGTTTGTTGTAGCAGTATGAGGACATATGCAGGAATAAGATTGGAAGACTAATATTAGTGTGCATGACGTGGAAGTAGGAAATGCTATTCCAATAACATTACACCTCTACAGGCTTAATCCACTCAAGAATGAACTGGATGTGATGCTCAACAAAGACATCATTGAATTGAATCAGAGTGAGTGAAGTTTATTGATTATACTAGTTACGAATCTGAAGGGAAATAAATAGTTTTGTGCAGTATCAGAAGGTCAATGCCATAACTAAGTCAGACTCAAATCCAACATCAAGATTGGAGGACTGTATAGAGAATGTTGGACAAGCCATTTACATCAAGAAGTTGGACTTACTACGTGTTTATTGGTAGATACTTTCATCAGAGAAAGTGAAAGAAGTTTCTGTGTTTGTAAACCCAGATGGACTAAATCAATTCAAAGTGATGGACCAGCCACATTCCAAAGACTCATGAACAGAGTTGTGGTTGGATGAAAAACTTGTGCCATATATCTTGATGATGCGGTAATCTTTAGCCATTTATGGTATAGTTGGCAGAGGTCTTTGAATAATTACGAAAAGCAAAACTGGTGATAAAACTGAATTCGCAAAGGCAAGGTGATGGTCTTGGGATATAATATTGGTCATGGAAGGCTGACCCCAAGGAACACAAAGACAAAGGCCCCATCAAGGAATTTCCATGACTATCTTCAGAGAAAGAGCTGGTTTGATTTTTTGGACTGAATGAATTCTACTGGAACTTTATACCAAATATCAGCAGTGTAGTGGCACCACTAACAGATTTGCTGAAGAAGAACACAGAATTTCGGTGGACAGAACAATGTCAGGGGGCATTGGAGAATTAAAAAGCCATACTAACACCACGCCAGTTTTAGCGACACCAATTTTTTTGAAACACTTCAATGTTGCAATCAATGCTAATGGTATAAGAACTGGAGCTATATTGATGCAATAAGATGATGATGGAATTGAATGGCCAACTGGCTACTTTTCAAAAGAAATGCAATATCCACCAGAGAAAATACTCTATTATCAACAAAAAGTTACTGAGTTTCATGCTGGCCTTATAATATTTTAATATTTATATGATGAACAATGTGTACGCTGACCACAATACTCTCATATTTTTTGGAGAGATTTAAAAACAAAAATATAAGATTGTTTCGATGGAGTAATATCTTACAGACCTTTAATTTACAAGTTGTACATATTGCGGGCTGTAAGAGTGTGATTGTATATAAATGTTATCCCAGATTTAAAAGAAACGGTGGAGATAAGATTGGACTAGATCAATTCCAACATTATATATGTGTGCAGAATTAAAATGAAAGGTATAACTAAGACTAACGACATATGTATTTCATGGTAATGGGATTAAGAAAGAGAAAAAAGATGAAGTTTATCTTTTCATTATGATGGTTTGTTTGTTTCTCAAGGGCTGAAGTGTTATGAAGTTGAATGAGTGTATGTTCATGTTAAAACAGGAAGTGTTTTCTGAATCTTGAAGTAAACTTCAATTGCAGGCTTAGCTGCACAAAAAGAACGGCTGGGGCACGGGCGGTTCCAAAATCGATACATGTAACAATTGGCTGTTAAAGGGATACCTGAGTTTTGGTTGCTGTTAAACAATTAGTTTAAATAATGCCCAGGATATTAAAACCCAATCAAGTTTGAATTTATTGTATTGACAACATCAGACCAATAAGACAGTATGATACTGGGGGTATAAAAGTGCGTGCATTTTGAGAGTTGGTCAAGAGCAACTGTTACCAATCAGCAGAGCAATTGCTATCAAGCCGGACAGCGAGCTGCCCAATTAACACCTTGCTCTCCCAGAAATTAGAAAACACTCACTATTAAAGATACCTTTCCTTGTAAAACATACTCACAGTAAAAATAACGATGAAGACCCAGGGAGATCAGCAGGTGGAAAATTGAAGACAGCGGAGAAGATAGAGACTGTGTGGACTTGAGATGAGGTTAATAAATGTGTTTGTGGAACAGCATGTTCATAAGATTGTGTTCAGTTAGGGGAAAGAGTGTTTGGTTTGAGAATAGTTTTGTTTACTGCTCACTATTAGAGTTAGGAAAATAAATTGTAATTTTTCTGTCAATAGTGGAAATGATGAGTTCGCTCACTCCCTTACGTTTTCACAGATAATAAGGCTAACTTTCCTAGATGTTTTGTTCAAATTAACAGAGGGGTTTGACCTCCATGTCATAACACTACCACTGAGCCAGCATCATCAGGCAACATGAAATAGGAACAGAAGATGGCCATTCTTCAAGTTCTTTATACAAATGCACAGTGTTAAGGAATAAACAGAGTCAGCTGCAGGCACAAAGTCAAATTGGAAATGATGATACAGTCACCACAACAGAGGCATGGCTGCAGGACAATCAGGACTGGGAACTGAATATAAAGTCAAAAATCATACAACACCAGGTTATGGACTTACAAGTTTATTTGGAAATACTAGCTTTTGGAGCACCGCTTCTTCATCAGATGGTTGTCAGGTGGAAGGAGCAGTGCTCTGAAAACTAGTGTTTCCAAATAAATCTGTTGGACTATAACCTGGTGTTGTGTGACTTTTAACTTTGTACATCCCAGTCAAAGATTGGCATCTCCAAATCATGACCAGGATATAAGGTTTACAGGAAGGATAGAGAAAATGGCAAAGGTGCTGGAGTAACATCACTGATTAGAAACAGAATCACTTCCACAGTGAGGGAGGATGTCATGAGGGGAAAGCACCCAGTGGAGACCTTATGAGTGCATCTAAAGAACTGCACAGGAACTAAAACCACAACAAAAGTGCTTGATCGTATAAATACAGAAATAAGGCAACTAAGGAGCAAATAGGAGAAAGTGAGGACTGCAGATGCTGGAGACCAGAGTTGAAAAATGTGGTGCTGGAAAAACACAGCAGGCCAGGCGGCATCCAAGGAGCAGGAGAATTGACGTTTCGGGCATAAGCCCTTCTTCAGGAAAGAGGCTGGTGTGCCAAGTGGGCTGAGATAATAGGTAGGGGGGAGGGAATTTGGGGGAGGGGCTCTGGGAATACAATAGGTGGAAGGAGGTGAGGGTGAGGGTGATAGGCAGGAGAGGGGGTGGGGGCGGAGAGGTCAGGAAGAAGATTGCAGGTCAAGAGGGTGGTGCTAAATCCAAGGGTTGGGACTGAGATAAGGTGGGGGGAGAGGAAATGAGGAAGCTGGAGAAATCTGCATTCATCCAGTGTGGTTGGAGGGTTCCTAGGCGGAAGATGAGGCGCTCTTCCTCCAGGCGTTGTATGGCCAGGGTCTGGCGATGGAGGAGGCCAAGGACCTGCATGTCCTTGGCGGAGTGGGAGGGGGAGTTGAAGTGTTGAGCTACGGGGCGGTTGGGTTGGTTGGTCCGGGTGTCCCAGAGGTGTTCCCTGAAATGTTCCGCAAGTAGGCGGCCTGTCTCCCCAATGTAGAGGAGGCCACATGATGTGTGTGGAGGTGCAGGTGAATTTGTGACGGATATGGAAGGATCCCTTGCGGCCTTGGAGGGAAGTGAGGGGGGAGGTGTGGGCGCAAGTTTTGCATTTCTTGCGGTTGCAGGGGAAGGTGCCGGGAGTGGGGGGTGTGGACCTGACGAGGGAGTCATGGAGGGAGTGGTCTCTCCTGAATACTAATAGGGGTGGAGAGGGAAATATATCCCTGGTGATGGGGTCTGTTTGGAGGTGGTCTACTCCGACTTCAAATTTGCCTGGACCGTCTCAGACTCCTCCCTCCCCTTCCTAGACCTCTCCATTTCTATCTCGGGCGATTGACTCAACACAGACATTTACTACAAACCAACTGACTCCCACAGCTACCTAGATTACACCTCTTCTCATCCTGCCCCCTGTAAAAACACCTTCCCATATTCCCAATTCCTCCGCCTCTGCCGCATCTGCTCTCAGGAGGACCAATTCCACTACCAAACAACTCAAATGACCTCCTTCTTCAAAGATCGCAATTTCTCCTCCGACGTGGTCGACAACGCTCTCCACTGCATCTCCTCCACTTCCCGCACCTCCGCCCTTGAACCCCGCCCCTTCAATCGTCACCAGGACAGAACCCCACTGGTCCTCACCTTCCACCCCACCAACCTCCGGATACACCGTATTATCCTCCGCCATTTCCGTAACCTCCAGACATACCCCACCACCAGGGATATATTTCCCTCTCCACTCCTATCAGCATTCAGGAGAGACCACTCCCTCCGCGACTCCCTCATCAGGTCGACACCCCCCACCAACCCAACCTCCACTTCCAGCACCTTCCCCTGTAATTGCAAGAAATGCAAAACTTGCACCCACACCTCCCTCCAAGGCCCCAAGGGATCCTTCCATATCCACCACAAATTCACCTGCACCTCCACACACATCATTTACTGCATCCACTGCACCCGATGTGGCCTCCTCTATATTGGGGAGACAGGCCGCCTACTTGCGGAACATTTCAGAGAACACCTCTGGGACACCCGGACCAACCAACCCAACCACCCTGTGGCTGAACACATTAGCTCCCCCTCCCACTCCGCCAAGGACATGCAGGACCTTGGCCTCCTTCATCGCCAGACCATAGCAACATGACGCCTGGAGGAAGAGCGATTCATCTTCCGCCTAGGAACTCTCCAATCACACGGGATGAACTCAGATTTCTCCAGCTTCCTCATTTCCCCTCCCCCCACCTTATCTCAGTCCCAACCCTCGGATTCAGCACCGCCCTCTTGACCTGCAATCTTCTTCCCAACCTCTCCGCCCCCATCCCCTCTCCGGCCAATCACTCGTTCCACCTATCGTATTCCCAACACCCCTCCCCCAAATTCCCTCACCCCTACCTTTTATCTTAGTCTGCTTGGCACACCAGCCTCATTCCTGAAGAAGGGCTTATGCCCGAAATATCGATTCTCCTGCTCCTTGGATGCTGCCTGGCCTACTGTATTTTTCCAGCAACACATTTTTCAACTAAGGAGCAAAGCCAGGATAGTACTAATGGGGGATTTTAATCTTAACATGATCGAGTTTCACGTAGTGTTTTTAAAAGCTAAGCAAAGATCGGGCACTAGAATTTTGGATTGAAGTAAGACAGGCTTTAACAGGGTGAACTGGAGGTTGTCCACAGTAAACTGGGAAGCTCTGTTAATCGTTAGGAAAACTGAGGAACAGTGGAGAGTTTCAAAGAAACACCTATTGCCACTCAGAAGCAGTTTGTCCCCATGAGAATGAAAAGCCCCACCTGTCAATAGAAAACAGCCATGGACATACAAGGAGGTAAGGGACAACATCAAATTAAAAGGAAGGGCATATAAAACCAGAAATAACATCACAGGTTCCACAGAATGGGACAAATATAAAGACCAACAAAGGGTGACAAAACATGAGAAGAATGGCTGGAAAATATTATGAAAAGAAACTTCAATGGACAAAAAGACAATGAGATGTGATGCTTTTAGTGATATAAGGGGAAAGGAGCTGGTTAGGGCCCACTGAAGGCTGGGAATGGGGATATTGGCAGTGACCATGGGGAAATAGCAGACATGCTGAATGATTATTTCACTTCAGTATTTACAGCAGGAAGGAAGCACAGCTTACTGAAGGTCCCAAAGATATTAACAGAGGATGAAGGATATTGATTTAAGTAAATGATCAATAATCAGAAAATGATGGAACTGAAGAGTGACAAATCCCCAGGACCTGACCGTTTCCATCCCCAAATCATAAAGAAAGGAAGAAAGCACATTGCCAATACCCAAACCATAATCTTTCAGACTCTCCTGGATTCAGGAGTTGCACCTCTGGAGTGGAAATTTGCTCATGTCACTCTACTCTTTAAGAACCGTGATAGAGGAAAACCAGGGAATTACAGACCAGTTATAGAATCATAGAGATGTACAGCACAGAAACAGACTCTTTGGTCCAACTCATCCATGCCGACCAGATATCCTAAATTAATGTAGTCCCATTTACCAACATTTGGCCCATATCCATCCAAACCTTCCTAGTCATATACCCTTCCAGATCCCTTTTAAATGCTGTAATTGTACAGCCTCCACCACTTCCTTTGGCAGCTCATTGCATACACGTACCACCCTCTGCATGAAAAAGTTGCCCCTTAGGTCTCATTTATATCTTTCCCCTCTCACCCTAAACCTCTTGTTCTGGAATCCCCCACTGCATGGAAAATACCTTGTCTAATTACCCTATCCATGCCCCTCATGATTTTTAAAATCTCTATAAGGTCACCCCTCAGCTTCCAACACTCCAGAGAAAATAGCCCCAGCCTATTCAGCTTCTCCCTATAGCTCAAATCCGCCAACAATGGTAACATCCTTGTAGATCTTTTCTGAACTCTCAAGTTTCACAAGATCCTTCCCATATCAGGGAAACTGTAATTGCACACAATATTCCAACAGTGGCCGAACCAAATGTCCTGTACAGCTGCAACATGACCTCCCAACTCCTGTACTCAATACTCTGACCAATAAAGGAAAGCATACCAAACACCTTCTTCACTATCCTATCTACCTGCAACTCTACTTTCAAGGAGCTATGAAGCTGCACTCCAAGATCTCTTTATTCTGCAACACTCCCCAGGATCTTAACATTAAGTGTGTAAGTGGATGTTTATGGATGTGCTGCCAATCAAGGGGGCTGCTTTGTTCTGGATGGTGTCAAACATCTTGAGTGTTGTTGGAGCTGCCCCCATCCAGGTAGGTGGAGAGTATTCCATCACACTCCTGACTTGTGCCTTGGAGATGGTGGACAGCCTTTAGGGAGACAGGAGGTGAGTTATCTCTGACACTATTCTGAGCTTCTGACCAGCTCTCATAGCCACAGGTGAGTCCTGTTGAGTTTCTGGTCAATGATTGCCTCCAGGATGTTGATAGTGTGGGATTCAGTGATGGTAACACCATTGAATGTCAAGGCATGGTGGTTAGATTGACTATTATTGGTGATAATCATAGTGTGGCATTGATTCAAATGTTATTTGCCGCTTGTCAGCTTAGCCTGGATATTGTCCAGATTTTGTGCATTTGAACATTGGCTGCTTCAGTATCTGAGGAGTCGTGAATGGTGAACAATGTGTGATCATTGGTGAACTTCTGACCTTGTGGTGGAGGAAGAGTCATTGATGAAGCAGCTGAAGATGGTTGGGCCTCGGACACTACCCTGAGGGACTCCTGCAGAGATGTCCTGGAGCTGAGATGACTGACCCTCCATCAACCACAACCATCTTCCTATGTGCCAGGTTTGACTCTAACCAGAGGAGTGTTTGCCCCTGATGCCCATCGATTCCAGTTTTGCCCAGGAGTGGGTTCACAGTGTGATGGTGTTGAACTCAATATTAAGTCCAGAGGGTTATAAAGTAGGTAAAAACAATGACTGCAGATGCTGGAAACCAGATTCTGGATTAGTGGTGCTGGAAGAACACAGCAGGTCAGGCAGCATCCAAGGAGTAGTAAAATCGACGTTTCGGGCAAAAGCCCTTCATCAGGAATAGGGTTATAAAGTGCCTAGTCTGAAGAGGAGCTGTTTCTCCAGTTTGTGCTGTGATTCACTGAGGCAATGCAGCATTCCAACAAGTCAGCACGTGATTTGATTTGATTTATTGTCATCACGTGGACCTAATTACAGTGAAAAGTTTTGACTTGCAAATAGTACAGGCAGATCACAGCAAACAAGGATATCAAGATCCTTCGGGTTACACTGCACAGGGCGTGCGCTCAGCAAGATCAACATTAGTGATGTCAGCATTATTTGAGGTTAGAGAGTCCATCCATCAGTGTAATAACAGCCAGGAAGAAGCTGTTCCTGAACCTGTTGGCGAATGTGTTCAAGCTTCTGTATCTCCTGCCTGATGGAAGAGGTTGGAGGAGATCATTACCGGGGTGGGATGATGTTGGGAGCCTCTCTGTGGCAGTGAGCTGTGTAAATGGAGTCCATAGATGGGAGGGTGGATTCTGTGATGGTCTGGGCTGTGCACACAACCTTCTGTAGTTTGTTATGGTCCTGGGCAGAGCTGTTACCGTATCAGGCTGTGATACACCCGGACAGTCTGCTCTCAATGGTGTATCTGTAGAAGTTGGGGAGGGTCCTTATGGACATGCTGAATATCCTGAGCTGCCTGAGGAAGGAGAGGCATTGTTGTGTCTTCATTACCGTCACATCCACAGGACAGGTTGTTGGTTATTGTCTCTCTGAGGAACTGGACACTCTCCACCCTCTCAGCCTCTGCTCCGTTGATGTAGATTGGTGCATGTTCTCTTCTTTCTGAAGTCAATGATCAGTTCGTTAGTTTTGCCGACATTGAGAGAGAGGTTGTTCTCATTGCACTACATCACCAAGCACCCTCCTAGCCGCGTTCCATATTCTGATTTGTCATTGTTAGATATCCACCCTACCATGGTGATGTTGTCAGCAATCATGTCAATGGTGTTTATATTGTATTTGGCCACACAGCTGTGGGTGTACAGGGAGTACAGGAGGGGGCTGAGGATGCATCCTTCAGAGGTTCCAGTGTTGAGGGTCCTCGTGGAGGAGGTGCTGTTGTCTATCCTCACTGACTGCGGTATGTGGGTCAGGAAGCTGAGGATCCAGCTGCAGGGTGGGGGGGGGGGAGGGGGCAGAGCCGAGACCAACGTCTCGGAGTTTTGAGATCAGTCTGGAGGGGATGATGGTGCTGAAGGTGGAGAGGTATTGGATGAGTAGGAGTCCAACATATATACCCTTATTGTGCAGATGTTTCAGGAATGAGTGCAGGACTAAAAAATATCATCCACTGTGGACCTTTTTAGCTCAGCAAATTACAGGAGATTCAGGCAGGCTTGAAGACTGGAGCTGATGTGGGCCATGATTAGCCTCTCGAAGCACTTCATAATTATGAAGATGCGAGCCACTGGGCAGTAGTCATTGAGGCATGTTGCATGTGCTTCTTTAGGTCCTGGGCAGGGTGCAGTGTTAAAATGACCTGTTATGGGGAGGTCAGGGTCATGCTTGCGCATGGACTGTAAGTGTTCTGCAAAGCGGTCACCCAGTCTGCGTTTGGTTTCTCCAAAGTAGAGGAGGCCACATTGGGTGTAGTAAATACAATATATAAGATTGGAGGGGATATAGGTGAAATGCTGCTTAACCTGGAAAGGCACACAATGTTGTCTACTGTACATTGGAAAAACAAAACACAAATGGGTGACCACTTTACACACCAGCTCGGTCCACAGCATGTTGCAGAATTCCAGTGAATCTCAACACAAACCGGAGGAACGATGTCTCATCTTCAATCTAGGCACTGTGCAACCTTTTGGAGTTCATATTGAGATCAACACTGTCAAACTGCGAACCCACTCCCATTCTTTCCCTTTCTTTTAGCTTTGCTTGTTACATTCTCTGTCACCATGTCCTTCCTCCCCTCCCCCCAACCCACTGAGACTGTCTGTTCTTGCAAGTCTGGCAGGAGACACACCATTGTTCTTCCATTGTCAACATTCTTTCTCCCGTCCTGCTGTAGCCCCCATTGCACCCCCCCCCCCGCCCCACACAAACACACACACACAAAACCCCCCACCCCCCCCCCACACACACACACACACACACAACCCCCCACCCCCCCCACACACACACACACACACACACAAAACCCCCCACCCCTCCCACACACACACACACACAGCCCTTCCCACACACAGACACACACACGCACACCGAGCCCCCCACCCCCCACACACAGACACACAGCCGCCCCACCCCCCCCACACACACAGCCCCCCCTCACACACAGACACACACACACAGCCCCCCACTCTGACACACACAGACACACACACACACACATGCACAGACCCACACATGCACACACAGCCCCCCACACCCCCCACACTCACACACACAGGGTAATAGAGTCACAGAGTCATAGAGATGTACAGCATGGAAACAGACCCTTCGGTCCAACCTGTCCATGCTGACCAGATATCCCAACCCTATCTAGTCCCACCTGCCAGCACCCGGCCCATATCCCTCCAAACCCTTCCGATTCATATACCCATCCAAATGCCTCTTAAATGTTGCAATTGTACCAGCCTCCACCACATCCTCTGGCAGCTCATTCCATTCTTTTCCACAGTAAATACTGATACAAAATATTCATTTTGTGTCTCCCCCATTTTTTGTGGCTCCACACAAAGGCCGCCTTGCTGATCTTTGAGAATCGACGTTTTGGGCATAAACCCTTCTTCAGGAAAGAGGCTGGTGTGCCAAGCGGGCTGAGATAAAAGGTAGGGGGGGGAGGGAATTTGGGGGAGGGGCGCTGGAAATACGATAGGTGGAAGGAGGTGAGGGTGAGGGTGATAGGCAGGAGAGGGGGTGGGGGCGGAGAGGTCAGGAAGAAGATTGCAGGTCAAGAGGATGGTGCTGAATCCGGGGGTTGGGACTGAGATAAGGTGGGGGAGGGGAAATGAGGAAGCTGGAGAAATCTACATTCATCCCGTGTGGTTGGAGGGCTCCTAGGTGGAAGATGAGGCGCTCTTCCTCCAGGCGTCGAATGGTCAGGGTCTGGCGATGGAGACAGGGCAGAGTAGATGACCTGGGAGTGTAGTGATAGAGGGACTCACTGAGATCCTTGTAGAGTGAGGAAGAGATTTGCAGTAGGTTAAGATCATCTAGGAGAAAGTGAGGTCTGCAGATGCTGGAGACCAGAGTTGAAAAATGTGGTGCTGGAAAAGCACAGCAGGCCAGGCAGCATCCGAGGAGCAGGAGAATCAACATTTTGGGCATAAGCCCTCCCCCAAATTCCCTTCCCCCTACCTTTTATCTCAGCCCACTTGGCACACCAGCCTCATTCCTGAAGAAGGGACAATACAGATGTAAAGACAGCAGAATTCTGGGAGTGGCCTGAATAAGAATGGCTTGTCTTGTGAGACTGAAATAAATGGCCAGCTGTCTGATGGAAGTGGTATACAGCCCACAATTGAAAAATAATCGAGAAACTGATTCATCTTTGTTTAACCCGATGCTTTTGCAATGTTTTCCTCCTGGTGTCGCTGACATGATCTGGACAAACAGTATGAACTAGTCAAGGAGTTTCCAGTCACACATGAGGTGAGCAGTGGTTTTCTATTGGAATGGCCAGAACCAGACCAAACCATGATGCAAGTTACAGGTAAAACTGATTATGTCCAGCGTCCTCACGATCCCAAACGCCATCTGCCAGCCCTGACAGGGTAGATTGGGAGCAGGATACCCACTGGGGTCAGAACCTACCTCGGATGCCCACCCAGCAACCACTGTTGAGCAACTGTTTCCCAAGGGGACTCTGGAAGTGGGGACAGGCAGGCCCCAGTATTACACCTTTGGGACTGGGAACAAGACAGTGAAATCCTCCCAGGGGCAAATGGCAGGCCCTTGCATTAACTGTGGAAATATGGCCGCCAGGGAGTGATGTGACTTTAATGTTACCTTGGAGCTAAAGAGGGAATCGAGATGCTTGTATCCTAGCAATAGGAAAATCTGCAAATATATACTGACTCTCGCTGTGCTTTTCGGGTGACCCATGATTACGGAGCCTTGTGGGAACATAAAGGATTTTTAAATCCCATGCAGCACTGTTCTCGTCATGCTGTTTTGTCCAATTAATTTGGCAGTTATCAAAATGTTCGGCTCACGCTGAGGGAACTGATATAGCCTCCAAAGGAATGGGCAGATGGATGCAGCTGCCCAGCAGGCAGCCTTACACCCCAAACCTCTGGTCCTGTTGGCCCCCAGCAAGACCCGAATAGAGACAATTTAGGGACAGGTACGCCAGAACTGTGTAAGGTCCAGAAATCACACGGAAAGCCCCCTAATGAAGAGCACAAACTATGGCCTCAAATAATGGCCTCAATACTCAAACCAAAATGTGGGTGATCCCTGCTAGACAGGTTTATGTTCCTTCTTTGCTGCTGCCTATTTCGGCAAGGAGGGGCCCAAACCTTGGCCTTTTTTACTTGACAACTTGCTTTTATAGAATCACCTTGCATACATTGTTATGAATATTGTCTAATATTTTTAGTAGATGAATCAATACCATCCCAATGACAGATACAGCTGCCACTATAGTGTTGGACAAGTGGGAAATATCTGCATCAGTAAACCAAAACTCTTCAAAGTTGACATTCACAGGTACGCCAAGCCTAAGGATTAGGATCGGGGCAAATTGGAGCCTCGGTCTAAAGGCCTGTTCCTAGTCCTGCTGGTCACCCGCACAGCAGTCAAGGTCAAGGGGAGGCCGCATGGACACACACGACGCTACCCCCTGGAGGAACACCAGAAGACCCTGTCAGGGACACCTATTCAGCTTCCCTCCACGAATGGCTCAGCCTGATCATTCTGCCTTTTACTGCACTCTTTCTTATCTTTCTTTCACTAACTATGTTTGATGGGGGCACAATGGATAGCCTAATAACCTCGAGTAAATGGGAGTTACAGTTTAATACTTTTCTATATGCATAGGAAGTCAATCACTCTAGCTGCTGAATATGTGTCCATATCCCTATCTGTCCCAAACTCGCACCAAGCGAGCCCTTATGGAATTTGAGCGACTTGTAGCTTTATTTTCCCCTGCCTTTGGAACTGTTTGACTAGAAATCAAAGTCATGCCACAGACAATTTGGTGCTCAGTTCAGTTCCCTCCTCTCCAGTGATCTCACAGATACCTAGATTTCCGCTTCCTGATGAAACCCCTGATGCTGATTCCCAGCCCCTGGAGCCTTCTGCCAGTGTCCTCACTGAACCTGAGGGCTAGCTGTCCAATCTCCAACCACCACCCTCTGAGAACCCCCCAGCTCTGGGTATAAGCCCCCCTTTTGCTGATACTCCCAAACTGCTCTTTGTTTTAAAACAAAAGTGGACGGATTGTGAGTGAATTTGACCAAAATTGACACAAAACAATGTGGAAGCCATTTTTGTCACAAAGGACCGTCTGCAGTAAAATGTCACCTGCTAGCAAAATGCTGTCCGAGTCCTGGCTGAGGAATTCTGGTTTGATTGCCTGACCTTGCAGCTGCAGGCTATCTCTGCTCCTCTGGCTCCTTAGATTGTGCTGCTTCATAGAATGATGTATTGTTTCACTATGTCCCTTTCAGTTGTTTTTGTCTAGCTGAACTAGCAGTATGAGATAACACTCAGTTTTGCAGACATTAAGGAATGCAGGTCTGGACAATGTACGTGGACCGTACAACTGCCCCTAGGGCTGTGTAATAAATGCAGTAGGCTTGTGATCTACTATATAACTTGTAACATTCTATACTTCACTGGAATACATCGGACTTCTTTGAACGATGAGGTATTCCCCATGACCATGAGCCATGGTTAATTGCTCAAGGTCTCAACTCCTTACTATTTGTGTTAAATGATTCGGCATAAGATTTGTCGACATACTGTGCCAGGAAATTTTCCTGAACCCATTGAACAAAAACTGACTCATCTTAAGTACTCAAAATGTAGGATTTCCAGTGGATATTTGGAAAGATAAAGTCCCCCATAACAACTACCATGTCACTCTTGCTCCTATCCAGAATCATCTTTGCTATCTTTGGGCGGCACAGTAACACAGTGGTTAGCACTGCTGCCTCACAGTGCCAGAGACCCGGGTTCAATTCCCGCCTCAGGCGACTGACTGTGTGGAGTTTGCACGTTCTCCCCGTGTCTGCGTGGGTTTCCTCCGGGTGCTCCGGTTTCCTCCCACAGTCCAAAGATATGCAGGTCAGGTGAATTGGCCATGCTAAATTGCCCTTTGTGTTAGGTAAGGGGTAAATGTAGGGGTATGGGTGGGTTGCGCTTCGGCGGGTCGGTGTAGACTTGTTGGGCTGAAGGGCCTGTTTCCACAGTGTAATGTAATCTAATCTAAAAAATCCCACTGGGCGACCTCTCTATTCCTGTTTCTAACCTTAGCCCATAATACATCAGTAGATGTGTAATACTGTCCTTGACTAACAATGCCACACCTCCCTCTCCTTTACCACATTCCCTGTTCTTACTGAAACATCTAAATCCAGGAACCTGTAACAACTATTCCTGTCCCTGCTATATCCATGTCTGTGAAATGGCCACAACATCAAAGTGCCAGGTACCAACCCATACCGCAAGGTCACCCACCTTATTCAAGGTGCAAATGGCTTTGAAGTAGACACACCTGCTTGCCAGTGAACTCTTGTGACCTTGAAACCATATTTCTGACCTCACTTAGTCTCAAGCTCTTGGACACTGAAACTATAATTTAGATTCCGATTCCCCTGCTGAATTAATTTAAACCCACCCGAAGAGCGTGAGCAAATTTCCCTCCAGGATATTGGTACCCCTCTGGCTCAGGTGTAGGTGAGTTCATGTAGAGGTCCCACCTACCCCAGAATAAGCCCCAATTATCCAGGTATCTGAGTCCCTCCCTCCCACATCATCCCTGTAGGCAAGTGTTCAACTCCTCTCTCTCACTATTCCTTGCCTCACTCACACGTGGCATGGGGAACAAACCAGATCAGTTTTATAGAGCTGCAGCAAAACTTCGCAGCTCTGAGACTCAATCCCTCTGTTAATGAAAGCCAATACATCGTATATCTTCTTAATAACAATATCAACTTGGGTGGCAACTTTGAGGAATCTATGTACGTGGACCCCAAGATCCCACTGTTCATGCACACTGCCAAGAATCCTTTCTTTAACCTTATATTCAGCATTCAAATTTGACCTTCCAAACTAAATCACTTCACAATTATCCAGGTTGAACTCCATCTGCCACTTCTCAGCCCAGCTCTGCATCCTGTCAATGTCTTGTTGTATGCAGCCTACAAAGACCCTTAACACTATCTACAACAGCCCACTGACTTTTGTGTCATAGACAAACTTACTAACCCAGACTTCCACTTCTTTATTCAAATCATTTGTAAAAACACAAAGAGCAGACACCCAGGAACAGATTCCTGTGGGACACCACTGGTCACCGACCTCTAGGCGGAATTCTTTCCATCCACTACCACTCGCTATCTTCTTTCAGCCAGTCAATTCTGTATCCAGACAGCCAGATTTATGTGCATCCCACACCTCCTAATTTGCTGAATGAAAAAGAATACTGTCAATTGTTTGACTTGGGGTTCAGCAGCAGAATCCTTTGCTGGATAACCTGCAGCTGATTGAAGAGAATTAGAAAATTCCTGGACTCAGACTATGTGTCAAAGTGGGGTGACAAAAGTAAGAATTAAGAATGTTTGGGACTGATGGATCCTTGGCAGAATGAACATGGAATGCAGAACAGTACAGCACAGTACACGCCCGTCACTCTTGATGTTGTGCCAACCTTTTATCCCACGCTAAGATCAGACTAACCTCCATACCCTTCATTGAACTATCATCCATGTGCCCATCCAAGAGTCACTTAAATATCCCTAATGTCTCTGACTCTACTCTCTCTGCTGATAGTGCATTCCACACACCCACCAGCCTCTGCGTAAAGAACCTACCTCTGACAACTCCCCTAAACAAAGAACAAAGAACAAAGAAAATTTACAGTCCTGGAACAGGCCCTTCGGCCCTCCAAGCCTGAGTCAATCCAAATGTACTGTCTAAACCTGTCGCCCAATCCCTAACCATCTGTATCCCTCTGCTCCCCACCGACTCATGTATCTGTCCAGACACACCTCAAATGAATCTCCCGTGCCTGCCTCTCCCACCTCTGCTGGCAATTTGTTTCAACCACCCTCTGTGTGAAGTACTTGCCGCCTGTATCCCCCTTAAACTTTCCACCTCTCACTTTGAAAACATGACCTCTCGATATTGAATCCTTCACCCTGTGAAAAAGCTTGTCTCTATCCCCCTGTCTATACCCTTCATGAATTTGTAAACCTCAATCAGGTCCCCCCTCAATCTCCTTTTTTCTAATGAAAATAAACCTAACCTACTCAACCTCTCTTCATAGCTCGCACCTTCCATACCAGGCAACATCCTCGTAAACCTTCTCTGCGGAGGAGAAAGTGAGGACTGCAGATGCTGGAGATCAGAGCTGAAAATGTGTTGCTGGAAAAGCGCAGCAGGTCAGGCAGCATCCAAGGAGCAGGAGAATCGACGTTTCGGGCATAAGCCCTTCTTCAGGAATGAGGAGGGTGTGCCAAGCAGGCTAAGATAAAAGGTAGGGAGGAGGGACTTGGGGGAAGGGCATTGGAAATGCGATAGGAGGAAGGAGGTTAAGGTGAGAGTGATAGGCCGGAGTGGGGGTGGGGGCGGAGAGGTTAGGAAGAAGATTGCAGGTTAGGAAGGCGGTGCTGCGTTCGATGGATTTGACTGAGACAAGGTAGGGGGAGGGGAAATGAGGAAACTGGAGAACATCCACGTAAACCTTCTCTGCACCCTCTCCAAAACGTCCACATCCTTTTGATAATGTGGCGACCAGAATTGTACACAGTATTCTAAATGTGGCCAAATCAATGTCTTGTACAATGTTAACATGACTTGCCAGCTCTTATACTCAATACCCCGTCCAATGAAGGCAAGTGTACTATGTGCCTTCTTGACCACTCTATCCACCTGTGCAGCAACCTTCAGGGTACAATGGACCTGCACTCCCAGATCTCTCTGCTCATCAACTTTTCCCAAGGCTCTTCCATTCACTGTATAATTCGCTCTAGAATTAGTCTTGCCTAAATGTATCACCTCACATTTGTCTGGATTGAAAGCTATCTGCCCCTTCCCCGCCCAACTCTCCAGTCTATCTATATCCTCCTGTATTCTCTGACAGTCCCTTATGCTTTCTGCTACTCCACCGATCTTCGTGTCATCTGCAAACTTGCTGATCATACCAACAGTGCCCTCTTCCAGATCATTTATGTATATTACAAACAACAGTGGCCCCAGCACTGATCCCTGTGGAACACCACTGGTCACCTTTCTCCATTTCGAGAAACTCCCTTCAACTACTACTCTCTGTCTCCTGTTGCTCAACCAGTTCTTTATCCACCTGCTAGAACACCCTGCACACCATGAGACTTCACTTTCTCCATTAGTCTACAATGTGGAACCTTATCATACACCTTACTAAAGTCCGTGTATATGACATCAACAGCCCTTCCTTCATCTATCGACTTGGTCACTTCCTCAAAGAACTCTATTAAGTTGGTAAGGCACGATCTCCCCCACACACAACCATGTTGTTGATCACTGATAAGCATGATCACTGATCATGCCCTTCCTATCCTTTGCCTTCAATGGGACATGCCTATCCTGCACTATCTTTGAAAGCCTCCCACATCTCAAATGTGGACTTCCCTTCAAATAGCTGCCCCCAATCCACATTTCCCAGCTCCTGCCTAATTTTGATATAATTGGCCTTGGCCCAGTTTAGTACTCTTCCCTTAGGATCACTCTCTTCTTTATCTACAAGTATTCTAAAACTTACAGAGTTGTGGTCACTGTTCCCAAAGAAATCCCTCACTGCAACTTCTACCACCTGTCCTGGCTCTTTGCCCAGTACCAGGTCCAATATGGCCCCTTCCCTCGTCGGACTGTTGACATACTGCTCTAGAAAACTCTCCTGGACACTTCTGACAGATTCTGCCCCATCCAGACCTCTGACGCTAAGTGTATCCCAGTCAATGTTGGTAAAATTAAAATCTCCCATCACCACTACCCTATTGCCTCTACATTTTTCCATAATCTATTTACCTATTTGTTCTTCTACCTCGCGTTCACTGTTAGGAGGCCTGTAATACAGCCCCAACAATGTAACTGCACCGTTCTTATTTCTCAGCTCTACCCATAATGCCTCACTGCTCAAGCCCTCCATCGTGTCCTCCTTCAGCACAGCCGTGATATCATCCCTGACCAGCAATGCAACTCCACCCCCTCTTTACTTCCCTCCCTGTCCTGTCTGAAGCATCTATATCCTGGAACTTTTAGTTGCCAAATATCATGCCCATCCTTCAACCAAGTCTCTGTGATGGCAATAACGTCATACTCCCAGGCACCAAACCAAGCCCTAAAGTTCATCTGCCTTACACACTATACTCCTTGCATTAAAGTAGATGCATTTCAGGCCACCAGTTCTTTTGCACTCATCTGCTCTCTGCCTACTCTTCCTTTTATTAATGTAATCTTCATGATTCTTACAGTCTCCAGTCTCCACCTTACTACCTATTTGTTTTCTCTTCTGGTTCCCAGCCCCCTGCCACATTAGTTTAAAACCTCCCCAACAGCAGCAGCAAAACTCCCCCAAGATCATTGGTTCCTGTCTGGTTCAGATGTAGACCATCCATTTTGTAATAGTCCCACTTTCCCCAGAACTAGTCCCAATGTCCAACAAATCTGAACCCCTCCCTCCTACACCATCTCTCAAGCCATGTGTTCATCCTGCCTATTGTTTCATTTCTACGCTGGCTAGCACGTGGCACTGGTAGTAATCCCGAGATTCTGGATTAGTGGTGCTGGAAGAGCACAGCAGTTCAGGCAGCATCCAAGGAGCTTAGAAATCAACATTTCGGGCAAAAGCCCTTCATCAGGAATAAAGGCAGTGAGCCTGAAGCGTGGAGAGATAAGCTAGAGGAGGGTGGGGGTGGGGAGAAAGTAGCATAGAGTACAATGGGTGAGTGGGGGAGGAGATGAAGGTGATAGGTCAGGGAGGAGAGGGTGGAGTGGATAGGTGGAAAAGGAGATAGGCAGGTAGGACAAGTCCGGACAAGTCATGGGGACAGTTACTGAGCTGGAAGGTTGAAATTGGGGTGAGGTGGGGGAAGGGGAAATGAGGAAGCTGTTGAAGTCCACATTGATGCCCTGGGGTTGAAGTGTTCCGAGGCGGAAGATGAGGCGTTCTTCCTCCAGGCGTCTGGTGGTGAGGGAGTGGCGGTGAAGGAGGCCCAGGACCTCCATGTCCTCGGCAGAGTGGGAGGGGGGAGTTGAAATGTTGGGCCACGGGGCGGTTTGGTTAATTGGTGTGGGTGTCTCGGAGATGTTCCCTAAAGCGCTCTGCTAGGAGGCGCCCAGTCTCCCCAATGTAGAGGAGACCGCATCAGGAGCAACGGATACAATAAATGATATTAGTGGATGTGCAAGTCCTCCTGGGCCTCCTTCACCGCCGCTCCCTCATCACCAGACGCCTGGAAAAAGAACGCCTCATCTTCCGCCTCGGAACACTTCAACCCCAGGGCACCAATGTGGACTTCAACAGTTTCCTCATTTCCCCTTCCCCCACCTCACCCTAGTTCTAAACTTCCAGCTCAGCACTGTCCCCATGACTTGTCCGGACTTGTCCGACCTGCCTATCTCCGTTTCCACCTATCCACTCCACCCTCTCCTCCTTGACCTATCACCTTCATCCCCTCCCCCACTCACCCATTGTACTCTATGCTACTTTCTCCCCACCCCCCACCCCCCTCTAGCTTATCTCTCCACGCTCCAGGCTCACTGCCTTTATTCCTGATGAAGGGCTTTTGCCCGAAATGTTGATTTCTAAGCTCCTCGGATGCTGCCTGAACTGCTGTGCTCTTCCAGCACCACTAATCCAGAATCTGGTTTCCAGCATCTGCAGTCATTGTTTTTACCTCGTAATCCCAAGATCACTACCTTTGAGGTCCTCCCCTTTAACTTCGCTCCTAGCTCCCTAAATTCTTCTTTCAGGATCTCATCTCGTTTTCTACTTATATCGTTGGTGCCTATATTCACCAAGACAACTGGATGTTTACCCTCCCTGTTTAGAATGCTTTGCAGCCGATCAGTGACATCCCTGACCTGAGCACCTAGGAGGCAACATACCACCCGGGAGTCCCTCCAATCACCTTAAAATTATGCCCCTTCATGATAGCCATTTCCACCCTGGGAAAAAGTCTTTGGTTATTCATTGTATCTATGCCTCTCATCATCATATACACCTCTATCAGGTCACCTCTCATCCTCCTTCACTCCAATGAGTAAAGCCCTAGCTCCCTCAACCTTTCTTTGTAAGATATGCCCTCCAGTCCAGGCAGCATCCTGGTAAATCTCCTCTACACCCTCTCTAAACCTTCCACATCTTTCCCATAAAGAGGTGACCAGAACTGAATACAATATTCCAAGTGTGGTCTCACCAGTACTTTATAGAGCTGCAGCATAACTTAGCAGCTCCTAACTTTAATCCCCCTGCTAATGAAAGCTCACACACCACACACCTTCTTAACAACCCTATTAACTTGGGTGGCAACTTTGAGGATCTATGGACGTGGACCCCAATATCCTACTGTTCCCCCACAATGCCAAGAATCCTACCTTTAACCCTGTAATCTGTTTTCAAATCTGACCTTCCTAATGAATCACTTCACACTTTTCCAGGTTGAAGTCCATCTGCCACTTCCCAGCCCAGTTCTGCATCCTGTCAATGTCCCAGTGCAACCTACAACAGCCCTCCACACTAACCACCACTCCACCCACCTTCATGTCATTGGCAATACTATCAACCAACCCTTCTAATTCCTTATGCAAGTCATTTATAAAAATCACAAAGAGCAGAGGTCCCAGAACCCATCCCTCTGGATCCCCATTGGTCACCGAGCTCTAGGCTGAATACTTTCCATCTACTACCACCGTCTGTCTTCTATGGGCCAGCCAATTCTGTATCCAGACAGATAGGTTTCCCTATATCCCATGCCTCCTTATTTTCTAAATGAGCCGACCATGGGGAACCTTATCAAATGACTTGCTAATATCCACGTACACTACATCCACTGCTCTACCTTCATCAGTGTGTTTTGTCACATCCTCAAAGAATTCAATACAGTTTGTGAGGCATGACCTTCCCCTCACAAAGCCATGGTGACTATAGCCAGTCATGTAACCTGCTCTTCGGCAATTTCTAGTGGTTAAATTTTTTTTAAAATCCATGACAGTTTAAAATCAACTCTAACTCTAACAGTGAACATATTAACTATACCATTAACAAACAGAACAAATCCCTTTTAACTATTCTTGATCACAGCAAGATTCTCATGGCATGCTGTTCCAATAAATACAAGTTCTGCTTAAATAAAAAAGTAGAATTTAGTCTCTCAAGATTTCAGCCAGGTTGTGCGCTTTTGAGACATTTCTGAGTACAAGAGTCAGGATGTCATGTAGTAGCTTTATAAGACTTTGGTTAGATTACCCTTACAGTATTGTGTTCAATTCTGGTGGCCACATTATAGGAAAGATGTGGTTACTTTGGAGAGGGTACAGAACAGGTTTCCCAGGATGCTACCTGAATTAGAGGGTATGAGCTATAAGGAGAGACTAGAAAAACTCAGGTTGTTTTCTCTGGAGTGGCAGAGGCTGAAGGGAGACTTGAGAGAAGTCTGTAAAATAAAGAGATTGTATAGATCTGGTTAACGGTCAGAATCTTTTTCCCAGAGGTGAAATATCTCATACTAGGGGGCATGCATTTAGGGTGAGAGGGAGAAAGTCCAAAGGAGATGTGAAGGGTAACATTTTTACACAGAGAGTGGTAGGCATCTGGAAAACACTGCCATGGGATGGTGGGGGCAGATACAATAGGGGTGTGAGACACTTTTAGATAAATACATGAATATGCAAGAAATGGAGGGATATGGACCAAGGACAGGCAGAAGGGTTTAGGTTAACATGGTGAGCTGAAAGTCCCGTCCCTGTGTTGTGCTGTTCTATGTTATATTACCTTCCTTATTAACCTTAACATTCAGTTGACACAACTGGGCTTGGTTTCTTTGTGAAAACATTCAAAATGGACTCACACAAGGAGTTGGGCATTGTCATTCTTAACTCTACGATTCAATCGATTTATCTTCCAGTTGAGAAATCGGGTCAGGGTGACTGCAGCATTTGAGTCCACTGCAAATTGGTCTGCCTCCCACACCTCAATTGTCACTGGAATAACACGAAGCTTCAGTGGTCGATGATACTGAAGAAAGAAGAACAGTTACCAATTAGGAGATCCTGTTTGTCTGAAAAAAAAACTGATGGAAAAGCAAGTTAATCAACACAACATTGCAGTAAAATGGCATTGAAAATAAAACATTAGCAGGGCACATCTCTGGCATGAATACATTTAGAATCTATAGTAAAATATAGCTGAAAACAACTCATATGTGGTGGCATAGTTGCACCACCACTGGTAAGTCATTCAATAGAGAAAGAGAGAGAGAGAGAGAGAGAGAGACAGACAGAGAGTACAACACCAGACGGAGATAATTCTGCTACTATACTCCATCTCTCGCTCGCTCTCACTCTCTCTCTTTCTCTTTCTCTCTACTGTCACAAAGTTGGTGAATAAAAATGGTAAAATTGTAAAATGGGGGAAAGTGTGGCATTGTCCCTTGAAGATAAAGTGTTTGTTATGCTCAGAGATTTAAAAAATGAAGGTTTGTGAATAAGCAGTTTCAGATTTTTAGAAAGAAACATTGCAGCAGGAGGTTAGCTGGCCCAAGCAGCATTTTACCCAGGATAACAGTTTAAATTCAGCAAATTAATTAAAAAAGGCATTTGGAGACTAAAGACCCATTCAATTTAAACTGGATTGTTTTGATACCAGGAAACCAATCAAATTATAAGGATTGTCATGCGGACATATATAAAACTGTGAGTTTTGAAAATCAGAAGAGAGTCAACTGCCATCTGAACAGGGAGCCAAACTGAAGATGCAGCGAAAGCAAGTCTGCCATCTGAGAGACAGACCTGGCTTTTACACAAAATTATTCAGCTCTCTGAAAAGACCCATCAAAGGTACCTCAGTACATCCAGCTCAAAGTTCTGACAGAAGATTCATTGAAAGAAAGCTGTTTGTGGCATGTTATCAACAGAAGGAGAAAAGATTGAGAAGGCATTTTGGAAAGAGGAAGATGACAGAAGATACAGAAAATTCAGGAGGATCCACTTTGTGTGAACTTTGAAAGATTAAGTTTCTCATTATTGTTTTGTTATATAAGTGGAATTTGTATTATTGAAAAGCATCCGATTAGAATCTCGATTTCTTTAGAAATAGGTAAATAGAGAGGCATTGCAAGGTATGTTAGGAATTCTGTTAATTTGTTCATTGTTGGAATTAGATAAATAAATTGTTACTTGTTGATTGTTGAGTGAGTGAAAGGATTTCATTTCATTAAAAACACTAATTAATAACAGACTGCAGGGGTGAGAGGTAGGTTATACTCCTTGTCACACTTCTTTATCAGATTATGAGTTGAGGTGCTCCCCTCTGGATGTGTCAGTTTTAATTATCACAGGGACGTCAACGTGTCCTTAACAGACTGGGACTCATTCGGAATTTGACTAGTTCATATGCAGGATCTGGACAGATTGGAACTGATTTGAAAAAGATTTAGGATATGAAAGATCCCAGCATTTAAATAAACTTGGGGAACTAGTGTCCTGGATCTTTAAATAAAACTTAAGTGAGAAATGGAAAATCTGTTTAACTTCTGTTACTTTTGGTTAGTTAAATCTAAAGTGGGGAGAATGGCTCTTCACATTGATAAAGAGGTTCTAGAGGCTGAAGATGCTTCCCAAAGTTGCCAAGGAAGTTTAGAAAGACAGAGGAAGGATATACTTTTAGAATTAGCAGACAAGCTAAAACTGGATTTAACTTGGAATAATAGGAAAGTTGAAATTGTAATGGAGTTGGTCAAGCACTTAGGTAAAACAGAAAAACAGGCAACTGTGGGGGGAGGGAGTTAGAAAATATTACATGGCGAATGAGATAATTGGAGTTTAAAAAATGAACTTAAAAGGCTGGAATTATAAGAAAAAAAGGGTAAGGTTGATGCAGAAGAAAGGGAAAGAATGTTGGAAAAAATGAAGTTGGAACTTGAAGCAAAAAAACTTCAAATGATAGATGTAAAAGCACAAAATAGAAAGAATTATGAGTAAACTTATTAAAGCCAATAGCCTGGTAGAGATCTATACAAGTATGCCCATACATTTGCAAAATTCAATGAAAAAGATGTCAAAGCCCTTTTCATTTCCTTTGGGAAACTGGTGACACAGATGAATTGGTTAGAGACTGTGGGTAATGTTAATTCAGACCAAGCTGGTAGGCAGTACTAATGAGGTGTTTGCAGTGCTGTCAAATGAGGGGTCAAGAGAACATGAAGATATGAAACAAGCTACTTTAAATGCCTATAAATGAGTACCAGAAACATATAGACAACAGTTCAGAAACATGAAGAAGGAACCAGGATGGTTGGAAAGTGGGAAGCCTTCAGAAATGGAATAATGAGAGTCAACAAACTTCTGTAGGGTGTTTGGGGGGGGGGGCACGGTGGCTCAGTGGTCAGCACTGCTGCCTCACAGCACCATGGACCTAGGTTCAATCCCAGCCTCGGGTGACTGTCTCTGTGGGTTTTCTCCAGGTGCTCTGGTTTCCCCCCACAATCCGAAGATGTGCAGGTTAGGTGAATTAGCCATGCTAAATTGCCCATAGTGTTCAGGGATGTGTAGGTTAGGTGTATTAGTCAGGGGAAATGTAGAGTAATAGGATAGGGGAATAGGTTTTGGGTGTGATAGTCTTCAGAGGGTTGGTGTGGACTTGTTGGGCCAAAGGGCCTGTTTCCACACTGTAGGGAATCTATGATTCTATGAGGTCAGACTTATGTCGGGTTTGAAAACATTAAACATAGCAACTTTGATAGATGAGTGAGAGTATTAAAGACAGACAAGACACTGAGGCTTTTAGAGAGATTATTCTGCTGCTGGAGGAGTTTACAAACTCACTTCCAGAAATGATAAGAACTCATACTGAGGAACAGAAAGTTTCTCAGCGAGGAGAGCTACGCAGATGGAGGATGGATATGCTTTAGTGATTAAATCAATACCTAGCTACTGACAGCAATTTCATTCCCTTAGGGATAGAAATTGGGAAAGAAGGAGATCCTTCACTGAAAAACAAAAGGTAGATCACACTGGGAACAGTTTACCACATGGGAAAAAAGAAACCCAAGAAGGTGGAAAGGAGGTAAAAGACCTCATTGTGGACAGTAAGGAAGGTTATCAGAAATTGCAACAGGACCTTGAACAGCTGGGGAAGTGGACCAAGAAATGGCAAATGGAGTTTAATATAGATAAGTGTGAGGGCTTACATTTTGAAAAGTCAAATCAAGGTTGGAGTTTCATGGTGAATGGTAGGGCCTTAAGGAATGTAGTGGAACAGAGGGACCTTGGAGTTCAGGTGGAGTCCCAGGTAGACAGGGCAGTGAAGAAGGCTTTTGGCACACTGGCCTTCATCAGTCAGGGCACTGTGTAGAAGTTGGGGAGTTATGTTGCAGTTTTACAGGACATTGGCGAAGTTGCATTTGGAGTATTGTAGTCAGTTTTGGTCACCTTACTATAAGGAAGGATTCAATGGTCTGAGTTATAGGGAGAAGTTGAACAAGCAAGATTTTGTTTCTTTACAATGTAGGAGACTGAGGGAGGGATCTTACAGAAGTGTATAAGATCATGAGAGGCATAGATAAGGAGAATACACTCAGTCTTTTTCCCAGGGTTGGGGAATCGAGGACTAGAGGGCATCAAGTTACGGTTAGAGGGTAAAGAATAAAAGGGAACCTGAGGGGCAACCTTTTTACACAGAGGGTGGTACGCACATGGAATGAGCTGCCAGTGGAAGTGGTTGAGGTGGGTACATTAACAACATTTAAAAGGCATTTGGACAAACACACAGACAGGAAAGGGTTAGAAGGATATGGGCCAAGTGCAGGGAAATGGGGTTAGCTTGGGTGGATATTTTGGTCAGCATGGAGCAGTTTGGGCCAAAGGGTCTGTCTCCATGATGTAGAATTCTAGAGCTCGATGATAACTGGGCCAGTGGGCTGGGGAACGGCAGATAGAGTTTAATTTAGATAAATGTAAGCTGTTGCATTTTGGTAAGACAAACTTGAGCAGGACTTACACAGTCAATGGTAGGACCCTGAGGAGTGTTATACAACAGTGTTATAGATCTAGGGGTACAGGTTCATAGCTCCTTGAAAATAGAGTCTTAGGTAAACAGGGTGGTAATTAAAGCTTTCAGCATGTTTGCTTTCATCAGTCAGAGAATTGAATGTAGAAGATGGGAAGTCTTGTTGCAGCTGTACAAGACATTTTAGATTAGATTCGATTCCCCACAGTATGGAAACAGGCCCTTCGGCCCAACAAGTCCATGCCGACTCTCCGAAGAGCAACCCACCCAGACCCATTCTCCTACCCCACATTTAACCCTGACACTATGGGCAATTTAGCATGGCCAATTCACCTGATCTGCACATCTTTGGCTTGTGGGAGGAAACCGGAGCACCCGGAGAAAACCCACGTAGACATGGTGAGAATGTGCAAAATCCACACTGACAGTCACCCGAGGCTGGAATTGAACCCAGGTCCCTGGTGCTGTGAGGCAGCTGTGCTAAACACTGAGCCCATTGGTGAGGCCACGTTTGGAGTCCCATGTGCAATTCTCATAGCCTTCCTATAGAAAGGATATTATTAAACTAGAAAGAGTGGGAAAATGATTTACCAGGATGCTCCATGGATTGGAAGGTTTGTGTTCTAAGGGGAGGTTGGATAGGCTTGGGCCTTTTTAACCTCTGGAGCATAGGAGACTGAGGGATGACCTTATTGAGGTCTATAAAATCATGAGAGGCATAGGTAAGGTAGATAGCAGACAGATTTTCCTCAGTGATAGGGGAGTCTAAAACTCGAGATCACAGTTTTAAGGAGAGAGGGGAGAGATACAAAAGGGATCAGAGGGGCAATTATTTCACACAAAGGGTGGTTAGTGTCTGAAACAGATCACCAGAGTTAGTGGTGGAAGCGAGTATAGTTTCATTATTTAAGAAACATTTCAACAGGTACATGGATAAGATAGGTATTGAAGGATATAGACCAAATTCAGGCATGTGGACCTAATTTAAATTGTAAAAAATGGGTGCCATGGGCATGTTGGGCCAAAGGGCCTATTTCCAGGCAGTTGACCTCTATGATTCCATTATGATCAGAGGAAGTTCCACCTGATGGGAGGGGTAGGGTGGGAGTGGGGGCAGGGGGTGACAGTGGGGGTGATGGTAGGGGTGAGGAAGGGAGTCGGTGGGGGGAAGAGAGGGGAGGAGAGGGAGGTGGGAGAGGGGATGGGGAAGGTGGCGGATGGGTGGGGGGGTGAGGGTATTGGGAGGAGAGGAAAGACAGCTTCAGGGAGGACAAGGGGAAGGAGAGGGGGTAAGAGAGGAGGGGAATAGGGGAGAGGGAGAGAGGGAGGGAGCAGGAGGAAAGGGGGAAGATGGTGGGGTGAGCGGCAGAGAGAGTGCAGGGGAGGGGGCAGACAGCATGGAGGGAAGTGGGGGAGAGGGGAATGGGGAGAGAAGATGAGGGAGAGGAGAGGGGTGGGAGGGGAAGGGGAGGGGGAGAGGGGAGGCAAGAGAGCGGAGGCAGTAGGAGGGAGGGGAAGGAGGGAGACCGCAGAATGGAGAAGTTGAGAGAGGGAAAGAATGGAGAGGAGTGGAGGAGACGGGAGAGAAATAGAGGGTAGGGGAGGTGTATGGGGGTGGGTGAGGGGAAAGGGGAGAGGGGAGGGGCTTGAGGCAAGTGAGAAGGGGGAGGTGGTAGAGGGGAGGGGGTGGTGGGAAGGTGGAGAGGGGAGAGAGGGTGACGGTGGAGGGGGGGAGGTTTGTCAGAGGGGAGGGTGAGGTTTGTGAGGGGGCGGGGAGGGGAGACAGGAGATGGAGAGGGGGAGGGGAGGAAAGGGGGGGGGGGGGGAGAGGGGGAAGATATATGGAGGAGCCGGGAAAGGGGTGTTAAGAGGTGGGGAGAGTGCAATCAGGGAGGGAGTGAGGGTGAGGGGGAGTGCAGTCCCTCCCTCCCTCTTTCTCTCTGACTGCTCTTTCTCTCCCTCCCGCTGTCCCTCTCTTTGACCTCTCTCTCTCTCTCTCGCTCTCTCTCTCTCTCTCTTCTCTCTCTCTCTCCCCCCTCCATCGTGAGCAATAACACGTTGGCTCAGTGGTTAGCACTGCTGCCTCACAGCACCAGGGACCCTGTGTCTGCATAGTTTTTCTTCAGGTGTTCCAGTTTCCTCCCACAGTCCAATGATGTGCAGGTTGGGTGAATTGGCTGAGCGAAATTACCCATAATGTTTAGGAATGTGTAGGTTAAGTGCATCAGTTCAGAGAAATGTGGATTAATAGGTGGAGAGGACTGGGTTTGTGTGATATACTCTTTGGAGGGTTGGCGTGGATTTGTTTGGCCAAATGGCCTTTTCCACACTGTAGGGATTCCAATTCTCTCTAACTGCACTCTCTCTGTCTGACTGCATTCTGCCAATCTCCCTCTCTCTGCATGCACTCTTTCTCCCTCCCTCTCTCCAACTGCACCCCTACTTTCTCTCTGCCTATCTCTCTCTCCCTCACTCTGACTTTACTCTCCCAATCTCCTTCTGTATTTCCCTCTCTATGTATGCGCTCTCTCTCTTCCCCTCTCCCTCTCTCTGATGTATTTTTGACTGCACTTGCTCTCCCTCTCTCCATGAATGAAGACAACAAGGACTTGATCAGATGAGCCGATGGGCTGAGGTGTGGCAGGTGGAGTTTAATTTAAGATAAATGTGAGGTGCTGCATTTTGGGAAAGCAAACCTTAGCAGGACTTATACACTTAATGGTAAGGTCCTAGGGAGTCTTGCTGAACAAAGAGACCTTAGAGTGCAGGTGCATTGTTCCTTGAAAGTAGTCGCAGGTAGATAGGATAGTGAAGGAGGTGTTTGGTATGCTTTCCTTTATTGGTCAGAGTATTGAGTACAGGAGTTGGGAGGTCATGTTGCGACTGTACAAGATATTGGTTGGCCATTTTTGCAATATTGTGTTGTTATGAAGTTGAAGGCATATACTGTACCTGAATGCTGTTTTGCACTGACAGCTGACAAGCACCTGCCATATGACTATCAGTCCCAGAGTGTACTGGAAAATTGAAAATATGTAACATTTGGCTGTGAAATAGATACCTGAGTTGGTTTCTGTTTTGACAATAATTCAGATTTAACCAACAGTTTAAATTATGAATGCTAAAACCAAATAGAGTTTGAATTTATTGTTTTTGCCAATGAGACGATCTGATGTTTGGGGTATATAAAAACAAGCATTTCGAAAGTCAAAGAATAACTACCATTGAGAGAGTAACTGACATCGAGAAAGACTGACATTCCAAAACACTCTCTATCAAACGTACCTTTTCATATGAAACATATTCACAACAAAAACAAAGAAGACAACCCAGGGAGATCTTCAGCTGGATGAAGACTGACACCGAAAATGACAGCAGCGGTGTGGTTTTGGAATTAACTTGATGTAATTTTAGTAAGTGTTTATTGGAACAGTATATTGCTATAGCATTGGAGACAGATCATGAGCAGTTAAGAGAATGGTGGGGGGGTGCTTAGAGTTGTGAATACATATTGTTTAATGTTCACTTTTAGACTGAAGGAATAACTTGATATTTGTCCTTTAAATAGTGGAATTTAGAAGTTATCTGTCACTCAGCGAGCCTTCTGGGTGTTTAATTGAATTAGCAGAAGGGTTCACCGATGGGTCGTAACAGTTTGGGGGCTTGGGTCCGTGGTTTGGACAGATTTAGACAGATCCAGTCTGAGATTTGGACAGATTTGGCGTACAAAAGAGCCCAACAGATTTAAACACTTGACAATTAGTGTCCTCGATCTTTAAGTAAAACGTAGGTGAGATAATTTGTTTAATTTTGGTTACTTGTGGTTGGTTAAATTAAGTGTAAGAGAAATGGCTCTTAAGATTGCGAAAGAGGCTCTGGGATTGAAAGATGATGCCCAAATTTGCCAAAAATGTTGAGAAATTTGTAAAAAGGCCATATGTTTACAATTAGCAGGTTAGAATTGGGTCTAACCGAGGACAAAAGTAAAGGTGAAATTTTCGTACTGGTCTCTTGCTTTTATCCGGTAATTACCTTTCCTGCAATTTGTTGTGTTTCTCTTTTTTTACTCAGGAATAATTGTGTGATCAAATCAACTTTTGCTAATGATATGGTATTTCGAACTGCAGTGTGAATTACAGCCCCTCAAAACTTGTGCCCGTGTATTAGTCAACCACCTAATTTCAACTTTAAAAAAGTCTTCAAAATTCAACCTACAGGCAAGTATAAACGGTATATTGAGTTTGAAAGAATTGAACATAAAATAGATAAGACCTATGAGGCTCCACAAGAGATTATTCTGCTGGAAGAGTTTAAAAATTTACTTCCAGACATGATAAGAATTCATGTGGGTGAACAGAAAGTTCAAGAAATGAAAAGAGTGGCAGAGATGGCAGACAGAACATAGAACATTAGAGCACAGTATAGGCTCTTTGACCCTTGATATGGCATCGACCTGTGAAACCAATCTGAAGTCCATCTAACTTACACTATTCCATTATCGCCCATAGGATTACCCAATAACCATTTAAATGTCCTTAAAGCTGGCGAGTCTACTACTGTTGCAGGCAGGGAATTCCATGCCCTTACTAATCTCTGAGTAAAGAAACTACCCCTATCTTCTGTCCTATATCTATCACCCCTCAGTTTAAAGCTATGTCCCCTCATGCTAGCCATCACCATCAGAGGAAAAAGGCTCTCACTGTCCACTTTATCTAACCCTCTGATTATCTTGTATGTCTAAATTAAGTCACCTCTCAACCTCCTTCTCTCTAATGAGAATAGCCTCAAGTCCCTCAGCCTTTCCTCATAAGGCCTTCCCACGATACCAGGCAGCATCCAGATGAGTATGCACTGGTGCATAAGGCAAAATTTAGCTTCCGGCAAGATTTTCACCATGTGAGGGATGGAAATTGGGAGAAGGGGAGATCCTACTGTACAAAACAAAGAGTAGAGCACACTGGGAATAGTTTACCACAGGTTAATAAAGAAGCCCCAGAGGGTGGAAAGGAGGTGAAAGGCCTCAGGTGTTTCCACTGTGGTAAACTGAGACATGTAAAGTAACAATGCTGGTCATTAAAGAAAAGATGGGAAAAGATGTGGTCAAAGAGACTAATCCGGTGGCATTAGTGAAAGTAGTAAAGGAAACCCCAAAAAGAAGTTGAGGAGCTGCAGGAGAGTGCACAACCTCGGCAGGGGTTGGGAATGGAATTAGTACCTGATCTCGACAAAGACTTCACCTCTGTGGGGAAAGTTTACTAAGGAGGGACAGAGGGCGAAGGGAGACAAGCTATAATTTGGAGAGATGCAGGATCTAATCAGTCTCTGATAGTAAAAGATGAACATATTTGCACCCCTTCTGATCTGTTACCTGAGACAGTAGTAATTTGTGGGATAGATGGACCCACTATATAAGATTAGGTTGGAGTGCCAACTCAAGTCGAGGGAAGTTACAGTGAGGGTGATTGACAGAGTATCAGTTACAGGAATTCAGTTTGTTCTGGGAACAATATAGCAGGATCCAAAGTGGGAATGACATCCCTTGTTGTGGAAAAGCCAAAGGAAGACCAGGGAACTGAGGAGTTAAAAGAAAATATCCTGTAATTTTTTCAGACAGCATAATAACAAGATCCCATTGTCTGAGTTACTGCATGAACCAAAAACTAAAGAGAACAATGAAGGAGTTGAGGTTCAGTTCGTGGACACTCTGTTTGATGTAATGGTGCAGGAAAAACCTGAACAGGCAGAGAGTCAGACAGAAGGGTTTAGTCCTGAAAGGCTAATGGATTTACAACAGACAATAAAAGATATATATATTGATGCATACTTAGCAAAGGAGTCACAATGTATTCCTGAGGGTTATTATCTTAAAGATATCCTAAGATGAAAATGGATGCCACGGCAGGTTAGTGCTGAGAAGAAATGGGCTGAAGTGCAGCAGATTGTGTTGCTGCTGGCATACAGACTGGAGGTGTTACAGGTAACACATGAACTACCTGTAGGAGGTCACTTTGGACTATGAAAGACTCAGACTAAGGTATAAAAACATTTCTATTGGCCTGGAATGCATAAGGATGTGGCTAACTTTTGCCGTAGTGTCATACATGCCAGATGGTAGGTAAGCCTCAGGCTGTAATAAAACCAGCCCCTTTGTTGCCAATTCCCACATTTGAAGAACATTTCCCGTGGGTTATGATTGATTGTGTAGGTCCCCTCCTAATAACTAAAACTGGGACTAGTATTTGTTAACCAGAATGGATGTGTCTACCAGATTTCCAGAGGAAATTCCATGATGGAGTATTCACGCAAAAAGGGTGGTCGAGGGGTTAGTAGCTTTTTTCACATAGTATGGACTACCCAGAGAGATTCAATCAGATCAAGGGTCTATATTTACTGCTAGGCTGTTTAAGCAGGTTATGGATGGGTTTGACATACAACACTTTAAATCCAGTGCCTGTCATCCTGAATCCCAGGGAGATTTGGAAAGGTGGCATCAGACCTTGAAGACCATGTTAAGAGCATACTGTCAGGATTACCCGAATGATTGGGTAAAGGTATCCCATTCATATTGCTTGCCATTGGAGATGCTCCAAATTAATCTACTCAATGCACTCGCTTTGAGTTAATATTCGAACATGAAGTGAGAAGCCTTTAGAATTAATTAAATAGAAATTGACAGGACCGAAGTTGGAGATCTCACACTTGGATTATGTATCTGAGGTGAGGGAGACATTAAATTGGGTAGGTAGGTTAGCTAAACAGCACTGAAAAGGGTGGCAGATAAAAACACTAAAATTCGGAAGTTTCCCCTTGGGGATGATGTATTACTATTGCTATCAGTGGTAGGAGAGCCCTCCAAAGCCAGGTTTAGTGGTCTCTAACAAATTGAGGAAAAGGTTGAGTCAGGTAAACTATCTGGTAAAGATGCCGGATTGGAAAAAACTGTATTGGGTATGTCACATGAATATGTTGAAACCTTATTATAATAAGAGACAGGGATCTGGAGAAACAGGTGTTAGTTACTGCCCCACAGAGTGAGGAATCAAATCCAGATGTTGTGGAGTCTAGATTAGAGTGGTGCTGGAAAAGCTCAGCAGGTCAGGCAGCATTCGAGGAGCACCCTTCATTAAGGCTTTTGCCCGAAATATCGATTTTCCTGCTCCTCGGATGCTGCCTGTCCTGCTGTCCTTTTCCAGCACCACTCAAATCTCGAGTCTGATTTCCAGCATCTGCACTCCTCACTTTTGCTTCCAGATGTTGTGGAGTCTGATGTGCCTCAAAATATATTAAACAATGAGGCAGTCCTTGAGCAGTGGGAAATGTTAGCGAACCATATGTCTCCTGAGCAAAGAACACAGTTGAAAGGTTTGTTGTAGCTCTATAAGGACATATGCAGGAATAAGATGGAGACGACTAATACTATTGTGCATGAGATGGAAATAGGGAAGGCTGTTCTGATAAAGCAACACCCCTTCAGACTTAATCCTTTCAAAGTCACACAGGTCCAGAAGAAAGTGGATGCGATGCTCAATGAAGATATCATCGAACCAAGTCACAGCAAGTGGCATTTGCCGATCGCGTTCGTTCCCAAACGTGATGGAACTCAACAATTTTGTGTGGACTATTGGAAGGTCAACGCCATAACAAAATTGGACTCATATCCAATATCAAGATTGGAGGGCTGTATGGAGAAAGGTGGACAAACCAGTCACATCACTAAGATGAACTTACTCTATGGTTATTGGTAGGTACCTTCATCAAAAAAAGCAAAAGATGTTTCTGCGTTTATAACCCCAAATGCTCAGTAGCAATTCAAAGTGATGCCTTTTGAAATGAAGAATGCACCCCCCATCTTCTAAAGACTCACGAACAGAGTTGTGGCCTGATTAACAAATGGTGCAGTTCATCTGGATGATGTAGTGATCTTTAATGAGTCATGGAAAGATCACCTGGTACAGTTGGCTAAGCTCTTTGAATGATTAAGTGAAGCAAAACTGGTAATAAACTTAAAGAAAACAGAATTTGCGAAGGCAGAAGTGATGTTCTGGGGACATACCATGGGTCATAGAAGGTTTACACCAAGGAATGCAAAGAGGAAGGCCATCAAAGAATTTTCACGATCAACCTCGAAGGAAGAGGTGCTTCGACTTTTGGGACTAAGCAGATTCTACCAGAAGTTTGTTCCAAACTACTGCAGTGTAGTGGCACCACTAACAGTTTACTGAAGAAGAACACAAAATTTCGGTGGACAGAACAATGCCCAGAGGCATTTGACAATTTAAAAACCATGTGAAGCACTGCATCAGTTTTAGCCACACCAAATGTTTTGAAACCCTACAAGGTTGCAATTAGTGTCAGCGATATAGGAGTTGGAACTGTACTGCTACGGAAGACCTTGATGGAATTGAACATCCAATTGGCTACTGTTCAAAGAAACTCAACACCGACTAGAGAAAATACCATTGAAAAGGAGTTGGTGTCGTAAAAATATGATAGCAGTTGTGTTATCACAGTTTTAATGGATAAAGTATACATAAGATTGAATAGATATATAGATATATATATATAAATGTGCAGAAATTAATATGAACTTAGATTAATGTCCTATGTATTTCATTGTAATGGGGTTAAGAATTAGAGAAAAAAAGAAGACATTTTTTCATTATGATGGCTCATTTTTTCTTAAAGGAGGAGGTGCTATGAAGTTGAAGGTACGTACTGTGCCTTTAAGAGAGAGTGAATTCTATTTTGCACTGAGCGATTTTGCTAATGCTCTTCAGAAGGGTTTAAACTCATTCAACAGAGGGATGGGAACCTAAGTTGTTCTTCCTGTGTCCAGGAGGTTGACAGCAGTGAGGTCAGAAATATGGTTTTAAGGTTTCAAGAGTTCACCGACAAGCATGAAGGAGGTTTGAAATGTGTCTACTTCAACACCAGAAGCATCTGAAATAAGGTGGGTGAAGCTCCAGCATGGGTTAGTACCTGGGACTTCGATGTCGTGGCCATTTCAGAAAAATGGAGTGAGCAGGGACAGGAATGGCTTTTGCAGGTTCTGGGATTTAGATGTTGCAGTAGGGCTAGGTGTTAGAATTGGAGGAGGTGTTCGCAATTCTGGAAAGTATGAAAATAGGTAAGTGCCCTGGTCCAGATGAGATTTACCCTCAGACTCTCTGGGAAGCCAGGGAGGAAATTGCAGAGCCTCTGGTTTTGATCTTTATGTTGTCATTGTCTACAGGAATAGTGCCAGAAGACTGGAGGACAGCAAATGTTATCCCCTTGTTTAAGGAGAGTAGAGACAACCTTGGTAATTATAGACCTGTCAGCCTTACTTTGGTTGTGGGCAAAGTGTTGGAAAAGGTTATAAGAGATAGGATTCATAATCATTTAGAGAGAATAAGTTGATTCGGGATAGTCAACACGGTTTTGTAAAGGGTAGGTCATGCCTCACAAACCTCATTGAGTTCTTCGAGAAGGTGACCAAATAGTTAGATGAGGGTGTAGCGGTTGATGTGGTGTATATGGATTTCAGTAAGGTGTTTGATAAGGTTCCCCCACTGTAGGCTATTGCAGAAAATACAAGGGCATGGGATTGAGGATGATTTAGTGGTTTGGATCAGAAATTGGCGAGCTGAAAGAAGACGGAGGGTAGTGGTTGATGGGAAATGTTCATCCTGGAGTTTAGTTACTTGTGGTGTACCGCAAGGATCTGTTTTAGGTCCACCGCTGTTTGCCATTTTTATAAATGACCCGGATGAGGGCATAGAATCATAGGTTAATAAATTTGCGGATGACACTAAGGTCAGTGGAGTTGTGGATAATGCCGAAGGATGTTGTAGGTTACAGAGGGACATAGATAAGCTGCAGAGCTGGGTTGAGAGGTGGCAAATGGAGAAAAGTGTGAGGTGATTTACTTTGGAAGGAGCAACAAGAATAAAGAGTATTGAGCCAATGGTAAGATTCTTGGTCGTGGAGATGAGCAGAGGGATCTCGGTGTCCATGTACACAGATTCCCTGAAAATTGCCACCCAAGTTGTTAGGTTTATTAAGAAGGCATATGGTGTGTTAGCTTTTATTGGTAGAGGGATAGAGCTTTAGAGCCATGAGATCATGCTGCAGCTGTACAAAACTCTAGTGTGGCTGTACTTGGAGTATTGTGTACAGTTCTAGTCACCGCATTTTAGGAAGGGCGTGGAACTTTGGAAAGGGTTCAGAGGAGAGATTCTGAACGATTACTTTGCATCAGTGTTCACTGAGGAGAGAAACATGATGAATGTTGAGATTAGAGATAGAAGTTTGATTAATTTAGATCACGTTGACATAAGTAGGGAAGATGTGTTGGACAGGCAAGAGGTTATTGAGGTGGGCAAATCCCTAGGATAGGATCTATCCCAGGTTGCTGAGGGAGCTGAGAGAGGAAATAGCTGGGGCCCTGACAGATATCTTTGTGGCATCCTTAAATACAGGTGAGGTGCCGGAGGACTGGAAAGTTGCTCATGTTGTCTCCCTGTACAAGGAGTGTAGTAGGGATATTCCGAGTAACTACAGACCAGTGAGCCTAACATCAGTGGTGGGAAAGTTGTTGGAGAAGGTACTGAGGGATAGGATCTATTTATATTTAGAAAAGAATGGGCTTATCAGTGATTAGCAACATGGTTTTGTGCGGGAGAGATGGTGCCTTACCAACTTAATAGAGTTCTTCGAGGAAGTGACCAAGTTGATAGATGAAGGAAGGGCTGTTGATGTCATATACACGGACTTTAGTAAGGTGTTTGATAAGGTTCCACATTGTAGACTAATGAGAAAGTGAAGTCTCATGGTGTGCAGGGTGTTCTAGCTCGGTGGATATAGAACTGGTTGAGCAACAGGAGACAGAGAGTAGTAGTTGAAGGGAGTTTCTCGAAATGGAGAAAGGTGACCAGTGATGTTCCACAGGGATCAGTGCTGGGGCCACTGTTGCTTGTAATATACATAAATGATCTGGAAGAGGGCACTGTTGGTATGATCAGCAAGTTTGCAGATGACATGAAGATTGGTAGAGTAGCAGAAAGGATAAGGGACTGTCAAAGCAAACAGGAGGACATAGCAAGACTGGAAAATCAGGTGGAAAAGTGGCAGATGGTTTTCAATCCAGACAAATGTGAAGCGATGCATTTAGGCAAGACTAAACCCACTCCCACAGCTACCTGGATTACACCTCTTCCCACCCTACCTCCTGCAAAAATGCTATCCCATAATCCCAATTCCTCCGCCTCCGCTGTATCTGCTCCCAGGAGGACCTGTTCCACCACAGAATACATCAGATGGCCTCCTTCTTTAGAGACCACAATTTCCCTTCCCACGTGGTTAAAGATGCCCTCCAACGCAACACGTCCAATTCCTGCCCCTCTACCCTCAAACCCCAACCCTCCACTGTAACAAGGACAGAACGCCCCTGGTGCTCACCTTCCACCCTACCAACCTTCGCATAAACCACATCATCCGACGACATTTCTGCCACTTCCAAACGGACGCCACCACCAGGGATATATTTCCCTCCCCACCCCTTTCCGCCTTCCGCAAAGACCGTTCCCTCTGTGACTACCTGGTCAGGTCCACACCCCCCTACGACCCACCCTCCCATCCTGGCACTTTCCCCTGCCATCGCAGGAACTGTAAAACCTGTGCCCACACCTCCTCCCTCACCTCTATCCAAGGCCCCAAAGGAGCCTTCCACATCCATCAAAATTTTACCTGCACATCCACCAATATCATTTATTGTATCCGTTGCTCCCGATGCAGTCTCCTCTACATTGGGGAGACTGGACGCCTCCTAGTAGAGCGCTTTAGGGAACATCTCTGGGACAACCACACCGCCCTGTGGCCCAACATTTCAACTCCCCCTCCCACTCTGCCGAGGACATGGAGGTTCTGGGCTTCCTTCACCACTGCTCCCTCACCACCAGATGCCTAGGGGAAGAACGCCTCATCTTCTGCCTCAGAACACTTCAACCCCAGGGCATCCATGTGGATTTCACCAGTTTCCTCATTTCCCCTTCCCTCACCTCACCCCATCTCCAGCCTTCCAACTCAACACCGCCCTCATGGTCTGTCCTCCTGCCTATTTTCCTTTCCGCCTATCCACTCCCACCCTCCTCTCTGACCTATCACCTCCATCCCCACTCCATTCACCTATTGTACTCTGTGCTACTTTCTCCCCACCCCCATCCTCATCTCATTTATCTTTCCACTCTGCAGGTTCCCTGTCTCTATTCCTTCTATTGCCCGGAACATCAATTTTCCTGCTCCTCGGATGCTGCCTGACCTGCTGTGCTTTTTCAGCACCACTCTAATCTAAACTCTGGTTTTCAGCATCTGCAGTTCTTGTTTTTACCTAGTCATTTAAGATGCGTCTGGACAAATGCATGAGTAGGTGGGGAGTAGAGGGATACAGATGTTTGGGAATTGACTGACAGCTTTGGATAGTACATTTGGATTGGCTCAGGCTTGAAGGGCCGAAGGGCCTGTTCCTGGGCTGTAAATTTTCTTTGTTTCTTTCCTTTGTTTGAGATTTACCAGGATGTTGCGTGGTATACAGGGAAGGTCTTATGAGGAAAGGCTGAGGGACTTGACGCTGTTTTCGTGAGAGAGAAGGTTGAGAGGTGACTTAATTGAGACATAAGTTAATCTGAGAGTTAAAAAGGGTGGACAGTGAGAGCCTTTTTCCTTGGATGGTGATGGCTAACATGAGAGGACATATCTTTAAATTTAGGGAGGTGGAATGCCCTGCCTGCAACAGTAGTAGACTCACCAACTTTAAGACATTTAAATGATCGTTGGATAAACATATGGAAGAAAATGGAACCATGTCAGTTAGATGGACTTCAGATTGGTTCCACAATTTGGTGCAACATTGAGGACCAAAGGGCCTAAACTGTGCTGTAAAGTCCTATGTTCTATATTTTTATTGGAATAGTCTACTATTATAGAGATGAAGGCAGATAATCAGCAGTTCAGAGAAATTGGAGCTTAGAATTGTGAACAGTTGTTGTTTCATGTTCACTATTTGACTTAAGGAGTACCTTGACATTTTTTTCTTTAGATAGTGGAATTTGGGAGTTCTGTGTCACTTATACTTTAACAGATTATGAGGTGAGGTGAGCTTTTCTGGGAGTTTGTTTTAATTAATGGAAGGGTTTACAGCTCTGTTGCAACAGTGTGCAATTCTGGTCTCCTTCCTATTGGAAAGATGTTGTGAAACTTGAAAGGGTTCAGAAAAGACTCACAAGGATGTTGCCAGGCTTGGAGGATAAGAGCTATAGGGAGAGGCTGAACAGGCTGGGGCTGTTTTCCCTGGAGTGTCGGAGGCTGAGGATGACTTTATCAAGGTTTATTTAATCGTGAGGGGCATGGATATGGTCAATAGGCAAGGTCTTTTCCCTTGGGGTAGGGGAGTGGAGAACTAGAGAACATCGGTCTAGGGTGAGAGAGGAAAGACTTAAAAGGGACCTAAAAGGGGGCAAATCTTCCATGAAAAGGGTGGTACGTGTATGGAATGAGCTGCCAGAGGAAGTGGTGGAAGCTGGTACAGGTACAACATTTAAAAGGCATCTGGATGTGTATATGAACAAGAAGGGCTCAAAGGGATATGAGCCAAGTGCTGGCAAATGGGACAAGATGAATTTAGGATATCTGGTCACCATGGATGAATTGGACCAAAGGGTCTGATTCCGTGTTATACATCTCTGTGACTTGATGTGGTTCACTAATGTCCATCAGGGAAGTAAATCTGTCATCCTCACATGGTCTGTTCTACTGGTGACTCCAAACACATAACAATGGGGTTCACTCTCAGTTGCCCTCTGAGGTGGCCAAGCAAGCCACTCAGTTATACTAGTCATGACAAAGTCTCAAAGAAATGAAACCAATGGATCACCTGGCATTGACCCAGGCACCAGAAAAGACAATGGCAGAAACAGCTCTGTAAACCCTGTGAAGTCTTACTTATGAATATCTGGGGACTATTGCCAAAACTGGGAGAGCTGTCTCAGAGACTTGTCAAGCAACAGCCTGACACAATCATTCTCATGGGATCATACCTCATAGATACCGTCCCAGACCCCACCATCACCATTCCTGGATAGGTCCTGTCCCACCGGCAGGACAGGCCCAGCAGAGGGGGCAGCACAGTGGGATACAGTGGGGAGGGAGTTGCCCTGGGAATCCTCAACATTGACTCCGGACCCCATGAAGTCTCATAGCTTCAGGTGAAACACGGGCAAGGAAACCTCCTGCTGCATTACCACGTACCGCCCCCCCCTCGGCTGATGAATCATTACTCCTCCATGTTGGACAACACTCAGAGGAAGCACTGAGGGTGGCAAGGACACAGAATGTACCCTGGGTGGGGGATTTCAATGTCCTACCACCAAGAGTGGCTCGGCAGCAGCATTACTGATCGAGCTGGTCGGGTCCTAAAGGGCATCGCTTCTAGACTGGGTCTGGGGCAGGTGGGGAGGGAACCAACAAGAGGGAAAACCAAACTGACCTCATCCTCACCAATCTCTGGCTGCAGGTGTATCTGACCATGACAGTATCGGTGAGAGTGACCACCGCACTGTCCTTGTGGAGACAAAGTCCCACCTTCACATTGAGAATACCCTCCATCGTGTTGTGAGGCACTGTCACCCTGCTGAATGGGACAGAGTTCAAACAGATCTAACAACTCAGGACGGGGCATCCATGAGATACTGTGGGTCATCACCAGCAGCAGAACTGTACTCCAGCACAATCTGTAACCTCATGGCTCGGCATATCCCCCACTCAACCATTACCACCAAGCCAGGGGATCAACCCTGGTTCAATGGAGAGTGCAGGAGGAGGACATGCCAGGAACAGCACCAGGCAGACCTGAAGGTGAGGAGTCAACCTGGTGAAGCTACCAAACACGAATACTTGCATGGCAAACAGAATAAACTGCAAGTGTTAGACAGAGCTAAGCGATCCCTCAACAAAACAGATCAGATCTAAGCTCTGCAGTCCTGCCACATCCAGTCGTGAATGGTGGTGGATGATTGAACAAATTAGTGGAGGAAGTAGCTCCACAAATATCCCTGTCCTCAATGCTGGAAGGACACATCAGAGCAAACAATAAGGCTAATGCATTCACAACAATCTTCAGTCAGAAGTGCCGAGTAGATGATCCATCTCGGTCTGTGCCAGTGATCCCCAGCATCATAGACACCAGTCTCCAGCCAATTTGATTCACTCCACATGATAACAAGAAACAGTTGGGGACACTGGATATTGCAAAGACTATAGCACTATAGCAATAGTACTGAAGACTTGTGTTCCAGAACTTGCTGTTCCCCTAGCCAAGCTCTTCCAGTACAGTTACAACACTGGCATCTACACAACAATGTGGGAAATTGCCCAGGTACGTCCTGTACTTAAAAACCAGGACCTATCCAACGTAGCCAATTACCGCTCCATCAGTCTGCTCTCCATCATCAGTAAAGTGATGAAAGGGGTCATCAACAGAGCTACCAAGCAACACCTGCTCAGTGACACCCAGTTTGGGTTCCCCCAGGGCCACTCAGCTCCTGACCTCATTACAGCCTTGGGTCAAACCTGGACAAAAGAGCTGGATTCCAGAGGAGAGGGAGACAGACAGCACTGACATCAAGGCTACATTCAACCGAGTGTGTCATCAAGGAGCCCTGACAAAACTGGAATCAATGGATAGGAGAAAAGGAGGACTGTAGATGCTGGAGATCAGAGTCAAGAGTGTGGTGCTGGAAAAGTACAGCAAATCAGTCAACATCCGAGGAGCAGGAGAATCAGCTCAGGGCAACGGAGGCCATCACTCATCCCTTCAGAACGGCAGTCATCCATCTCTGAGAGATAGTCGCTTAAGAGACTGCTAAAGAAAAATGCATTGGTCTCCGTTGCTTTCAGCCGAGTCTCCTGTTTCTCAGATGCTGCCTGAGCTGCTGTGCTTTTCCAGCACCACACTCTCAACTGGAATCAATGGGTATTGGGGGCAAACTCTCCGCTGCTTAGAGTCATACCTGACATATAGGAAGATGATTGTGGTTATGGAAGGTCAGTCATCTCAGCTCCAGGACATCTCTGCTGGAGTCCCTCAGGGTAGTGTCCTGGGCCTAACCATCTTCAGCTGCTTCATCAATGACCATCCCTCCACCATAAGGTCAGAAGTGGGCATGTTCACTGATGATTGTGCAATGTTCAGCACCATTTGCACCTCCTCAGGTACTGAAGCTATCCAGATCTTTTGCATTTGAAAATGGACAATGTCCAGGCTTCAGGTGACAAGTGGCAAGTAACATTCATGCCATACAAATGTGAGGCCATCACCATCACCAACAAGAGGCAAACTAACCACTGATAAAGGGCTTTTGCCCGAAACATCGATTTTCCTGCTCCTCAGATGCTGCCTGAACTGCTGGGCTTTTCCAGCACCACTCTAACCTAGACTCTGGTTTCCAGCATCTGCAATCCTTGTTTTTACCCAATGGTGCTCCATCACTGAGTCCCGCATGATCAACATCCTGGTAGTTATCATTGATTAGAAACTTAACTGGACTCAACACATTAATACAATGACTATAACAGCAGGTCAGGGACTGGAAAAGAGCAGCGAGTAACTCCCCCCCTGACTCCACAAAGCCTGTCCACCACTGACAAGGCACAAGTCAGGAGGGTGATAGAATACGTCCCACTTGCCAGGATGAGTTCATCTCAAACAACACTCAAGAATCTTGACACCATTCAGGACAAAGCAGCTCGCTTGATTGAGCACCACATCCACAAACATCAACTCTCTCCATCACTACCGCTCAGGAGCAGCAATGTGTACTATTTACAAGATGCACTTCACCTGAACCAGAGGGGTGCCAATATTCTGCGTGGGGACGGAGTTGGGGAGGGGGGTGGGAAGCACTTTGCTAATGCTCTTCTGGAGAGTTCAAACTAATTCAGCAGGGGGATGGGAACCTGGATTGTGGCTCCAGAGTCCAGGAGGTTGAGTAGTGAGGTCATAAATAAGGTTTTAAGGTCACAGGAATGTACTGGCAGGCAGAAAGGTGGTATGAAGTGTGTCTATTTCAATGCCAGGAGTATCTGGAATAAGGGTAGGTGAACTTGGATGGGTTGCTACCTGTGACTTTGATATTGTGGCCATTTGGAGACATAGATAGAGCAGGGACAGGAATGGCTAATTGCAGGTTCTGGGGTTTAGATGTTTCACGAAGAACAGGGAAAGTGATAAAAGAGCCCCCTGGTATGGCATTGTTAATCAAGGACAGTACTACAGTGGCAGAAATGATGTTTGATGCAAACCCGTGTACTGAGGAAGTATGGGCTGAGGTTAGAAACAGGAGAGGAGAGGCCACGCTTTTGGAAGTTTTCTATAGGCCTCCAAAAAGTTCCAGAGTTGTAGAGGAAAGGATAGCAAAGATAATACTGGATAGAAGCGAGAGTAACAGGGAAGTAGTTATGGGGAACTTTAACTTCCAAATATTGACTGGAAACACTATAGTTCAAGGACTTTAGAGGGTCAGTTTTTATCCAATGTGCATAGGAGGGTTTCCCTACACAGTATGTAGACAGGCCAACAAGGGGCAGGGCCACAGTAGATGTGGTACTGGGTAATGAACACAGCCAGGTGTTAGATTTGGAGGTAGGTGAGCACTTTGGTGATAGTGATCACAATTCGGTTATGTTTACTTTAGCGATGGAAAGGAAAAGGTATATACCGCAGGGCAAGAGTCATAGCTGTGGGAAAGGCAATTATGATGCAATTAGGCAAGATTTAGGATGCATAGGATGGGGAAGGAAACTGCACGGTATGGGCACAATTGAAATGTGGACCTTAATCAAGGAACAGCTACTGCGTGTCCGTGATAAGTATGCACATGTCAGACAGGGAGGAAGTGGTCAAATGAGGGAGCTATGGTTTACTAAAGAAGTTGAATCTCTTGTCAGGAGGAAGAAGGTTTATGTAAGGATGAGACATGAAGGCTTAGTTATGGCGCTTGAGAGTTACAGGTTAGTCACGATGGACATAAACAGAGATGAGAAGAGCTGGGGGGAGGATGGGGGGGTGGTGGTGACATGAGAAGTCTTGGGCAGTTAGGATCTAAAGCTTTCTGCAAGTGTGTCAAGAATAAAAGAATGACTAGAGTAAGATTAGGGCCAGTCAAGGACAGTAGTGGGAAGTTGTGTAGTCTAAGAAAAAAAAGAGAGGTGCTAAATGAATATTTTTCATCAGTATTCACACAGGAAAAAGACAATATTGTTGAGGAGAATACTGAGATACAGGTTACTAGATTAGATGGGATTTAGGTACAAAAAGAATAGTTAATAGTTAAATAGGTATGTCCTCTGGTCCAGATGGAATTTATCCTCAGATTCTCCGGGAAGCGAGGTAGGGGATTAGAGAGCCTTTAGTTTGATCTTTATGTCATCATGTCTACACTAGAGGGCATATGTTAAGGGTGAGAGGGAAAGATATAAAAGAGACCGAAGGGATCATGCCGTAAGATTGAGTGAAATAGGGGTTGATAGGAAGGGTGAGGGCAGGAACAAATTAAAGATACTATATATGAATGCATGAAGTATTAGAAATAAAATGGATGAGCTTGAGGCTTTTTTGGAAATTGGCAGATACGATATTGTGGGGATAACTGAGACGTGGCTTCAAGTGGACAGGGCCTGGGAAATGAATATTCAAGGCAATACATGCTATCGTAAGGACAGACTGACGGGCAGAGGGGGTGGGGTGGCCATGTTGGTAAAGGATGATATTCAGTCCCTTGCGCGGGGGGACCTAGAATCAGGGATGTAAAGTCAGTATGGATAGAGCTGAGAAATTCTAAGGGTAGAAAGACCCTCTTGGGAGTCATCTACAGGCCCCCAAACAGTAGTATGGATGTCGGATGTAAGTTGAATAAGGAGATGAAATTGACCTGTTGCAAAGATGTTACTACAGTTGTTATGGGGGATTTGAACATGCAGGTAGACTGGGAGAATCAGGATGGTATTGGACCTCAAGAAAGAGACTTTGTGGAGTGCCTCAGAGATGGATTCTTAGAACAGCTGGTGCTGGAGCCTACCAGGGAGAAGGCAATTCTGGATCTGGTATTGTGCAACGAACCAAAATTGATCAGGGACTTCAAAGTGAAGGAGCCATTAGGAGGTAGCGACCATAATACAATAAATTTCAATCTGCAATTTGAAAGGGAGAGGGTACAATCAGTAGTGACAATATTTCAGTTGAATAAAGGGAACTATGGAGCTATGAGGGAGGAGCTGACCAAAGTTCAATGGTGCAATATCTTAGCAGGGATGACAGTGGAGGAACAATGGCAGATATTTCTGGGTAGAATGCAGAAGATGCAGGATCAGTTCATTCTAAAAAGGAAGAAAGATCCCAGGAGGAGGATTGGGTGGCTGTGGATGACGAGGGAAGTTAATAAACATATAAAGTCAAAAGAGAAAAAGTATAACATAGCAAAGATGTGGGAAAACGGAGGACTGGGAAGCTTTTAAGGATTACTAAGAAGGAAATACGCAGAGAACAAATGAGGTATGAAGGGAAACTGGCCAAAAATATAATGGAGGATAGTAAAAGCTTTTTTAGGTATGTGAAAGGAACAAAAATGGTTAAGACTAAAATTGGGCCCTTGAATACAGAAACAGGGGAATATATTACGGGGAACAAAGAAATGGCAGAAGAATTAAATGGGTACTTCAGATCTGTATTCACTGGGGAAGACACAAGCAATCTCCCTAAGGTAACAGTGGCTGAAGGACCTGAACTTAAGGGAATTTATATTTGCCAGGATTTGGTGTTGGAGAGACTGTTAGGTCTGAAGGTTGATAAGTCCCCGGGGCCTGATGGTCTACATCCCAGGGTACTGAAGGAGGTGGCTCGGGAAATCGTGGATGCGTTGGTGATTATTTCCCAGAGTTTGATAGATTCAGGATCAGTTCCTGCGGATTGGAGGGTGGCTAATGTTGTACCACTTTTAAGAAAGGAGCAAGAGAGAAAACAGGAAATTATAGACCAGTTAGTCTTACCTCAGGGAAAGATGCTGGAGTCTATTATAAAGGATGAAATTATGACACATCTGGATAGCAGTAACAGGATAGGTCAGAGTCAGCATGGATTTATGAAGGGGAAATCATGCTTGACTAATCTTCTGAAATTTTTTGAAGATGTAACTCTGAAGATGGTCAAGGGTGATCCAGTGGATGTAGTGTACCTGGACTTTCAGAAAGCCTTTGATAAAGTCCCACATAGGAGGTTAGTGAACACAATTAGGGGGCACGGTATTGGGGGCAAAGTACTAGATTGGATTGAAAATTGGTTGGCTGACAGGAAACAAAGAGTCGTGATAAACGGCTCCCTTTCGGAATGGCAGGCAATGACCAGTGGGGTACCGCAGGGATCAGTGCTGGGGCCACAGCTTTTTACAAAATATATTAATGATATAGAAGATAGTATTAATAGTAACATTAGCAAATTTGCTGATGATACAAAGCTGGGTGGCAGGGTGAAATGTGAGGAGGATGTTAGGAGATTACAGGGTGACCTGGACAGGTTAGGTGAGTGGACAGATGCATGGCAGATGCAGTTTAATGTGGATAAATGTATGGTTCTCCACTTTGGTGGCAAGAACAGGAAGGCAGATTACTACCTAAATGGAGTCAAGTTAGGTAAAGGGGCAGTACAAAGAGATCCGGGTGTTCTTGTACACCAGTCAATGAAGGTAAGCATGCAGGTACAGCAGGTAGTAAAGAAGGCTAATAGCATGCTGGCCTTCATAACAAGAGGGATTGTGTATAGAAGCAAAGAGGTTCTTCTGCAGCTGTACAGGGCCCTGGTGAGACTGCACGTGGAATATTGTGTGCAGTTCTGGTCTCCAAATTTGAGGAAAGACATTCTGGCTATTGAGGGAGTGCAGTGTAGGTTCATGAGGACAATTCCTGGATTGGCGAGACTATCTTAGGTTGAAAGATTGGAGCGACTGGGCTTGTATACCAATGAGTTTAGAAGACTGAGAGGGGATCTGATTGAGACGTATAAGATTATTAAAGGATTGGACACTCTCGAGGCAGGAAACATGTTTCCGCTGATGGGTGAGTCCTGAACCAGAGGGCACAGCTTAAAAATAAGGGGTAGGCCATTTAGAACAGAGATGAGGAAAAACTTCTTCACCCAGAGAGTGGTGGGTGTGTGGAAATCTCTGCCCCAGAAGGCAGTGGAGGCCCAGTCTCTGGATTCGTTTAATAAAGAGTTGGATAGAGCTCTCAAGATAGTGGAATCAAGGAGATAGGTAGGAATAGGATACTGATTGAGGATGATCAGCCATGATCATAATCAATGGTGGTGCAGGCTCGAAGGGCAGAATGTCTTACTCCTGCACCTATTGTCTATTGTCTATTCATGCAGAGGGTGGTACGTGTATGGAATGAGCTGCCAGAGGAAGTGGTGGAGGCTGGTACAATTGCAACATTTAAGAGGCATCTGGATGGATATATGAATAGGAAGGGTTTGGAGGGATATGGGCCGGGTGCTGGCAGGTGGGACTAAATTGGGTTGGGATGTCTGGTCGGCATGGACCAGTTGGATCGAAGGTCTGTTTCCGTGCTGTACATCTCTATGACTCTATGACTGAAGGACAGCAAATATTGTCCCCCTGTTCAAGAAGGGGAGTAGAGACAACCCTGGTAATTGTAGACCAGTGAGCCGTGCTTCAGTTGTGGACGAAGTGTTGGAATAGGTTGTAAAAGATAGGATTTATAATAATCTAGAAAGGAACAATTTGATTTGGGATAGTCAACACGGTTTTGTGAAGGGTAGGTTGTGTCTCACAAACCTTATTGAGATGTTTGTGAAGGTGACCAAACAGGTGGATGAGGGTAAAGCAGTTGATGTGGTGTATATGGATTTCAGTAAGTTTCCCCATGGTAGGCTATTTCAAAAAATATGAAGGCATGGGATTGAGGGTGATTTAGCGGTTTGGATCAGAGATTCGCTAGCTGAAAGAAGTCAGTGATAAGGAGGTGGTTAATAGGAAATGTTCATCCTGGAGTTCAGTTACTCATGGTATACCACAAGGATCTGTTTTGGGGCCACTGCTGTTTGTCATTTTTATAAATGACCTGGATGAGGGTGTAGAACGACTAGTAAGTTTGTGGATGACACTAAGGTCAGTGGAGTTGAGGATAGTGCTGAAGGATGCTGCAGGTTACAGAGCTGCAGAGCTGGGCTGAGAGGTGGCAAATGGAGTTTAATGCGGAAAAGTGTGAGGTGATTCATTTTGGAAGGAGAAACAGGAATAAAGAGTACTGGGCAAATGGTAAGATTCTTGATAGTGTAGATGAGCAGGCAGATTACGATATCCTGAAAGTTACCACTCAGGTTGATGGGGTTGTTAAGAAGGCTTATCTTTTATTGGTAGAGAGATTAAGTTTCAGAGCCATGAGGACATGTTACTGCTGTACAAAACTCTAGAATGGCCACACTGGGAGTGTTGTGTACAAAATTAGCGTGGTGCTGGAAAAGCACAGCAGTTCAGGCAGCAACCAAGAAGCAGGAAAATCGACGTTTTGGGCAAAAGCCCTTCATCAGGAATAGAGGCAGAGAGCCTGAAGGGTGGAGAGACAAATAAGAGGGGAGTGGGGGTGGGGAAAAAGTAGCATAGAGTACAACAAGTGAGTAGGGGTGGGGATGAAGGGAGGAGGGTGGAGTGGATAGGTGGAAAGGAAGATAGGCTGGTAGGACAAGTCATGGGGACAGTGCTGAGCTGGAACTTTGGAACTGGGATGAGGTGGGGGAAGGGGAAATGATGAAACTGGTGAAGTTCACATTGATGCCCTGGGGTTGAAGTGTTCTAAGGGAGAAGATGAGGTGTTATTCCTCCAGGCGTCTAGTGGCGAGGGAGCGGCAGTGAAGGAGGCCCAGGACCTCCATGTCCTCAGCAGAGTGGGAGGGGGAGTTGAAATGTTGGGCCACAGGGCGGAGTGGTTGATTGGTGCGGGTGTCCCGGAGATGTTCCCTAAAGCGGTATGCTAGGAGGCGTCCAGTCTCCCCAAATTAGAGGAGACCACTCGGAACACTTCAACCCCAGGGCATCAATGTGGACTTCACCAGTTTCCTCATTTGCTACCTTCCCCCACCCTCCTCCCTGACCTATCACCTTCATCCCCATCCCTACTCACCTATTGTACTCTATGCTACTTTCTCCCTACCCCCACCCACTTCTCACTTATCTCTCCATTCTGCAGGCTCTCTGCCTGTATTCCTGATGAAGGGCTTTTGCCCGAAACGTCGATTTTCCTGCTCCTCGGATGCTGCCTGAACTGCTGTGCTTTTCCAGCACCGCTCTAAGCTAGACTCTGGTTTCTAGCAACTGCTGTTATTGTTTTTACCTCGTGTTGTGTACAGTTCTGGTCACCATATTATAGGAAGGATGTGGAAACTTTGGAAAGGGTCCAGAGGAGATTTACTGGAATGTTGCCTGGTATGGAGGGAAGGTCGTATGAAGAAAGGCTGAGGGCCTTGAGGCTGATTTTGTTAGAGAGAAGAAGGTTGAGAGGTGACTTTATAGATGCATACAAGATAATCAGAGGGTTAGATAGGTTGGACAGTGACTGTCTTTTTCCTCAGATAATGATGCCGAGTACAAAGGGACCTAGTTTTGGAATGAGGGGTGGTAGATATAGGACAGATGTGAGAGGTAATTTCTTTGCTCAGAGAGTAGTAGGGGCATAGAATGCCTTGCCTGTAACAGTAGTAAACTCGTCAACTTTAAGCCAAAAGTGTGGTGTGTTATGAAGATGTGGGTGAACTATACCTTGCATGAGAGTTAAAAGTTAGCAGTGACAGCACCAAGTGTTCTCAATAAGATGCAATGTTACATGGGTTCCAGCTACTGCAGTAGCTGATTGCCTGGAAATGACAAAAACAGATTCGAACTAGGCCAATCAGTTTAAATTATTCTCCGAAAAAAATACCAATTTCCAATCAAGTTTGAATTGAGTATATTGGCAAGCTTAAAGGCCAATGACACAACCTGTTGTTCTGGGGTATCAGACCAGGGAAATTGAACAGTTGGGAGGAGAATTATCAAATCCCAGCGTGTAACAGACTGCTTGAAAAATATCTCTCTTAAAAGTACATTTTCGATTAGTAACCTGTGACACAGAAATCCCTAGGAAGAAGATGATAACGACACAGGAAGATCCGAATAGAAGCACGAAAACTGCCTGGTTTTGAGATAAGAAGTCTTGTTGTGTAAATCTTAATTGGGAGTTTTATTGGACTAGTACTATCAAAGGTAGCTAACATATTGGTTAGAATAAGGAATGGTAAATAGAGTCATAGAGTCAGAGAGATGTACAGCATGGAAACAGACCCTTCGGTCCAACCCATCCGTGCTGACCAGAAATTCCAACCCAATTAGTCCCACCTGCCAGCGCCCGGCCCATATCCCTCCAAACCCTTCCTATTCATATACCCATCCAAATGCCTCTTAAATGTTGCAATTGTATCAGCCTCCTCCACTTCCTCTGGCAGCTCATTCCATACACGTACCACCCTCAGTGAAATAGTTGCCCCTTAGGTTTCTTTTCTGTCTTTCCCCTCTCATGCTAAACTTTGCCATCGAGTTCTGGACTCCCCCACCCCAGGAAAAAGACTTTGTCTAGTTACCTTTTCCATGCCCCTCTTGATTTTGTTAACATTTATAAGGTCACCCCTCAGCCTCCGACACTCCAGGGAAAATAGCCCCAGCCTATTCAGCCTCTCCCTGTAGCTCAGATCCTCCAACCCTGGCAACATCATTGTAAATCTTTTCTGAACCATTTCAAGTTTCATAACATCTTTCCGATCGGAAAGGAGACCAGAATTGCACACAATATTCCAACAGTGGCCTAACCAATATCCTGTACAGCTGCAACATGACCTCCCAACTCCTGTACTCAATACTCTGACCAATAAAGGAAAGCATCCCAAACACCTTCTTCACTATCCTATCTACCTGCGACTCCACTTTCAAGGAGCTATGAACCTGCACTCCAAGGTCTCTTTGTTCAGCAACATTCCCTAGGACCTTACCATTAAGGTGTATAAGTCCTGCTAAGATTTGCTTTCCCAAAATGCAACACCTCGCATTTATCTGAATTAAACTCGATTTGCCATTTCTCAGCCCATTGGCCCATCTGGTCAAGATCCTGTTGTAATCTTAGGTAACCTTCTTTGCTGTCCGCTACATCTCTTATGCTCACATCCAAATAATTTATAAACAGTTCTTAGTTAATTATTCTCTGTTATAGATGAGGTGCTCTTCGTCCAGGCATCGGATGCTTAAGGTTTGGCAATGGAAGGACCTGCCTGTCCTTGGTGAAGTAGGAGGGGGAATTGAAATGTTCAGCCGCAGGGCAGTGGGTTGCTTCGTGCGTGTGTTCTTGCCAACTTTAAGGGCATTTAAATGGTCATTGAATAAGCATATGGACAAGAATGGAATATTGTCGGTTAAATGGGCTTCAGATTGATTTCACAAGGTGACGCAAATCGAGGGTAGAAGGGCTGTAGTGCACTGTATGTTATATGTTCGAAAGATCCTCAGACAGCACCTTCCAAACCCACAACCACTTCCATCTAGAAGGACAAGGGCAGCAGATACATGGGAACAACACACTTTCAGTTATTTTTCTTATTCATTTGTTGGCCTTGGGCATTGCTGGCTGGCCAGCATTGATAGCCCATCCCTATTTACCCTGGAGAAGGTGGGGGTGAGTTGCCTTCTTGAATCACTGCAGTCCACCTGCTGTGGGTAAACCCACAATGCAAATGGGAGGAAATTCCAGGATTTTGACCTAACAACTGTGAAGGAACAATGATATATTTCCAAGTCAGGATGGTGAGTGGCTTGGAGGGGAACTTGCAGGAGTGGTATTCCCGAGTATCTGCAGTCCTTGTTCTTCTCGATGGAAGTGGTCATGGGTTTGGAAGTGCTGTCTAAGGACCTTTGGTGAAGTTCTGCAGTGCATCTTGTAGACAGTGCACACTGCTGCTACTGACCACTGATGCTGGAGGGACTGAATGTTTGTAGATGTGATGCCAATCAAGTGAGTTGTTTTGTCCTGGATGGTGTCAAACCTGATTGAGTGTTGTTGGAGCTGCACCCTATTCCAGGAAAGTCAGGAATATTTCATCACTCTCCTGACTTGTGCCTTGTAGATGGTGGATAGACTCTGGGGTGTCAAGAGGGGAGTTACTTGCCGCAGTATCCCGAGGCTCTGACCTGCTCTTGTCGCTGTTGTGTTTATGTGGTGAGTCCAGTTGAGTTTCCTGTCAATGGTAACTCCAAGAATGTTGACAGTGGGGGACTCTGTGATACGATTGTCAAGGGGCAGTGGTTAGATTGTCTCTTATTTGTGATGGTCATAGCCTGGCATGTTTTTGGCCCGAATGTTACTTGCCACTTGTTGGCCCAAGCCTAGATATTGTCCAGTTCTTGTTGCATTTGAGCATGGACTGCTGTATCTGAGGAGTCATGAATGGTGATGAACACTGTGCAATCATTGGCGAACATCCCCATTTCTAACCTTATGATGAAGGGAAGGTCATTGATGAAGCAGCTGAAGATGGTTGGGCCTAGGACACTACCCTGAGGGACTCCTGCAGAGATGTCCTGGAGCTGAGATGACTGACCTTCCACAACCATGACCATCTTCCTATGTGCCAGGTTTGACTCTAACCAGAGGAGTGTTTGCCCCTGATACCCATTGATTCCAGTTTTGTCCAGGCTCCTTGATGCCACACTCGGTTGAATGCAGCCTTGATGTCAGGGCTGTCCCTCTCCCCTCCCCTCCCCTCCCCTCCCCTCTGGAATCCAGCTCTTTTGTCCATGTTTGACCCAAGGCAGTAATGAGGTCAGGAGCTGAGTGACCCTGGGGGAGCCCAAACTGGGTGTCACTGAGCAGGTTATTGCTGAGCAGGTGCTGCTTGATAGCTCTGTTACTGACCCCTTCCATCACCTTACTGATGATCGAGAGTAGGCTGATGGGGTGTAATTGATCAGGTTGGATTTGTCCTGTTTTTTATGAACAGGACGTACCTGGGCAAATTCCCACATTGTTGGATAGATGCCAGTGTTGTAACGGTACTGGAACAGCTTGGCTAGGGGAGCAAGTTCTGGAGCACGTCTTCAGTACTATTGCCAGAATGTAATCAGGGCCCATAGCCTTTGCAGTAACCAGTGTCCCCAGCTGTTTCTTGTTATCATGTGGAGTGAATTGAATTGTCTGGAGACTGGTGTCTGTGATGCTGGGGATCACTGGCAGAGGCTGAGATGGATCATTCACTTGGCACTTCTGACTGAAGATTGTTGTGAGTGCATCAGCCTTATCTGGGCTGGGCTCCTCCATCATTGAGGATGGGGATATTTGTCAAGCCTCCTCCTCCAGTGAGTTGTTTAATTGCTCCCCACTATTCATGACTGGATGTTGAAGGACTGCAGAACTTAGATCTGATCTAAATCAAAGCAAATTACTGCAAATGCTGGAATCTGAAACCAAAAGAGAAAATGCTAGAAAATCTCAGCAGGTCTGGCAGCATCTGTAAGGAGAGAAAAGAGCTGACATTTCGAGTCTAAGGAGATCTGATCTGTTGGTTGTGGGATCGCTTAGCTCTGTCTAACACTTGCAGTTTATGCCATTTGGCACATAAGTATTCGTGTTTGGTAGCTTCACCAGGCTGACACCTCACCTTCAGGTCTGCCTGGTGCTGTTCCTGGCATGCCCTCCTGCACTCTCCATTGAACCAGGGTTGATCCTCTGACTTGATGGTAATGGTTGAGTGGGGGATATGCCGGGCCATGAGGTTACAGATTGTGCTGGAGTACAGTTCTGCTGCTGGTGATGACCCACAGTGTCTCATGGATGCCCCGTCCTGAGTTGTTAGATCTGTTTGAACTCTGTCCCATTTAGCAGGGTGACAGTGCCTCACAACACGATGGAGGGTATTCTCAATGTGAAGGTGGGACTTTGTCTCCACAAGGACAGTGCAGTGGTCACTCTCACCGATACTGTCCTGGTCAGATACACCTGCAGCCAGAGATTGGTGAGGATGAGGTCAGGATGGTTTTCCCTCTTGTTGGTTCCCTCCCCACCTGCCCCAGACCCAGTCTAGCAGCGATGCCCTTTAGGACCCGACCAGTTCGATCAGTAATGCTGCTGCCGAGCCACTCTTGGTGGTGGGACTTTGAAATCCCCCACCCAGGGTACATTCTGTGTCCTTGCCACCCTCAGTGCTTTCTCTGAGTGTTGTTCAACATGGAGGAGTAATGATTCATCAGCCGAGGGAGGGCGGTACGTGGTAATCAGCAGGAGGTTTCCTTGCTCATCTCTAACCTGAAGCTATGAGACTTCATGGGGTCTGGAGTCAATGTTGAGGATTCCCAGGGCAACTCCCTCCCGACTGTATCCACTATGCTTCCCCCCCCCTCTGCTGGGTCATTCCTGTAGGTGGGACAGGACCTATCCAGGAATGGTGATGCTGGGGTCTGGGACATTGTCTGTAAGGTATGATTCTGTGAGTATGACTGTGTCAGGCTGTTGTTTCACCAGTCTGAGAGACAGCTCTCCTAATTTCAACACTAGCCCCCAGGTTTTGGTAAGGAGGACTTTGCATGGTCAACAGAGCTGTTTGTGTTTTTGCCGTTGTCTTTTCTGGTTCCAAGCTCGATGCCAGGTGGTCCGTCTAGTTCCATTTCTTTGTTGGGAGTTTCTGGCGATTGATACAACTGAGTGCCTTGATGGGCCATTTCAGAGGGCAGTTGAGAGTCAACCACATTGCTGTGGCTCTGGAGTCATATGTAGGCCAGGCTAGGTAAGGATGGCAGATTTCCTTACCCAAACAACAGTTATGAACCAGATCGGTTTTTCTGACAATTGACAATGGTTTCTTGGTCATCAGTCAACTCTTAATTCCAGACTTCGTTTATTGAATTGAAATTCCACCGTTTGCCATGGTGGGATTCGAGCCTGAGTCCCCAAAACATTATTCTGGTTTTCTGGATTAATAGTCGAGCAATAATATCGCTTGGCATTGCCTTCCCATTCCCCTCCGAGCCACTCACCATCCTGACTTGGAAATATATCACCGTTCCTTCAAGTCATTGGGTCAAAATCGTGGAATTCCCTCCCTCAGGGCATTGTGGGTCAATCTACAGCACATGGACTGCAGCAGTTCAAGAAGGCAACTCACCCCACCTTCTCAAAGGACAACTAGTGATAGACAATAAATACTGGCCCAGCCAGCAATGCACACAACCCACTAAAAATGAATGAATGAATGAGAGAAATGGAAGGGAAAGGTGAACTTTTCATCAGTGTGAACACAGCTCCATATTCAACAGGAGACCTCCTGAGGTAGTGTCCCTATCACAGATAAAGGAGGGCAGGCAGCAACTGCCACCCACTCCAGAGGTGTGTTTTCAAAGGTTGAAACAGGTTGATTTAAAATCTCTCCACACTCACCATGTCCAATGTATTGACAACAGAAAGCAAGTGCCTCACTGTAGCATCTCTACTCCCATGTTTCTCGAACTGAAAAGAAAACAAATGCTCGTTGATCATTCAATCACGAATTTCACTATCCCATACCTGATCCCAGCCACAAAAACCTTCCATACTAAAGAGTTCCGTTGCACAGCAGAGTAGGAATTTATAGAACATAGAAAAGTACACCACAGAGCAGGCCCTTTGGCCCACAATGTTGTGCCGAGGATTAATCCTAATGTAAAATAAAATCACCTAACCTACACACCCCTCAACTCACTGCTCTCCATGTGCATGTCCAGCAGTCGCTTAAATGTCCCCAATGACTCTGCTTCCACCATCACCGCTGGCAATGCATTCCATGCATTCACAACTCTCTGCGTAAAGAACCTACTTCTGATGTCTCCTCTATACCGTCCTCCTAATATCTGACACCTCGTACCAGTCAATCCTGCCCTGGGGAAAAGTCTCTGGCTATTGACATTATCCATTCCTCTTATTACCTTGTATACCTCGATCAGGTCACCTCTCTTCCTCCTTCTCTCCAGAGAGAAAAGTCCAAGCTTAGTCAACCTCTCTTCACAAGACAAGCCCTCCAGTCCATGCAGCATCCTGGTAAATCTTCTTTGCACCCTCTCCAAAGCCTCTGTATCTTTCCTATAGTAGGGCGACCAAAACTGGACACAATATTCCAAGTGTGGCCTCATCAGGGACTTGTAGAGCTGCAGCAAAACCTCGCAGCTCTTAAACTCGATCCCTCTGTTAATGAAAACCAAAACACCATATGCTTTTTTAACAACCCTATCCATTTGGGTGGCAATTTTGAGGGAATGTACTTGCACACCCAGATCCCCCTGTTCCTCCACACTGCCAAGAATCCTGTCTTTAATCCTATATTCATTGTACAAGTCCGACCTTCCAAAATGCATCACTTTTCCTTGACATCAAGGCTGCATTCGATTAACTGAGGCATCAAGGAGAAAGTGAGGACTGCAGACGCTGGAAACCAGAGTCGAGAGTGTGTTGCTGGAAAAGCACAGTAGGTCAGGCAGTAGCTGAGGAGCAGGAGAATCAACGTTTCGGGCATAAGCCCTCTATCAGGAATGGCATTAAGGAGCCCTAGCAAAACTGGAATTAATGGGGATCAGGGAGCAAACTCTGCTGGTTGGAGTCATACCTGGCATAAATTAAAACTGTTGTGGCTGTTGGAGGTTAGTTTTCTGAGCTCCAGGACATCTCCACAGGAGTCCCTCAGGGTAGTGTTCTCGGCCCAACCTTCTTCAGCTGCGTCATCAATGACCTTCCCTTCACCATAAAGTCAGAAGTGGAGATATTCACTGATGATTGCACCATTTCTGACTCCTCAAATGCTGAAGCAGTCCATGTTCAAATGCAACAAGAACTGGACAATATCCAGGTTTTGCAAAAGAAGTGTCAAGTAACATTCAAGCCACATAAATGCCAGTCTATGACCATCACCAATAAGAAACGATCTAACCACTGCCCCTTTCATTCAATATTCTTACCATCACTGAATCTCTCACTATCAACATCCTGGGGGCTACCATTGACCAGAAACTCAGTTGGACGTGCCACATAAACAAAAGGGCTATAGGAGCAGGTCAGAGGCTAGGAATACTGCAGCAAGTAGCTCACTTCCTGACTCCCCAGAGTCTATCCACCATCTAAAAGGCACAAGTCAGGAGTGTGATGGAATCTTTCCAACTTGCCCGGATGGGTGCAATTCAACAACACCCAATCAAGTTTGACACCTTCCAGAAAAAAGCAGCCTGCTTAATTGGCAGCACATCGACAAACATCAACTCCCTCCACCATGGACACTCAGGAGTAGCAGTCTGTGCTATCTCCAAGTTGCACTGCAGAAATTCACCAAAGATTCTCAGACAGCACCTTCCAAACCGATAACCACTTCAACCTAGAAGCACAAAGGCAGCAGATATATGGGAACACCACCACTTTTAAGTTCCTCTCCAAGCCATTTACCATCCTGACTTGGAAATGCATCGCCATTCCTTCACTGTTGCTGGGTCAAAATCCTAGAATTCCCTCTCTAAGGGCATTGTGGGTCTACCCTACAGACATGGACTGCAGTGGTTCTAGAATGCCGTTCACCCCCACCTTCTCAAGGGCAACTAGGGACAGGCAGCCAGCGACACCCACAAGTTGTGAATACATTTTAAAAACTCACCAACTGTTTGTCTGCCACAAACACCGTCTCGAGATATTTTACCTCTCTCAGTACAACCTTCTGAACCTGGAAAAAAAGAATCTCTCAGTCAGTTTGAGATGAAAACATACAACTGGTTTTCACTGGGAGGAAACTAATCACAAGACGAATTGCATGAATCAAACTTTTCACAGATAAATATTTTATTCAGTTTGGTCTGCTAATTATAGAGCAACGAACAGTACAGCACAGGACCAGGCCCTTTGGCCCTCCATGTCTGCACTGACCCAGATCCTCTGTCTAAACCTGTTGCCTATTTTCTAAGGATCCCTCTGCTCCCTGCCCATTCATGTATCTGCCTAGATACATCTTCAATGATGCTATTGTTCCTGACCCTCCCACCTCCGCTGGCAACGTGTTCCAGGCACCCATCACCCTCTGCATAAAGGACTTTCCATGCATATCTCCCCTAAACTTTTCCCTTCTCACTTTGAACTCATGACCCCGAGTAATTGAGTCCCCCACTCTGGGATAAAGCTTCTTGCTATCCAGCCTGCCGATACCTCTCACGATTTTGTCGGCCTCAGTCAGGTCCCCCCTCAACCTCCTTCTTTCTAATGAAAATAATCCTAATCGACTCAACCTCTCTTCATAGCTACTGCCTTCCATACCAGGCAACATCCTGATGAACCTCCTCTGCACCCTCTCCAAAGCACCCACATCCTTTTGGTAATGTGGTGACCAGAACCATACACATTAATCCAAATGTTGTCAAACCAAAGTCATAAGACCTGCCAACTCTTGTACTCAATACCCCATCCAATGAAGGAAAGCATGCCGTATGCCTTCTTGAACACTTGACTGACCTGCGTTGCCACTTTCAGGGAACAATGGAACTGACCAATCAGATCTCTCTGTACATCAATTTTCCCCAGGACTTTTCCATTTACTGTATAGTTCACTCTTGAATTGCATCTTCCAAAATGCATCACCTCACATTTGTCCTGATTGAACTCCATCTGCTATTTCTCTGCCCAACTCTCCAACCTATCCATATTCTGCTGCATTCTCTGACAGTCCCCTTTGTTATCTGCTACTCCACCAATCTTAGATTAGATTACTTGCAGTGTGGAAACAGGCCCTTCGGCCCAACAAGTCCACACCGACCCGCCGAAGCGTATACCACCCAGACCCATACTCCTACATTTACCCCTTCACCTAACACTACGGACAATTTAGCATGGTCAATTCACCTAACCTGCACATTTATTTTGGATTGTGGGAGGAAACTGGAGCACCTGGAGGAAACCCACGCAGACACGAGGAGAATGTGCAAACTCCACACAGAGAGTCGCCTGAGGCGGGAATTGAACCCGGGTCTCTGGCGCCATGAGGCAGCAGTGCTAACCACTGTGCCGCCCACTTAGTATCATCTGCAAACTTGCTGATAAGGCAACCTATACCTTCCTCCAAATCATTTATGTATATCACAAACATCAGTGGTCCCAGCACAGACCCCTGTGGGACACCACTGGTCACAGGTCTCCACGTGAAGCTCCCTTCCACTACTACTCTCTGTCTCCTGTTGCCCAGCCAGTTCTCTATCCATCTCAGTAGATCACCCTAGACCCCGTGAAACTTCACCTTCATCATCAGCCTACCATGGGGAACCTTCCCTGCATAAAACCATGCTGCCTATCACTGATCAGCCCATTTTCTTCCAAATGGATATATACCCTATCCCTTCGTATCTTCTACGGTAGCTTCCCAAATATTGACGTCAGGCTTACAGGTCGGTAATTACCTGGATTTTCCCTGCTACCCTTCTTAAACAAGGGGACAATATTAGCAATTCTCCAGTCTCCAAGATCTCCCCCGTGTTCAAGAATGCTGCAAAGATTAAAGCCCCAACTATTTCCTCTCTCACTTCCCTCAGTAACCTGGGATAAATTCCATCTGGACCTGGGGACTTGTCCACCTTAATGCCTTTTAGAATGCCCAACACTTCCTCCCTCCTATGCTGACTTGACCTCGAGTAATCAAAGATCTATCCCTAACCTCAACATCCACCATGTCCCTCTCCTCGGTGAATACCAACGCAAAGTACTCATTAAGAATCTCACCCATTTTCTATGACTCCTCGCATAACCTTCCTCCTTTGTCCTTGTGTGGGCCAACCCATTCCCTAGTTCCCCTCTTGCTATATATGAATTAAAGGCTTTGGGGCTTTCCTTAACCTTGCTCGCTAAGGATATCCCATGACCCCTTTTAGCTCTCTTAATTCCTCAATTCAGATCAGTCCTGCATTACTGATATTCTTCCAAAGCTACGTCTGACTTCAGTCACTTAGACCTTTTTCCTCTTAGCTAGTCTCATAATATCACCTGTCTTCCACGATCCTGTAATCTTGCCAGTTCTATACCTCGTTTTCACAGGGATATATATGTCCTGAACTCTTGTCAACTTCTCTTTAAAAGGCTCCCACATATCGAATTTGGATTTTCCTTCAAACAGCTGCTCCCAATCTACATTCTCTAGCTCCTGCCGAATTTCAGTAGAGTTGGCCTTGCCCCAATTTAGCGCTCTTCCTTTAGGAATACTCTCGTCTTTGTCCATGAGTATTCTAAAACTTAAGGAATTATGATCACTATTTCCAAAGTAATCCCCTACTGAAATCTCAATGCCAACTTCCTGAGTTGGACTATTTACATACTGATCTATAAAACCCTCTTGGATGAGATGTTGGGAGGCCTGTGGTCATTCAAGCGGGCATTGAATAAGCATATGGAGGTTATTGGGCTAGTGTAGGTTAGGTAGGCTTCAGTCGGCGCAACATCGAGGGCCGAAGGGCCTGTACTGCGCTGTATTTTTCTATGTTCTATGTTCTATGTTCTATGATCCTTACAAATTCTGCTCTATCTAGACCTCGAACACTAAGTGAATCCCAGTCAATGTTTGGAAAATCTATCTCACGCTCGCTGTTGGGAGGCCTGTGGTACAGCCCCAACATTGTTACTGCATCCTTCCTATTTCTGAGCTCTATCCATATTGCCTCACTGCTCGAGTCCTCCATAGTGCGTGGGAAATCATGTCTCATAAAATTGATTGAGTGTTTTGATGAAGTAACAAAGAGGATTAATGAGGGCAAAGCAGTAGATGTGATCTATATGGACTTCAGTAAGGCGTTCAACAAGGTTCCCTATGGGAGACTGGTTAGCAAGGTTAAATCTCATGGAATACAGGGAGAACTAGCCTGGATACAGAACTGGCTCAAAAGTAGAAGACAGAAGGTGGTGGTGGAGGGTTGTTTTTCAGACTGGAGGCCTGTGACCTGTGGAGTACCACAAGGATCGGTGCTGGGCCCTCTACTTTTTGTCATTTACATAAATGATTTGGATGCGAGTGTAAGAAGTACAGTTAGTAAGTTTGCAGATGACGCCAAAATTGGAGGTGTAGTGGACAGCAAAGTGGGTTACCTCAGATTACAACAGGATCTTGACCAGATGGGCCAATGGGCTGAGAAGTGGCAGATTGAGTTTAATTCATATAAAAGTGAGCTGCTGCATTTTGGGAAAGCAAATCTTAGCAGGACTGATCCACTTAATGGTAAGGTCCTAGGGAGTGTTGCTGAACAAAGAGACCTTGGAGTGCAGGTTCATAGCTCATTGAAATAGAGTCACAGGCAGATAGGATAGTGAAGAAGGTGTTTGGTATGCTTTCCTTTATTGGTCAGAGTATTGAGTACAGGAGTTGGGAAGTCATGTTGCAGCTGTACAGGACATTGGTTGGAATATTGCGTGCAATTCTGGTCTCCGTCCTATTGGAATGGTGTTGTGAAATTTGAAAGGGTTCAGAAAAGGTTTACAAGGAAGTTGCCAGGGTTGGAGGATTTGAGCTACAGGGAGAGGCTGAACAGGCGGTTTTCCCTGGTGCGTCAAAGGCTTATAGAGGTTTAAAAATTATGAGGGGCATGGATAGGATAAATAGGCAAAGTCTTTTCCCTGGGGTGGCTGAGTCCAGAACTAGAGGGCATTGGTTTAGGGTGAGAGGGGAAAGATATAAAAGAGACCTAATGGGCAACATCTTCATGCAGAGGGTGGTTCATGTATGGAATGAGCTGCCAGAGGATGTGGTGGAGGCTGGTACAATTGCAACATTTAAGAGGCATTTGGATGGGTCATGAATAGGAAGGGATATGGACCGGGTGCTAGCAGGTGGGACTAGATTGGGTTGGGATATATGGTCGGCATGGACGGGTTGGGCCAAAGAGTCTGTTTTAATGCTGTACATCCCTATGACTCTATGACTCTTGGATAACTGAGGAAATGCCAGACCTGTCAAATTACATCAATATTGGGGAAACGGATGGAGGTTATAATACAGGACAGTGAGCATAGCTTTGTCAAGGGGCAGGGCTTGTCTGACAAATTTAATTCAGTTTTTGACAAGGTGACACAGGCACTGGATACAGGTCGGCGAGACATAGAACATTACAGCGCAGTACCAGGCCCTTCAGCCCTTGATGTTGCACCAACCTGTGGAACTATCTAATCTACACTATTCCATTATCATCCATATGTTTACCCAATGACCATTTAAATGCCCTTAACGTTGGTGAGTCTATTACTGTGGCAAACAGTGTGTTCCACGCCCCTACTACTCTCTGAGTAAAGAAATGATCTCTGACATTTGTCCTATATTTATCACCCCTCAATTTAAAGCTATGTCCCCTCATAAAGCCATCACCATCTGAGGAAAAAGGCTTTCACTGTCCACGCTATCTAAGCCTCTGATTATCTTATATGTCTCAGTAAGTTTTGAGAAGATTTGAGAAGATATCTCTCAATTAAGTCACCTCTCAACCTTCTTCTCTTTAATGAAAACAGCCACAAGTCCCTAAGCTGTGCCTCATAAGACCTTCCCTCCATACCAGTCACCAACCCAGTAAATGTCCTCATCACCCTTTCCAAAGCTTCCACATCCTCCCTGTAATGCACTGACCAGAACTGTATGCAATACTCCAATCGTGGCCACAACAGTTATTTGTACAGCTGCAACATGACGTTATGGCTCTGAAACTCAATTCATCTACCAATAAGCACCAACACACCATATGCCTTCTTAACAACCTTATGCTGGGGATGTTGTCAGTTTGAGATGTTCTGAAAGCATTGATACAGTGCCACTTGGCAGGTTGGTGAGTAAATTAGTTCAAGGTGGCAGCAGTGGAGTAGGTAGCGTTCAGGATCCTCAGCCTGGGGCTCGTCAATCCATCCATCCCCTGGGGTCTGTATTGGGAACCTTGCTCCTTCTGATTTATGGAAACAACTTGGAGATGGTTAGTGAGGGTAAGACCTTTAAATTTAAGACCATAAGCTTTAGGAACAGCATTCAGCCCATCAAGTCTGCTCAGCCTTCAATCATGGCTGATACGTTTCTCAACCCCATTCTCCAGCTTTTTCCCTGTAACCCTTGATCCCCTTGATACTAAAGAACCCGTCTATCTCCATCTTAAATATACACATTGACGTGGCCTCCACACCTTCTGTGGCAGTGAATTCCATCGATTCTCCACTCTCTGGCTGAAGAAGTTTCCCTTTATCTCCATTCTAAAAGGTCTTCCCTTTTACTCTAAAGCTGTGCCCTCAGGTCCATGTCTCTCCAACTAATGGAAACATTTGCCCAACATCTACTCTGTCCAGTCCATTCAGTATTCTGTATGTTTCAATTAGATCCCCCTCATCCTTCTAAAGTCCATCGAGTATCGAGCCAGAGTCCTCAAACATTCCTCATATGTTCAGCTTTTCATTCCCGAGGCCGTTCTCATGAACCTCCTCTGAACACACTCCAGGGTCAGTACATTCTTCCTGAGATATGGGGCCCAAAACTGCACACAACATTCCAAATGTGGTCTGACCAGAGCCTTATACAGCCTCAGAAGTACATCCGTGTTTAATATTCAAGTCCTCTCAAAATAAATGCCATCACTGTATTTGCCTTTCCAATTACTGACTCAATCTTGGGCGGCACGGTGGCACAGTGGTTAGCACTGCTGCCTCACAGCGCCTGAGACCCAGGTTCAATTCCCGCCTCAGGCGACTGACTGTGTGGAGTTTGCACGTTCTCCCCGTTTTTGCGTGGGTTTCCTCCGGGTGCTCCGGTTTCCTCCCACAGTCCAAAAGATGTGCAGGCCAGGTGAATTGGCCATGCTAAATTGCCCATAGTGTTAGGTAAGGGGTAAATGTAGATGTAGGGGTATGGGTGGGTTACGCTTCGGCGGGGCGGTGTGGACTTGTTGGGCCGAAGGGCCTGTTTCCACACTGTAAGTAATCTAATCTAATCTAATCTAATCTAATCTGCAAGGTAACATTGAGAGAATCCTGGACTAGAACTCCCGAGTCACTGTGTACCTCAGATTTCTGAATTTTCTCCCCATTTAGAAAATACTCCATGCCTCTGTTCTTCCTACCAAAGTGCATGACCCCACACTTTCCCACATTGTACTCCATCTGCCACTTTCTTGCCCACTCTCCTAACCTGTCCAAACCCTTCTGCAGCCTCCCCACCTCCTCAATGCTACTTATCCCTCCACCTACCTTTGTATCATCTGCAAACTTAGCCAGAATGCCCTCAGTTCCTTCATCTAGATCATTAATGTATAAAGTGAAAGGTTATGGTGCCAACACTGAGCCTTGCAGAACACCATGTCACAGGCTGCCATCCTGAGAAAGTCCCTTTTATCCCCACACTCTGCTTCCTGACAGACAGCCAAGCTTCTATCCATGCTAGTACTTTGCCTCTGACACCATGGGCCCTTATCTTATTCAGCAGCCTCTGGTGTGGCACCTTGTCAAAGGCCTTCTTGAAGTCTCAGTAGATGACATTCATTGGCTGTCCTTGGTCGAACCTGCTCATTACTTCCTCAAAGAATGTGAGCAGACTAGTCAGGCGTGATCTCCCCTTGATAAAACCATGCTAACTCTGCCCTATTTTACCATATATTTCCAAGTATTCAGAAATCTCATCCTTCACAATGGATTCCAGAATCTTACCCATGCCCAAGGTCAAGCTTATTGGTCTGTAGTTTTCCATCTTTTGCCTTACTTCCATTTTGAACAGGGTGCCACGTTGGCGATTTTCCTGTCATAGAGTCAGAGAGATGTACAGTACGAAACAGACCCTTCAGTCCAACCTGTCCATGCCAACCAGATATCCCAACCCAATCTAGTCCCACCTGCCAGCACCCGGCCCATATCCCTCCAAACCCTTCCTATTCATATACCCATCCTCTTAAATGTTGCAATTGTACCAGCCTCCACCACATCCTCTGGCAGCTCATTCCATACACGTACCACCCTCTGTGTGAAAAGGTTGCCCCATTGGTCTCTTTTATACCTTTCCCCTCTCACCCTAAACTATGCCCTCTAGTTCCGGACTCCCCCACCCCAGGGAACAGACTTTGTCTATTTACCATATCTATGTGCCTCATGATTTTATAAACATCTATCACCCCTCAGCCTCCGACGCTCCAGGGAAAACAGCCCCAGCCTATGCGACCTCTCCCTACAGTTCAAATCCTTCAACCCTGGCAACATCCTTGTAAATCTTTTCTGAACCCTTTCAAGATTCACAACATCTTTCCAATACTTTCTGGGACCCTTCCAGATTCTAGCAATTCCTGAAAGATTACCACTAGTACTGGGCCACGTTAGAGGCTCAAACCAAACATACAGACACCCATTGCCTGTGGCAAGGTGTAGACAACAGACCGGGATAGAAAATGAAGCAGAGCAAGACAGCAGACCCTGACTATCCCTCTCTGACATGCTCCATGTATTCAATGCTGTCTCGGAGCAGAATGCCAGTGTCACGGTGTCAGCTGCCCCAACAGACCTGGATACACCTGTTCCCTCGGTAACCGCTGCAGACGTCAGATTGGTCTTCCTGGGAAACAACCCAAGGAAAGGGACAGGCCCAGAGGGAGCATCTGACCATGCACTTAGATCCTGTGTGAACCAGCTGGCAGAGGGATTCACTGACATCTTCAACCTCTCCCTCCCTGCTTCCAGACGATCACCATCATCCCAGTACCTAAGGCAGCACATGCAATGGGCCTTAATAACTGCCACCCAGTGGCTTGGACCTCCATGAAGTGCTTCGAGAGACTGGTCATAGTCCACATGGACTCCAGTCTCCCCCTGCCTCGATCCCCTACAATATACCGACTGTTGTCACAGGTCCCCAGTGGATATCGTTTCCCTCACCCTGCACTCATCCTTGAAACAAGAACACCAGATTCCTGCTCATTGACTCCAGTTCCACCTTCAGGACCATCATCCCCTCCAGACTGATCTCAAAACTCCAAGACCTTGGTCTCAGCTCCGACCCCTGCAGCTGAATCCTCAGCTTCCTGACCCACAGACTGCAGTCAGTGAGGATAGACAACAGCACCTCCTCCACGAGGACCCTCAACACTGGAGTCCCCCAAGGATGTGTTCCCAGCCCCCTCCTGTACTCCCTGTACACCCACAGCTGTGTGGCCAAACTCTGAACAAACTCCATCTACATGATCGCTGATGACAGCACCGTGGGAGGATGGACATCTAATAACAACAAGTCAGAATAGAGAAGGGAGATACAGGGCTTGGTGATGTGGTGTAATGAGAACATCCTCTCTCCCAACTTCAGCAAAATGAAAGAACCGATCATTAACTTCAGAGAGAAAGGTGGTAAACACACCCCCATCTACATCAACCGAGCAGAGGTTGAGTGGGTGGAAAGCATCACGTTCCTCGGAGTGACAATAACTGACAACCTATCCTGGATTTCCCACGTAGATTCGATGTTTAAGAAGACACAACAATGCCTCTTCTTCCTCAGGCAGCTCAGGATATTCAGCATGTCCATAAGGACCCTCACCAACTTCTACAGATACACCATTGAGAGCAGACTGTCCGGGTGTATCACAGCCTGATACGGTAACAGCTTTGCCCAGGACCGTAAGAAACTTCAGAAGGTTGTGTGCACAGCTCAGACCATCACAGAATCCACCCTCCCATCTATGGACTCCATTTACATTTCTTGTTACTGCAGAAAGGTTGTCAATTTCATCAACAACTCCTCTCATCCAAGTAATACTTTCATAGAATCCCTACAATGTGGAAGCAGGCTTTTCAGCTAATTGAGTCCACACCGAACCGCCAATGATCATCTCAGCCAGCCTCACCACTACCTTATTACCCTGCATTTTCCATGGCTAACTCTCCTGACCTGCACATTTTTGGACTGTGGAAGAAAATTGGCCCATCCAGAGGAAACCCACGCAAACGGGGAGAACATGAAAACTTCAACAGATTGTGGCTAAAAGGTGGAATCAAACCTGGATCTCTATTGCTGTGAGGCAGTAGTGCTAACCATTGAGCCACTGTGTTGCCCTTCTCCCTCAACCTCTTCCATCAGGCAGAAGATACAGACACTTGAACACACGCAGCAGCAGGTTCCCTGCCAGTATTAGACTGATGAATAGACTATCTAACTTCAAATAATGTTGATCTTGGCAATGCTGATCTTACTTCAGATACTACCTGTGCAGTATAATCTGTATGCCTCACTCTGTCTAAGCACCTCGTTATCTATATAGTCTTGCTCACTATAATTTGCCTGTACTGCTCAGAAACAAAGCTTTTCACTGTCCTTTGGTACATGTGACCTCAATATATTAAATCAAATAAAATTAAATCAAAGTAGCAAATAACATTCATGCCACACATATGTCAGGTAATGACTATCACCAATAAGACATAACCTAACCACCATCCCTTGACATTCAATGGTGTTTTCATCACTGAAACCCACACTATCACCATTCTGGGGGGCGGGGGTTACCATTCCCCACATAAGGACGCTGGCTACAAGAGCAGGTCAGAGGCTAGAAATCGTGCGGTGAGGAACTCACCTCCTGACTCCCAATGCCTGGCCACAATCAACAAGGCACAAGTCAGGAGTGTAATGGCATATTCCCTACTTGCCTCACCAGGTGCAGTTCCAACAACACACAAGAAGCATCACACCATCCAGGACACAGCAGCGCTTCCCTTGATTGGCAGCATATCCACAAGCATCCACTTCCTCCACCACCTCTCGCAGCACATTCTAGACACTCACCACCTTTTGTGTGAAAAACTTGCCTTGCACATCTCTTTTAAACTGCACCCCCAGCCTTGCACCTTGAACCTGTGTCCTCAGTAATTAACCTCTCCACCTGGGGGAAAACAAACCTCAAAAATCCCACTCTATCCATGCCATTCACAATCTCTTAAACTTCCATCGGATCACCTCTCAACCTCCTGCATTCCAGTGAGAACAAACCTAGTCTATTCCATCTTTCTTCATAGTTAAAATCCCCCAGATTAGGCAAGATCCTAGTAAACCTTTTCTGTCCCCTCTCCAAAGCCTCCACATCCTTCTGGTAGTGGGGTAACCAGAACTGTACACAATATTCCAAGTATGGCCCAACTAAATTTCTATAAAGCTGCAGCATAACTTGTCTATCCTTATACTCAATGCCCCTTCCAATGAAGGGCTTATGCCTGAAACGTTGATTCTCCTGCTCCTTAGGTGCTGCCTAACCTGCTGCGCTTTTCCAGCAACACATTTTTAAGCCCTTTCAATGAAGGAAAGCATGCCACAGGCCCTTATCTCCCTGTGCTGCCACCTTCAGTGATCTGTGGACCTGCACACCCAGATCCCTCTGCATATCAATACTCCTCAGGGTTCTACCATTCACTGTATAATTTCCACCTGTAGTTGACCTTCCGAAATGCAACACCCCACATTTGTCCAGATTAAACTCCATCTGCCATTTTTCTGCCCATGCCTCCAACTCATCTATATCCTGCTGTATCCTCTGACAATCCTCTTATGATCCACAACGCCACCAATCTTTATATCATTCGCAAACTTACTAATTAGACCAGCTATGTCTTCCTCCAAATCATTTATAAAGGTCATGAACAGCAGAGGTCTCAGCACTGATTCTTGTGGAATATCATTAGTCACAGCTTTCCATTCCGAAAAACGTCCTTCCACCATTAGTCTCTGTATCCAATGACTAAGCTCTTCCTGCATCCATCTTGCCAGCTCACCCAATACCATGTGACTTCACCTTTTGTACCAGTCTGCCATGAGGGACCTTGTCAAAGGCTTTACTGAAGTCCATGTCGACAGCATTAACTGCTTTTCCCTCATCAATCACCTTTGTCAGCTCCTCAAAAACATTGACCAAGTTAGTGAGGCACGACCTCCACACCCCCTCCACAATACCATTCTGTTGATCACTAAAAGCATATAAATCTGGCCCCTGAGAATCTTTAAAAAAACTTTCCCTACCACTGATGTGAGGCTCACAGGCATGAATTGTTTTTTGGATTTTCTTTCGACTCTTCTTAAACAATGGGACAATATTGGCTATTCTCCAGTCCTCTGGTACCTCACCAGTGGCAAACTCAAAACGCAAAAATACTCAATTCCAAACAGAACAATAATTTGTAGTGCACGAGATTGATCAGCAGCTGGTCTGATATTGGCCGAGATATTACCATTGATAATGTACCCTGAACAGTTACCTCAGAGTTTTAGTGCAAATGTTTAAAAATGGCAAGTTGCATCTGATTAAAGTCAAAAGACCTTTGTCCAAAGATTGTCCCTTTTCAACTCAAAAACTCCTGGAAGCCCCTTCTGAATAACAGTCTGGGTGTTCCTGAATTGTGGGAACTGCAGCAGTTGTAGAAGACCACTCATTGACACCTTGATCACGGCAATTAGAGATGGACCACAAATATTGTCATGAAATTCTTTTCTTTTAAGAGAACATAGTGAAAAATATTCAAATTATCATCAAGCAGAGGGTACATGGCCTGATTAGGCAGAATGTTTGCAAGGGAAAGTACTGCCATATGTTGCTTTGACTCAGTTAGTTGCTATGTTTATCACTTACCCTTGGTTGAGGCAGAAAACGATCAGTGATGGTTAACTCCTGGACAGAATATTTAACTCCACAGTTAGTGGACACTCGAGAGAATTCTTCAGTTCTGTATGCAACATGTCGGCCACTTTCATCGCCCTCAAGAGGTTCAATAATATAAGTTCGATTATTGAAAATGATCAGAGCACTGGAAGAGAGAGAGATACACACAGAGACAGAGACAGAGACAGAAAACACTCAACAATCATTTAATTAACAGAAACCCTGTACCTATAGATTATATACCTCATGCCCTGCTCAACACATAACGCCCCAGAAAGAGATATAAACTGAGTGTCCTAAACCATGATGAATAAACACACCCCAGTAGAGTTACACAGTGAGTGACCCTTATCCTGCTGAATAGACACACCCCAGTACAGTGACACAGTGAGTGACCCTCACCCTGCTGAATAAACATACCCCAGTACAGTTACACAGTGAGTGACCCTTATCCTGCTGAATAAACACATCCCAGGACAGTTACACAGTGAGTGACCCTTACCCTGCTGAATAAACACATCCCAGGACAGTTACACAGTGAGTGACCCTCACCCTGCTGAATAAACACACCCCAGTACAGTGACACAGTGAGTGATCCTCGCCCTGCTGAATAAACATATCCCAGTACAGTTACACAGTGAGTGACCCTTACCCTGCTGAATAAACACACCCCAGTACAGTTACACAGTGAGTGACCCTCGCCCTGCTGAATAAACATATCCCAGTACAGTTACACAGTGAGTGACCCTTACCCTGCTGAATAAACACACCCCAGTACAGTTACACAGTGAGTGACCCTTATCCTGCTGAATAAACATATCCCAGTACAGTTACACAGTGAGTGACCCTCACGCTGCTGAATAAACACATCTCAGTACAGTTACACAGTAAATGACCTTTATACTGCTGAATAAACACACCCCAGTACAATTACACAGTAAATGACCCTTATCCTGCTGAATAAACACATCTCAGTACAATTACACAGTGAGTGACCCTCACGCTGCTGAATAAACACACCCCAGTACAGTTACACAGTGAGTGACCCTCACGCTGCTGAATAAACACATCCCAGTACAGTTACACAGTGAGTGACCCTTATCCTGCTGAATAAACACATCCCAGTACAGTTACACAGTGAGTGACCCTTATCCTGCTGAATAAACATATCCCAGTACAGTTACACAGTGAGTGACCCTTACCCTGCTGAATAAACACATCCCAGTACAGTTACACAGTGAGTGACCCTTATCCTGCTGAATAAACACATCCCAGTACAGTTACACAGTGAGTGACCCTTACCCTGCTGAATAAACACATCCCAGTACAGTTACACAGTGAGTGACCCTTACCCTGCTGAATAAACACATCCCAGTACAGTTACACAGTAAATGACCCTTATCCTGCTGAATAAACACATCTCAGTACAGTTACACAGTGAGTGACCCTCACCCTGCTGAATAAACACACCCCAGTACAGTTACACAGTGAGTGACCCTTATCCTGCTGAATATACACACCCCAGTACAGTTACACAGTGAGTGACCCTTACCCTGCTGAATAAACACATCCCAGTACAGTTACACAGTAAATGACCCTTATCCTGCTGAATAAACACATCTCAGTACAATTACACAGTGAGTGACCCTTACCCTGCTGAATAAACACATCCCAGTACAGTTACACAGTGAGTGACCCTCACCCTGCTGAATAAACACACCCCAGTACAGTTACACAGTGAGTGACACTCACCCTGCTGAATAAACACATCCCAGTACAGTTACTCAGTGAGTGACCCTTACCCTGCTGAATAAACACACCCCAGTACAGTTACACAGTGAGTGACCCTTATCCTGCTGAATAAACACACCCCAGTACAGTTACTCAGTGAGTGACCCTCACGCTGCTGAACAAACATATCCCAGCACAGTTACACAGTGAGCTTTTTTTATGTACACTTGTGGGAGATGGGCATTTCTGCCTGGACCCAGCATTTATTGTCCATCCCTAGTTGTCCTTGAGAATGTGCTGGTGAGCTGCCTTCTTGTACCGTTACAGTCCATCTGTTTTAAGTTGATCCACAATCCCTTTAGGTTGGAATTTACAGGAGGTAGCTTTGACATGTATCTGCTACACTTGTCCTTGTAGATGGACAAAGTCCTGAAATTCCCTCCCAAAACGCACTGTACATCAACACAGAGCAGGCGGACTGCAGCAGTTCAAGAAGGAGCTCACCCCCACCTTCTCAATGGCCGTGACAGTGATGCCCACCTCCACAAGTGAATAAGTGAAAAACACTCTTTTAAGCAATGCATTCCAGATTTCCATGATCCTCTGTGAGAAATGTTTTCCTTTCGTTCTCTCTAAACCTCTTGCCTGTCATTTTTCATTGTGCTCCATCAGCAGTGACCTTTGACAGCGGGGAGCTACTGCTTATATTGGAGTCTCTCATCGAGTCAGAGATGTAGAGCATGGAAACAGACTGTTTGGTCCAACTAGTCCATACTAACCAGATGTCCAAAATTAATCTATTCCCTTTTGCTCAACCTTTCTTATTCATATCGATAGGCCAAAAGGATTTGGATTTGGTGCTTGGCAACAAGCCAGGCCAGGTGTCAGATCTCTCAGTGGCAGAACATTATGGTGACAGCAATCACAACTGCCTTACCTTTAACATGTCCATGGAAAGGGATAGGAGCAGACAGGAGGGGAAGGTATTTAACTGGGGGAGGGGGATAGGAGCAGACAGGAGGGGAAGGTATTTAACTGGGGGAGGGGGATAGGAGCAGACAGGAGGGGAAGGTATTTAACTGGGGGAGGGGGACAGGAGCAGACAGGAGGGGAAGGTATTTAATTGGGGGAGGGGGACAGGAGCAGACAGGAGGGGAAGGTATTTAATTGGGGGAGGGGGAATTATACTGCTATTAGACAGGAGCCGTGGAGTATAAATTGGGGGAGGGGGAATTATACTGCTATTAGACAGGAGCCGTGGAGTATAAATTGGGGGAGGGGGAATTATACTGCTATTAGACAGGAGGGGAAGGTATTTAATTGGGGGAGGGGGAATTATACTGCTATTAGACAGGAGCCGTGGAGTATAAATTGGGGGAGGGGGAATTATACTGCTATTAGACAGGAGCCGTGGAGTATAAATTGGGGGAGGGGGAATTATACTGCTATTAGACAGGAGCCGTGGAGTATAAATTGGGAACAAGTGTTCGACAGGAAATGCACAGCAGAAAAATGGAGGCTGTTTAAGGAGCACTTGTTGTGACTGTTGGATAACTTTGTCCCACCGAGATAGGCAAGGAATGAAAAGGTTAAGGAACCTTGGATGACAAGAGCAGAGGAACTTCTCATCAAGACAAAGGAGGAAGCTTACTTAAGGTTGAGGAAGGAAGGATCCTGTGCAGCGTTAGAGGGTAGCTCGGAAAAAAACTCAAAAATGCACTGAGGAGAGTTAGGAGTGAGCATGAAAAAGCCTTGGCGGGAAGGATTAGGGAAAACCCAAAGGTATTCTACACTTACATGAGGAATAAGAGAATGATCAGAGAGAGGGTATGGCCGACCAGGGATAGTGGAGGGAACTTGTGCCTGGAGTCTGAAGAGGTGGGGCGGTACTAAATGAGACTTTTGTTTCAGTATTCATTAGACAGAGGGATCTTGTTGATAATGAGAACACTGTGTGACCAGGTTAATCGGGTTGAACAGATTGATGTTAAGGAAGTGGATGTGCTGGAAATTCTGGGAAACATCAAAAGAGCTAAGTCCCCAGGGTCAGACCAGATATATCCAAGGTTACTACAGGAAGTGAGGAATGAGATTGGTGTGCCTCTGGTGATGACCTTTGCATCCTCACTCTCCATGGGAGTAGTATCGGCTATTTGGAGGGAGGTGAATTTTTTCCTCTGTTCAAGAAAGGGAACAGGGAAATCCCTGGGAATTACTGACCAGTCAGTCTAATGTCTGTGGTCAGCAAGGTACTGGAAAGGATTCTGAGAGTTAGGATTTATGACTATTTGGAAATACATAGTGTGATTAAAGACAGTCAGCATAGCTTTGTGAGAGACAGGTCATGCCTCACAAATCTTATTGAGTTCTTTGAGGATGTGACGAGACAAGTTGATGAAGGTCGAGCAGTGAATGTGGTGCATATATGGACTTCAGTAAGGCATTTGATAAGGTTCCCCATGGTAAGCTCATTCAGATTCAGAAAGTTAGGTGGTGTGGAATACAGAGACATTTGGCTGTCTGGATACAGAATTGGCTGGCTGAAAGAAGATAGCAAATGATAGTGGATGGAAAGTACTCCGCCCGGAGGTCAGTGACCAGTGATGTCCTGCAGGGATCTGTTCTTGGGCCTCTGCTCTTTGTAGTTTTTATAAATGACTTGGATGAGTAAGTGGAAGGGTAGGTTGGTAAGTCTGCCAATGACGCAAAGGTCAGTGGAGTGTTGTAGATAGTGTCAAGGGCTGTTACAGGCTATAACAAGACATTGACAGGATGCAGACCTGGGCTGAAATGTGGCAGATGGAGTTCAACCTGAATAATTGCAAAGTGATTTATTTTGGAAAGTAAAATTTGAATGCTGAGTCCAGGGTTAAAGACAGGATTCTTGGCAATGTGGAGGAACAGTGGGATGCCTCAAAGTTGCCACCAAAGTTGATAGGGATGTTGAGAAGGCGAGTGGTGTTTTGGCTTTCATTAACAGGATTTGAGTTTAAGAAATGTGAGGTGGCATGGGGTGGCACACTGGTTAGCACTGCTGCCTCATAGCCTCGGGTGACTGTCTGGGTGGAGTTTGTACATTCTCCCTGTGTCCTCATGGGTTTCCACCAGGTGCGCCGGTTTCCTCCCACTATCTAAAAATGTGCAGGTTTGGTGAATTGGCCATGGTAAATTACCCATAGTGTTCAGGAATGTGTAGGTCAGTCCATTAGTCAGGGGTAAAAACAAGGTCCGGGAATGGGTCTGGGTAGGTTACTCTTCGGAGGGTCAGTGTAGACTTGTTGGGCTGAAGGGCTAGTAGGGATTCAATGATTCTATAAAACTGTGGTTAGACCACACTTGGAATATTTTGTTCATTTCTGGACGCCTCATTATAGGAAGGAGATGGATGCTTTTGAGATGGTGTACAGGAGATTTACCAAGATGCTGCCTGGATTGGGGGCATGTCTCATGAAGAGAGGTTGAGGGAGCTAGGGCTTTTCACACCAGAGAGAAGAAGGAAGAGAGGTGACTTGATAGAGGTGTACAAGGTAATGAGAGGCATACATAGTGTAGACAGCCAGAGACTTTTCCCCAGGACAAGAATGGCAGTCACGAGGGCTCATAATTTTAAGGTGATTGGAGGAAGTAAAGGGGAGATATCAGAGGCAGGTTCTTTACACAGAGTGGGGGGTGCGTGGAATGCACTGTCAGTGGTGGGAGTAGAGTCAGAGACATTAGGGGCATTTACGTGACTGCTGGACAAGCACATGGATGGCAGTAAATTGAGGGGTGTGTAGGTTAGGTTGGTCTTAGATGAAGGTAAATGATAGGTAATACATCGTGGGCTGAAAGGCCTGTGCTGTGCAGTACTGTTCTACGTTTATAGTTACACAGCCAGCAACACTTTTTTTTCAGTAGAATAAAACATTTGATTTCATTTACAAGGTCTCCCCAACTGAACAGGTCACAGATTAAAACCATTGACTATTTTAGCTTATGTTTCATGAACCTGAGTAAAATGCAGAGAAGTATCTGTCAGTTTACCTGAGTCCTGAGCAGGTGCTTGCAGAGACCTGGGATCCAGGATACCTTCTCACAGATCCCTGATAGTAACACTGGTACTGTAAGAAGATGGTCACATCTCAGTATCAATCCCTTCTCATTTCATTGCATCCCAAGAAAACCTCTCAGGAAGTTTTCCATATGTTAAATGCCATTAACATTACAGAACAGATGTAACAAGAACATTGGGTCTCAGAAAGAGGCAACTGGGACTAAACATTAATGGATATTGGAATCCAGAACCAAAAAAAAACCATCAAGCACCTCATTTGCCGCTTAGAGACCCTGCAGGCTTCCAGACTCAATATCAAGCTCAATAACTTTAGGTCTTAAAATCTCCATGTCCTTACCCAACACCCACACACCAGGATTGGTGAGTACGTCATTAACTCATTAGGCAAAAGTGAGGACTGCAGATGCTGGAAACCAGAGTCTAGATCAGAGTGGTGCTGGAAAAGCACAGCAGGTCAGCCAGCATCCGAGGAGCAGGAGAATCACCGTTTCGGGCATGAAGGGTTCTTGCCTGCTGTGCTTTTCCAGCACCACTCTGATCTAGACCATTGTTAACTCATTGTTAGCCACTAACAGTCCCCATTAACAGCTATTCACCCTCCTAGCCAGATCATTATAGAACATAGAACATAGAAATGTACAGCACAGAACAGGCCCTTTGGCCCATGATGTTGTGCTGAGGATTAATCCTAATGTAAAATATAGTATTCAAAGTTTGGGAGAAGATTTGTAGCTCAGGTGCTCGTTGTTGTGGTTCTGTTCGCCGAGCTGGGAATTTGTGTCACAGACGTTTCGTCCCCTGTCTAGGTGACATCCTCAGTGCTTGGGAGCCTCCTGTGAAGCGCTTCTGTGATCTTTCCTCCGGCATTTGTAGTGGTTTGAATCTGCCGCTTCCGGTTGTCAGTTCCAGCTGTCCGCTGTAGTGACCGGTATATTGGGTCCAGGTCGATGTGTTTATTGATTGAATCTGTGGATGAGTGCCATGCCTCTCGGAATTCCCTGGCTGTTCTCTGTTTGGCTTGTCCTATAATAGTAGTGTTGTCCCAGTCGAACTCATGTTGCTTGTCATCTGAGTGTGTGGCTACTAAGGATAGCTGGTCGTGTCGTTTCGTGGATAGCTGGTGTTCATGGATGCGGATTGTTAGCTGTTTTCCTGTTTGTCCTATGTAGTGTTTTGTGCAGCCCTTGCATGGGATTTTATACACTACGTTGGTTTTGCTCATGCTGGGTATCAGGTCCTTCGTCCTGGTGAGTTGTTGTCTGAGAGTGGCTGTTGGTTTGTGTGCTGTTATGAGTCCTAGTGGTCGCAGTAGTCTGGCTGTCAGTTCAGAAACGACATGACCAGTTATCCTTAGTAGCCACACACGCAGATGACAAGCAACATGAGTTCGACTGGGACAACATTATTATTATAGGACAAGCCAAACAGAGAACAGTCAGGGAATTCCTAGAGGCATGGCACTCATCCACAGATTCAATCAATAAGCACATTGACCTGGACCCAATATACCGACCACTGCAGCGGACAGCTGGAACTGACAACCGGAAGCGGCAGATTCAAACCACTACAAATGCCGGAGGAAAGATCACAGAAGCGCTTCACAGGAGGCTCCCAAGCACTAAGGATGTCACCTAGACAGGGGACGAAACGTCTGTGACACAAATTCCCAGCTCGGCGAACAGAACCACAACAGTAAAATATAGTAACTTAACCTACACACCCCACAACTCACTACTATCCATGTGCATGTCCAGCAGTCACTTAAATGTCCCCAATGACTCTGCTTCCACCACCGCTGGCAACGCATTTCATGCATTCACAACTCTCTACATAAAGAACCTACCGTCTCCTTTATATCTTCCTCCTAATATCTTCAAACTGTGCCTTCTTGTACCAGTCAATCCCGCCCTGGGGAAAAGTCTCTGGCTATTGACTCTAACTATTCCTCTCATTATTTTGTACATCTTGATCAGGTCTCCTCTCTTCCTCCTTCTCTGCAGAGAGAAAAGTCCAAGCTTATTCAACCTTTCTTCATAAGGCAAGCCCTCCTGTCCAGGCAGCATCCTGGTAAACCTTCTTTGCACCCTCTCCAAAGCCTCTGTATCTTTCCTATAGTAAGGTGACCAGAACTGGACACAATATTCCAAGTGTGGTCTCACCAGGGACTTGTAGAGCTGCAGCAAAACCTCACGGCTCTTAAACTCGATTGCTTTGTCTGTCTAATTGCTCTTGTCTCCCTTTGAGCTCTATTGCTACTCAGCGTTTACTCCTTGGACCTTCACCCCATCCTCTGTGCTGCATATAAACCAATATTTTCCCAGCTACCATCAATTCTGAGGAAGGGTCATTCGACCTGAAATGTTAACTCTGATTTTTCTCTCCAGATGCTGCCAGACCTGCTGAGCTTTTCCAGCAATTTCTGTTTTTGTACCTTGCTGCTCTGTAGGCCTCAGTCTAGGGGGCTGGCAGCTTGCTCAATCTCGCACCTTCAACATGTGCGGTGGTCACTCTCACCGATACTGTCATGGTCAGATACACCTGCAGCCAGAGATTGGTGAGGATGAGGTCAGGATGGTTTTCCCTCTTGTTGGTTCCCTCCCCACCTGCCCCAGACCCAGTCTATCAGCGATGCCCTTTAGGACCCGACCAGCTCGATCAGTAATGCTGCTGCCGAGCCACTCTTGGTGGTGGGACATTGAAATCCCCCACCCAGAGTACATTCTGTACCCTTACCACCCTCAGTGCTTCCTCTGAGTGTTGTTCAACATGGAGGAGTAATGATTCATCAGTCGAGGGAGGGTGGTAGGTGGTAATCAGCAGGAGGTTTCCTTGCTCATGTCTAACCTGAAGCCATGAGACTTCATGGGGTCCGGAGTCAAAGTTGAGGACTCCCAGGGCAACTCCCTCCCGACTGTGTATGTCCTGCCAGTGGGACAGGGCATTTCTAGGGATGGTGATGGTGGGGTCTGGTACATTGTCTGTGAGGTATGATTTTGTTAATGTGACTATGACAGGATGTTGAAGAATTTGAAACAGCATTAAAGCAATGCAGAATTTTATATATTGACAGCAAAACAAATTTCAACAGTGTCTTGCAAACTCTCTTGTCATACAGTCATACAGCACAGAAACAAACAAATTGTTGCTGGCTAGATAATTATACATCCTGTCTCTTGTAATCCTTTCTAAAATCTTTCCCACAACAGATGTAAGGCTCACGGGTCTACCAAACCAGAGGACACAGCTTAAAAATATGGAGTAGGCCATTTAGGACAGAGATGAGGAGAAACATCTTCACCCAGAGAGTGGTGGGTGTGTGGAATGCTCTTCCCCCGAGGGCAGTGGAGGCCCAGTCTCTGGATTCATTTAAGAAAGAATTGGATAGAGCTCTTAAAGATAGTGGAGTCAAGGTTTATGGAGATAAGGCTGGAACAGGATACTGATTGGGAATGATCAGCCATGATCATATTGAATGGTGGTGCAGACTTGAAGGGCAGAATGGCCTACTCCTGCACCTATTGTCTATTGTCTATTATATTGTCTATAATTACCTGGGTTATCTCTGCTGTCCTTCTTGAACAAGAGCACAACATTTGCAATCCTCCAGTCCTCTGGTACTAAACCTGTAGACAATGACCACTCAAAGATCAAGGCCAAAGGCTCCAACATCTCCTCCCTAACTTCTCAGAGAATCCTTGGATAAATCCCCCGGCCCAGAGGACTTGTCTGCTTTCACACTTTCCAGAATTGATAACACCACCTGCTTACTAATCTCAATCCTTTCTCGTCTAATAGCCAGGACCTCGTTCTTCTCCTCTATAATATTCTCCTTTTCCTGAGTGAAAACCGATGAGAAATATTCATTTAGCACCTCTCCGATCTCCACAGGGTCCACACACAGCTTCCTACTTCTGTCTTTGACTGGCCCTATTCCTCCCCTCATCATCCTGTTATTCTTCACATACATATAGAAAGCTTTAGACTTCTCCTTTATTCTACCTGCTAAAGATTGCTCCGGTCCCCTCCTTGCTCTTCTTAACGCTCTCTTTAAATCCTTCCTCGCTGATCTGTACCTCTCCATTGCCTCATCTGAATCATCTCATCTCAACATCACATGAGCCTCCTTCTTCTGCTGAACAAGAGATGCAATTTCTGTAGTAAACCACGGTTCCCTTACCTTATCACCTCCTCCCTGCCTGACAGGGACAGACCTGACAAAGAAACGTAATATCTGTTCCTGAAACCAGCTCCACATTTCCATTGTCCCCATCCCCTGCATTTTGCTACCCCATTCTCTGCCTCCTAATTCCTGCCTAATCACATTATAATTGCCCTTGTCCCATCGATAAGTCTTGACCTGTGGCATGTACCGATCCCTTTCCATCGCTAAACTAAACGTAACTGAATTATGGTCACTCTCTCCAAAGTGCTCACCTACAACTAAATCAAACACCTGGCCTGGTTCAATACCAAGGACCAGATCCAGTGTGGCCTCCCCTTTCGTCAGCCCTTTGACATACTGTGTCAGGAAACCCTCCTGTACATAATGGCCAAAAATGGACCTATCTAAGTTACTCAACCTATAGTATTTCCAGTCAATATTTGTAAACTCCCAAAAGGGTGACCTCTCCTGTCCTGTTTCTAACCTCAGTCCATACTACCTCAGTGGACAAGTCCTCAAACGTCCTTTCTGACATCATAATACTGTCCTTGACTAACAATGCCACACTTCCCCCTCTTTTACCATCTTCTGTGTTCTTACTGAAACATCTAAATCCCTGAACTTGCAACAACCATTCTGCAACAACTGCACTTCTCACAAATGCTGATCATTTTGTCAAGTATTCCAAATTCCATTTACCTGTTGGTCTTGTCTGTTTGACCCAGGTTGACAGAAAGTACGGAGTGGTTTCTCTCCTTCACATTAATTACTATTTATCATAGACAGTAATCAGTTACAATTAGAAAGAGACAATTATGAATTATCAACATTTAACTATATGAGTTAAAACTCTAACCTCAAAAACTCTCCCCATGCACGCAAATAGACACAATAAAAAAAAGTGGAGGGTAAACCTGTTCATTGGTCCCTGTCCCCAGAGTTCACAGAGATGATTGCTTTGGTTTGTCAGAGTTTGTTTATTGTTGATCTTCCCTCTCCAGGAACTTTCACTTGCTGCAGCAGGCATAGAGCAGCTGGTTCACAACTTATAAAGTCTGTGCTTTATTCAGTAAAAGCCACATACTGGATTAGTGGTGCTGGAAGAGCACAACAGTTCAGGCAGCATCCAACGAGCAGCGAAATCAACGTTTCGGGCAAAAGCCCTTCACAGCCTATTGCAGCAACAGGTGAGGGAAAATAAACTTGCTTTTTACTGGATATGGGCATTGCTGACTGGGCCTACCCATATTGCCCACAGGGCAGTTAAGTGTCAATTAAATTGTTATGAGCCTGGAGTCACAGGTACGCCAGACTATGTAAGGAAACAGAAAGGATGTTACATGGAATTGTATAAATTTTAAAAAGTCATCAGCAGAATTTTATTCCTGATTTTCACTGAATTGCAAATTCCACTATCCATGATGGCCAAATTTGAACTCATGTCCCTGGAACAATACCTGAGTCTAGCAATAACATGGTTAGGCTATCACCTTCCTGTAAGTACCAATGGGTAAAAAGCTTTTTTAATCAATAACTACCCACCCTTCCACAGATTAATCTGTTACGTGTTGAAGACTCCAGGACTCAACTTGATGGAGTTTAGAAGAATGAGAGGGGAGGAATCTGATTAAATCTTACAGAATACTGAGCAGCCTGGTCACAGAGGACATTGGGAAGGGGCTTCCTTTGGCAAGAGAGACGAGGAGCTGAGGGAACAGCCTTAGAGTAAAGGGAAGACCCTCTAAAACTGAGATATGGAGAAATGTCTTTAGCCAGAGAGTGATGAACCTGTGGAAACCATTGTCACAGAAGGCTGTGGAGCCCAGGTCATTGAGTATATTCAAAACAGAAATAGACAAGTTCTTGATTACCAAGGGGATCGTGGGTTACTGGGAGAAAGCAGGAAAATGAGGTTGATAAAACCCATCAGCCATGATTGAATAGCAGAGCAGATTCGATGGGCCGAATAGCCTAATTTCTGTTTCTCTGTCTTATGGTCTTATGTTGGCCAAATCCCTCTTGTAGACATCCCCATGCTCCAGCCCATCTTTTGAGCTTCCCCCCACACTGTTTGAACCAGCAGCTGTATAAACAGCACTGACAATGACAGTCAGATCACTTACTTTTCAAAAGTACAGGAATTCTTTCCACATTCATTGGTTTTCCATTTCAGTTCGCAGTCAAAAATACAGGAAAATAAAAAGGCACACTCTTGAGACCACATTCAATCAAATTTCATCTACAAGAGATTGCTTACCAGATCAGTGCCTTTCTCTGTCACCACAGTCTCATTTGATAGATGGTATGATATCTGGAAGTCTTTGGTTGTGAGATATCTGTGGAGAAAAGAGCCTGATTGAACAGAGTTCCTCAGTACTGGTCTGTCCATAAAAGATATACTGAGGCTGAGATGCTGACCATTAAACTGGCACAAAGGCCAAAAGACAAATGCAGCAAAGGATGCCCTTCCCTTAAGGGTATGAACGAACCAGATAGTTTCACCATTACAGACTCCAGATTTCAAATCCAGATTAATTCATAGAATTGGAGACATTGCGGGAATGTCACTGGGTGAGTAATCTGGAATCTGGAGCTGAGGATGTGGGTTTGAATCCCATCACGGCAGAATGTGAAACTTAGTTTTTTATAAAAAAGCTAAGTTACAATCGAGGCTGAATCTTTCTTTCTGTGGTTTATAACAAGACCTTTTCAAACAGTTTTTGGTCAGAAGTCACACAACACTACGTTATAGTGCAATAGGTTTATTTGAAATCACAAGCTTTCGGCATGCTGCCTTTCTGCATATCAAACCAGGTTTTATCTGGGGTCTGAATGTTGCAGTCTTACTCTGTATGCATCTGGGTAACCAGGAGTTCTCTCTTCAGTCATATTACCTTTTTCTTTGTCAGACATGTCTACACTGAGCCCATAGAATCCAATTTTTAAATACTTCCCATTTATTTGCTGCTAAGTAGCTGCATCCAGTCCACTTATACAGATCACCTAAGCTTTGTAAAATTTATCATTCCATCCACGTACCACCCTCTGTGTGAAAAAGTTGCCCCTTTTTTATATCTTTCCCTCTCACCCTAGACCTATGCTCTCTAGTTCTGGACTCTCCACCCCAGAGAAAAGACACTATCCATGCCCTTCATGATTTTATAAACCTCTATGAGGTCACCCCTCAGCTTCCAACGTTCCAGGGAAAACAGCCCCAGCCTGTTCAGCCTCTTCCTATAGCTCAAATCCACCACCCCGGTAACATCCTGCTAAACCTTTTCTGAACCCTTTCAAATTTTGCAACAACCTTCCGATAGGAAGGAGACCAGGATTGCACGCAATATTCCAACAGTGGCCTAACCAATGTCCTGTACAGCCACAACATGACCTCCCAACCCCTTTTGGTGGGTGGGTTTGTCGTGGATATTGGTAGCCAGTCTATCCCCAGAAATGGAAATAGAGATGTCGAGGAAGGAGAGCGAGGAGTCAGAGAGCAAGTGGAAGTGGGAGCAGGATGGAAATTGGAAGTGAAATTGATAAACTTTTCCAATTTTGGATGAGAGAGGGAAACAGCAACAATAGTAATGTCTGTATACTGGAGAAAGAGTTGTGGGTGGGAGGCTGAAATAGGATGTCCCCCACGAAAGAGACAGGCATCACTGGGACCCATGCAGGTAGCCATGCCCACCCCTCTGATCTCAAGAAAACGACGGCAGTTAGAAGTTGTTGAGGGTGGGAACGAGCTCGGCAGGGTAGGGACAGGTGGGTGGTGGGTGGGGGGAGGGGGGCTGGTGGATGGGGACATTTCAGACCTTTGTCCCAGGAAGAAGCAGAGAACTCTGAGACCATCCTGGTGGGGGATGGATGTGTAAAGGGATTGCACCTCCACACCTCCATGGGAAAGAGGAGGCAGCTGGAGCGTGCAAACTGGAAATTCTGAAACTGCCATAAAGCATCTGATGAATTGTGGATGTAAATGGGCAAGGACTGGACCAGGAGTGAAAAGACTAAGAAAAGGTCAGAAGAGATGAGTTATAGTGGGGCAGGAGCAGGCAGAAACATTTTGGGTGAATTAGAATTAGAATCAGAATCCGAATCCCTACAGTGTGGAAACAGGCCCTTCAGCACAGCCGAAGAATAACCCACACAGACCCATTCCCCTACCCTATATTTGCCCCTGACTAATGCACCTAACCTACAAATCCCTATGGGCAATTTAACATGGCCAACTGAACTAACCTGCACATCTTTGGACTGCGGGAAGAAATCGGCGCAACTGAAGGAAACCCATGCAGACATGGGGAGAATGTTCAACTCCACGTAGACAGTCACCCGAGACTGCAATCGAACCCGGGTCCCCAGCACTGTGAGGCAGCAGTGCTAACCACTGAGCCACCATGCCGCCCGCTACACTGTGTTTTATGAAGGAGGTAGAAGTGAGCTGTGCATGGTTGGGACACGATCAGCTTGGAGGCAGTGTGGAGTAAGGGTTGAGGCAGGGACAGGAGGTGGAGATCACCAGATGAAACGAGGCTGATGACTGTAGTTGACTGATGTTCCTTGGTGGAGTCATAGACCAGGAGAAGATTGGAGAATGTATCAGACAGATAGCACTCAGTCTCTGCAATGCAGAGGTTGAGCGACCAGACAACAACAACAACACCACCACCCTTATCAATAGGCTTAATAACAGTCAGGGATTGGATCTAAGAGCATAGAGTGTAGTCAGTTTCCACAATGGTAGGTTGGAAGGGAAGATTGGGGTGGGGGGTGACGAGAGAGAAATTGAGGCAACCTACATCATGTTGCCAGTTCTCAATGAACAGGTCAAGAATATAGATCTTTACAGCGCAGTAAAGACCCTTCAAGCCCTTGATGTCGCGCTGACCTGTGGAACCAATCTGAAGCCCATCTAACCCACACTATTCCATTATCATCCATATGCCTAAAAATGTGTTGCTGGAAAAGCAAATTATCTTAGCCTGCTTGGCACACCCTCCTCATTCCTGAAGAAGGGCTTATGCCCGAAACGTCGATTCTCCTGCTCCTTTGATTCTGCCTGACCTGCTGCACTTTTCCAGCATCACATTTTTAAGCTCTGATCTCCAGCATCTGCAGTCCTCACTTTCTCCTCATCTATATGCCTAACCAATAAACATTTAACTGCCCTTAAAGTTGATGAGTCTACGACTGTTATAGGCAGGCAGCACGTTCCACGCCCCTACTACTCTGAGTAAAGAAACTACCTCTGACATCTGTCCTATCTCTAACACCTCTCAATTTAAATGATGTTAAGGGTACTTAAATGGGCATTTATCATTCGTATGGATAATAATGTAACGCTGTAGGTTAAGATTTTTTTCACAGGTCGGTGCAACATCGAGGGCCGAATGGCTTGTACTGTGCTGGAACGTTCTATGTTTTATAAGTCTATCCAAAGATCACTTAAGTGCCCTTAAGGTTGGCGAGTCCACAACTGTTGCAGGCAGTGTGTTCCATGTCCCTACTGCTCTCTGAATAAAGAAACTACCTCTGTCATCTGTCCTATATCTACCACCCCTCAATTTTAAGCTACGTCCCCTCATGTAGCCATCACCATCCGAAGAAAAAGGCTCTCACTGTCCACCCTATCTAACCCTCTGATTATCTTATACATCTCAATTAAGTCACCTCTCAATCTTCTTCTCTCTAACAAAAACAGCCTCAAGTTCCTCAATCTTTCCTCGTAAGACTTTCCCTCCATACCAGGCAACATCCTAATAAATCTCCTCTGAACCCTTTCCATAGTTTCCACATCCTTCCTATAATGCAGTAACAAGAACTGTACACAATACTCCAAGTGCGGCTGCACCAGAGTTTTGTACAGCTGCAGCATAGTTCCGAAACTCAATCCCTCTACCAATAAAAGCTAACACAACGTACGTCTTCTTAACCACCCTATCAACCTGGGTGGCAACTTTCAGGGATCTATGAACATGAACGCTGAGATTTCTCTGCTCATCCATACGACCAAGAATCTTAGCATGAGCCCAGTACTCTGCATTCCTGTTACTCCTTTCAAAGTGAATCACCTCACACTGTTCCACATTAAACTCCATTTGCCATCTTTCAGCCCAGCTCTGCAGCTTATCTATGTCCCTCTGTAACCTGCAACATCCTTCAGCACTATCCACAACTGTACCTACCTCAGTGTCATCTGCAAATTTACTTACCCATCCTTCTATGCCCTCATCCAGATAATTGAGAAAAATGGCAAACAGCAGTAGCTCCAAAACAGATCCTTGCAGTACACCACAAGTAACTGAACTCCAGGATGAATATTTTCCATCAGCCACCACCGTCTGCCTTCTTTCAGATCACCAATTTCTGATCCAAACCGCTGAATCACCTTCAATCCCATGCCCTTGTATTTTGTGCAATTGCCTACCGTGGGGAACCTTATCAAATGCCTTACTGAAATCCATATATACCACATCAACCACTTTACCCTCATCCACCTGTTTGGTCACTTTCTCAAAGAACTCAATAAGGTTTGTGAGGCATATAAGGTTTGTCAAGTGCGGGTAAAAGGCCAAGCAGGGGTCAAGGTGGAGGAAGAGAATTGGAGGTTGGCAAAGTGTTCTGTAGCATGGGGAGAGGACTCTTGTTACCATTCCTCTGTCTGTCTAACTGCTCCTCTCTCTCTTTGGACTCTATCCCCATCTATCGTTTAATCCTTATCCCCATTCCCCAACCCTATCTTCTGCATTTTCCTAGCTACTATCAGTTCTGAGGAAGGGTCATTCGACCAGAAACGTTAACTCTGATTTCTCTCTAAAGCTGCTGCCAAACCTGCTGAGCTTTCCAATAATTTCTGTTTTGTTTCTGATTTATAGCATCTGCAGTTCTTTGTGTTTTTACCTACAATTCAGATGGTTCTTGCTCTGATTCTGGAATACATCAGCCCATCATGCCATCACAGGGTGAGAACATAGGAACAGGAAAAGGCCATTCCCTGTTCTGCCATTCAATGTAGACGAGTCAATGGTAATTCTGTCATTCAATGAGATCATGGCTGTTTTCTGACCGAGCTCCATATGCCTGCCTTTGGTCGATATCCCTGAATACAGTACAGTTTTGTAGTATCTTTTCAAGCACTTCCTAAGCATATAACACCAACACAGATTAGATACAGAGTGAAGTGTTCTCTGCTATGAACATTTTCAGAAGGCTACATCTCCATTTAATATTTCAATAGAAAATGCTCATCTACCATCCACTTGTAGGTCAGAGTGATTTTGGGTCAAAATGTGGGTATAACTGTTCTATGTTGCTTCTAATAAAAAGCAAGATCTACTCACGTATTCTTTTTGAGATCCAGAATTACTTCGACTCTATCTAACTCCACTGAAATGCTGATGTTATCTGGTTGGCTCCACTGCACAGAAAACAAAACAACGCATAGCATTGGTACAGTAAAGATGACATACATATAGGCAGAAACGTTTCTCATTTGTTCATAGACGTTGCTGGCTCCCTAGGTTTGCTTCCCGATTCCCATTGCCCTTTCATGCTAATGCAACAAGTACAGTGACAATAAGGTGGGTGAACGTGCAGCAGGATTGGTGCCTGGGATTTCGATGTTGTGGTCATTTTGGAGACATGGGCACAGCAAGGACAGGAATTGTTATTGCAGGTCCCGGGATTCAGATGTTCCAGTAAGGACAGAGACAAAGGTAAAAGAGGGTGAGGTATGGCACTTTTATTCAAAGACAATGTTACGGTGGCAGAAAGGATGTTTGAGGACTCGTCTACTGAGGTCGTATGGGCTGGGGTTAGAAACAGGAAAGGAGAGGTCACTCTGTTGGGAGTTTTCTATAGGCCTCTGAATAATTCCAGAGATGTAGAGGAAAGGATAGCAAGATGATTCTGGATAGGAGCAAGAGTAACAGGGTGTCTGTTATGGTGGACTTTAACTTTCCAAATATTGACTGGGAATACTATATCCAACTTTCCAAATTGGATCAGTTTTTGTCCAGTGTGTGCAGGAGGGCTTCCTGACCCAGTATGTAGACAGGCCAACAAGGGGCGAGGCCACATTGGATTTGGTATTGGGTAATGAACCCAGCCAGGTATTAGATTTGGAGGTAGGTGAGAACTTTGGTGATAGTGGCCACATTTTGGTTACGTTTACTTTAGGGAAAGCAAATCCTAGCAGGACTTATACACTTAATGGTAAGGTCCCAGGGAATGTTGCTGAAGAAAGAGACCTTAGAGTGCACATTCATAGCTCCTTGAAAGTGGAGTTTCAGGTAGATAGGATAGTGAAGGCGGCGTTTGGTATGCTTTCCTTTATTGGTCAGAGCATTGAGTACAGGAGTTGGGAGCTCATGTTGCAGCTGTACAGGACATTGATTAGGCCACTGTTGGAACATTGCGTGCAATTCTGGTCTCCTTCCTATCGGAAAGATGTTGTGAAACTTAAAAAGGTTCAGAAAAAATTTACAGGGTTGGAGGATTTCAGCTATAGGTAGAGGTTGAATAGGGTGGGGCTGTTTTCCCTGGAGCATTAGAGGTGAGGGTTGGCCTTTTAGAGGTTTATAAAATCATTAGGGGCATGGATAGGGTAAATAGACAAGGTCTTTTCCCCCTGAGGTGGGGGAGCCCAGAACTAGAGGGCATATTTTTAGAGTGAGAGAGGAAAGATTTAAAATAAACCTAAGGGGCAATTTTTTCACACAGGGGGTGGTACGAGTATGGAATGAGCTGCTAGAGGAAGTTGTGGAGGGTGGTACAATTACAGCATTTAAATGCCATTTGGATGGGTATATGAATAGGAATGGTTTGGAGGGATATGGGCCAGGTGCTGGCAGGTGGGACTAGATTGGGTTAGGATATCTGGTCGGCATGGATGAGTTGGACCGAAGGGTCTGTTTCCATGCTGTACATCTCTCTGACTCTGACTTTAAGAGGAAGAAGAAGGCTGATGTTAGGATGAGATGTGATGGTTCATTTAGAGCACTTGCGAGTTACAGGTTCGCCAGGAAAGACCAAAAGAGAGAGCTAAGAAGAGCTGGGAGGGGACATGAGAAGTAATTGGCTGTTAGGATCAAGGAAAACCCTTAAAGCCTTCTATTGGTATAACAGGAATAAAAGAATGACTAAGTAAGATTCAGGCCAATCAAGTATAGTAGTGGGAAGTTGTGTTTGGAGTCAGAGGAGATTGGGATGTATTAAATGAATATTTTCATTGGTATCCACACTAAATAAAGACAATGTAGTCGAGGAGAATGCTGATATACAGGCTACTAGACTCGATGGGATTGAGGTGCGTAAGGAGGAGGTGTTAGCAATTCTGGAAAGTATAAAAATAGGTAAGTCCCCTGCGCTGGATGGAATTTATCCTAGGATTCTCTGGGAAGCCAGGCAGGAGATTGCCGAGCCTTTGGCTTCGACCTTTATGTTGTCGTTGTCTACAGGAAGACTGCAGGATAGCAAACGTTGTTCCCTTATTCAAGAAGGTGAGTAGAGACAACCCTAGTGACTATTGACCTGTGATCCTTACTTCGGTTATGGGTAAAGTGTTTTAAAAGGTTATGAGAGATAGAATTTATAACCCTCCAGAGAGGAAAGATTTGATTAGGGATAGTCAACACGGTTTTGTGAAGGGTAGGTCATGCCTCACAAACCTTATTGAGTTCTTTGAGAAAATGAACAAACAGGTGGATGAGGGTAAAGCGGTTGATGTCGTGTATGTGGATTTCAGTAAGGTTCCCCATGGTAGGCTATTGCACAATTGAATTGAATTTATTGTCATGTGTACTGAGGCACAGTGAAAAGCTTTGTCTTGCGAGCAGTAGGGTAGAAACTGTTGCGAAACCGGTTGGTGCGTGTGTTCAGATTTCTGTACCTTCTCCCTGATGGTAGAGGTTGGAGAAAAACGTTGCCAGGGTGGGATGGATCTTTGAGAATGCTGGTGGCCTTTCCTTGAGAGCAGGCCCGGTAGATGGATTCTATAGATGGGAGGTTGGCTTTTGTGATTGTCCAGGCCAAGTTCACCATTCTCTGAAACCGTCTCTGATCTTGAATGGTACAGTTGCTATACCAGGTAGTGATACATTCAGACAGAATGCTCTTGATGGCGCACCTACACAAGTTGACAAGAGTATTCGCCGTCATGCCAAATTTGTTCAGCTGCTTGAGGAAGAAGAGATGTTGTTGGGCCATTGTAACCAGTGTATCCACATGAAAAGTCCAAGAAAGCTTGTTGTAGATGACCACTCCCAGGAGCTTGACACTCTCTACTCATTCCACCTCTGTGCTGTTAATGTGTAGGGGTACATGAATAACGTCCCGCTGAAAGGCAATAACAAGTTCCTTGGTTTTGCCGGCATTGAGAGTTGGTTAGTCGGTCTCAGTGCACCATTTTTCCAGGTCTTCCACCTCCATCTGTAGTCTGTTTCGTCGCCATCTGAGATTCGACCAACTTATGGTGGTGTAATCAGCGAACTTGTAAAATGGCATTAGTCTGGTATTTGGCGAAGCAGCCATGGGCATACAGTGAGTAAAATAGGAGTTGAGTACGCACCCCTAGGGAACTCCAGTGAGGATGAAATATTGTCCCCAATCTTCATTGATTGTCGCCTGTGGGTCAGGAAACTAAGACTGCAGTTGCAGAGAATGGGGCTTAGTCTGAGATCACTGAGTTTAGTAATCAGTCTCAACAGGATAATAGTACTGAGGGCTGAAATGTAGTCAATGTAGTCTTACATAGCTGTTCTTGGTGTCAAGATGTTCTAGGGAGGAGTGAAAGACAAGTGATATGACATCTGACGTGAATCTGTTGGTCCGATAAGCAAATTGGAGGGGGTCAAGAGTAGTGGGGAGGCTGGAGTTGATTAATGCATGACCAGCCTTTCAAAGCACTTCATGACCACTGAGATTAGAACCGCTGGGTGGTGGTCATTGAGACATGCAGCATGAGCCTTCTTGAAACAGGCAGAGACAGTGGCCTGCTGCAGGGAGAGGTTGATGATACCTGAGAAGACCTCTGCCAGTTGATCTGCACATGTTCTGAGTGCATGACCTGGTACCCCATCTGATCCCATCACTTTCTTGGATTCACACAAAGGAAAACTGATTTGACCTCTGATGCAGTGACTGCTGCAATAGGTTCGTTGGGACTCATCGGAAGAGGTGTTCCCTCTCCAGCAAAATTCTGCTCGAAGCGAGCATAGATGGTGAAATGCGAAGGCATGTGATTGAGGGTGATTTAGCAGTTTGGATCAAAAATTAGCTTGCTGAAAGAAGACAGATGGTGGCGATTGATGGAAAATGTTCAGGAGCCTGCTGTGCTTTCCCTGCAATGGACTCTCAAACCTGACCTCCAGCATCAGCAGTCCTCACTTTCTCCTCCTGGATGAGGACGTAGAAGGAGGAGTTAGTAAATTTGCAGATGACACTAAGGTCAGTGAAGTTGCGGATAGTGTTGCAGGATGTTTCAGGTTACAGAGGGACATAGATAAGCTGCAGAGCTGGGCTGAGAGGTGGCAAATGGAATTTAATGCGGAAAAATGTGAGGTGATTCACTTTGGAAGGAGTAACAGGAATAATAGGAGTAACCAAGTGGTAAGATTCTTGGTAGTGTAGATGAGCAGAGAAATCTCAGTGTTCATGTCCATAGATCCCTGAAAGATGACAGGTTGATAGGGTTGTTAAGAAGGCATACAGTGTATTCACTTTTATTGGAAGAGGGATTGAGTTTAGGAACCATGAGATCATGTTACAGCTGTACAAAACCCCAGGTGCTGCTGCATTTAGAGTACTGTGTATAGTTCTGCTTACCGCATGATCGGAAGGATGTGGAAATTTTGGAAAGGGTTCAGAGGAGATTTACTAGGATGTTGCCTGGGAAAGAGGGAAGGTTTTATGAGGAAAGGCTGAGGGACTTGAGGCTGTTTTCATTAGAGAGAAGAAGGTTGAGAGGTGACTTAATTGAGACATATACAATAATCAGAGGGTTATATAGGATTGACAGTGAGACCCTTTTTCCTCAGATGGTGATAGCAAGCATGAGGGAACATAGCTTTAAATTGAGGGGTGATAGATATAGGATAGATGTCAGAGGGAGTTTCTTTACTCAGAGAGTAGTAAGGGCATGGAACGGTCTGCCTGTAACAGTAATAGACTCACCAACTTTAAGGGCACTTAAACACAGAGGGATCTGGGTGTTCAAGTACATAGATCCCTCAAAGTTGCCTCCCAAGTAGATAGGGTTGTTAAGAAAGCACATCGTGTTTTGGTTTTCATTAACAGGGGGATCGAGTTTAAGAGCCACGAGGTTTAGCTACAACTCTACGAGTCCCTGGTGAGACCACACTTGGAATATTGTGTCCAGTTCTGGTTGCCCTACTAAAGGAAAGATAGAGAGGCTTTGGAGAGGGTACAAAGGAGGTTTACCAGGATGCTGCCTGGACTGGAGGGCTTGCCTTATGAAGAGAGGTTGACTAAGCTCGGACGTTTCTCTCTGGAGAGAAAGAGAAAGAGAGGTGACCTGATCGAGGTATACAAAGTAATGAGAGGCAGGGTTAGGGTCATTAGCCAGAGACTTTTCCCCAGGGCAGGGTTGATTGACACGAGGGGACATAGTTTGAAGATATTAGGAGGAAGGTATAGAGGAGATGTCAGTGGTAGGTTCTTTACACAGAGAGTTGGGAACGTATGGAATGCACTGCCAGTGGTGGTGGTGGAAGCAGAGTCATTAAGGACATTTAAGCGCTTGCTGGACATACACATGGACAGCAGTGAATTGAGGGGTGCATAGGTTAGGTTATTTTATTTTACATGAGGATTAATCCTTGGCACAACATTGTGGGCTGAAGGGTTTGTTCTGTGCTATATGTTTCTATGCTCTATTCTATATTCTATGTAAATGGTCATTGGATAGACATATGGATGAGAATGGAATACTGTAGGTTATATGGGCTTCAGATTGGTTCCACAGGTCGGTTAAACAGCACGGGCTGAAGGGCCTGTACTGCACTGGCAGGTTCTAGGTTTGATGCTCTAGGTGTGTTTTTCTGCATCCGGATCGGAAAGCCATTTGTAGTTACTGCCATTATGTGAACTGGAGACAGCAAAAAAAGTCACACAAGACCTGGCCAGCATCCAGAAGAGTTCACACACGAGAAGGTCTATCTACGTTTTGCTTTGAACTGTTAAATTTCTTAACAGTATGCAAATCAACTTATGATTAAGTGGTTAACCAGTTCTAATGGGAGTAAATACCACCTAGTCGGTTCAATGATCGCAGAGCCAGTCTTCAACAAAATTTGCTCTGGACTTCAACCTTACCTCAGCTAGACTGACAACCTATACGAGGGAACCTTTACAGATGAAGGGTACATCTTTGATTCTGGTCTCTTCTGACAAGCAGCTGGTTCAGTCACCACTGATTGTAATGAAAGACCTGTGCTCAAGACTCCACTAATTCTAAGATGCAATCACTTTTACTCAGCAATTCAAGAACCGGGGAATCTGTATCAGAATTTTTGACTAGGTTAAGGCAACTGTGAGCGGCTTAGGGTGAAATTGGTTGAACAAGATTAACCTGGATTGGCTCAACATTTTCTGTTGAGAAAATGGCTGCATGAGTGAAGTCCTAATTAAATACTCTGAGGTTTTTCAGGAAGGTCTAGGAACTATCAAAGGAGCCATGTTGACCAGGATGCAGTTCCACGATTCTGCAAGGTCTGAGCAGTGTCATTTGCCTTACGAGCAAAAATACTGACAGAAATTAGGAGGCTGGAAAACAAAGGAATCATCAAATCAGTCCAGTTTTCAGAAAGTGCAATTCTGGTCTCCTTCCTATCAGAAGTATTTTGTGAAACTTGATAAGGTTCAGAAAAGATTTACAAGGATGTTACCAGGGTTGGAGGGTTTGAGCTATAGGGAGAGGCTGAATAGACTGGGCCTGTTTTCCCTGGAGTGTTAGAGGCTGAGGGGTTAACTTACAGAGGTTTATAAAATCATGAGGGACATGGATAGGGTAAATAGACAACGCCTTTACTCTGGGGTGGGGGAGTCCAGAACGAGAGGGCATAGGTTGACAAGGGTAAAATGTTAAAGAGACCTAAGAGGGAACATTTTAACGCAGACAGTGGTGCATGTATGGAATGAGCTGCCAGAGAAATTGGTGGAGGCTGGTACAATTACAGCATTTAAAAGGCATCTAGATGGGTATATGAATAGGAAGGGTTAAGAGGGATAAGGGCCAAGTGTTGGCAGGTGGGATTAGATTGGGTTGGAATATCTGGCGGCATGGAAGAGGTTGACCAAAGGGTCTGTTTCAGTGCTATACATCTCTAAGACTATGACTCTAATTGACAGCACTAGTCATAATGATAAGAAGGCCCAGTAGATCGGCTTGCCTTTGTGGAGACTTTAAAAAAACAGTAAGCAGCTATTCGCAGCTGGATAAATACACAGTCCCTCGCAAAGCTGGCAAGGAGCTGTCCTTCACATAGCTGGACATGAGCCATGCATGCTTCCAATTGCGGTTAGATGACATTACCCAGAAGTATGCTACAACTCATACCAATAAGAGGTTGTACCAATAGATGTGACTGCCATTTGGGGTATCATCAGCCTGCGCAAGTTTTCAACAGATGATAGAGTTACTTTCTCTCCACCTCCACCCTCCTTTCATTTATCTCTCCACCCTTCAGGCACTCTGCCTGTATTCCTGATGAAGGGTTTTTGCCCGAAACGTCGATTTTACTGCTCCTCGGATGCTGCCTGAACATAGAACATAGAACATAGAACATAGAACATAGAAGAATACAGCGCAGTACAGGCCCTTCGGCCCTCAAAGCCCACCTAACCTACACTAACCCACTATCCTCCATATACCTATCCAATGCCCGTTTAAATACCCATAAAGAGGGAGAGTCCACCACTGCTACTGGCAGGGCATTCCATGAACTTACGACTCGCTGAGTGAAGAACCTACCCCTAACATCAGTCCTATATCTACCCCCCCTTAATTTAAAGCTATGCCCCCTTGTAATAGCTGACTCCATACGTGGAAAAAGGTTCTCACTGTCAACCCTATCTAACCCCCTAATCATCTTGTACACCTCTATCAAGTCACCCCTAAACCTTCTTTTCTCCAATGAAAACAACCCCAAGTGCCTCAGCCTTTCCTCATAGGATCTTCCTACCATAACAGGCAACATCCTGGTAAACCTCCTCTGCACCCGTTCCAGTGCCTCCACATCCTTCCTATAGTATGGCGACCAAAACTGCACACAATATTCCAGATGCGGCCGCACCAGAGTCTTATACAACTGCAGCATGACCTCAGGACTCCGGAACTCAATTCCTCTACCAATAAAAGCCAGTACGCCATATGCCTTCTTCACTGCACTATTTACCTGCATGGCAACTTTCAGAGATCTGTGTACATGGACACCAAGATCCCTCTGCTCTTCCACACTACCAAGTAGTCTACCATTAGCCCAGTAATCCATCTTTTTATTACTCTTACCAAAGTGAATCACTTCACACTTAGCTACATTGAACTCCATTTGCCACCTTTCTGCCCAGCTCTGCAGCTTCTCTATATCCCACTGTAACCTGCCATATCCTTCCTCACTGTCTACAACTCCTCCGACTTTCGTATCATCCGCAAACTTGCTCACCCAACCTTCTAACCCTTCCTCCAGGTCATTTATAAAAATGACAAACAGCAATGGTCCCAAAACAGATCCTTGCGGAACACCGCTAGTGACGGCACTCCAAGATGAACCTTTGCCATCAACTACTACCCTCTGTCTTCTTCCAGAGAGCCAATTCCTAATCCAAACCTCCAACTCACCCTCAATGCCATATCTCTGTATTTTCTGCAGTAGCCTACCATGGGGGACCTTATCAAACGCCTTACTAAAATCCATATATACCACATCTACCGCTTTCCCCTCATCTACCTCCTTCGTCACCTTCTCAAAGAATTCAATAAGGTTTGTGAGGCACGACCTGCCCTTCACAAAACCATGCTGACTATCCTTGATCACATCATTCTTATCCAGATGTGCATAAATCCTATCCCTTACAATTCTCTCTAAGACTTTGCCCACAACAGAAGTGAGACTCACTGGCCTATAGTTACTAGGATTATCCCTACTCCCCTTCTTGAACAAGGGAACCACGTTTGCTAGCCTCCAGTCCTCTGGCACTACTCCTGTCGACAAAGAGGACACAAAAATCAAGGCCAATGGCTCTGCAATCTCCTCCCTTGCTTCCCAGAGAATCCTAGGATAAATGCCATCAGGCCCAGGGGACTTGTCTATTTTCACCCTTGCCAGAATTTCCAACACCTCTTCTCTACATATCTCAAAGCCATCCATTCTACTTATTCGTGCCTCAGTATTCATATCGACAACAATGTCCTGTTCCTGAGTGAATACTGACGAAAAGTATTCATTCAGCGCCTCCCCAATCTCTTCAGCCTCCACACGCAACTTCCCATTACTATCCTTGATTGGACCTATTCCTTCCCTAGTCATTCTTTTATTCCTAACATACCTATAGAAAGCCTTAGGGTTTTCCCTAATCCTACCAACTAAGGACCTTTCATGTCCCCTCCTTGCTGCTCTTAGCTCTCTCTTCAGGTCCTTCCGGGCTACCTTATAACTCTCAATCGCCCCTATTGAACCTTCACGCCTCATCTTTACATAGGCCGCCCTCTTCCCTTTAACAAGGGATTCCAACTCCTTATTAAACCACGGCTCCCTCACACGACCCTTTCCTCCCTGCCTGATAGGTACGTACTTATCAAGGACACTCAATAGTTGCTCCTTGAACAAGTTCCACATATCAATTACGCTCTTGCCTTGGAATCTACTTTTCCAATCCACACATCCTAAGTCATGCCTCAACGCATCATAATTTCCCTGCCCCCAGCTATAACTCTTGCCCTGTAGTACATACTTATCCCTCTCCATCACTAGAGTAAAAATCACCGCTATGCTTTTCCAGCACCACTAATCCAGAAACCAAATGTTCCAGGATATAGATGCTTCAGACAGGACAGCGAGGGAAGTAAAAGGGGGAGGAGTTGCATTGCTGGTCAGGGGTGATATCACGGCTGTGCTAAAGGAGGATACTCTGGAGAGCTTGAATATTGAGGAATTATGGGTGGAGCTGAAAAATAAGAACAGTGCGGTTACATTGTTGGGGCTGTATTACAGGCCTCCCAACAGTGAACGCGAGGTAAAAGAACAAAAAGGTAAATAGATTATGGAAAGATGTAGAGGCAATAGGGTAGTGGTGATGGGAGATTTTAATTTTACCAACATTGACTGGGATACACTTAGCGTCAGAGGTCTGGATGGGGCAGAATTTGTTAGAAGTGTCCAGGAGAGTTTTCTAGAGCAGTATGTCAATAGTCCAACGAGGGAAGGGGCCATATTGGACCTGGTACTGGGCAAAGAGCCAGGACAGGTGGTAGAAGTTGCAGTGAGGGATTTCTTTGGGAACAGTGACCACAATTCTGTAAGTTTTAGAATATTTGTAGACAAAGGTGAGAGTGGTCCTAAGGGAAGAGTACGCCATTATATCAAAATTAGGCAGGAGCTGCCTAATGTGGATTGGGGGCAGCTATTTGAAGAGAAGTCCACATTTGAGATGTGGGAGGCTTTCAAAGATAGTGCAGGATAGGCATGTCCCATTGAAGGCAAAGGATAGGAAGGGCATGATCAGTGATCATGCTTATCAGTGATCAACAACATGGTTGTGTGTGGGGGAGATCGTGCCTTACCAACTTAATAGAGTTCTTTGAGGAAGTGACCAAGTCGATAGATGAAGGAAGGGCTGTTGATGTCATATACACGGACTTTAGTAAGGTGTATGATAAGGTTCCACATTGTAGACTAATGGAGAAAGTGAAGTCTCATGGTGTGCAGGGTGTTCTAGCAGGTGGATAAAGAACTGGTTGAGCAACAGGAGACAGAGAGTAGTAGTTGAAGGGAGTTTCTCGAAATGGAGAAAGGTGACCAGTGGTGTTCCACGGGGGTCAGTGCTGGGGCCACTGTTGTTTGTGTTATACATAAATGATCTGGAAGAGGGCACTGTTGGTATGATCAGCAAGTTTGCAGATGACACGAAGATTGGTGGAGTAGCAGAAAGGATAAGGGACTGTCAGAGAATACAGGAGGATATAGATAGACTGGAGAGTTGGGCGGGGAAGGGGCAGATGGAGTTCAATCCAGACAAATGTGAGGTGATTCCTTTTGGGAAGTCTAATTCTAGAGTGAAATGTGCAGTAAACAGAAGAGCCTTGGGAAAAGTTGATAGGCAGAGAGATTTGGGAGTTCAGGTCCATTGTACCCTGAAGGTTGCTGCACAGGTGGATAGAGTGGTCAAGAAGGCATATAGTATGCTTGCCTTCATTGGAAGGGATATCGAGTATAAGAGCTGGCAAGTCATGTTAACATTATACAAGACATTTATTTGGCCACATTTAGAATATGGTGTACAGTTCTGGTCACCACATTACCAAAAGGATGTGGATGCTTTGGAGAGGGTGCAGAGAAGGTTTATGAGGATGTTGCCTGGTATGGAAGGTGGTAGCTATGAAGAGAGGTTGAGTAGGTTAGGTTTATTATCATTAGGAAAAAGGAGATTGAGGGGGGACCTGATTGAGGTTTACAAGATCATGAAGGGTATAGAGAGGGTAGATAGAGATCAAATTTTTTTTTCATGTTTAGGATTCAAGGTGAGAAGTGAAATATTTAAAGGGGATACACACGGCAAGTACTTTACACAGAGGGTGGTAGATGCCTCGAACGTGTTGCCAGCAGAGGTAGTAGAGGCAGGCACGGTAGATTCATTTAAAATGCAACTGGACAGATGCATGAGTAGATGGGGAGCGGAGGGATAAAGATGCTTAGGAATTGGGCGACAGGTTTAGACAGCGAATTTGGATCGGCTCAGGCTTGGAGGGCCGAAGGGCCTGTTCCAGGACTGTAAATTTTCTTTGTTCTTTAACACCAATTTAGGAACTTAGGAAATGTGGATATAATCCTTAGATGTTTCTCTCAGGTGGGTATATGCCTTTGAAGGGAGAAATGTGTGTTCCAGGCTCCGCAAATGACCTACTTAGGCTACAGACTCAATGAGACTGGGTTACACCCGTTGGAAGATAAAGTGGGGGTAATCAAAACCCTGCTCCCATGTCTGTACCAGAGCTTAAGGCTTTCTTTGAGCTGGTGAATTATTGTGGAAATCTGAGACTCAACGTGGTCTCCATCCTGGCATCAGCTTTGAAAAAAAACGGTCTTGGAAATGGTCGCAAAGTCAAGCCCCAGCTTTCATGGCTCAGGGACGGACAGGACTGGTAGCTTAATGTTCCAGGATACAAATACTGCAGGAAAGATAGAAAAGTGGTGGTGGGGTGGGGTGGGGTGGGGCGGGGGGTCGGGGGGGAAGCTGCTGCTGCTAGAGAGGACGGGGAGAGGCATTTTTGATAAGGGATCGCATTATTGCCGTACTTAGGGATGATATTTCTTGGAATATATCTGGGTAGGTTGTGTGTGTAACTGAGAAATAAGAAAGGGATGATCACCTCATTGGGATTGTGTAGATCAGTGGGAAATTGAGAAACAACTTCATAAGGAGACAGCTCTCATGCTGTACACTATGATCCCAAGCGAGATTTGGTATTGACATGTGATGCCTCCCTGTATGGCATCTGTGTAGTATTAGCTCATAGGTGGCTCAGATGGAGAGAAATGCCCCAATAGCATATGAACATAGAACAACACAGCACAGGAATGGGCCCTTTGACCCACAATATTGTGCCAAACATGACACCAAATTAAATTACTGGATTAGTGGTGCTGGAAGAGCACAGCAGTTCAGGCAGCATCCGCTGCTCGTTGGATGTTGCCTGAACTGCTGTGCTCTTCCAGCACCACTCATCCAGTATTTGCTTTCCAGCATCTGCAGTCATTGTTTTTACCAAATTTAATTAATCCCTTCTCCCTGCCCTTGGCCATATCCCTCTATTCCTTGCATACTCACGTGCTTCTCTAAAAGTCCCTTAAATACCCCCTATCGTATCTGCCTCCACCACCACCTCGTCAGCACATTCCACACTCCTATCATTTTTAGTGTAAAATTCTTACTCCTCACATCCCCTTTGAATTTTCCCCCTCACCTTAAGTGCATACCCTGTAGTTTTCGACATTTCAACTCTGGAAAAAGATTCTGACCATCAGCCTTCTCGATGCACCTCATAATTTTATGGACATCCTTCAAGAATCACCTCAGCCTCTGTCGCTCCAGGGAAAACAACCCAAGCTTTTCTAGCCTCTCCTTGTCACTCATACCTTCTAATCCAGGCAGCATCCTAGTAAACCTCTTCTGAACCCTCTCCAAAGCATCCTTCCTGTAATGTGATGACCAGAACTGAACACAATACTATAAGTGTGGTCCAACCAAAGTCTTAAAAAGCCGCTACATGAATCCTGACTCTTGTATCAATTTTTTGACCAATAAAGGCAAGCATGCCATACGCCTCCTTTACCACCTTATCGACTTGTGTCACCACTTTCAAGGAATAACGTACTTAAATCCCAAGATCCCTCTGTACAGCAATGCTGTTCAGGGTCCTGCCATTAGCTGTATACTTTTCCTTAACATGTGATCTCCCAAAGTGCAACACCTCACATTTATCCAGATTGAACTCCATCTGCCATTTCTTCATCCATATCTGCAACTAATCTCTATCCCGCTGTATTGTTTGACAACCTTCTACACCTCCACAGCTCCACTGATCTTTGTATCATCTCCAAATATATTAACCGACCCATCTACACTTTTATCCAAGTCACTTACATATATCACAACCAGCAGAGGTCCCAGTATGGATCCTTATGCAACACCACTCGCCACAGACTTTCAGCCTGAAAAACACCCTTCCATCAATACTCTCTGCCTTCTATGGGCAGGTCAACTCTGAGTCCACGCAGCCAAGTCTCTGTGCATCTTATGCATCTTCTGGATGAACCTACCAAGGGAAGGCAGATGAACTCAGGGCATGTTTAGGAACATGGGACTGGGATATCATAGCAATTGCAGAAACATGGCTCGGGGTAGACAACTTAATGTTCCATGATACAAATACTACAGGAAGGATAGGAAAGGGGGGAGGGGTTGCGAGAGAGAAGGGGGAGTGGTATTTTTGATAAGGGACAGCATTAATGCTGTACTTAGGGAGGATATCCCTCAGAATATATCTAGGTAAGTTATTTGGGTGTAACTGAGAAATAAGAAAGGGATGATCACCTCATTGGGATTGTATTACAGACCACCCAATTGTCAGTGGGAAATTGAGAAATAAATTTGTAAGGTGAGTTCAGTTATTTGTATGAATAATAGGGTGGTTGTGGTAGGGGATTTTAACATTCCAAACATAGACTGGGACGGCCATAGTGTTAAGGCTTTAGATGGAGAGAAATTTGTTAAGTGTGTACAAGAAAATTTTCTGATTCAGTATATGGATGCATCTACTAGAGAAAGTTCAAAACTTGACCGACTCTTGGGAAATAAGACAGGGTAGGTGACTAAGGTGTCAGTGAGGGAGCACTTTGGGGCCAGAGACCATAATTCTGATAGTTTTAAAATAGTGATGGAAAAGGATTGACTGTTGAAGTTCTAAATTGGAGGAAGGTGAATTTTGATGGTATTTGGCAAAAACTTTCAAAAGCTGATTGGGGGCAGATGTTCTTATGTAAAGGGATGGCTGGAAAATGGGAAGCCTTCAGAAATGAGATGATGAGAGTCCAAAGACAGCACATATAGTCAGGTATGGAGAGTGTTGCTGAACAAAGAGACCTTGGAGTGCAGGTTCATAGTTCTTTGAAAGTAGAGTCGCAGGTAGATAGGATAGTGAACACAGAATGTTGCAGCACAGTACAGGCCCTTCAGCCCTTGATGTTGCATTGACCTATGAAAATAATCCAATGTCCATCTAACCTACACTGTTCCATTATTACCCATATGTATTCCAATGCCCATTTAAATGCCCTTAACGTTGGCGAGTTAACTAAGGCGGTGTTTGTTATGCTTTCCTTTATTGGTCAGAGTATTGGGTACAGGAGTTGGAAGGTCATGTTGTGGCTGTATAGAACATTGGTTTGGCCACTTTTGGAATATTGCATGCAATTCTGGTCTCCTTCCTATGGGAAGGATGTTGTGAAACTTGAAAGGGTTCAGAAAAGATTTATAAGGACATTGCCAGGACTGGAGGATTTGAGAAATAGGGAGAGGCTGAATGGGCTGGGGCTGTTTTTCTTGGAGCATCGGAGGCTGAGGGGTGACCTTATAGAGGTCTATAAAATCATGAGGGGCATAGGTAGGGAAAATAGACAAAGTCTTTTCTCTGGGGTGGGGCAGTCCAGAACTAGAGGGCATAGGTTTAGGGTGAGAATGGAAATATATATAAGGGACCTAAGGGGCAACGTTTTCATGTAGAGGGTGGTGTGTGTATGGAATGAGCTGCCAGAGGAAGTGGTGGAGGCTGGAATATTACAGCATTTAAAGACATCTGGATGGGTATGTGAATTGGAAGGTTTTAGAGGGATTATGGGCCAAGTGCTGGGCAAATGGGGCTGGATTAGGTGAGGATATCTGGTTGGCATGGAAAAGTTGGACTAAAGGGTCTGTTTTGGTGCTGGACATCTCTATGACTCTTTGACTCTATAAGGGACCTTGTCGAAAGCCTTACTAAAATCCATGTCGACAACATCCATTGCTCCAACCTTACCAAGTACCTTTGTAACTTCCTCAAAAAATTAAATCAAGTTAGTAAGAGATGACCTGCCCCGCACAAAACCATGCTGATTGTCTCTCATTAGGCCTTGTGTTTCCAAATGTATGTATATCCTATCGCGAAGAATTCTCTTGAATAGCTTCCCAACCACTGATATGAGACTGACTGGTCTATAGATTCCTGAATTATCTATAATTTCCCTTCTTAGAACATAGAACAGTACAGCACAGAACAGGCCCTTCAGCCCACGATGTTGTGCTGACTACTGATCCTCATGTATGTACCCTCAAATTTCTGTGACCATATGCATGTCCAGCAGTCTCTTAAATGTCCCCAATGACCTCGCTTCCACAACTGCTGCTGGTAATCCATTCCATGCTCTCACAATTCTCTGTGTAAAGAACCCCCTCTGGCATCCCCTCTATACTTTCCTCCAAACAGCTTAAAACTATGACCCCTTGTGTTAGTCATTTCTGCCCTGGGAAATAGTCTCTGGCTATCAACTCTATCTATGCCTCTCATTATCTTGTATACCTCAATTAGGTCCCCTCTCCTCCTCCTTTTCTCCAATGAAAAAAGTCCGAGCTCAGTCAACCTCTCCTCATAAGATCCTGGTAAACCTCCTCTGAACCCTCTCCAAAGCATCCACATCTTTCCTATAATAGGGCGACCAGAACTGGACGCAGTATTCCAAGTGCGGTCTAACCAAAGTTTTATAGAGCTGCAACAAGATCGCACGACTCTTAAACTCAATCCCCCTGTTAATGAAAGCCAAAACACCATATGCTTTCTTAACAACCCTGTCCACTTGGGTGGCCATTTTAAGGGATCTATGTACCTGCACACCAAGATCCCTCTGTTCCTCCACACTGCCAAGAATCCTATCCTTAATCCTGTACTCAGCTTTCAAATTCGACCTTCCAAAATGTATCACCTCGCATTTGTCCAGGTTGAACTCCATCTGCCACCTCTCAGCCCATCTCTGTATCCTGTCAATGTCCTGCTGCAGCCTACAACAGCCCTCTATACTGTCAACGACACCTCCAACCTTTCTTGAACAGAGGAACAACATTAGATACTTGCCAGCCCTCCAGGACTAATCCAGTGGCTAGTGAAGTCTTGATCAAGGCCCCAGTAATCCTCTCTCTTGCCTCTCTCAATAACCTGGGGTTGATATCAGGTATGCATCCAGGACTTTGGCTAATGCAGAGCAGAAATACACCCAGAAGATTTGGTGGTCGAATTTGGAATCAAGAAATTCCACCAATACCTGAATGGGTGTAAATCTGTAATAATAACAAACCCCTGCTAAGTCTACTTAAAGAGGATGAGACATTGCCGTCCATAGCTTCAAGCCAAATTTAGTGTTGGGCTGTAATAAGAAGCATCTATAATTACAAGTTGGAACATTGCCCAGGAAGCCAAATAAAACAAATGCGGATACATTCGGCCGGTGGTATCACCACTGGAAGAATCCGTAAATTTCAAATTTTCTGGATACACTTCCAGTCACAGCTAACAATATCATACTTTGGACACAAAGATCAGGTCCTGACAAAACTGAAATAGCTAGTTGTGATGGGGGAAACCAAATGGCTACTGTGGTGGGCAGCACGGTGGCTCACAGCACCAGGGACACAGGTTCAATTCCTGCCTTGGGTGACTGTCTGTGTGGAGTTTGCACATTCTCACCGTGTCTGCGTGGGTTTCCTCCGGTTGCTCCGGTTTCCTCCCACTGTTCACAGATGTGCAGGTCAGGTGAATTGGCCATGCTAAGTTGCCTATAGTGTTAGGTGCATTAGTCAGATATAAATATAGGGGAGGGGAATGGGTCTGAGTGGGTTACTTTTCGGAGGGTCTATGTGGACTTGTTGGGCTGAAGGGCCTGTTTTTATACTGTAGGGAATCTAATCTAATCTAAACACATCCAGGGATGAAACCTTTTTTGGGCCTGAAGAAACCAGATCACAGTACAGGATGGTATGTTATTATGGGGAGCAAGAGTGATTGTCCTGAACAAAGTCTGTCACTAGATACTGGCTGAACTCTACCAGGGTCACCCAGGGGTTTCCAAAATGAAAATGTTGGCGAGAACTTATGCTTGATGGCACTGTCCCCACCAATGCAGCTCAGAGTGCCAATAAAGACAAAAATGACTTCCAGCAGCTTTTCCCTTATTCATGGGAATGGCCAGGTAAACAGTAGACTCAGTTATGCATTGACTATGGACATTCTTTCATAGAGTCATAGAGACAGAGCAGTGCAACAGAACCTTCAGTACAACTCATCCATGCTGACAAAGTTTCCCAATGTAAACTAGCCCCACTTGCCTGTGTTTGGCCCATATGTCTCAAAACCTTTCCTATTCATGCAACTGTCTCTTAAGTATTGTAATTGTGCCCACCTGCACCACTTCCTCTGGCTGTCCGTTCCACATCTGAACCACCCTCTGTGTAAAAAAATGATCCCTCAATCCCTTTTAGATCTTTCTCCTCTCACCTATGTGCTTGTCTATCCAGGTTCTCCTTATAACGCAAACTCTCCAGTCCTAGCAACATCCTGCTAAATTTTATAGTATCCTTCTGATAGCAGAGCAACGAGAACTGGACACAGTACTCCAGAAGAGACCTCATCAATGCCCTGTACAACCTCAACATGACTTCCCAACTCCGATACTCAATGGTATCACAATGAGGGCAAACGTACTAATTACCTTCTTAACCACCCTGTCTACCTGCAATGGAACTTTCAAAGAACTATGTAGCTGAACCCCTAGGTCTCTCCATTCGACAACACTACCCAGGGCCCTACCATTAACTGGATAAGTTCTGTCCTTGTTCATTATATCAAAACACACTACCTTGCATTTATCCAAATTAAACTCCATCTATCACTCCTCAGCGCATTATCTCAATTGACCAAGATTTCTTTGTAAGCTTGGTTAACCTTCTTCACTATCCACTCTACCACCAACTTTGGTGTCATTTGAAAACTTAGTAATCATGCCTCCTATATTTCCAACCAAATATTTTATATAAATGAAAACAAAAGTGGACCCAGAACCAATCCCTGAATACCACCTCCAGGCCATAAAACAATCCTCGACCTATTTAAAATGAAAGGTGTAAACAGAAAACCAAGAGCCCGGAACACTGCCCACATGAGACACTCTTGGGATGGGTGAGCACCAGGTGAAACACAGAGCAAAGCCCTCTCTACTTTTTCAAAATAGAATTAAAGACCTGATTACTCTGGGAAAAAACAAAGACAAATCAACAAGCAAACATTTTCAATACCATCACCTTGCAAGGATGTGTACTCAGCCCCTTACTGTAATCCCTATCCACTCATGACTGCATGGCCAAATTTCATTCTCACTCCATTTACAAGTTTGCTAACACCACCACCGTTGTAGGCCGGATGTCAAACAATGACGAGACAAAATACAGGAAGGAGACAGAAGGTTTGGTGTAAAGATAACAATCTCTCCCTCAATATTTGCAAAACAGAAGAGCTGCTGATCAACTTCATGAAGAAAGGAGGAGGACATGCCCCCATCTCCAGCAATGGCGCTGAGCTGGAGGGGATCCAGAGCACCACGTTCCTGGGAGTGACAAGTGACGACAACAAAACAAACAAACAAACAAACAGTCGTGGACCACCCACCTAGAGACAGTCAGGAAGGTACAACAACACCTCCTCTTCCTCAGGAGGCTAAGGAAATTCACCATGTCCATAAGGACCCTCACCAATGTTCACAGATGCACCACAGAGAGGATCTGATCTGGGTACAACACGACTTGGTACGGCAAGTGCTCTGCCAAGGACCATGTAAAACTACAGTGAGTTGCGAACACAGTCCAGTCCATCACGCAAGCCAAACTCCCATCCAGTGATTACACCTCCATCTCTCATGACCACGAAAACACAGCTAAAATCATGATCCCCTCCCTGCTCAATTATAATCTCTTTTAACCTCTTCAATCGGGCAAAAGATACAGAAGCTCAAACTAATGTACCAACACATTCAAGAACAGCTTCTTCCCCACTGTTGTTAGACTCTCAAATTTCGAATCTAATGTTGATCGTGATTTTGTTACAACTCCTGTGCAGCCAAAACTTGTAGTCTCCACTCTGTTCAATCACTCCATGATCTGTATGTCCTTGTGACTTACAATCTGCCTGGAGTGCATGCAAAACAAAACTTTTCACTGTACTCAGATACATGTGACAACAATAAATCAAATCAAATAAAGAAAAATGGTTGTCCCTTAATTCCATCCCGATCAACCAGTTTTGGGCAAGGACCGCAGGAGGGCAAAATAAAATTAAACTCAAGCAAAATCAAAGGAAACAAATAAATAAACAAATCAACAACTAAATAAATTTATCACCTCTACTCTGTCCTCATTGAATACTCCTGTGAAGTGGACAGCAATAGTTTAAAATAAAGATGATATTGCCCAGCTCATTTCAACTAGAGATAAAATCCCCTCACACCGGTCCCCATGAAAACCAACACAAACTCAAAAGGCAAAACAAACTCACACTACAGAAACAATTAACTAAATAAGAATATCATTATCCAGGTTGGTAATGCACTCCAGCCCCTGTGGTACCCAGTGGTCCTGAAAGGTCTCTAGCATATCAGTGAGCAGGGCATCTTCCTGCTCAGGAGCACCTGAGCGCAGATATAACAGCAATAGAGGGGAAGACAGTCAGGAACAACAAGTTCCTCTTCAGCCTGCTGCTTGGATCTGCTAATGACTATCTTGGCCAGGCCCAGGAGCTTGTAGACTGTCTACCCCTTCCCACACTGATGTACATATATCAGGAGTGTAGAGCTGAAGTACAATCAAAATTTCAATAGCAACCTCTTCAAAAATCTCAAAAAAGCTACAGATGAACACACTCAACATAGAAGTGGAAGACCATCTCCTCCAGGCCACAGAACGTGCATGTGGTCTAGCTCCAGATAAACTTGCTCAGTAGCCCATAACATGGGACTGCCTGTGTGCATCACTCTCCACCCCAGACCCCGAGGCAAGAGGGGAGGATGCCTTTGTAGAGGGCTCTCCACTGGGGATCTCTGCCACCAGAGGGCAAAAGATCACGCCAAGGTGTGTCTGGGCAGTGGGTGAAGAAGTAGCAATGCAGAGTGTGTACCATCAACCTGGATGGATAACTCTGCAGAGCAATTCGTAAGGGCAATAGAAGGATATCACAGAGATGGCTCAGATCGTGGGGCACCACGTCACGGAGGAGTTCCGATGTCGAGTTCCAGACAGACTGGGGTCAGTTTGTACAGACTTCCACAGCATACCTGAACCGTCTCGAGTGTATGTGAGGTATCGGGGCTGAAAGCCTTGTCCATCAGGCTCTGAAAGGCTCCGGTCGCCAACTGGAGGTGTATTGACGTCCTCGTGGCCAACTGTGCCAGCATCATCCAGCCCACTCCTCTCCCATCCAATGCGGCCCTGACTCTGGTGAACCCTGCATCCCGAGCTCTCTTGGCCAGCACCAACCATGCTCAAGGAGGAAAGCGCTGTTGAGTAGCAGCTCCCTGTTAGAAGCAACACTCCCTTAGACAGACAGCTCTGTGGGCAGCACGGTGGCACAGTGGTTAGCACTGCTGCCTCACAGCGCCAGACACCTGGGTTCAATTCCCGCCTCAGGCAACTGACTGTGTGGTGTTGCACATTCTCCCCGTGTCTGTGTGGGTTTCCTCCCACATTCCAAAAATGTGTAGGTTAGGTGAATTGGCCATGCTAAATTGCCCGTAGTGTTAGGTGAAGGGGTAAATATAAGGGAATGGGTCTGGGTGGGTTGTGCTTTGGAGGGTCAGTGTGGACATGTTGGGCCGAAGGGCCTGTAAGTTGACTTATTAATCTAATAAGTTGACCATAGCTCAGACAGTGATCAGATCCAGATAAAAGTCAGCATTCTTGGAATAAGACCAGAGGCTGGGACCGCTCTACAGTCGTAACAGAGGTCACACTCCCAACAGAACAAATAGGTCATCAGGGTGCACCATCTTAGAGGAGGTTCAGAGTAAAGCTCTCCCTGCTGGGTCTGAAAGTGGAAAGGCACTACCTGATGCAAAGGCACACCAATGCTTGACCACCCTCCTCAAGCTGGAAACTCCAAACCACAGCAATGACCCGATGTTACCCATTGACTCAGAAAAACTCAACAAGCTTTTCCCAGGTGGCAGTGACAAAGCCAGGAAGGGACCAAAATAACCAGTTGGTACCACAAAATGGTGACCACCAGTTGGTTTATGACCAGCCTGTAGGACAACATTTGGAGCAGTCCCGTACAGTGTGTTGGGGGAGCAGTCACCTTGCTTTCCAATTTGTGCCAATTCTTCAGCAGGGCAAAGCTGGACTCTTGGGTACCACTCACTTCCTCTACCCATGTGAAGCACCATAATCCCTCTGACAAATGGTCCATCTGACATGAACCAGCCTGAAGTCTCCACCACATCTTCTCCACTTCCCGCTCCTCCGCCCTTGAGCCCTGCCCCTCCAATCGCCACCAGGACAGAACCCCACTGGTCCTCACCTACTACCCCACCAACCTCCAGATACATCGTATCATCTGTTGTCATTTCCGCCACCTCCAAACTGACCCCACCAAGGATATATTTCCCTCCCCTCCCCAATCAGCGTTCCGAAAAGACCACTCCCTCCGTGACTCCTTCGTCAGGTCCACACCCCCCCCACCAACCCAACCTCCAATCTCGGAACCTTCCCCTGCAACCGCAAGAAATGCAAAACTTCCGCCCATACCTCCCCCCTTACTTCCCTCCAAGGCCGCAAGGGATCCTTCCATATTCGCCACAAGTTCACCTGCACCTCCACACACATCATTTACTGCATCCGCTGCACCCGATGTGGCCTCCTCTATATTGGGGAGACAGGCCGCCTACTTGCGGAACGTTTCAGAGAACACCTCTGGGACACCCGGACCAACCAACCCAACCACCCCGTAGCTCAACACTTCAACTTCCCCTCCCACTCCACCAAGGACATGCAGGTCCTTGGATGCCTCCATTGCCAGACCAAAGTAACACGACAGCTGGAGGAAGAACGCCCCATCTTCCGCCTAGGAACCCTCCAACCACAAGGGATGAACTCAGATTTCTCCAGTTTCCTCATTTCCCCTCCCCACCTTGTCTCAGTCCCAACCCTCGAACTCAGCACCACCTTCCTAACCTGCAATCTTCTTCCTGACCTCTCTGCCTCCACCCCCACTCCAGCCTATCACCCTCACCTTGACCTCCTTCTACCTATTGTATTTCCAACACCCCTCCCCCAAGTCCCTCCTCCCTACCTTTTATCTTAGCCTGCTTGGCACACTTTCCTCATTCCTGAAGAAGGGCTCATGCCCGAAACATCGATTCTCCTGCTCCTTGGATGCTGCTTGACCTGCTGCCCTCTTCCAGTAACAGATTTCCAGCTTTGATCTCCAACATCTGCAGTCCTCACTTTCTCCTAGTCCCAAACAATAGTTGATCCTTGAGGAGGGTGCCACAGAGTAGACCTCCTGACACTTGTGCATCCTCCACAGGTCAGCTAGGTCTGTGACCATGGGGAACACAGCTGATGGTGTATGTTGAAAGAACCATCTCCAGCCCCAGCACGTGCAGAGCCAAACCCCACATCCACTTTAGGTGGGACTAGATTGTGTTGGGATATCTGGTCGGCATGGACGGGTTGGACTGAAGGGTCTGTTTCCATGCTGTACATCTGTATGACTCTAAGAGGCGCAGCAATGGCTCCACGCAGAGTAAAGCTGTTCAGACAGAGGGACGTACTCCTCTCCCAGGGTGTATGGGCTGTATCAGGGGCCCGTTAACCTTCACTAGGCACTCTGCAGATTCAACTAGGAGAAAGTGAGGACTGCAGATGCTGGAGATCAGAACTTAAAGATGTTTTGCTGGAAAAGCGCAGCAGGAGCAGGAGAATCAACGTTTCGGGCATAAGCCCTTCTTCAGAAGAAGGGCTTATGCCTGAAACATCGATTCTCCTGCTCCTTTGATGCTGCCTGACCTGCTGCACTTTTCCAACAACATATTTCTACACTCCGCAGATTCAGGGGACAAAGTACGTCCTGAGCCCAAATATTCGCAGAATTCCGAGCAGATATTCACTTTCTACCCTGTTGAACACCTTTCCTGATCAAGGGAGAGAAAGGTGCTCGACAGGTCAGCCCTCTGGGAATAACGGATCATGTTCGGACAAGGTAGATGTTGTGGATGCTCCGGTCCAGAACAGGATAGGACTGGTCTTGGTGGATCATGTAGTACAGCACAGTGCCAAAGGGAATCAAAAGGACCCGAGCAACGGTTTTGTAGGCCGTGCTGAGGAGGGAGACCAGACACCAGTTCTTGAACAGAGATCTCCCTTGTTAGGCAATAGAGTGATGATGGCCCTGCACCAAGAAAGGGACATCTCTCCGGTCACAATATATTTCTCCAGGACCCACACATAGCTCTCCCCTGACGTCCCAGAACACCTGAAGAACACCATGGAAAGACCAGCGAGGGCACTGCTCAGCTCCTTCAAGTTCAGAGGGGTATCGACCCTCTCAGTACCCTTGGGGCTGACCTACAGCAGGTCCTCCCACACAACTTTGAGAGCTTCCTCACCGGACAGATCCGGAGAGAAGAGTGCCCTATAATAGTCCCTCACTTGGGTTCTGATGGCCTCCAGACATAAGACAAGGGATCCATTGTCAGCTCACAGCACAAGGAGCTGCTGGAAGACTGCGTGCTTTTTTCCCCCAGTGAGTAAATGGGGGAGCCGCAGTCTTAAAGTCAATATCCCTGTTAATGAAAGCAAAAGTACCATATGCTTCCTTAACAGCCCTATCCACTTGAGTGGGCAACTTTGAGGGATCTATGTACTTGCACACCCAGATCCCTCTGTTCCTCCACACTGCCAAGTATCCTGTCTTTAATCCTATATTCAGCATTCAGGTTCAACCTTCCAAAATGCATCATTTGGCATTTACTCCATGTGCCATTTCTCAGCCCAGCTCTCCATCCTGTCTATGTCGCGCTGCAGCCTGCAGTAGCCCTCTATACTATCAACGACACCTACAACCTTTGTGTCATCTACAAATTTACTAACCCACCCCTCAACCAAATCATTTATAAAAACTACAAAGAGCAGAGGCCCAAGTACACAGCCATGCGGGACCCCACTCAACACTGACCTCCAGGCAGAATACTTTCCATCTACAACCACTCTCTGCCTTCTGTCAGCCAGCCAATTCTGAATCCAGATCGTCAAATCTCCCTGTATCCCATACCTCCTGACTTTATGAATGAGCCTACCATGGGGAATCTTATAAACTGCCTTGCTTGAAGTCCATATACACCACATCCACTGCTCAACCTTTATCGACCTGTCTCGTCACCTCCTCAAAGAACTCAATAAGATTTGTAAGGCATGACCTGCCCCTCACAAAGCCATGCTGACTGCCTTTAATCATCCTATGCTTTGCCAAATAGTCAAATATCCTATCCCTTAGAATTCTTTCCAAAACCTTGCTGACCACAGATGTAAGACTGACTGTTCTGTAATTGCCAGGGATTTCCCTATTACCCTTCTTGAAAAGAGGAACAACATTCGCCTCCCTCCCATCCTTCCGTGGCGAGTGAGGAGGCAAATATCCTCGCCAGCGGCTTAGCAACCTCCTTTCTCACTTCCCGGAGCAGCCGAGGATAAATCTGGTCTGGCCCTGGAGACTTAACAATCTTAATGTTTTCCAAACCTTCCAGCACATCAACTTCATCAATCTTGATCTGGTTAAGACTCTATCCCAGCTCCTCTGAATTTTCATTCACAACAAGTTCCTTTCCTTGGTGAAAACCGAAGCAAAAAACTCATTTAGGGCTTCCCCTATCTGCTCAGATTTCACACACAATTCCGTCTGCTATCCCTGATTGGCCCGACCTTCTCCCTGATCATTCTCTTATTCCACACAAAAGATAAAACGCCTTTGGGTTCTCCCTAATCCTTCTTGCCAAGCCTTTCTCATCCCCCACCCTCCTCTAGCTTATCTCTCCACGCTTCAGGCTCACTGCCTTTATTCCTGATGAAGGCTTTTGCCCGAAATGTCGATTTCGAAGCTCCTTGGATGCTGCCTGAACTGCTGTGCTCTTCCAGCACCACTAATCCAGACCCTAGAACATCAAGCAACCATTCCTGCCCCAGTGAAACCCATGTCTCCGTTATGGCCCCAACATCGTAGTCCCAAGTACTGATCCATGCACTGAGTTCATCACTCTTATTTCGGACACTCCTTGCGTTAAAGCAGACACACTTTAACTGATCCCTTTGTTTCATCACTTGAGAAACCTTCCTGATAGATTCAATATATCCTGTCACTGACCCCCTGCAACTGACCCCCTCTCAGACATGTGGCTCTGATTCCCACCCCCTGCCAAACTAGTTTAAAACCCTCCCGAACCACACGAGCCCATCTCCCACCCAGGACATTTGCACCCCTCCAGTTCAGGTACAACCCGTCCTTCATGTACAGATCCCACCTTCCCCAGAAGGTGTCCCAATGGTCTAAGTATCTGAAGCCCTTCCTCCTGCACCAGCCTCGCAGCCACGTGTTAAGCTACATTTGCTGACTGTTCCTCATCTCACTATCTCGTGGCACCGATAACAAACCTGAGGTCACTACTCCACTCGTCCTGCTCTTCAGCTTCCAACCTAACTCTCTGTAGTCACTTTTCAGATTCTCAAACCCTTTCCCTTCAAACCACATTCCTGACTGCCAATACAGTCTTGCGACATTGAAACCTTATTCATAACCTCACTACCCGCAACCTGTGTACACTGGAGCTACAATTCAGGGTTCCCATCCCCCTGCTGAATTAGTTTAAATCCTCCTGAATAGCATTAGCAAACATCCACTCCCCTACCTCAGGATAGTGTACCCCTCTGTTCAGGTGTAGTCCATCCCATTTGTTGAGGTCCCACCTACCCCAGAATGAGCCCAAATTCTGAATTATCTTGGTATCGGAATCCGTCCCTCCTGCACCACCTCTGTAGCCACATTTTCAACTCCTCTCTCTCCCTATTCCTTGCCTTGCTATCATGTTGCACAGGTAACAAACCAGAGATAACAACTCTGTTTGTTCTAACTCCCAGCTTCCATCCTAGCACCCTGAATCCTGCCTTAAATCCCCATCTCTCTTTCTCCCTATGTCATTGGTGCCTAGGTGGACCACAACTTGGGGCTGCTCCCCCTCCCCTTCAGGGATCCCGAAAACATGATCTGAGACATCATGGACCCTAGGACTTGGGAGGCAACACATTAACTGTGAGTCTCTCTCATTCCCAAAGAACCTCCCCAATGACTAATGCTCTGCTCCTCTACCTCCTTCCCTTCTGAAGAACAGGAACATACTCTATGCCAGAGACCTGTTCCCAATGGCTTACCTCTGGTGAATCATCCCCCCAGACAGTATACAAAACGGTACAGTTGTTGTTGAGGGGAACGGCCACAGGGGATCCCTACACTGTCTGTCTGTTTCCTTTCTGTCCACTACTGTTACCCATCTACCTTTTTCCTGTATCTGATGTATGACTACCACCCTGTAATTCCTCTCACTGAGCTCCTCAGCGTCCTGAATGATCCAAACTTCATCCAGCTCCAGCTCTCGTTCCCTAATGCTGTTTCTGAGGAGCTGGTGTTGGGTGCATTTCCCGCAGAGGAAGTCAGCAGGGACACTCATAGAGACCCCTACCTCCGTTAGCCTACAGGAGGCACATGCAACTGCCCTAACATCCAGTCCCACCTTTCTAAATTCCCAAAGAGATTATTGAAAAAAAACTAGTAACCTTACCAAATTGGCACACACAATCTTTTTTTGGTTAATGGAGGAGGATGGGTGGGAGACACGACTTAAGTAGTGTTTCAGGTAAAGCAATTGCCTTAATGTATGGATCTAGGATAGGTTGGGAGGAGGGGGCATGACGAAACTAGTGTAATTGACATTGATCCCATGTTGTTGGAAAGTCCCAAGGCGAAAGATGTCCCAGAGCAGTTCTCTAAAATGTTTCACAAGTTGGCGTCCTGTCTTCCTGATGTAGAGGAGACTACATCGACAGCAAAGGACACAGTAGGTGAGATGTTTGGATGTGCAGGAAAATCTCTGTCATATATGAAAGGATCCTTTGGACCCTCAGATAGAGGTGAGGGGGGAGATGTGGGAGAAGGTTTTACACCTCTTGCGGTGGCAAGAGAAGGTGCCGGGAGTGGAAGGTGGGTTGGTGGGAGGTGTGCAAGGGAGTCACAGATGGAATGGTCTCTGCAGAGTGCAGATAAAGGTGGGGAAGGAAATATATCCCTGGTGGTGGGGTCCATTTGTACGTGGTGGAAATGGCGGAGGATGATACGTTCTCTCCCGAAGTTGGTGGGATGGAAGGTGAGGACGGGGGAGTTCTATTCATGTTGCGATTGGAGGGGTGGGGTTCAAGAGTGGTGATGTGGGAAGTGGAGGATATGCTTTGGAGGGCATCATTGACCTTGTGGCGGGGGGGAATTGCGGTCCACGAACAAGGCGGCCATCTGGGATGTTCTATGGTGGAATTGGTTCTCCTGGGAGCAGATGCGGTGGAGGTGGAGGAATTGGGAATAAGAGATAGTATTTTAACAGGAAGGGCTGTGAGAGGAGGTGTAGTCCAGGTAGCTGTGGGAGTCGATGAGTTTGTAGTAAGTGTCTGTGTTGAGTCAGTGGCTTAAGATGGAGATGGAGAGGTCCAGGAAGGAAATGGAGGTGTCTGATATGGTACAGGTGAATTTAAGATCAGGTGAAAGGTGTTTGTGAAGTTGATGAACTGTTCAACCTCCTCGTGGGAAGGCGATGTGACACTGATACAGTCATCGACATAGCAGAGGACCAGGGTGGGGGGTTGTTGCCAGTGTAGCTGTGAAAGATGGATTGTTCCACGTAACTGATAAAGTGGAAAGCAGAGCTGGAGGCCATGCAGGTGCCCATGGCTATCTCTTTGGTCTGGAAAAAGTGGGATGATTCGAAGGAGAAAATGTGGAGGGTGAGGACCAGTTCAAAGAATAAAGAAAGTTTACAGGCCATTCAGCCCTTCAAGCCTGAGCTGATCCAAATCCACTGTCTAAACCTATTGCCCATTCCTAACCATCTGTATCCCTCTGCTCCCCACCTGCTCATGTATCTGTCCAGACACATCTTAAATGAATCTCCCGTGCCTGCCTCTACCACCTCTGCTGGCAACGCGTTCCAGATGCCCACCACCCTCTGTGTGAAGTACTTGCCACGTGTATCCCCTTAAACTTTCCACCTCTCACCCTGAAAGCATGACCTCTCGATATTGAATCCTTCACCCTGTGAAAAAGCTTGTCTCTATCCCCCTGTCTGTACCCTTCATGATTTTGTAAACCTCAATCAGGCCCACCCTCAATCTCCTTTTTCCTAATGAAAATAAACCTAACCTACTCAACCTCTCTTCATAGCTACCACCTTCCACACCAGGCAACATCCTCATAAACCTTCTCTGCACCCTCTCTAAAGCATCCACATCCTTTTGGTAATGTGGTGACCAGAACTGTACACAGTATTCTAAATGCAGCCGAACCAGTGTTTTGTGTAATTTTAACATGACTTGCCAGCTCTTATACTCGATATCCCTTCCAATGAAGGCAAACATACTATATGCCTTCTTGACCACTCTATCCACCTTCAGGGTACAATGGACCTGCACTCCCAGATCTCTCTGCCCATCAACTTTTCCCAAGGCTCTTCCATTCATTGTATAATTCATTGTATAAGTCTAATTGTAGAATTAGACTTCCCAAAATGCATCACTTCACATTTGTCTGGATTGAACTCCATCTGCCACTTTTCTGCCCAACTCTCCAGTCTATCTATATCCTCCTGTATTCTCTGACAGTCCCTTATGCTTTCTGCTACTCCACCAATCTTCATGTCATCTGCAAACTTGCTGATCATACCAACAGTGCCCTCTTCCAGATCATTTATGTATATTACAAACAACAGTGGCCCCAGCACTGATCCCTGTGGAACACCACTGGTCACCTTTCTCCATTTCGAGAAACTCCCTTCAACTACTACTCTCTGTCTCCTGTTGCTCAACCAGTTCTTTATCCACCTGCTAGTACACCCTGCACACCATGTGACTTCCCTTTCTCCATTAATCTACCACGGGGAACCTTATCAAAAGCCTTACTAAAGTCAATGTCAGTTCAGCCAATCGAATGAGTGTGTCAGTGGAACGGTACTGGTTGGGTTGGCAGGAGAGGAAGAAACGGAGGGCTTGGAGGCCTTCATCATGGAAGATGGATGTGTACAGGGACTGGATGTCCATGAAAGATGAGGCAGTGGGGACTGGGGAAACGAAAGTTATGGAGGAGGTGAAGGGTGGTGTCCCGAATGTACGTAGGGAGATCCTGGACCAAGAGGGACAGGACACTGTCAAGATAGGCAGAGGTAAGATTGGTGAGGCAGGAGCAGGGTGAGATGATGGGTCGAGCGGGGCAGTCAGGTTTGTGAATTTTAGGTAAGAGGTAGAACCCGGTGGCGGGGGGGTTCCCAGACTATGTGGTTGAAGGCTGTTGGTGGGTAGGGGATCCTCTGAGGTGATGAGGTTGTGGATGGTCTGGGAGATGATAGTTTGGTGATTGGAGGTGAAGTTGTGGTCAAGGGGACAGTAGGAGGTGGTGTCCATGAGTTGGCGTCTGGCTTCAGTGGTATAGAGGTCGGTGCGCCAAACTACCATTGCGCCCACCCCTTGGTCTGATGGTTTGATGATGAGGTTAGGGTTAGAGCAGAGGGAGTGGAGGGCTGTGTGTTGTGAGGGTGAGAGGTTGGAGTGGGGGTGGACAGGTTGAGGTGGTCAATGTCACGGCGGCAGGTGGAAATGAAGAGATCAAGGGCAGGTAACCAGCACGGGCTGTCCAAGTGGATGGAGTATGTTGGAAGCATGACGTAAAAAATAAACATGGAGGTGGAAGCTGCAGAAGAAAAGTTCCATGTCGCGATGTGTGTTGAATTCATTGATCTGGGTGCGTAGTGGAAGCTAGTATCACAGCTGCAGAAAGGGAGCTCATCAAGGAAGGTTTGTCTACAGAGTCAGTATGGGTGAAAGTCAGGAATAGGAAAGGAGCAGTCACTTTATTAGGAGAGTTTGATACCCCCCTCCCCAATAGCAACAGAGACACAGAAGAGCAGGTTGGGAAGCAGATTTTGGAAAGGTGCGGAAGTAACAGGGTTGTTCTCGTGAGTGACTTTAACTCCCCTAATATTGGCTGGAAACTCCATTGTGCTAATAGTTTGGATGGAGCAGAGTTTGTCATTATGTAGATTCAATATGTAGATAGGTCAACTAAAGGGGAGGCCATATTGGATTTGGTGCTTGGCAACGAACCTGATCAGATGTCACAGCATTTCAATGATAGTGATCACCTGTATGAAGAGAGGGATAGTAGTAGATCGAATGGGAAAGTATTTAATTCAGGGAGAGGGAATTACACTGCTATTAGGCAAGAACTGGGGCACCTACATTGGGAACAGATGCTCCCAGGGAAATGCACAACAGAATGTGGAAGATGTTTAGGGAGCACTTGCTGATAGAGCTGGATAGGTTTGTCCCACTGAGGCAAGGAAGGGATGGTAGGGTGAAGGAACCCTGGGTAAAAAGGGATGTGGAACATCTAGTCAAGAGGAAGAGGGAAGCTTACTTAAGGTTGAGGAGGCAAGGATCAGACAGGGTTCCAGAGGGTTACAAGGCAGTCAGGAAGGAACTGAACAATAGACTTAGGAGAGCTAGAAGGGGACATGAAAAAGCCTTGGCAGATAGGATTAAGGAAAACCCGAAGGTTTTACACTTATGTGAGGAACAAGAGGATGGCCAGAGTGGGGGTAGGGCTGATCAGGGATAGTGGAGGGAACTTGTGCCTGGAGTTGGAAGAGGTAGGGGAGGTTCTTAATGAATATTTTGCTTTCGTATTCACGACAGAGAGGTACCTTGATGTTTCTGAGGACAACATGAAACAGGTTGATACGCTCGCGAGAGGAGGATGTACTGGAAATTTTGAAAAACATGAGGATAGAGGAGACCCCTGAGCCAGGGAGGGAAGAGATTGCTGTGCCTTTGGCTATGATTCTTGTGTTCTCGCTGTCCACTGGAGTAGTGCCAGTCGTGGAGTAGTGCCAGATCATTGGAAGGTGACAAATGTTATTCCCTTGTTCAGGAAAGGGAATAGGGTTAATCCTGGAAATTACAAATTAATAAAGAGAATTCTGAGACACGGGCTTTATGATTATTTGGAAAAACATGGTTTGATTAAAGATAGTCAGCATGGCTTTGTGAGGGGCAGGTCATGCCTCATAATCTTTATGGAGTTCCTTCAGGATATGACAAAACACATTGAAGGTAAAGCAATGGATGTGGTGTATGTGGATTTTAGCAAGGCATTTGGTAAGGTTCCCCATGGTCGGCTCATTCAGAAAGTAAGGAGGACAGGGAAACCAGTCTGTCTGGATACAGAATTAGCTGGCCCAAAGAAGACAGATGGTGGTGGTAGATGGAAAGTATTCAGCATGGAGCTCAGTGACCAGTGGTGTTCCACAGGGATCTGTTCTGGGATCTCTGCTGTTTGTGATTTTTATAAATGATTTGCATGAGAAAGTAGAAGGGTGGGTTCGTAAGTTTTGCTGATAACATGAAGGTTGGTGGAGTGGTGGATAGTGTGGAGGACTGTTGCAGATTGCAATGGGTTGCAGAGCTGGGCTGATAAGTGGCAGATGGAGTTCAAACTGGAAAAGTGTGTCGAATTTGAGTGCAGAATACAGCTTTAAAGGCAGGATTCTTGGCAGTGTGGAGGAACAGAGGGATCTTGGGTCCACGTCCATAAATCCCTCAACGGTGCCACCCAAGTAGATACAATTGTTAAGAAGGCGCGTGGTCTGTTGGCTTTCATCCGCAAGGGGAATGAGTTTAAATACTGCAAGGTTATGCTGCAGCTCAATAAATTCACGTTTAGACCACACTTGGAAGATTGTGTTCAGTTCTGGTCACCTCATTATAAGAAGGATGTGGAAGCTTTAGAGAGGGTGCAGGGGAGATTTATCAGGATGCTGCCTGGACTGGAGGCATGTCTCATGAAGAAAGGTTAAAGAAGCTAAGGTTTTTCTCATTGAAATTAAGAAGGATGAGAGGTGACTTCATCGTGGTATACAAGATGATGAGAGGCATAGGTGAAGTAGATAGTCAGAAACTTTTTCCCATGGAGACAAATGGCTATCACGAGGTGGCATAATTTTCAGGGAATTGGAGGAAGGCTTAGGGGAGACGTCAGAGGTAGGTTCTATACATAGAGAGTGGTGGGTGTGTGGAATGCACTGTCAGCAGGGGTTGTAGAGTCAGAGACATTAGGGACATTTAAGCGACTTTTGGAGAGGACATGGACGATAGTAAAATGTAGGGTATGTAGGTTAGTTTGATCTTAGAGTAGGATAAAAGGTCGGCACAACATTGAGGGCCAAAAGGCCTGTACTGTGCTGTACTGTTCTATGTTCTCAAATTCCTACTCTCTGTTTCCTCTCTGCCAATCAGTTTCCGATCTATCTCAATACACTTCCCTCAATCCATTGTGTTTTAAGCTTCCACAATAATCTCTTATGCAGAACTTTGTCAAATGCTTTCTGAAAGTCCAATTATACCACATCACTGGCTGCCCCTTGTCAACTCTACTAGTTACATCTTCAGAGGATTCCAACAGATTTTTCAGGCATGATGTGCTCTTCATAAATCCATGCCAAAAGATCCTCAGTAAGGGTGGGTTGCCTGACATAGAGAACTGGGATGGAGCAAGGAGGTTTGTTCGTTCATCACTACCATCTAGGATGCCCTCAAGATAATCATCGACATTGCAATTCCCAGTAAGCTCAGCAGCACCTCAAGGCCTTCCAGTCCTGTGGTGTGGGCAAGCCATTAGAATCCACACGTCAGCCTCTAAGATGCCTAGTCCAATTGAGCAAGGAGATGGGCTTCCAGGAGTCACTACTCCCACATCCCAAGGCAAAGTGTTGTTAGTATGGAATTCCCCGAGGCCCTCTGACCACAAGAAGTGGCACCTTTTCCACAACGGAGGGAGCACAGAGACATCTCCATCTCCACTGTCCCTCTGCTCCTCCCCCCAAAACCCTCCTTTTTCCTCCTCCCTCATGAGTTTGTGGGTGAACAGAGGGCCTGGGGATACTTGTGGCACCATGTCCTCTCTCGCACTATGCTTTATGGGCCCTGGGCTGGGGTTCAAATCTCACACCTACTTAACGGGCCAAAGACAAGTTTGCAAGGGATCCTTCCCCAGGCTGGGACTTTATAGTCTCAGGGTCACTCAGGAAAACCTCTTAGGAGGCTGATCAGGTGTACCCAAGAACTCTGTGGGAAGCTAGAGAAGTGATTGCTGGGCCTCTTGCTGAGATATTTGTATCTTCGATAGTCACAGGTGAGGTGCCGGAAGACTGGAGGTTGGCTAATGTGGTGCCACTGTTTAAGAAGGGCGGTGAAGACAAGACAGGGAACTATAGACCGGTGAGCCTGACCTCGGTGGTGGGCAAGTTGTTGGAGGGAATCCTGAGGGACAGGATTTACATGTATTTGGAATGGTAAGGACTGATTAGGATAGTCAACATGGCTTTGTGTGTGGGAAATCATGTCTCACAAATTTGATTGAGTTTTTTGAAGAAGTAATAAAGAAGATTGATAAGGGCAGAGAGGTAGATGTGATCTATATGGACTTAGTAAGGCGTTCAACAAGGTTCCCTATGGGAGACTGATTAGCAAGGTTAGATCTCATGGAATACAGTGAGAACTAGCCATTTGGATATAGAACTGGCTCGAAGGTAGAAGACAGAGGGTGGTGGTGAAGGGTTGTTTTCAGACTGGAGGTCTGTGTTCAGTGGAGTGCCACAAGGATCGGTGCTGGGTCCTCTACTTTTTGTAATTTACATAAATGATTTGGATGCGAGCATAAGAGGTACAGTTAGTAAGTTTGCAGATGACACCAAAATTGGAGGTGTAGTGGCCAGCAAAGAGGGTTACCTCAGATTACAACAGGATCTGGACCAGATGAGCCAATGGGCTGAGAAGTGGCAGATGGAGTTTAATTCAGATAAATACGAGGTGCTGCATTTTGGGAAAGCAACTCTTAGCAGGACTTATACACTTAATGGTAAGGTCCTAGGAGTGTTGCTGAACAAAGAGACCTTGGAGTGCAGGTTCATAGCTCCTTGAAAGTGGAGTCGCAGGTAGATAGGATAGTGAAGAAGGTGTTTGGTATGCTTTCCTTTATTGGTCAGAGTATTGAGTACAGGAGTTGGGAGGTCATGATGCGGCTGTACAGGACATTGGTTAGGCCACTGTTGGAATATTGCGTGCAATTCTGGTCTCCTTCCTATCGGAAAGATGTTGTGAAACTTGAAAGGGTTCAGAAAAGATTTACAAGGATGTTGCCAGGGTTGAAGGATCTGAGCTACAGGGAGAGGCTGAACAGGCTGGGGCTGTTTTCCCTGGAGTGTCGGAGGCTGAGGGGTGACCTTATAGAGGTTTACAAAATTATGAGGGGCATGGATAGGATAAATAGACAAAGTCTTTTCCCTGGGGTTGGGGAGTCCAGAACTAGAGGGCATAGGTTTAGGGTGAGAGGGGAAAGATATAAAAGAGACCTAAGGGGCAATGTTTACATGCAGAGGGTGGTACGTGTATGGAATGAGCTGCCAGAGGATGTGGTGGAGGCTGGTACAATTGCAACATTTAAGAGGCATTTGGATGGGTGTATGAATAGGAAGGGTTTGGAGGGATATGGGCTGGGTGCTGGCAGGTGGGACTAGATTGGGTTGGGATATCTGGTCAGCATGGATGGGTTGGACCGAAGGGTCTGTTTCCATGTTGTACATCTGTATGACTCTATGGCTGGACTCAAACATTTAGTCTTCATCCGGGCATACCTCACCTGCGGATGCTTTCCACCTACCCCACTGGTTTCTGTAACTGAGGTAGTTCCCTCCTGTGGGTACTGAGGGCTTTTCATGAGGGGAGGGGGGTCAATGCCGGCACCAGCTGCAGTCACTCAGATGTTGCGAGGAGCCTTGGAGCCAGGACACTTCCTGGACTTTTGGTGGGGGGAGGGGAAATGAGGAAGCTGGAGAAATCTGCATTCATCCCGTGTGGTTGGAGGGTTCCTAGGTTCCACCAGCTCCAGCTGCTCCCACTTGCAATAGGTGTTGCCACTCCAGCCTCCAAGTTCCAAATACAGCCATCAGCAGGAGAGTGCATACTGCCAATACACTGACCTCTATAAGGAAAATAACACTCCAACATCACCCTCTGTCTCCAACCATCAAGTCAGTTTTGTATCCAATTGGCTAGCTCTCCCTGAATACCATGTCAAATTCAAAGATTTATCGTCATTTACATTTTATAGTGAAGAACTTCGTAAAATACACTATGGGCTCAATATTCTTAGTCATTGTGGACATCCACACAAAGTCGCTGAACATGTATAAAATTCATTTGTCAAACACGTGGACACCAACAGAAAATCTGCATGCATTTTTTGCACTACACAACCCCCTGACAGTACTATTCATAGATAATGGATCATCGTTCCCAGCAGGCAATTTGAGTATTGCCTGAAAAAAGGAAATTATAGCATAGGAACAGGCCCTTCAGCCCTCCAAGCCTGCACCAATCCAGATCCTTTATCTGAACCTGTCACCTAGTTTCGAAGGATCTGTATTCCTCTGCTCCCTGCCCAGTCATGTATCTGTCTAGATATATCTTAAATGATCCTTTCTTGTCCGCCTCTACCACCTCCGCTGGCAATGCGTTGCAGGCACCCACCACCCTCTGTGTGAAGATATTTCCACGCATATCTCCCTTAAACGTTTCCCCTAGTGAACCCTATTAATTGAGCGCCCCCCCACTCTGGGAAAAAGATTTTGCTATTCACTCTGTCTATACCTCTCATGATTTTGTAGATCTCAGTCAGGTGTTATGAAGCTGAAGACGTGCACTGTACCTTTAAGAGAGAATGAATGCTGTTTTGCACTGAGAGCTTACAGGCACATGTCATGTGACTGACTAGCAGTCTCAGAGTGGAATGAAAATATGTAACATTTGGCTGCGAAACAAATACCTGACTTTTGGTTGCTATGCTTTCACAACAGTTCGAATTTAACCAATCAGTTTAAGTTATGCCCCAGGATACTAAAACCCAGTTGAATTTGAATTTTACTGTTTTGACAATATTGAACCAATGAGACAATCCGATGTTTGGGTATATAAAAACCAGCAACTTTGAGAGTTGGCTAGACAGAGCAACCAACTGCCATCATCAGAGTAAAGGCCAACCAAACACTCTCTATCAAAAGTACCCTTTTCACATGAAACATCTTTGCAGCAAAAGACTGAAGATGACCCAGGGATATGTACAGCCAGAGGAAGAACGACACCGGAGATGACCACTGTTGTCTGGTTTTGAAAATTAAGTTGATGTACCTTTAGTAGGGGCTTTTATTGACTCAGTATATTGTTATAGAGTAAGAGGTAGGTAACAAGCATTTTTGACAAAGGAAATTTAGAATTGTAAATATCTTAATGTTCACTTTTAGAATTAAAGAACAAATTGATGTGTTTTTCTTTAAATTGTGGAATTTGGGAATTCTCTATCACTCATACTTTTACAAGGCGAGGTGAGCTTTTCTGGGGTTTGGTTTAATGAGCAGAAGGGTTCACCACCATGTTGTAACACAGGTCCCCCCTCAACCTCAGTCATTCTAATGAAAATAATCTTAACCTACTCAACCTGTCTTCATAGCTAGGGCCCTCTATACCAGATAACATCCCGATGAACCTCCTCTGCACCCTCTCCAAAGCATCCACATCCTTTTGGTAATGTGGTGAACAGAACTGCACACAGTATTCCAAATGTGGCCAAATCAAAATCTTATACAATTGTAACATGACCTCCCAACTCTTGTACTCAATACTGCGTCCAATTAACGAAAGGATGTTGTATGCCTTCTTGACCGCTCTATTGATCTGCATTGGCACCTTCAGGGTACAATCGACCTTAACACTCAGATCTCTCTGTACCTCAATTTTCCCCAGGACTTTTCCATTTACTGTATAGTTCGCTCTTGAATTGGATCTTCCAAAATGCATCATCCCACATTTGTCTGGATTGAATTCCATAAAGTTGAAAGTTATTCGTCATGTAAGGACAGCTCCATGTCATCCAACCGTCAATGGTCTGGCAGGAAGAACAGTCCAAACTTTGAAGGCAGGCTTAAATAAACAGTCGACAGCTTCACTCCATAACCAACTGTCCGGTTCCTATTTGATTAGAGGACCATACCTCATGCATTTACTGGGACAGCTCCAGCAGATTTGCAAATGGGAAGAACACTCTGCACCAGGTTAGAACATAGAACAATACAGGCCCTTTGGCCCTCAATTTTCTGCTGACCTTTTATCCGATTCTAAGATCAGACTAACCTACATACCCTTCATTTTACTATCATCCATGTGTCTATCCAAGAGTCGCTTAAACGTCCCTAATGTATCTGACTCTACTCCCACCGCTGGCAGTGCATTCCACACACCCACCGCTCTCTGTGTAAAGAACTCTGACATCTCCCCTAAACCGTCCGCCAATCACTTTAAAATTTTCCCCCTCTTGATAGAAATTTCCACCCTGGGAAAAAGTCTCTAGCTATCCACTCTATCTATGCCTCTCATCGTCTTGTACACCTCTGTCAAATCACCTCTCATCCTTCTTCACTCCAGTGGGAAAAGCCCATGTTCCCTCAACCTTTCTTCATAAGGCACGCCCTCCAGCCCACACAGCATTCTGGTAAATCTCCTCTGCACCCTCTCTGAAGCTTCCACATCCTTCCTATAATGAGGCAATCAGTGTGGACTCACCAGGGCTCTATAAAGCTGCAGAATAACCTTGAAGCTCCTAACCTCAATCCCCCTGCTAATGAAAACCAACACACCATATGCCTTCTTAACAACCCTATCAACTTGGGTGGCTTTGAAGGATCTATGGACATGGACCCAGAAATCCCTCTGTTCCTCCACACTGCCAAGAATCCTGCCTTTAACCCTGTAATCATTCAAATTCAACCTTCCAAAGTAATTCACTTCACATTTCTTCAGGTTGAAGTCCGTCTGCCACTTCTCAGCCCAGCCCTGCATGCAGTCAATGTCCAGGTGCAACCAACTACAGCCTTCCACACTATCTACATCTCTACCAACCTTCATGTCATCGGCAAACTTACTAACCCACCCTTCTACTTTCTCATGCAAATCATTTATAAAAATCACAACGAGCAGAAGTCCCAGAACAGATCCTGTTGAACACCACTGGTCATCAAATTCCAGGTTGAATACTTTCCATCTACTACCACTCTCTGTCATCTATGGGCCAGCTAATTGTGTATCCAGACATCTCAGAATTCCTCATGAAGGGCTTTTGCTTGAACGTCAATTCGCCTGCTCCTGCTCCTTGGATGCTGCCTAACTTGCTATGCTTTTCCACCCTCTCAACTGCATGAGTAACAATCATGGTTGGCACAACATCCAAGTCCAGTGATGTATAAAGTTCAGGTAGGTGAATCATATGATAGCTGCAACCTCGCAAACAGCTTAGGAGCAACACTTAGCCAGTTCCTCAAATGCCTTTCCAACTTTTCCAGAACTCATGGATTCTCCTTTTTTATCAATAGTTGAAGATATCTCAGAATCTGAGATGGACATTTTGGATGTCACTGTCTCAACACCTTTGTCGCTTGAAGAGGAGAACAAAATTCTTCAGAGATGCTCCGAGCGCAAGAGGCAAATTACTGTGTATTACATACCAGCCATATCGGGGCTGAGTTCGAGGAACCCTGGGATGAGCTACCATAAAAGGAATCTGTCCATATCCTCGGACCCTGACAGGGAAACATGTAGTGATTGTTACAACATTAGCCATGTGGACCTCATACACAAATTGGCAGGATGAGACCAGTGGTGACCCAAAAGAATCTGGGTTAGGGCCTTAATGATTGGGATAAAAAATAAAAATGATGCATCCAAATTTGTTGATGACACTAAGTTAGGCAGCATCATAGTGAAGTATCCATTTAGGACCAAACTTTCTAAACACTATAAAGTTAAATAAATTGGATGTCAAAGAGACTGATGTGTTCAGAGGCATAGATTTTTAAAATACCACAAACAGGTACAGGAAATAAGTAAGAAAACACATGGAATGGGTGCCTTTTTCTCTGGAAGACTGGAGTACAAGGAGTTATATAAAAACCTGGGTAAACCCTCAGCGTAAGCTGGAAGAACAACACCTCATTTTGCACTTGGGGACCCTGCAGACTTCTGGATTTAATATTATGCTCAATAATTTTAGAGCTTGAAGCAACTTCTCCTAAGCCATTACCCCCACCCCAAAACATCAGATCTGGGCACCAGACCTTAAGAAAAGTGTTGGGCTTCAGCTGCCTTCTCTTCACCATAGACATGCAAACCCTTTACATGTCTATCAGAAAGATCTCAGGACTCTATGCTTCTTGCTGGAAAATACATCAGAACTATCCCCATCCACTACAACACTCCTCTGCTTGCAAAGCTCACCCTCACCTGAGACAAATTTTCTTTTAATGCCTGTCATTTTCTTCAGGTCAGAGGGGTGGCCAAGGGTATGTGCATAGGCCCCAGTTATACCTGTCTCTTTGTGGGCTACCTGGAGCTTTCCTTGTTCCAGTCCTCCTTCAGAGCTGAAAAATGTGTTGCTGGAAAAGCGCAACAGGTCAGGCAGCATCCAAGGAGCAGGAGAATCGACGTTTCGGGCATAAGCCCTTCCTGATGATTCTCCTGCTCCTTGGATGCTGCCTGACCTGTTGCGCTTTTCCAGCAACACATTTTTCAGCTCTGATCTCCAGCATCTGCAGTCCTCACTTTCTCCCAGTCCTCCTTCAGCCCACTCTCATAGTTCCATCTCAGATATATCAATATTATCAGTGGTGCTTCCCTCTCTGATCTGGAATTGGAAAACTTAATCAATTTTGCTTCTAATTTCAACCTTGCTCTCAACTTCAGCTGGTCCATTTCAGAAGCCACCCACTCCTTTCTTGACATCTCTATTTACATTTCTAGGGATGGGCTGGCCACCTTTATCCATGACAAACCCACTGACTCCTACAGTTATATTGTCAATACGTCCTCACAGGGTAAAAACAAGGAATGCAGATGCTGGAAACCAGAGTTGAGATTAGAGTGGTGCTGGAAAAGCACAGCAGGACAGGCAGCACCTGAGGAGCAGGAAAATCGATATTTAGGGCAAAAGCCCTTCATCAGGAATGAAGGCAGGCTGCCTGCGGAGTGGAGAGATAAATGAGAGAGGGGTGGGGGCGGGGGTGGGGAGAAAGTAGCACAGAGTACAATAGGTGAGTGGGGGTGTGGATGGAGGTGATAGGTCAGAGAGGAGGGTGGGGGAAGGTAGCAAAGAGTACAATGGGTGAATAGGGATGGGGATGAAGGTGACAGGTCAGAGAGGAGGGTGGAGTGGATAGGTGGGAAGGAAGATAGGCAGGTAGGACATGTCATGGGGACAGTGCTGAGCTGGAAGGCTGGAGCTGGGGTGAGATGGGGGAATGGGAAATGAGGAAACTGATGAAATCCACATTGATGCCCTGGGGTTGAAGTGTTCCGAGGCGGAAGATGAGACATTCTTGCGCCAGGCATCGTGTGGTGAGGGAACGGCAGTGGAGGTTGCCCAGGACCTTCATGTGGCAGGTGGGAGGGGGAGTTGAAATGTTGGGCCGCAGGGCGGTATGGTTGATTGGTGCGGGTGTCCCAGAGATGTTCCCTAAAGTGCTCTGCTAGGAGGCGTCCAGTCTCCCCAATGTCGAGGAGACTGCATCGGGAGCAACGGATACAATAAATGATATTGGTGGATGTGCAGGTAAAACCTTGATGGATGTGGAAAGCTCCTTTGGGACCTTGGATGGAGGTGAGGGAGGAGGTGTGGGCGCAGGTTTTGCAATTCCTGCGGTGGCAGGTGGGTGCCAGGATGGGAGAGTGATTTGTTGGGGGGTGTGGACCTGACCAGGTAGTCACGGAGGGAACGGTCTTTGCGGAAAGCGGAAATGGGTGGAAATGGAAATATATCCCTGGTGGTGGGGTCCGTTTGGCAGTGATGGAAATGTCTTCGGATGATGTGGTTTATGCAAAGGTTGGTAGGGTGGAAGGTGAGCACCACGGGGGTTCTGTCCTTGTTACGGTTGGAGGGGTGGGGTTTGAGGGCGGAGGTGCGGGATGTAGACAAGATGCGTTGGAAGGCATCTTTAACTACATGGGAAGGGAAATTGCGTTCTCGAAAGAAGGAGGTGTGTTCTGTGGTGGAACTGGTCCTCCTGGGAACAGATACGGCGGAGGCGGAGGAATTGGGATTATGGGATAGCATTTGTGCAAGAGATAGGGTGGGAAGATTTGTAATCCAGGTAGCTATGGGAGTCAGTGGGTTTGTAAAAAATGTCAGTGTCAAGTTGGTCGTCATTAATGGAGATGGAGAGGTCCAGGAAGGGGAGGGAAGTGTCAGAGATGGTCCAGGTGAATTTAAGGTCAGGTTGGGATGTGTTGGTGAAGTTGATGAATTGCTCAACCTCCTCGTGGGAGCACGAGGTGATACAACGCAGTCATCAATGTAGTGGAGGAAGACGTGGGGAGTGGTGCCGGTGTAACTACGGAAGATAGACTGTTCTACCTAGTCAACAAAGAGACAGGCATAGCTGGGGCCCATATGGGTGCCCATGGCTACCCCTTTGGTCTGGAGGAAGCGGGAGGATTCAAAGGAGAAATTGTTACGGGTGAGGACCAGTTCAGCCAAACGAATGAGAGTGTCAGTGGAAGGGTACTGTTGGAGATGTCTGGAGAGGAAGAAACAGAGGGCTTGGAGGCCCTGGTCATGGCGGATGGAGGTGTAGAGGGATTGGATATCCATGGTGAAGATGAGGCATTGGAAGCCAGGGAAAGGGAAGTCTTGGAGGAGGTGGAGAGCGTGGGTGGTGTCTCAAATGTATGAGGGGAGTTCCTAGACTGGGGGGTAGGACAGTGTCAAGGTAGGTGGAGATGAGTTCGGTGGGGCAGGAGCAGGCTGAGACAATGGGTCAGCCAGGGTGGTCAGGCTTGTGGATCTTGGGAAGGAGGTAGAATCAGTGGTGCGGGGTTCTCGGACTATGAGGTTGGAAGCTGTGAGTAGGAGATCTCCTGAGGTGATGAGGTTCTGTATGGTCTGGGAGATGATGGCTTGGTGATGGGGGGAGTGGGGTCATGATCGAGGGGGCGGTAGGAGGAGGTGTCTTCGAGTTGGCATCTGGCTTCAGCGGTGTAGAGGTCAGTGCGCCAGACTACCATTGCACCCCCTTTATCTGCTGGTTTGATGGTGAGGTTGGGATTGGAGCAGAGGGATTGGAGGGCTGCGTGTTGTGAGGGTGAGAGGTTGGAGTGGGGGAGGGGGGTAGACAGGTTGAGGCGGTTAATGTCCCGGCGGCAGTTGGAAATGAAGAGGTCAAGGGCAGGTAATAGGCCAGCACGGGGTGTCCAGGTGGATGCAGTGCATTGGAAGCAGGGGAAGGGATCCTTGGAAGGTGGGCGGGAGTCCTGATTTTGAAAGTAAGCTCGGAGGCAGAGGCAGCGGAAGACATGATGGACATCACGGCGTTTATTAAATTCATTGATGCGTGGGTGGAGGGGGATAAAGGTGAGGCTTTTGCTGAGGACTGATCGTTCATCCTCAGTGAGGGAGAGGTCAGGGGAATGGTGAAAACTCAGCAAGGCTGGGAGCTAGGACCTAGGGCCTGGTGTAGGTGTGGAGCTGGGAGTGGGGGCGGAGCCTGTAACTGGAGTGGGTGTGGTGTTGGGGGAATGAGGGTGGAGTCATGAGCAGGGGTGGTGTTCCCCTCAGGGTTCTGGGGAGCAGGAATGGTGACAGTGGGAACAGTGGGGGGCATGTCAGCTCAATGTAGGTGAGTGGCATTGGTGGGGGCAAATACGGCAGTGGGGGGGTGGAAGTCACTGAGCGTGTGACATCAGCGATGATTTGAGGAGTGGAAGTGATGTCACGTGTGGTGCTTGAGGAATTGTGAGGGGTGGAAGTGGCTGTGGAGCTGCCATGATGGGGGTGGAAGTGACATCATTGATCACCGTGGGGATGGTAGCTGCAGCAGCCACATGGCTAATGGCATCCGAGCAGTTCCAGAGGCCAGGGGAATCTTCTGGAATGTTTGAGGAGTGCTGGTTATTGAGGTGGGTATATAAAAAAGTTTGTTGTACTTAACAGTTTTTGATGTTTGAGATGGTGTTGAAATACTGTTTGTTGAGAGTATCAGTTCTCCTGAGGATATAGTACAGAGTGGGTCCTTTGCAGTTTTGAGAGAGTGTGGCCCTCAGCTGAGGCAGGGCTGACTGTAGAGAGGTGAGGTGCTGGCGCATTACAGCAAGTGGGAAGTGGAGGATCTGGAAGGAGAACCGTTGTTGGTGTTTTTGAATCTGTAGTCTGTGTTGTTTATCCTGTTTGGTTCCAAACTCAGCCTGCACCCTGTAAGGACCCCATTCTATTCTCCAATTCCTCCACCTCTATTGAATCTGTTCTGATGATGCCACCTTCAAAAAGGGGGTCTCCGAAATGCCCACCTTCTTCGTCAACCGAGGATTCCCCAGCATCGGTGTTGACACAACCCTCAAACGCATGCAACCTATATCCCGAATGTCAGCCCTCACCCCTTCACTTCCCTCACATAGCATCATTAGGATTCCCCGAGCTTCATCTACCATCCCACCAGCATCCACATCCAGAGGATTATTAACTACCATTTTTGACACCTCAAAAGAGATAGTGAGATGCCACCAGCAGACACATATTCCCCTCTCCTCCTTTGTCAGTCTTCCGCAGGGACCTGACACCAACATCCACTCCTCCTTTACTCCCAACATATCTTCACACACTCACGGTGACATCTCGCATTCACAGAAAGTGGTACATCTTCCAGTTTACTTCTTCCCTCCTCACTATCCAAGGTTCCAAACACACCTTCCAGGTGAAGCAGTGATTTATCTGCATTTCACACAATCTAGTTTACTCTCCTCATTGTTCATAATGTGATCACCTCTGCAGTGGGGATACGAAACCCAGAATGGATAACTTACCTTCTCTCCACAAAAACGACCCTGAGCTACCAGTTGCCTGCCATTTCAACATGGCACCCTGTTCCCTGGCCAACATCTCTCGGGCTTGCTACAGTGTTACAGCAAAGCTCAGCGTAAGCTGGAAGAACAACACCTCATTTTACACTTGGGGACCTTGCAGACTTCTGGATTTAATATTATGCTCAATAATTTTAGAGCTTGAAGCAACTTCTCCTACATCCTTACCCCCACCCCAACACATCAGACTTTGTGACCATGTGGTCCGTTACCACAAATAACCCAGTGTCAGCCACTACCGATCCCCATTCTCATTTCATTCTCTAAGACTGACCTTTCAGCATGCCTTTGTCTGTCCATCTGTTCTTCTCTCTCTGGGCTCCATCTCCACCTGTCGTTTACTCTGCCTCAACCTCGTTTTCTGAATATGCATCTGAAGAAAGGTCACTGGGCCTGAAATATTAAATCTGATGTCTCGCCACAGGTGCTGCTAGACCTGTGGAATTTTTCCAGCAATTTATGCTTTTGTTTCCGGATTCTCTGCTCCAAAGAAAACAATTTGAGATTATTCAGCATCTCTTCATTGCTGAAACACTGCAGCCGAGGTACTGTCTTCACAAGCGGATAAATCTCGCGTGGTGTGGATTCTTGCCGAGACTTTACATGGTACTTAGCTCAGAGCAGCAGCTGGGAGGTACAGAGTGAATGGGAGGCATGTGTAAATATTTCTAAGACAACAAAATTGTTCTCGCTTTCACCACTACCTATGGCAGCCTCTTCCAGACACTAACCACCCTTTGTGTGAAATAATTGCCCCTCTGATCCCTTTTGTATCTCTCCCCTCTCTCCTTAAAACTGTGATCTCGAGTTTTAGACTCCCCTATCACTGAGGAAAATCTGTCTGCTACCTACCTTACCTATGCCTCTCATGATTTTATAGACCTCAATAAGGTCATCCCTCAGTCTCCTATGCTCCAGAGGTTAAAAAGGCCCAAGCCTATCCAACCTCCCCTTAGAACACAAACCTTCCAATCCATGGAGCATCCTGGTAGATCATTTTCCCACTCTTTCTAGTTTAATAATATCCTTTCTATAGGAAGGCTATCAAAAGTGCACAAAGTACTCCAAATGTGGCCTCACCAATGTCTTGTACAGCTGCAACAAGACTTCCCATCTTCTACATTCAATGCTCTGACTGATGAAAGCAAACATGCTGAAAGCTTTAATTACCACCCTGTTTACCTGAGACTCTATTTTCAAGGAGCTATGAACCTGTACCCCTAGATCTATAACACTGTTGTATAACACTCCTCAGGGTCCTACCATTGACTGTGTAAGTCCTGCCCAAGTCTGTCTTACCAAAATGCAACAGCTTACATTTATCTAAATTAAACTCCATCTACCATTCCTCAGCCCACTGGCCCAGTTGCTCAAGATCTCATTGCATTCCCAAATAACCTTGTTCACTGTCCACTATGACTCCAATCTCGATGTCATCTGCAAACTTACAAACTATACCTCCTAAATTCTCATCCAAATCATACATATAAATAACAAACAGCAGTGAACCCAGCATTAATCCCTGTGGCAAACAGACCTTCAATCTGAAAAACAACCCTCTACCACCACCATCTGTCTTCTATCATCAAGCCAATTTTGTATCCAATTGGCTAACTGTCTGGATACTGTGCATGGGAAATCATGTCTCACAAATTTGATTGAATCTTTTGAATGGGTGACCGAGAAAGTAGATGATGGCAGTTTGGTTGTCTACATGGACTTTAGCAAGGCCTTTGACAAGGTTCCACATGATACTAACTATTCCAAAAGAGCCCTTGCCTCTCCAAATACCTATTGATCCTGCCTCTCAGAATCCCTTCCAACAACTTACCCAACACTGACATTAGGCTCACCAGTCTGTGGTTCCCAGGCACCTCCCTCTAGCCTTTGTTAAAAGATGGCACAGCATTAGTCACTCTCCAATCTTCAGGCATTTCACCTGTGGCTATCAGTGATACAAACCTCTCTACTGGAGGGCCTGCAATTTCCTCCCTAGCCTCTCACAAAATCCTGGGATACACTTCATCTGGTCCCAGGGATTTATCTAACCTAATGTGTTTTTTAAGATTTCCAGCACCTCTTCTGTCATGTGGACACTATTTATTTACCAAAGATCCCTGGCATCCATATCTTTCTCAACTGCAAATACTGACGAGAATTTTTTATTTAGGATCTCACTCATCTCTTGTGGCTCCACACATGTAGATAACCTTGTTGATCTTTAAAAACTCTATTCGCTACTTAGTCAATCTTTGTACACTTCATGTACTTGTAGAACCTCTTCAGATTCTTCTTTACATATTTTCCAAAACCATGTCATGTCCCCTTTTAGCCCTCCTGATTTCCTTCTTACATGAACTCCCAGACTACCTCTACTCAAGGGATTCACTTGATCTCAGCTGTCTCTACCTGACATATACCTCCTTCTTTTCCTTGTCCTCAATAACTCTAGCCATCCAGAGTTCCCTACTCCTGCCAGCCTTACCTTTCACTCTAACCGGAACACGCTGGCCCTGAACCCTCATTAACTCACTTTGGAAAAACCTCCCACTTACCAGACCTCCTTTGCAAACACCCTCCCCAGATCAACTTTTGGAAGTTCCTGTCTAATACCATCAATTACCCCAATTTAGATCTTTAACTTGTGGATCAGATTATCCTTTTTCAAAGGTATTTTCAAACTAATGGAATTATGATCATTAGTCCCAAGTGCTCCTGCACAAACACTTACCCTGCCTAATTTCTAAAGAGGTGGTCAAGTTTTGTCCCTTCCCTAGTCGGGCCATCTACATAATTCCTGAGAAATTCTTCCTAAACTTTCCAGCAACTTCCAGTCACTGTGTCCCTGCCTCCACCCCCCCACAACAGAAGTTTTTGTTCACTTGTGATTATTGCTAATACAGAAACACAGCTGAAGGATGGACAGGTTTGGCAACTCCTTGTTTTGAGATACAAATGTTATAGGAAGGATAGAAAGAGAGACAAGAGAGGAGGGGGAGAACATCATGGCAGTACTGAGACAGGACATTCTTGAGGGTTCATTCACTAAGTCTATATGGGTACAACTGTGAAATGTAAAGAGGGAGATCACTTTGATAGCATTGTACAATAGACATCCCTCCCAATAATCAGTGGGAAATCGAGGAACAAATACGTAGTGAGATCACAGATAGCTGCAAGATTAACAGGATTGTAATAGTAGGGGATCTTAACTTTCCAATCATCGACTGGGACTGCCATAGTGTGAAGGCCTTGGAAAGGGAGGAATTAGTTAAGCTTCCTCTGGCTGAGGGGCACAGTGACTAGAAGTTTCCTTGGTGGGGGAGGAGGGGAGGGAGAGGGTGTGCTGCCAGTAAGGGGCGCAGTGCTTCTGCTAAGTGGAGGGATCAGTGCCTGGAATCATTTGCAGGTGGGGAAAGACACAGTGATCAGAAGCTTCTGGGGGGTGGGTGGGGCAGGGGGCATTGGAAGTGGAAGTTTCCTCTGGGGGCTGAGGGGCACAAAGACGAGAATCCTCTGCAGGGAGAGGGGGAAGGAACAGTCATCCGAACCTTCCTTGGTGGCAGGATTCGGGAGCTTGGAGGACAGTGACCAGAAATTTCTGCAAGTGGAAGGGGCTCAGTGCCTGGAAACTTCTGGAGGAATGGGCACAGTGACCAGAAGCTTCCGCTGAGGAGAAAAGGGCACAGTGACTGGAAGTGGCTGGGTGGGAGGGGGAGATGTGGGCACAGTGGGTGTTGGGATGGAGAGGGGGGGAAAGAAGCAAGCACAATGGCCCGGAACCTTTCGCTGTGGGCAGAGAGAGAGACACACAGAGATTGAAGACATCCATTAGAAGGAGGGCGACAATGACCAGAAGCTTCCAGGGCGTTGTGGTGGGGAGAGGGAAACAGTGACTGGAATCGGCAGGGGTTGTCGGAGGGCTCACAGTAACCCAAAACTTCCTTTTGAGGGGTAAGGGGAACAGAAACAAGAAGCTTCTGGAAGTGGGGAGGGAGACAGTGACTGGAAGCATTGGGATGGGGGGGGATATGGGGGGTCAGGTGGGTCAGGGGGCACAGTAACCAAAATCTTCCTCTGGTGGCTGTGGGGCACAAAGGCCAGAATCTTCTGCTGAGGTTGGGGCGCACAGTGACCGGATGCTTCGGGGGATGGGCACCATGACTGGCAGCTTTCTCGGGGGAGGGGCACAGTAACCGGAAGCTCCCTCAGGTGGTGGAGCACAGTGACAGATAGCGTTCTCGCGGGGTGGGGCACAGTGACCGGAAGGTTCCTCGGGGGGAGGGGCACAGTGACCAGAAGCTCCCTCGGGGGGTGGGACACAGTGACCAGAAGCTCCCTCGGGGGGAGGGGCACAGTGACCGGAAGGTTCGTCGGGGGAGGGGGGGAGGGGCACAGTGACCGGAAGCTTCCTCCCGGGGAGGGGCACAGTGACTGGAAGGTTCGTCGGGGGAGGTGGGCACAGTGACCGGAAGCTTCCTCCTGGGGAGGGGCACAGTGACCGGAAGGTTCCTCAGGGGAGGGGGGGAGGGGCACAGTGACCGGAAGCTCCCTCGGGGGGGAGGGGCACAGTGACCGGAAGCTCCCTCGGGGGGGAGGGGCACAGTGACCGGAAGCTCCCTCGGGGGGTGGGGCACAGTGACCGGAAGCTCCCTCGGGGGGAGGGGCACAGTGACCGGAAGCTCCCTCGGGGGGGAGGGGCACAGTGACCGGAAGCTCCCTCGGGGGGTGGGGCACAGTGAACGGAAGCTCCCTCGGGGGGAGGGGCACAGTGACTGGAAGCTCCCTCGGGGAGGGGGAGGGGCAGGGGGACAGTGACTGGAAGCTCCCTGGGGGGAGGGGCACAGTGACTGGAAGGTTCGTTGGGGGAGTTGGGCACAGTGACCGGAAGGTTCCTCAGGGGAGGGGGGGAGGGGCACAGTGACCGGAAGCTCCCTCGGGGGGAGGGGCACAGTGAACGGAAGCTCCCTCGGGGGGAGGGGCACAGTGACTAGAAACTCCCTCGGGGAGGGGGAGGGGGAGGGGGAGGGGGAGGGTGTGGGGGACAGTGACTGGAAGCTCCCTCGGGGGGAGGGGCACAGTGACCGGAAGGTTCCTCAGGGGGAGGGGCACAGTGACCGGAAGGTTCGTCGGGGGGAGGGGCACAGTGACCGGAAGGTTCCTTAGGGGAGGGACACAGTGACCGGAAGGTTTGTCAGGGGGAGGGGCACAGTGACCGGAAGCTCCCTCGGGGGGAGGGGCACAGTGACCGGAAGCACCCTCGGGGGGAGGGGCACAGTGACCGGAAGCTCCCTCGGGGGGAGGGGCACAGTGACTGGAAGGTTCCTCGGGGGGAGGGGCACAGTGACTGGAAGCTCCCTCGGGGAGGGGGAGGGGGAGGGGCACAGTGACTGGAAGCTCCCTCGGGGGGAGGGGCACAGTGACCGGAAGGTTCCTCGGGGGGAGGGGCACAGTGACCGGAAGCTCCCTCGGGGGGAGGGGCACAGTGACCGGAAGCTCCCTCGGGGGGAGGGGCACAGTGACCGGAAGCTCCCTCGGGGGGAGGGGCACAGTGACCGGAAGCTCCCTCGGGGGGAGGGGCACAGTGACCGGAAGCTCCCTCGGGGGGAGGGGCACAGTGACCGGAAGGTTCCTCGGGGGGAGGGGCACAGTGACCGGAAGGTTCCTCGGGGGAAGGGGCACAGTGACCGGAAGGTTCCTCGGGGGGAGGGGCACAGTGACCGGAAGGTTCCTCGGGGGGAGGGGCACAGTGACCGGAAGGTTCCTCGGGGGGAGGGGCACAGTGACCGGAAGGTTCGTCGGGGGGGAGGGGCACAGTGACCGGAAGGTTCCTCGGGGGGAGGGGCACAGTGACCGGAAGCTCCCTCGGGGGGAGGGGCACCGTGACCGGAAGCTCCCTCGGGGGGAGGGGCACAGTGACCGGAAGCTCCCTCGGGGGGAGGGGCACCGTGACCGGAAGGTTCCTCGGGGGGAGGGGCACAGTGACCGGAAGGTTCGTCGAGGGGGAGGGGCACAGTGACCGGAAGGTTCCTCGGGGGGAGGGGCACAGTGACCGGAAGGTTCCTCGGGGGGAGGGGCACCGTGACCGGAAGGTTCCTCGGGGGGAGGGGCACCGTGACCGGAAGCTCCCTCGGGGGGAGGGGCACAGTGACCGGAAGTTTCCTCGGGGGGAGGGGCATAGTGACCAGAAGGTTCCTCAGGGGGAGGGGCACAGTGACCGGAAGGTTCCCCCCGAGGACCAGAAGCTTCTGTGGGGTTGAGTGGGCGGGAGGGGCCAAGGGAATCTCCAGAGCAACTGTTGCTGAGGTGTTGTGCAGACCAGGTGAGGAAGTGTCTGGATTGGTGAGTCAGTGTCACATGACAATGACTGTCTCCGCCCCCTCGCCCCTGTCTGATGGGCACAGCTGGAGAGTGATTGACAGTTAACGGTTTTCTAACGGTCACCGAGAGAGAGGAGGAGGAGGAGATAGAGGAGGAAATATGTCTGGTAAGGAGTAAAACACTTAATAAAACTCTGTGTTAACACAGACCTCGTCACCTTCTGATGTTACAGCCAGGGGAGAAAATATTCAGCAAAATAAATCTCATAAAATAATTCCAATATCATAGATCTAAGATTTATTTTTTGTCAGTGGGATACTATCTGAGTGAATTTTAGCTTGTGTAGTCTAACTAACTAAAACCAAATAAGGTAAGTTGACGAGTAGGTCTCATAATTGTGGTCTATGGTGTTAATTGTAAATTGAAAGCGATGTCAGGAGAGAGGCCAGGGGAACGTGCAGCCTATCGTACTTGGGGAATCCTGGATACTGCCAGTGTCCAAGATAACAGAATCCCCTGGCCTCTCCTGACATCCCTTAAATTTACAGTGGCATGGGGCAAAAAATATAGAAATAAGAAAATAGGACAGATGAATGCATTGCTCAAGAGCTGGTACAAAAGGGAGAGTTTTAGTTTCCTGGATCATTGAGACTGGGATTTTTTGGGGGAACATGGGACATGTACAAATGGGATGGTTTGTGCCTGAACCACACTGACAGCTCTATTCCTGATGAAGGGCTTTTGCCTGAAATGTCGATTCTCCTGTTCCTCGACCTGCTGTGCTTTTCCAGCAACACTCTAATCTAAGCTCTGAAGAAGAGTCAACTAGACTCAGCATTAGCTTTGGTTAGATTAGAGTATCTGGTTTCCAGCATCTGCAGTTCTTGCTTTTATCTCAACATTAGCTTTGTCTCTCTCTCTCTCTCTGATGCTGCCTGGCCCGCTATGATTTCCAACATTCTTTGTTTTCAGTACAGATTCCAGCATCTGCAGTAATTACTGCAGGTAGGTTTGTTAGTATTGTTGGGAGGAATATGAACTAGTCTGGCAGAGGGAGGAGACACAGAATATTGATAAAATAGCAAAACATCATGCTACAGCAAAGGAAGCAAGTCACAGTGAGTTCAGCTATGTTGAGTGTCAAGAGATTTAGGCAAGGCAAGATGGTCTTTAATGCTAAGAGTGTAAAAGATAAGACTGATAACTTAATGCCATGGATTGATGCATGGAAATGTGATATAGCTGGCATCACAGAAACATGGTTGAGGGAAGGGCTCATGGACTGATAATGCAATGTTCCAGGGTGAGACAGAGGCAATGTAAAAAGGGTAGTAATGTAGCACTATTTAATTAAGGAGTCAATTACTGCAATAAGGAGACCTGTCTCCAAAAACCCAGCACAAAGTACATCTCTGAAAACCATAGTATTGTCCCAACATCTCAATACAGTCTTCCAAATGTGGAACAGGATATGAATCAGATTTTGTATTTGAATATGAAGATTGGTGGTGTAGCAGAAAACATAGGGGACTGTCAAAGAATACAGGAGAATATAGATAGACTGGAGAGTTGGGCAGTGAAGTGGCAGATGGAGTTCAATCCAGGCAAATGTGAGGCGATGCATTTTAGAAGGTCTAATTTTGGAGCGAAATATACTGTAAACGGAAGAGCCTTGGAAAACGTTGATGAGCAGAGTTTAAGTGCATTGTATCCTGAAGGTTGCTGCACAGATGGATAGAGTGATCAAGAAGGCATTTGGTATGTTTGCCTTCATTGGACGGGTTATTGAGTATAAGAGCTGGCAGGTCATTTTAAAATTATACAAGACATTAGTTCAGCTGCATTTACAATACTGTGTATAGTTCTGGTCGCCACATGACCAAAAGAATGGGAAAGCTTTGGAGAGAGTGCAGTGCCTGGAATGCGTTGCCAGCGGAGGTAGTAGAGGCAGGCACAGTGGATTCATTTAAGGTGCATCTGGATAGATACATGAGTAGGTGGGGAGCAGAGGGATACAGATGCTTAGGAATTGGGTGACAGGTTTAGACAGTGGATTTGGATCAGCTCAGACATAGAGGGCCGAAGGGCCTGTTCCTGAGCTGTACATTTTCTTGGTTCTTTGTTCTTTGAATTGACTTTGCGATATGCCACACGTAATCATAGAATCATATAATCTCTACAGTGTGGAAACAGGCCCTTTGGCCCAACAAGTCCAAGCCGACTCTCTGAAGAGTAACCCGCCCAGGCCCATTCCCCTACCCTATTATCCTATGTTTACCCCTGACTAATGCACCTAGACTACACATCCCTGAACACTGGGCAATTTGGCATGACCAATCCACCTGACCCTTTGGATTATGAGAGGAAACCCACGTAGACACAGGTAGCATGTGCAAACTCCACACAGACAGTTGCCTGAGGATGAAATAAAACCCAGGTCTCTGGTGCTGTGAGGCAGCAGTACTAACCAGTGAGCCACCGTGCCACCCAAATCATTGGGTACCATCTGGGTTTTGCATGATTACTATGGGTAACTCTATTTGCTGTAGCTCACTGTGATTAAGTTGTCTTTGAGCATGTATTCAATCTCTTTTTGAACGTGCACCAACATTAGAGTGTTAAGTTCATATGGATATTGCTTAATTGGAACAGCATTTCCAATATCTGCATTATGCATAATTAGATTTCCTAGTTTGTTCCCACATATTTCCCCATGTGATTGTGATAATTCTTTCAGGTTATTTTGATTTTCCTCAAGAAGATAATTCAGTAATTTATCCCAGTTTTGAGAACTTCCTCTTTGTCCAATTTAATAGAACATAGAACATAACAGTGCAGTATAGGCCCTTTGGCCTTTGATATTGTGAATCCAATTTGAAGCCCATCTAACCTACGCTATCTCATTTTCATCCATTTGTTTATCCAATGACCAATTTAAATGCTCTTAAAGTTGAAAAGTCTATTACTGTTGCAGGCAGTGCATTCTATGCTCATCCTACTCTCAAGGCAAAGAAACTACCTCTGACATCTGTCCTATATCAGTCACCCCTCAATTTAAAGCTATGTCCCCTTGTACTTCCCATCACCATCTGAGAAAATTGGCTCTCACTGTCCACCTATCTAACCCTCTGATTATCTTATATGTCTCAATTAACTCACCTCTCAACCTTCTTCTCTCTAATGCAAACAGCCTCAATTCCCACACCCTTTCCAATGCTTCCACATCCTTCCTATAATGTGGTGTCCAGAACTGTATGCAACTGTACCACGTTAATTTGAGGAATGTCAAGTTCAGAATCATCTGAACTTTGTTCTTCACTTTGTGTTGTACCAGTAACACATTCTCCTTTTGCTTTCCTTCCCTGTCAAAATACCTTTTGAGCATATTCACATGACACAGTCTGTGAGATTTCTTTCTATCTGGGCATTCTTAGCAAATAATTCACCTCACTTAACTGCCTTTCAATTTGATAAGGTCCACTAAACATTGCTTTTAAAGGTTCACCTTCCACTGGAAGTAACACTAATACTATCTCCTCTTGCAAATTTGCAAATTTTTAATTTCTTGTCTCCTTCCTGTTTCATCACATGCTGTGCTACTTTTAAATGCTGTCTAGACAGGTCATCCACTTTTGAATATTTCCCTAAAATTTTACACATAGTCCAAATGTGTGGTCTTTGAACTCTGACTCACCAATTCCCCTTAATTAATTTCAGGGTCCTCTCACATCATTCCTGAAACCTAATTCCACTGGTCACAGGCCTCCAGTCTGAAAAACAACCCTCCACCACCACCCTCTGTCTTCTACCTTTGAGCCAGTTCTGTATTCAAATGGTTAGTTCTCCCTGTATTCCATGAGATCTAACCCTGTTAATCAGTCTCCCATGGGGAACCTTGTCGAACGCCTTACTGAAGTCCATATAGATCACATCTACTGCTCTGCCCTCATCAATTTTCTTTGTTACTTCTTCAAAAATATCAATCAAGTTTGTGAGACATGATTTCCCACGCACAAAACCATGTTGACTATCCCGAATTAGTCCTTGCCTTTCCAAATACATGTACATCCTGTCCCTCCAACAACTTGCCCAACACTGAGGTCAGGCTCACCGGTTATTAGTTCCCTGGCTTGTCCTTACCACCCTTCTTAAACAGTGGCACCACGTTTGCCAACCTCCAGTCTTCCGGCACCTCACCTGTGACTATCGATGATACAAATATCTCAGCAAGAGGCCCAGCAATCACTTCTCTAGCTTCCTATAGAGTTCTCGGGTACACCTGATCAGGTCCTGGGGATTTATCCACCTTTAACCGTTTCAAGACACCCAGTACTTCCTCCTCTGTAATCTGGACATTTTGCAAGATGTCACCATCTATTTCCCTACAGTCTATATCTTCCATATCCTTTTCCACCATAAATACTGATGCAAAATATTCATTTAATATCTCCCCCATTTTCTGTGGCTCCACACAAAGGCCGCCTTGCTGATCTTTGAGGGGCCGTATTCTCTCCCTCGTTACCCTTTTGTCCTTAATATATTTGTAAAAACCCTTTGGATTCTCCTTAATTCTATTTGCCAAAGCTATCTCATGTTCCCGTTTGCCCTCCTGATTTCCCTCTTAAGTATACTTCTACTTCCTTTATACTCTTCTAAGGATTCATTCGATCTATCCTGTCCATACCTGACATATGCTTCCTTCTTTTTCTTAACCAAACCCTCAATTTCTTTAGTCATCCAGCATTCCCTATACCTACCAGCCTTCCCTTTCACCCTGACAGGAATATACTTTCTCTGGATTCTTGTTAGCTCATTTCTGAAGGCTTCCCATTTTCCAGCCGTCCCTTTACCTGCGAACATCTGCCTCCAAACAACTTTCGAAAGTTCCTGCCTAATACCGTCAAAACTGGCCTTTCTCCAATGTAGAACTTCAACTTTTAGATCTAGTCTATCCTTTTCCATCACGATTTTAAAACAAATAGAATTATGGTCACTGACCCCAAAGTGCTCCCCCACTGGCACCTCAGTCACCTGCCCTGCCTTATTTCCCAAGAGTAGGTCAAGTGTTGCACCTTTTCTAGTGGGTAAATCCATATACTGAATCAGAAAATTGTCTCGTACGCACTTAACAAATTCCTCTCCATCTAAACCTTTAACACTATGGCAGTCCCAGTTGATGTTTGGAAAGTTAAAACCCCTGACCATAACCACCCTATTACTCTTACAGATAGCTGAGGTCTCCTTACAAGTTTGTTTCTCAATTTCCCTCTAAATCCTACCAAGCAGTTCGAGAAAATTTCCCTGCCAGTATATGAGTCCCCTTCCAATTGAGGTGCAATCCGTCCTTCTTGTACAGGTCACTTCTACCCCAAAAGAGATTCCAATGATCCAAAAATGTGAATCCTTCTCCCATACACCAGCTCCTCAGACATGTATTAATCTGCCCTATCCTCCTATTCCTGTCCTCACTAGTTTGTAGCACTGGGAGTAATCTAGATATTACTCCCCTTGAGGACCTCCTTTTTAAATTTCTGCCTAACTCTCTGTAATCACCCTTCAGAATCTCAACCTTTTCCCTTCCTATATCATTGGTTCCAATGTGGACAATGACCTCTTGCTGGCCCCTCTCCCCTGTGAGAACATTCTGCACCCTCTCTGAGACATCCTTGATCCTGGTATCAGGGAAACAACACACCATTCTGCTTTTTCTCTGCTGGTCACAAAAACATCTGTCTGTACCTCTGACTACAGAATCCCCGAACACAATTGATCTCTTGGAAGCCGCCGTATCCCTCGTTGCATTAGAGCCAGTCTCAATACCAGAAACCTGGCTGTTCATGCTACGTTCCCCTGAGAATCCATCACCCCCCTACATTTTCCAAAGCAGCATACCTGTTTGAAATAGGTACATCCACAAAAGACTCCTGCCCTAGGTGCCTACCTCTCTTACCCTTCCTGGAGTTAACCCATCTATGTGACTGTATCTGAGACTTCCCCCCCTTCCTATAACTGCCATCCATCACATACTGTTGCTGTTGCAAATTCCTCATCGCTCTATCTGTCTTTCCAACCGATCCATTCGATCTGATAAGATTCGCATCCAACAGCATTTATGGCAGATATAATCCGCGGTAACCCTTAAACTCTCTTTAAACTCCCACATCTGACAAGAAGTATGTATCACTGCAAAGGCCATTTTTGCTCCTTCACAATCTACAGACCCTGAAAATAACACTGTCTTATTCCTCTACAAAACACTGCACCAGGTTAAATTAAGAGCTATGGCTTATATTTTAAGTTGAATCAAGAGACTTATCTCCAAAAACATATAAACGAGAAAGACCCCACTGTACTCACTAATACAGCCTTTCTCTTGGACAGACTTAAAACAATTAACTTCTCTGATTCTGTGTTGTGAACTTCGCCCAAGATTAGTTGTGAATTTCACTGTTTGTTAAATTTCCCAGATGCACTCCGATGTCCAGCGATACATGAATTCAAACAGCACAGGCAGTAACTGTGCAGGTTCTCTCTCTCTCTCTGTCTCTCTTTCTCCTGCACTGTCCTCACCATGTGCTTCCTTCCTCTGTTCTTCTTCCTTTGAAAACTGCTGTTGTTTGACTTTTTTTTTCCGAAGTTCCAAAACAATGTAACAGCATATAAAACAGTCATTGCTGCTCCTGGAATTCAAGGAAATCACCTCCAGCACCTAAAATACCTCAAAAAAAGAGCAGCTGTTACAGCCAGAAATTTTTCCCATCCTCCATCTTGGATTACCCAGAATCCTCTACTTTTTGTCATTTACATAAATAATTTGGATGTGAGCATAAGAGGTACAGTTAGTAAGTTTGCAGATGACACCAAAATTGGAGGTGTAGTGGACAGCGAAGAGGGTTACCTCAGATTACAACAGGATCTTGACCAGGTGGGCCAATGGGCTGAGAAGTGGCAGATGGAGTTTAATTCAGATAAATGTGAGGTGCTGCATTTTGGGAAAGCAAATCTTAGCAGGACATTTCCACTTAATGGTAAGGTCCTAGGGAGTGTTGCTGAACAAAGAGACCTTGGAGTGCAGGTTCATGCTCCTTGAAAGTGGAGTCGCAGGTAGATAGGATAGTGAAGAAGGCGTTTGGTATGCTTTCCTTTATTGGTCAGAGTATTGAGTACAGGAGTTGGGAGGTCATGTTGCGGCTGTACAGGACATTGGTTAGGCCACTGTTGCATGCAATTCTGGTCTCCTTCCTATCAGGAAGATGTTGTGAAACTTGAAAGGGTTTAGAAAAGATTTACAAGGATGTTGCCAGGGTTGGATGATTTGAGGTATGGGGAAAGGCTGAACTGGCTGGGGCTGTTTTCCCTGGAGTGTCGGAGGCTGAGGGGTGACCTTATAGAGGTTTACAAAATTATGAGGGGCATGGATAGGATTAATAGACAAAGTCTTTTCCCTGGGATTGGGGAGTCCAGAACTAGAGGGCGTAGGTTTAGGGTGAGAGGGGAAAGATATAAAAGAGACCTAAGGGGCAACTTTTTCATGCAGAGGGTGGTACGTGTTTGGAATGAACTGCCAGAGGATGTGGTGGAGGCTGGTACAATTGCAACATTTAAGAGGCGTTTGAATGGGTATATGAATAGGAAGAATTTGGAGGGATATGGGCCAGGTGCTGGCAGGTGTGATTAGATTGGGTTGGGATATCTGGTCGGCGTAGACAGGTTGGACCGAAGGGTCTGTTTCTGTGCTGTACAACTCTATGACTCTATAAATGGACTGAATTTGGTAGATTAATTATGCGCATCACTAATTGCCAACAGTACAAATTAAATTCGTTTATCCAAGCCCTCTGGACAATCTTTAACATTTGATGCTGTCTTTCTAATGCTCCCTGTAATTCCAGATGGTATGCAGTGGATTTGAGTTGTTTCTTTCCTAAACTATCCATAATTTTCCTGAATAGTGTTGATGCAAAGTTTGACCCTCGATCTGATTTGTATCTCTGTGGGTACTCTGTATCTGGTGAAAATTTTGAGTAACTCTTCTACAATCCTTTCAGCTGTGATATTGTGCAATGGAATGGCCTCTGGAAATCTGGTGGATGCATCCATTAGTGTTAACAAATACTAAATCTCTCTTTTTGTTTTAGGTAAGGGTCCTATGCAATCAATTAATACCCTTATAAAAGGTTCATCAGATAGCTTTGGCAAAGAGGGTTAAGGAGTGTCCAATTGGGTTTCACAAATATACCAAGGAAAGAAGGGTATAATTAAGAAGAGAATAGGGCCCCTTAAGATCAGCATGGCTATCCATGTGTAACCAGAGGAGGTGGGGGAGAAACTAAATGAAAACTTTGCATTTGTGTTTACTGTGGAGAAAGATATGGAAGTTGGAGAACTTGGAGAAATAAATAGCAGTATCTTGAAAATTGTCCATATTACAGCTTAAGAGTTGATGGATGTCTTAAAACGCAGAAAAATGGATAAATCTCTGGGACCTGATTAGGTGTACCCAAGAACTTCATGGGAAGCTAAGGAAGTGATTGCTGATCCCTTGCTGAGATATTTGTATCATTGATAGCCATGGGTGAGGTGCCAGAAGACTGGCTGGAGGTTGGCTAATGCAATGCTATTATTTAAGCAAGATGGTAAAGAGAAGCTAGGGAACTATAGGCCGGTGAGCCTGACATCGGTGGTGGGCAAGTTATTGGTGTGGATTCTGAGGAACAGGATTGATATGTATTTTGAAACTGTCGGACTGATTAGGGGTAGTCAACATTGCTTTGTGCATAAGAAATCATGTCTCACTAAAAACTGAATTTTTTGAAGAAGTAACAAAGAGGATTGAGGGCAGAGCAGTGAATGTTGTTGACATGGACTTCAGAAAGGCATTTCTGCAAGGTTCTTCAAGGACAGATTAACAAGATTAGACCAGATGGAACACTCTGCAGAGGCAGTGTATTGGGAGTCTGCAACTTGCTGCTGTCATTGAAACTAGGAGCCTGGAGTGGCAAAACACCTGTTCGAACGGAGAGCAGCTAGAGCTAATTAAGGCCGAGAGCCTGTAGTGCTGGAGCCTGTGTGCCTGGGGCACTCGAACTTGGGATTCTCCATTGCTGCTGTTGCTGCTGCTGCCACCTTTGGAAGCCTGGTGGTCTGCATTTCTCCTTGATGAGTTGAAGACTGCGTAGTAACATCTACTACCCCGGGGAGAAGGTGCAATTGTTGCTAGGAGCCTGAGGTCTCGGATGCTGCAGCCTATCTCCTGGAGGGACCAGCTGCTATTGCTACCCTGAGAAGTCTGGTGTCCTATTGTTTGGACCTGTGCATTGGGACATGACAACCTACGGGACTGTCTGTGCTGGCGAGCAAGGCTGAACAAGACCTTGTAAGATTCTTTTTGAATGATTTGTGTGAGAGGTGGTGGTGGTGGTTCTGATTTTTCAGGAGTTAGAGGGAGTGATGGTGAGTGCAGAGACTCTAACACTCCATCCCGGGCAGGGCCCAGTCATTCTGACATGGAGGTAGTTGCATGTTTAACAAAACGGGTCAGAGTGAAATGTTCCACTCACCCTGACATGGCCATTGAGGCAGGTGCAGCAGCTTTGGTGTGGATAGTCAGCATCCTCACCATCGTCACTGCGTTGAAGATCTTAAAAATGTGTTGCTGGAAAAGCGCAGCAGGTCAGGCAGCATCAAAGGAACAGGAGAATCAACGTTTCGGGCATAACCCCTTCTTCAGAAATCCTGAAGAAGGGCTTATGCCCGAAACGTCGATTCTCCTGTTCCTTTGATGCTGCCTGACCTGCTGCGCTTTTCCAGCAACACATTTTTAAGCTCTGATCTCCAGCATCTGCAGTCCTCACTTTCTCCCACTGCATTGAAGATGTATGGAAAGGCTATGTGTTCTTCCGGAAGACTGAGTGGGTGGTGTACCTCTCCCGGAGAAGGGGCTTACTGTGGTAGGATGTTCTTGCCTGTCAGCCTGCTGGAAGTAGTTGCTCAGAGGGTCATTTTATCAAACATCCCACTCTTTGTACCATCTGAGCTTTTTCTCTTCCCACCTCTGCCAGCGAGGGGAGGTGAGGTCAGGTGTGGTGTTGTTACTGCTCAATCTGAAGGAGGCCTGCCTGAGACACATTTATATCTGACAGCAACAGATTTTCACCTGTCTGGTCCAGGAGGAGGTCATGGTGAGCACCTTTACAGTTCAACACGAGAATGCTGCTGACTGGAGGTTCTCGTTGGCGGAGGGTATAAGGTGTCATACTGCAAGGAGGCATCTCTGGAGAAACTGTCCTGTCTTAAAGGCAGCTGTCAACACCTCTGTAGCCACTGTTTGCACAGTCGCCCTTTACCTCGTGACCCTCCCCCCCCCCCCGCCTTGGCCCCGAGTGGTGAGAGCTACGTTATTTACAGACACCAAAGAGGTGGGAGGAGAGCATCTGCAGGAGAGGAAAGTCCAGAAGAAGACTAAGTGCTTGGGGTCAGCCTCCCTAAAGGATTCCCCAGGGGCCTGAGGCCATCAACCCCAACCTGGGGAGGGATCCGTCACAAAGGCGAGCCCATCAGAAAGGTGTGCGTTTGGACCCCAGCCCAGGGGCCCTCAGTGAGAAAACCATGAATGCACAGGTGGTTCCCCCAATATTCCCTGGACTCTCACATGACCCAGGATCCATGAGGGACAAAGATAAAGGGAGGGTTTTAAAGGGGAAGGGTGGCAGCAGGAAAGTGGAGAGGAGGTGTTTCTTATTGCCCCATCTTCCCAGTAAAGGTGCCACTCCTCAGGGTCAGAGGGTCATGGGAGCCCAGTACCAATACCACTTCCCATGGGCGCAGGCACATCAGAAGCTGTGGTGATATGGCTGCTGAGGTCTTGCCACAAGGAAGGCTTTGAGGTGCTACTGTGCTAACTGGGGACTGTGATATAGTTACTTACCCTGGATGGTAGTGATGAAGGAAGGGGGCTCCTCATTCTCCCCCCCCAGCCCTTTATGCCAGGCACCCCTGCCCTTGCTGGGGATCTTTTCCTTGTCATGGAGGGTTGCTCAGCACCGAATGGAGCAGGCTCTCAAATTACTGCTGCCCTGGAGGCCCAACATTTTAGTCAATGTTCTGCTCCTTCATCAGGTGGTTGTTTAGAAGTAGCGCTTCGAAAGCTAGTGCTTCCGAATCAACCTGTTGGACTATAACTGGTGTTGTGTGATTTTTAACTCTGTTTGAGTCTGGTATACTCCAGGACTTGGAGGTTCCTGCAAAGGATTATCCTGTTTGCTGCCGCTCGGTCATGGATACCTCAGCAAGAGAGACGTGGTGCTTGCTGACTAGATCCCCCTCATCCCAACTGGGGAACTCCAGAACTTTTTACAAATGGCACTGTGTCACTGAGACAGAGTCCAGTTGTCTGTGGACCAGTAGAATTCTCTACTGCTTCTAGTCATGTTTGCTCGGCAGCTATTGGTGGACCAGAAATGGACAAGAACATGAAGCAACAGTGCCAGGGATTCCTTGTGGCATTCTCAGGGAGTGGAGGTAGGATAAACAGTCCCTCTGCCTGCTCAATCAGTGGTTTTCATTATCAGTTAAAACAGTAGTGGCCTGTACTACAGTCATGAAGACATCAAAAGCCAGACTGAATGTCAATGGCAGCTGGACGGTCCAGTGTAGATTTCACATTCTTTCACCCCTCGGGGAATGAAAGTACATAGTGAGTCTCCAGGAAGAAATCCATGCCGTTTCAGGAGATGCCGGAAGACTGGAGGTTGGCAAATGTGGTGCCACTGTTTAAGAAGGGCGGTAAAGACAAGCCAGGGAACTATAGACCGGTGAGCCTGACCTCGGTGGTGGCCAAGTTGTTGGAGGGAATCCTGAGGGACAGGATGTACATGTTTTGGAAAGGCAAGGACTGATTTGGGATAGTCAACATGGCTTTGTGCGTGGGAAATCATGTCTCACAAACTTGATTGAGTTTTTTGAAGAAGTAACAGAGAAGATTGAGGGCAGAGAGGTAGATGTGATCTATATGGACTTTAGTAAGGCGTTCGACAAGGTTCCCCATGGGAGACTGATTAGCAAGGTTAGATCTCATGGAATACAGGGAGAACTAGCCACTTGGATACAGAACTGGCTCGAAGGTAGAAGACCGAGGGTGGTGGTGGAGGGTTGTTTTTCAGACTGGAGGCCCGTGACCAGTGGAGTGCCACAAGGATCGGTGCTGGGGCCTCTACTTTTTGTCATTTACATAAATGATTTGGATGTGAGCATAAGAGGTACAGTTAGTAAGTTTGCAGATGACACCAAAATTGGAGGTGTAGTGGACAGCGAAGAGGGTTACTTCAGATTACAACAGGATCTTGATCAGATGGGCCAATGGGCTGAGAAGTGGCCGTTGGAGTTTAATTCAGATAAATGCGAGGTGCTGCATTTTGGGAAAGCAAATCTTAGCAGGACTTATACACTTTAATGGTAAGGTCCTAGGGAGTGTTGCTGAACAAAGAAATCTTGGAGTTGCAGGTTCATAGCTCCTTGAAAGTGGAGTCGCAGGTAGATAGGATAGTGAAGAAAGTGTTTGTTATGCTTTCCTTTATTGGTCAGAGTATTGAGTACAGGAGTTGGGAGGTCATGTTGCGGCTGTACAGGACATTGGTTAGGCCAGTGTTGGAATATTGCAAGCAATTCTATCTCCTTCCTATCGGAAAGATGTTGTAAAACTTGAAAGGGTTCAGAAAAGATTTACAAGGATGTTGCCAGGGTTGAAGGATCTGAGCTACAGGGAGAGGCTGAACAGGCTGGGGCTGTTTTCCCTGGAGCATCGGAGGCTGAGGGGTGACCTTGTAGAGGTTTACAAAATTATGAGGGGCATGGATAGGGTAAATAGACAAAGTCTTTTCCCTGGGGTGGGGGAGTCCAGAACTAGAGGGCAGAGGTTTAGGGTGAGAGGGGAAAAATATAAAAGAGACCAAATGGGCAACTTTTTCACACAGAGGGTGGTATGTGTATGGAATGAGCTGCCAGAGGATGTGGTGGAGGCTGGTACAATTGCAACATTTAAGAGGCATTTGGATGGGTGGATGAATAGGAAGGGTTTGGAGGGATATGGGCCAGGCACTGGCAGGTGGGACTAGATTGGGTTGGGATATCTGGTCAGCGTGGACAGGTTGGATGGAAGGGTCTGTTTCCGCGCTGTACATCTCTATGACTTCTCGAGTGAAGGGGAAGGGTCTTCAGTCTTCAGGTGTCACCTGGCTTCAAATTCTGGCAGGGTGGCTATCCTGTTGGCCCCTTTGTTCTGTCCGGAGATCTTAAGGGTCAAGGAGCACGCACTCAGCCATATGCCCAAACTCACTATTCGTTTCAAAGGCACAGTACTTCACTGTGTGAACATATACGTACCTTGGATGGGACCTGACTAGACCTGCTTCTTGGAGGAAGTGTCGCCTCTTAGCTCAACCTTCCTGGTGTGTATTTCAATTGTACCCTCGAGAGGTGGGACTATGGCGATACACAGAAAAGTTCAGCATCGATGAGGAAGTTGAGGGACTTGGCTCACATCTTTGACTTGGTAGTCATCTGGTGAAATCTCTATCCCTGTTTCATCACCTTCCTCTTTCTGAGGCCTGGGATCGTTGCATCTGGAATTGACCGCCTTTACATTTCCAGGGCGTACAGCAGCTTTTGTTCCAAATGCCTCCATATGTCAAGTACCGTTCTCCGATCACAGCCTGGTATAGGCGGAGCTTCTTCCATTCAGTGCCAGGGCATGGTCAGTGTACTGGCACCTTAACAACCTGCTGCTGGATGATGAGTGGTTCTAGGACTCGTTTTGTCAGTTCTAGACTGGCTAGAGGAGGAGACTATGGTGGGATATGGGTAAGACTCATGGCCATGTCCTCTGTCAGGAGTGCACATGGGAATTGAGGAAGTGGCGAAAATCCAGGATTGAGCAGTTGGAGAAAGGGTTGGTCCCAGTGTGTGTATGTGCGATCGTGTGCCCAGTTCCTTCGACTGCGGCTCCCCCATTTACTCACTGGGGGAAAAAAGCACGCAGTCTTCCAGCAGCTCCTTGTGCTGTGAGCTGACAATGGATCCCTTGACTTATGTCTGGAGGCCATCAGAACCCAAGTGAGGGACTATTATAGGGCACTCTTCTCTCCGGATCTGTCCGGTGAGGAAGCTCTCAAAGTTGTGTGGGAGGACCTACTGTAGGTCAGCCCCAAGGGTACTGAGAGGGTCGATACCCCTCTGAACTTGAAGGAGCTGAGCAGTGCCCTCGCTGGTCTTTCCATGGTGTTCTTCAGGTGTTCTGGGACGTCAGGGGAGAGCTATGTGTGGGTCCTGGAGGAATATATTGTGACCGGAGAGATGTCCCTTTCTTGGTGCAGGGCCATCATCACTCTATTGCCTAAGAAGGGAGAGCTCTTCAAAGTTTGTGAGAAGATTTGTAGCTCGGGTTCTCGTTGTTGTGGTTCTGTTCACCGAGCTGGGAATTTGTGTCACAGATGTTTCGTCCCCTGTCTGGGTGACATCCTCAGTGCTTGGGAGCCTCCTGTGAAGCGCTTCTGTGATTTTTCCTCCAGCATCAAACCACTACAAATGCCGGAGGAAAGATCACAGAAGTGCTTCACAGGAGGCTCCCAAGCACTGAGGATGTCACCCAGACAGGGGACGAAACATCTGTGACACAAATTCCCAGCTCGGCGAACAGAACCACAACAAGGGAGATCTCTGTTCAAGAATTGGTGTCTGGTCTCCCTCCTCAGCACGGCCTACAAAACCGTTGCTCGGGTCCTTTTGATTCCCTTTGGCACTGTGCTGTACTACATGATCCACCAAGACCAGTCCTATCCTGTTCTGGACTGGAGCATCCACAACATCTACCTTGTCCGAACATGATCCGTTATTCCCAGAGGGCTGACCTGTCGAGCACCTTTCTCTCCCTTGATCAGGAAAGGTGTTCAACAGGGTAGAAAGTGAATATCTGCTCGGAATTCTGCGAATATTTGGGCTCAGGACGTACTTTGTCCCCTGAATCTCCGGAGTGTAGAAATATGTTGTTGGAAAAGTGCAGCAGGTCAGGCAGCATCAAAGGAGCAGGAGAATCGATGTTTCAGGCATAAGCCCTTCTTCTGAAGAAGGGCTTATGCCCGAAACGTTGATTCTCCTGCTCCTGCTGCGCTTTTCCAGCAAAACATCTTTAAGTTCTGATCTCCAGCATCTGCAGTCCTCACTTTCTCCTAGTTGAATCTGCGGAGTGCCTAGTGAAGGTTAACGGGTCCCTGATACAGCCCATACACCCTGGGAGAGGAGTACGTCCCTCTGTCTGAACAGCTTTACTCTGCGTGGAGCCATTGCTGCGCCTCTTAGAGTCATACAGATGTACAGCATGGAAACAGACCCTTCAGTCCAACCCGTCCATGCCGACCAGATATCCCAACACAATCTAGTCCCACCTAAAGTGGATGTGGGGTTTGGCTCTGCACGTGCTGGGGCTGGAGATGGTTCTTTCAACATACACCATCAGCTGTGTTCCCCATGGTCACAGACCTAGCTGACCTGTGGAGGATGCACAAGTGCCAGGAAGTCTACTCTGTGGCACCCTCCTCAAGGATCAACTATTGTTTGGGACTAGGAGAAAGTGAGGACTGCAGATGTTGGAGATCAAAGCTGGAAATGTGTTACTGGAAGAGGGCAGCAGGTCAAGCAGCATCCAAGGAGCAGGAGAATCGATGTTTCGGGCATGAGCCCTTCTTCAGGAATGAGGAAAGTGTGCCAAGCAGGCTAAGATAAAAGGTAGGGAGGAGGGACTTGGGGGAGGGGTGTTGGAAATACGATAGGTAGAAGGAGGTCAAGGTGAGGGTGATAGGCTGGAGTGGGGGTGGAGGCAGAGAGGTCAGGAAGAAGATTGCAGGTTAGGAAGGTGGTGCTGAGTTCGAGGGTTGGGACTGAGACAAGGTGGGGGGAGGGGAAATGAGAAAACTGGAGAAATCTGAGTTCATCCCTTGTGGTTGGAGGGTTCCTAGGCGGAAGATGGGGCGTTCTTCCTCCAGCCGTCGTGTTACTATGGTCTGGCAATGGAGGCATCCAAGGACCTGCATGTCCTTGGTGGAGTGGGAGGGGGAGTTGAAGTGTTGAGCTACGGGGTGGTTGGGTTGGTTGGTCCGGGTGTCCCAGAGGTGTTCTCTGAAACGTTCCGCAAGTAGGCGGCCTGTCTCCCCAATATAGAGGAGGCCACATCGGGTGCAGCGGATGCAGTAAATGATGTGTGTGGAGGTGCAGGTGAACTTGTGGCGAATATGGAAGGATCCCTTGCGGCCTTGGAGGGAAGTAAGGGGGGAGGTATGGGCGGAAGTTTTGCATTTCTTGCGGTTGCAGGGGAAGGTTCCGAGATTGGAGGTTGGGTTGGTGGGGGGGGGTGTGGACCTGACGAAGGAGTCACGGAGGGAGTGGTCTTTTCGGAACGCTGATTGGGGAGGGGAGGGAAATATATCCTTGGTGGGGTCAGTTTGGAGGTGGCGGAAATGACAACAGATGATACGATGTATCTGGAGGTTGTGGGGTAGTAGGTGAGGACCAGTGGGGTTCTGTCCTGGTGGCGATTGGAGGGGCAGGGCTCAAGGGCGGAGGAGCGGGAAGTGGAGAAGATGTGGTGGAGACTTCAGGCTGGTTCATGTCAGATGGACCATTTGTCAGAGGGATTATGGTGCTTCACATGGGTAGAGGAAGTGAGTGGTACCCAAGAGTCCAGCTTTGCCCTGCTGAAGAATTGGCACAAATTGGAAAGCAAGGTGACTGCTCCCCCAACACACTGTACGGGACTGCTGCAAATGTTGCTGAAAATGTGTTGCTGGAAAAGCGCAGCAGGTCAGGCAGCATCCAAGGAACAGGAGAATCGACGTTTCGGGCATAAGCTCTTCTTCAGGAATGAGGAAGGTGTGCCAAGCAGGCTAAGATAAAAGGTAGGGAGGAGGGACTTGGGGGAAGGGGTGTTGGAAATGCGATAGGTGGAAGGAGGTCAAGGTGAGGGTGATAGGCCAGAGTGGGGGTGGGGGCAGAGAGGTCAGGAAGAAGATTGCAGGTTAGGAAGGCAGTGCTGAGTTCGAGGGATTTGACTGAGACAAGGTGGGGGGAGGGGAAATGAGGAAACTGGAGAAATCTGAGTTCATCCCTTGTGGTTGGAGGGTTCCTAGGTGGAAGATGAGGCGCTCTTCCTCCAACCGTCGTGTTGCTATGGGCTGGCGATGGAGGAGTCCAAGGACCTGCATGTCCTTGGTGGAGTGGGAGGGGGAGTTGAAGTGTTGAGCTACGGGGTGGTTGGGTTGGTTGGTCCGGGTGTCCCAGAGGTGTTCTCTGAAGTGTTCCACAAGTAGGCGGCCTGTCTCTCCAATATAGAGGAGGCCACATCGGGTGCAGCGGATGCAATAAATGATGTGTGTGGAGGTGCAGGTGAGTTTGTGGTGGATATGGAAGGATCCCTTGGGGCCTTGAAGGGAAGTAAGGGGGGAGGTGTGGGCGCAAGTTTTGCATTTCTTGCGGTTGCAGGTGAAGGTGCTGGGAGTGGAGGTTGGGTTGGTGGGGGTGTGGACCTGACGAGGGAGTCACGGAGGGAGTGGTCTTTTCAGAACTGATAGGGGAGGGGAGGGAAATATATCCTTGGTGGTGGGGTCTGTTTGGAGGTGGCGGAACTGACGGCGGATGATACGCTGTACATGGAGGTTGGTGGGGTGGTAGGTGAGGACCGGTGGGGTTCTGTCCTGGTGGCGGTTGGAGGAGTGGGGCTCAAGGGCGGAGGAGCGGGAAGTGGAAGAGATGCGGTGGAGAGCATCGTCGATCACGTCTAGGGGAAATTGCAGTCCTTGAAGAAGGAGGCCATCTGGGTTGTTCGGTTTTGGAACTGGTCCTCCTGGGAGCAGATGCGGCGGAGATGAAGGAATTGGGAATATGGGATGGCGTTTTTACAGGGGGCAGGGTGGGAGGAGGTGTTGTCTAGGTAGCTGTGGGAGTCGGTCAGTTTATAATAAATGTCCGTGTCGATTCGGTAGCCAGAGATAGAAATGGAGAGGTCTAGGAAGTGGAGGGAGGAGTCTGAGACGGTCCAGGTAAATTTGAGGTCGGGGTGGAAGGCGTTAGTAAAGTGGATGAACTGTTCAACCTCCTTGTGGGAGCATGAGGTAGCGCCAATACAGTCATCGATGTAGCAGAGGAAAAGGTGGGGTTGGTGCCAGTGTAGCTGCGGAAGATGGACTGTTCCACATATCCTACGAAGAGGCAGGCATAGCTGGGGCCCATGTGGGTGCCCATGGCTACTCCTTTGGTTTGGAGGAAGTGGGAGGATTGGAAAGAGAAGTTGTTCAGAGTGAGGACCAGTTCAGTCAGTCGAAGGAGGGTATCAGTGGAAGGGTACTGGTTGGTTCGGTGGGACTTTTGTTGTACCAACTGGTTATTTTGGTCCCTTCCTGGCTTTGTCACTGCCACCTGGGAAAAGCTTGTTGAGTTTTTCTGAGTCAATGGGTAACATCGGGTCATTGCTGTGGTTTGGAGTTTCCAGCTTGAGGAGGGTGGTCAAGCATTGGTGTGCCTTTGCATCAGGTAGTGCCTTTCCACTTTCAGACCCAGCAGGGAGAGCTTTACTCTGAACCTCCTCTGAGATGGTGCACCCTGATGACCTATTTGTTCTGTTGGGAGTGTGACCTCTGTTACGACATGCAGTTCCTGGTTGTAGAGTGGATTAGTGGTACTGGAAAAGCACAGCAGTTCAGGCAGCATCTGAGGAGCAGGAAAATCGACGTTTTGGGCAAATGCCCTTCATCAGGAATACAGGCAGAGTGTCTGAAGGGTGGAGAGATAAGTGAGAGGAGGGTGGGGGTGGGGAGAAAGTAGCATAGAGTACAATGGGTGAGTGGGGGAGGGGATGAAGTTGATCGGTCAGGGAGGAGGGTGGGGGAAGGTAGCAAAGAGTACAATGGGTGAGTGGTGGTGGGGATGAAGTTGATCGGTCAGGGAGGAGGGTGGAGTGGATAGGCAGTGAAGGAGGCCCAGGACCTCCATGTCCTCGGCAGAGGGGGAGGGGAAGTTGAAATGTTGGGCCACAGGGCGGTGGAGTTGATTGGTGCGGGTGTCCCAGAGATGTTCCCTAAAGCGCTCTGCTAGGAGACTGCATAGGGAGCAACGGATACAATAAATGATATTGGTGGATGTGCAGATAAAACTTTGATGGATATAGAAGGCTCCTTTAGGGCCTTGGATAGAGGTGAGAGAGGAGGGGTGGGCGCAGGTTTTGTAATTCCTGCGGTGGCAGGGAAAGGTGCCAGGAGGGGAGGGTGGGTCGTAGGGGGGTGTGGACCCAGCCTCGGGTCTTCTTCCAAGAATGCTGACTTTTATCTGGACCTGATCACTGCTGTCTCTCTAAGGGAGTCATGATTTGGAGACAACGGATGAATGGGCACCACACAACAATCAACAGACAGGAGGGTTCCCTCCCAGTTGGGGAACACTTCAGTGGTCCAGGACATTCAGCCTCGGACCTTCGGGTGACTATCCTCCAAGGTAGACTTCAGGACAGGCAGCAGAGAAAAGTGGCCAAGCAGAGGCTGATAGCTAAGTTTGGTACCCATAGGGAGGGCCTCAACTGGGACCTTGGGTTCATGTCACATTATAGGTGATCACCATTGCACTACACACAGACACAGATATTCCTACACACACACACACACACACACACACACACACTCTGTTATCTCACTTTTTAGATTAGAATCAATCTAAACATCAGGTCATAGACAGAGAACACAGGGGGGCCAACACCTTTAACATATTGTCTCGCTATTGCCATTGTTAACAACCCGAGAATGCAACTTTAAAAAAAAAGGGTTTTGCGATTTACACATGAAAGAAGTGAAACTATCACTGTATTCTAACAGATGAAAGGCTTAACAGACAATCAATTTTTCAATGTATAATTTCAGTTACATCACGCTGCAAATTTTTGCTATACATTGTGTTATGATCGAGCCCTCCATAATCACCTGATGAAGGAGCTTCACTCCAAAAGCTAGTGTGCTTCCAATTAAACCTGTTGGACTATAACCTGGTGTTGTGTGATTTTTAATTCTAAGGCAGTGTTGCTTCTAACAGGGAGCTACTGCTCAACAGCACTTTCATCCATGAGCATGGTTGGTGCTGGCCAAGGGAGCAGAGAGCTCGGGATGCAGGGCTGCCTTGGATGGGAGAGGAATGGGCTGGATGATGTTGGCCGCGAGGACATCAGTCCACCTACAGTTGGTGACAGGATCCTTTCATGCCTGGTAGATGAGACACTTGCCCCCCAACCCCACTTCTCCACCCCCCCCCAACACCACCCCCACCTTCATCTACCTATTGCATTCTCAGCTACCTTCTCTCCAACCCCACCCCTCTCCTATTTAACTCTCAGCCCCCTGGCCCACAAGCTTCATTCCTGGTGAACTGTGCCTCTGCCATGAAAACGCTCAACACCAGAGCCCCCAAGAATCTGTTCTCAGCCCCTGACTGTAGTCCCTGTACAACCACAACTGTGTCATCAAATTCAAATGAACATCATGCTCAAGTTTGCTAACGATACCACCACAGGGTAGATGTCAAACAACAATGAGTCAGAATACAGAAAGGAGGTAGGGGGCTTGATGACATGGTGCAATGAGAATAACCTCTCTCTCAGTGTCAGCAAAGCAAAGGAACTGATCATTGACTTCATTTAGATAGGAGGGGAATATGCCCCCATCTCCATCAATGGAATTGAGGTTGTGAGGGTGGAGAACATCAAGCTCCTCGGAGTGACGATAACTGACAAACCTATCCTAGACTTACCATGTGGACAAGAAGGCAGCACAACAACGCTGCTTCTTCCTCAGGCAGCTCAGGATATTCAGCATGTCCCTATGGACACTCACCAACTTCTACAGATGTACCATTGAGAGCAGACTGTCCAGGTATATAACAGCTTGGTACAGCAACTGCTCTGCCCAGGACCGTAAGAAACTACAGAAGGTTGTGTGCACAGCCCAGAACAACACGGAATCCATCCTCCCATCTATGGACACCATTTACATGGCTCGTTGTCACGGAAAGCTGGCCACTATCAAAGAGACATCTGGTAATGATTTCCTACAACCTTTCTGTTAGGCAGGAGCTTGAGAACACACACACACACTCTAACAGGTGCGTGAACAGCTGCTTCCTTTTGTGATAGAACATAGAAAGGTACAGTACAGACCAGGGCCATTGGCCCACGATGTTGTGTCGAGGTTTAATCCTAATGTAAAATATAGTAACAACCTATGCACCCCACAACTCACTACTATCCATGTGTATGTCCAGCAGTCACTTAAATGTCCCCAATGACTCTGCTTCCACCACCACCGCTGGTAACGCATTCCATGCATTCACCACTCTCTGCGTAAAGAACCTACCTCTGACGTCTCCCCTATACCTTCCTCCTAATATCTTCAAACTATGACTTCTCGGACCCTCAATCCTGCCCTGGGGAAAAGTCTCTGGCTATTGACTCTATCTATTCCTCTCATTATTTTGTATGCCTCGATCCGGTGTCCTCTCTTCCTCCTCTCCAGAGAGAAAACTCTGAACTTATTAAACCTTTTTTCATAAGGCAAGCCTTCCAGTCCAGGCAGCATCCTGGTAAACTTTCTTTGCACCCTTTCCAAAGCCTCTGTATCTTTCCTATAGTAGGGCAACCAGAACGGGACACAATATTCCAAGTGTGGTCTCACCAGGGACCTGTAGAGCTGTAGCAAAACCTTGTGGCTCTTAAACTCAATACCCCTGTTAATGAAAGCTAAAGTACCATATGCTTCCTTAACAACCATATCCACTTGAGTGGGCAACTTTGAGCGATCTATGTACTTGCACACCCAGATCCCTCTGTTTCTCCACACTGCCAAGTATCCTGTCTTTAATCCTATATTCAGCATTCAGGTTCAACCTTCCAAAATGCATCATTTGGCATTTACTCCAAGTGCCATTTCTCAGCCCAGCTCTCCATCCTGTCTATGTTACGCTGCAGCCTGCAGTAGCCCTCTATACTATCAACGACACCTACAACCTTTGTGTCATCTACAAATTTACTCACCCACCCCTCAACCAAATCATTTATAAAAACTACAAAGAGCAGAGGCCCAAGAACAGAGCCCTGCGGGACCCCACTTAACACTGACCTCCAGGCAGAATACTTTCCATCTACAACCACTCTCTGCCTTCTGTCAGCCAGCCAATTCTGAATCCAGATAGTCAAATCTCCCTCTATCCCATACTTCCTGACTTTATGAATGAGCCTACCATGGGGAATCTTACAAACTGCCTTGCTTGAAGTCCATATACACCACATCCACTGCTCAACCTTTATCGACCTGTCTCGTCACCTCCTCAAAGAACTCAATAAGATTTGTAAGGCATGACCTGCCCCTCACAAAGCCATGCTGACTGCCTTTAATTATCCTATGCTTTGCCAAATAGTCATAAATCCTATCCCTCAGATTTCTTTCTAAAACCTTGCTGACCACCAACATAAGACTGACTGGCCTGTAATTGCCAGAGATTTACCTATTACCCTTCTTGAAAAGAGGAACAACATTCACCTCCCTCCCATCCTCCGGTATGTCTCCCGTGGAGAGTGAGGAGGTAAATATCCTCACCAGCAGCTTAGCAACCTCCTTTCTCACTTCCTGGAGCAGCCGAGGATAAATCTGGTCTGGCCCTGGGGACTTATCAATCTTAATGTTTTCCAAAATTTCCAGCACATCAACTTCATCAATCTTGATCTGGTTAAGACTGTATCCCAGCTCCTCAAAGTTCTCATTCACAACAAGGTCCCTTTCCTTGGTGAAAACCGAAGCAAAAGACTCATTTCGGGCTTCCCCTATCTGCTCAGATTTCACACACAATTCCGTCTGCTATCCCTGATCGGCCGTAACTTCTCCCTGATTATTCTCTTATTCCTCACATCTGAGTAAAATGCCTTAATCCTTCCTGCCAAGCCTTTTTTGTGCCCCCTCCTGGCTCTCCTCAATCCATTTCTGAGCTCCTTTCTAGCAAGCCTGTAATCCTCTAAAGCTGTGCTGGATCCTTGTTTCCTCTACCTTGTGTAAGCTGTCTTCTTCCTTTTGATGAGAAGTTCCTCTATTCTGTATCGATCATATCTTCCCCAGAAGGTCTAGGCATCTGAAGCCCTCCCTCCTGCCCCAGCCTCGCAGCCACGTGTTAAGCTGAATTCGCTGACTGTTCCTCTCCTCACTACCTCGTGGCACCGATAACAAACCTGAGATCAACCGATAACAAACCACTCGTCCTGCTTTTCAGCTTCCAACCTAACTCTCTGTAGTCACTTTTCAGATCCTCAATCCCTTTCCTGGCTATATCATTCGTGCCAATATGTACTTCGATTTCTGGTTGCTCCCCCTCCCCCTTCAGGATCCTCTAAATCCGATTGGCGACATCCTGGACCCTGGCACTGGGGAGACAATCTGTCTCACTATTGAGTCCCCTACCACTAGCGCTTTTCTATTTCCCCCCTTCCCTTCTGAGCCACAGTGCCAGAGACCTGACAAATATGGCTTTCCCCTGGTAGGCTATCCCCACCAGCAGTATCCAAAACGGTATACTTATTGCTGAGGGAAACTGCCACAGTTCCCTAACTCAGTTTTCGAGGAGCTGGAGTTGGGAAATACTTAAAATAATGTTAATTTTGTTAACTAGCATTGATCTTGCTTCACACACTTCCTGTGCAGTATAACCTGCATGCCTTACTTGTCCAGGTTTTTTGTATCCGATGATCTGTATACCCTTGTTTACTATGAACTACCTGGACTGCTTGTAAACAAAGCTTTTCACTGTATGTTGGTATATGTAACAATAAATCAAATCAAACCAAGATCCCACATGGTGACTGAGAATGTTAAAGCACATGGATTTCAAAGTGATCTAGCAGTGAGATAGAACATAAACTGGCTTAGTAATAGGACACCAAGGGTAGTGGGAGGCATCTGTTTGAGTGACTGGAGGCAGGTGTTCAGCAATGTCCCACAAGGATCAGTACTGGGATCATTATTGCTAGTTATATACGTTGTACACACCACCAAGCTTGGTAGAATGGTTCGTAGCGAAGAAGGTGGTTGTAGGTTACAGGAAAATATGGATGGGTTGGTCAGATGAGCAGAGCAATGGCTGATGGTGTTGAACCCCGATAAATACCAGGTGATCGACTTTGGAAGAAGAAACAAGATGTGGGAGTATTTAATGAATGGCAGGACACTGGGCAGCGTAGGGGAACAGAGGGATCTTGGGTAATTATTCACAGATCCCAGAAGTCAGCAGAGAACATGAATAGTTTAGAAGGCATAAGGGACACCCTATCGTTCATGGCAGAGTGTATAAGAGAAGGACGTAACACTAGAATTGTACAGAGCTTTGGTTAGGCAACAGCTGGAGTTATGTGACCAGTTCTGGTCACCTTACTACAGGAAGGATGTGATAGCACAATAAGGGGAACAGAGGACTTTCACCAGGATGTTGCCAGGGATGGAGAAATTGAGCTAGAAAGGAGAGATTAGACAGACTTGAATTAGTTCCTTTCGAGGAGAGAAGACTTGAGGGAGACATGATTAAGGTGTGTAAGATAGACTGGGAGAATGGAGTTGGCTTGGTTAAGGGGCCAATCATGAGGAAACATAATTTTAGGGTAAGGGCAGGCGATTCAGGTGGAATTTGAGGAAAAAACCTTTCACTCAGACGATGATAGGAATTTGGAAAGCAGTATCGAGGAAGGCACTATCACCATCATGGGGTTATCATTGATTAGAACATTACAGCACAGTACAGGCCCATCAGCTTTTGAGTTGCACTGATCTATGGAACCAATCTGAAGCTCATCTGACCTACATTATTCCATTTTCAACCATATGTTCATCCAATGACCATTTAAATGCCCTCAAAGTTGGTGAGTCTACTACTGTTGCAGGCAGGGAATTCCATGCCCCTACTACTCTGATTAAAGAAGCTACCTCTGATATCTGTCCGATATCTATCATCCCTCAATTTAAAGGATAGGTCAGAGTCAGCATGGATTTATGAAGGGGAAATCATGCTTGACTAATCTTCTGGAATTTTTTGAAGATATAACTGAAGATAGACAAGGGAGATCCAGTGGATGTAGTGTTCCTGAACTTTCAGAAAGCCTTTGATAAAGTCCCACATAGGAGGTTAGTGAGCACAATTAGGATGCATGGTATTGGAGGCAAAGTACTGACTTGGATTGAAAATTGGTTGGCTTACAGGAAACAAAGAGTAGTGATAAACAGCTCCCTTTTGGAATGGCAGGCAGTGACCAGTGGGGTACCGCATGGATCAGCTTTTTACAATATATATTAATGATATAGAAGGTGGTATTAATAGTAACATTAGCAAATTTGCTGATGATACAAAGCTGGGTGGCAGGGTGAAATGTGAGGAGGATGTTAGGAGATTGCAGGATGACCTGGACAGGTTAGGTGAGTGGACAGATGCATGGCAGATGCAGTTTAATGTGGATAAATGTATGGTTATCCACTTTGGTGGCAAGAACAGGAAGGCAGATTACTACCTAAATGGAGTCAAGTTAGGAAAAGGGGTAGTACAGAGAGATCTGGGTGTTCTTGTACACCAGTCAATGAAGGCAAGCATGCAGGTACAGCAGGTAGTGAAGAAGGCTAATAGCATGCTGGCCTTCATAATAAGAGGGATTGAGTATAGAAGCAAAGAGGTTCTTCTGCAGCTTTACAGGGCCATGGTGAGACTGCACTTGGAATATTGTGTGTAGTTCTGGTCTCCAAATTTGAGAAAAGACATTCTGGCTATTGAGGGAGTGCAACGTAGGTTCACAAGGTCAATTCCTGGAATGGCAGGATTACCTTACACTGAAAGACTAGAATGACTGGGCTTGTATACCCTTGAGTTTAGAAGACTGAGAGGGGATCTGATTGAGACATATAAGATTATTAAAGGATTGGACTCTCTGGAGGGAGGAAACATGTTTCCACTGACGAGTGAGTCCTGAACCAGAGGACACAGCTTAAAAATAAGGAGTAGGCCATTTAGGACAGAGATGAGGAGAAACTTCTTCACCCAGAGAGTGGTGGCTGTGTGGAATGCTCTGCCCCAGAGGGCAGTGGAGGCCCAGTCTCTGGATTCATTTAAGAAAGAGTTGGATAGAGCTCTCAAGGCTAGTGGAATCAAGGGTTATGGAGATAAGGCAGGAACAGGATACTGACTGAGGATGATCAGCCATGATCATAATGAATGGTGGTGCAGGCTCGAAGGGCAGAATGGCCTATTCCTGCACCTATTGTCTATTGTCTATAAAGCTATGTCCCCTCATGCAAGCCATCACCATCTGAAGAAAAAAGCTTTCACTGTCCATGCTATCTAACTCTCTGATTATCTCACATGTCAAAATTAAATTAGCTCTCAACCTTCTCTCCAATGAAAACAGTCTCAAGTCCCTCAGCTTTTTCTCATAAGACCTTCCTTCCATACCAGGCTACATTCTCGTAAATCTCCTCTGAACCCTTTCTAAAACTTCTACATTCTTCATATAATGTGGTGACCAGTACTGTACGCAATACTCCAAGTGTGGCTGAAACAGAGTTTTGTACAGCTGTAGCATGACCTCCATGTCTTTAAAATTCAATTCCTGTACCAATAAATGCTAGCACAGTGTATGCCTTCTTAACAATCTTATCAACATGGGTGGCAATATTCAGGGATCTCTTTACATGGACATGAGATCTCTCTGCTCATTGACACTACCAACAATCTTACCATTAGCCCCTTACTTTGCAGTCCTGTTACTCCTTCCAAAGTGAATCACCTCACACTTTTCCGCACAGCAGGTCAGGCAGCATCTGAGGAGCAAGAAAATCGATGTTTCAGGCAAAATTCCTCGTGAAGGGTTTTTGCCCAAAATGTTAATTTTCCTGCTCCTCAGATGCTGCCTGACTGGACATGCTTTTCCAACACTCTACTCTTATACTATATCCTGCACTGTTCTGCTATTCCGACTTTAATCTTCAGCATCTGCAGTACTCACTTTCGCCTGTTTGATAAGGATCACCACGGTTGACTATTGCAGAAAATACGGAAGCATGGGACTGAGGGTGATTTAACGGTTTGGATCAGAAATTGGCTAGCTGAAATAAGACAGAGGGTGGTGGTTAATGGGAAATGTTCATCCTGGAGTTCAGTTACTAGTAGTTTCCCACAAGGATCTGTTTTGGGACCACTGCTGTTTATCATTTTTATAAATGACCTGGATGAGGACATAGAAGGATGGGTTATTAAATTTCCAGATGACACCAAGGTCGGTGGAGTTGTGGATTGTGCTGAAGGATGTTGTAGGTTACAGAAGGACATACATAAGCTGCAGAGCTGGGCTGAGAGGTGGCAAATAGAGTTCAATGTGGGAAAGTGTGAGGTGATTCACTTTGGAAGGAGTAACAGGAATACAGAGTACTGGTTAATGGTAAGGTTCTTGGTAGTGTAGATGAACAGAGAGATCCTGGTGCCCATGTACATAGATCCCTGTAAGTTGCGACCCAGGTTGATAGGGTGGTTAAGGCATACAGTGTGTTAGTTTTTACTGGTAGAGTAATTGAGTTTCAGAGCCATGAGGTCATGCTGCAGCTGTACAAAACTCTGGTGTGGCCGCAGCCGGAGTGTTGCATACAGTTTTGGTCACCGCATTATAGGAAAGATGTGGAAGCTTTGGAAAGGGTTCAGAGGTGATTTACTAGGAAGTTGCCTGGTATGGAGGGAAGGTCTTATGAGGAAAGGCTGAGGGACTTGATACTGTTTTAATTTGAGAAAAGAAGGTTGAGAGATGACTTAATTGAGACATAGAAGATAATCAGAGGGTTAGATAGGGTGGACAGGCAGAGACGTTTTCCTCAGATGGTGATGGCTAGCACGAGGGGACATTGCTTTCGACTGAGGGGTGATAGAGATAGGACAGATGTCAGAGATTGTTTCTTTACTCAGAGAAAAGTAGAGGCATGGAACGTCCTGCCTGCAACAGTAGTAGACTTGTCAACATTTAGGCCATTTAAATGGTCATTGAATAAACTTAGGGATGAAAATGGAATAGTGTAGGATAGATGGGCTTCAGATTGGTTCCACAGGTCAGCGCAACATCGAGGGCCCAAGGGCCTGTACTACTGCACTGTAGGGTTCTATGTTCTAATGTCAGATTATGTACGGACAGACTCAAGAACAGCTCCTTCCTTGCTGTTATCAGACTTCTGAACATACCTCTCAAATATTAATGCTGATCTCTCTCTCTCTCTCTCTCTCTCTCTCTGCACCTTCTCTGCACTCTCACACTGTATTCTGCACTCTTCTGCTATTCTGAAACACTTTGTCATGTGCAATCTGCCTGTGTAGGTAGCATGTATGTAACATATTTCACTGCATCTCAGTACATGACAACAATAAATCAAATCAAATCAGATTAATTACCTGTTGAAGGACAGATACACTCCATTTCTGGTTCCCTGATAAGGCATACGGGAACACAAACCTGTAATCCTTCAGTTTTTTTAAACGGTTTCTCTGGGCCAATTTGTAATCTGTTGATAAAAAAAATTACAAAAGCAAAAAGGAATGAGGATGCTGAAACTCTGGATTCTGGAGTAGTCCTGCTATTTGAAAAAGTCCGAAGTCACACCACACCAGGTTGTAATCCAACAGGTTTATTTAAAATCACTAGCTTTAGCAGCACTTCTCCTTCGTCAGGTGAAGTGGAGGGAGGTGGACAGGCACAGAATATATAAGTGGAGAAATCATTGCAAGATAATTCCAGGTAATTAAGAGTGTCAACAGGTAAGTACAAATTGTGAGAGTTGAGTGTCAACAGGCTGAATAACGAATCTTTGCAGATGATCAAGAGTGTCAAATGGTGTGAGTAATGTGTCAACAGCTGCACAAGTGAAGGGATGACCTATGAATTAATTAATTAAGGCAGAAAGATAATTGCAAATGATTAAAAAAATGAAATGATGCTGGAGTCAAATCAAATTGTCTCCAGCACCATCTTCGAGTCATTGAGTTTTTTTTTATTATTTGTAACAGACACAGCAGACCTGGCAGCACAGTGGGATACAGTGGGGAGAGAGTCCTCAACATTGTCTCCCAACCCCCTGAAGTCTGATAGTTTCAGGTTAAACATGAGCAAGGATACCTCCTGCTGATTACCACAAAGTTCCCTCCCTCCGCTGATGAAATCAAACCCAGCTCCAAGCTCTGCAACTGGATCCTCAACTTCCTGATATGCAGAACTTAATGAGTAAGGATAGGCAACAATAATCCTCAACACCAGTACCCCACAAGGCTGTATACTCAGCCTGTTACTATATTCCTTATACACTAATGACTGTGTTGCCAAATTAGGCTCTAACTCCATTTACAAATTTGCAAATGATACCACCATAGTGGGTCAGATCTTAAACAATGACAAGGCAGAGTGCAGGAAAGAGATAGAGAGCTCAGTAGCATGGTGTAAAGACAACAATCTCTCTCTCAATGTCAGCAAAATGAAGGAGCTGGTCATCAACATCAGGAAGCAGAGGAGAGGACATGCTCCTGTCTGGATCAATGGGACTGAGGTGGAGATGGTCAAGAACTTCAAGTTCCTAGAAGTAAATATCACCAACAATCCTGTCCTGGTCTATCCACATTGATACCGTGGTCAGAAGGCTAAGGAAATTCAGCATGTCCACAATGACTCTGCCCAATGTCTAGATGCACCATAGATAGCATTCTATCTGGATGTATCATAGCTGAGTATGGAAATTGCTCCACCCAAGAATACAAAAATTTATCTAAGTTGTGAACATAGCCCAATCCATCATGAAATCAAGCCTTTCTTTCATTGACTGTGTCTACACTTCCCACTGCCTCAGGAAAGCAGCCAACACAATCAGAAACTTTTCGGTTATACTCTCTCCACTCTTCCTTCGGGCAGAAAATACAAAAATTTGAAAACACATACCAACAGAATCAAAAACAGCTTCTTCCCCCCTGTTATCAGAATTATGAATGGACTTCTCAATATCAGAGTCAAGGTTAGAGTGGTACTGGAAAAGCACAGCAGGTCAAAGAGCAGGAAAATCAATCATCAGGAATGAGGCTGGGAGCGTGTAGGGTGTAAATGGGAGGGTGTAGGCCTCTGGGGGGGAAGGTAGCTGAGAATGCAATAGGTGGTTAGAGTTGAGGGGTAATGGTGATAGGTCTGAGAGGAGGGTGGAGTGGGTAGTTGGGAAGGAAGATTGACATGGGACAGGTCACGAGGACAGTACTGTGCTGGAGGGTTGGAATTGGGGTGGGGGGTGGGCAATGAGGAAATTGGTGATATCCACATTGATGCTATGGGGTTGAAGGGTCCTGAGGCGGAAGATAAGGTGTTCTTCCTCCAGGCGTCAGGAGGTAAGGGAGTACAGTGCTGAGCTGGAAGCGACAGAGAAGGCCCAGGATCTGCATGTCCTCGGCAGAGTGGGAGGGGGGCATTGAAGTGAACAGCCACAGGGCGGTGGAGTTGAGTGGTGCGGGTGTCCCATAGATGTTCTCTGAAGCGCTCTGTGAGTAGGTGTCCAGTCTCCCCAGTGTAGAGGAGACCGCATAGGGAGCAATGGATATAGTAAATGACATGTTTGGAAGTGTAGGTGAAACTTTGATGGATGTAGAAGGCTCCTTTGGGACCTGGGATGGAAGTGAGAAGGGAGGTGTGGGCACAGGTTTTGCAATTTACAAACAACACGTCATTTACTGTATCTATTGCCCCCAATGAGGTCTCCTGTACACTGTGGAGACTGGACACCTATTCGCAGAGCGCTTTAGGGAACATCTCTGGGACACCCGCACCAATCAACCACACCACCCCGTGGCCAAACATTTCAACTCCTCTCCTACTCCGACAAGGGCATGCAGGTCCTAGACCTCCTCCATCCCACTCCCTTACCACCTGATGCCTGGAGGAAGAAAGCCTCATCTTCAGCCTCGTGACCCTTCAACCCGATGACATCAATATGGACTTCACCAGTTTCCTCATTTCCCCTCCCCCCACTTTACCCCAATTCCAACCTTCCAGCTCAGCACAGTATTCATGCCCTATCCTACCTGCCAATCTTCCTTTCCACCTATCTCGACTCTGATGTCCAGCATCTGCAGTACTCACTTTCACCCTTCTCAATATTAGAGTTGGTCTGTCTCTGCAGCTGTAACACAACATTCTGCATTCTGCTCCATTATCCTGCTGTACTTGTGTAAAGTAATCATTGTCCAGGATTATTCAATTTTCAGGAAAGACAGAAAGGAAAGGAAGGGTGGGTAGCATTGCTGGTAAAGGAAGAGATTAACACAATAGTAAAGGAGGACATTAGCTCAGACAATATGGAACCTGTACGGCTGGAGTTGCGGAATACCAAAGGGATAAAGATGTCAGTGGGAGTTGTGTACAGACCACAAAACAGTAGGTGTGAGGTTGGGGATTGTATAAACAGGAAATTAAAGATGTATGGCTTAAGGATACAGCAGTTATTATGGGTAACTTCAATCTGCATATTGATTGGATAAACCAAACTGGTAGCAATGCGATGGAGGAACATTTCCTGGAACGTATGAGGTATGAGAGAGGGTTATTTAGCAATATTGTGGTATGAGATTGTTTGAGATAGAGTGACCAGAATCCTTTATTAAGATGGAGAGTGACACAATTAAATCTAAAAGTGGGGTCTTGAATTTAAAGAAAGCTAACTTTGATGGGATGGCAGGATTGACATATGATGAAAGTCTGGATCGATTGGACTTTTACTCGCTGAAATTAGGAAGAATGGGGGGGGGGTTCTCTTAGAAACATATAAAACCCTGATGGGACTGGACAGGCTGGATGTGGGAAAAATGTTCTCGATGTTAGGCAAATTCAGAACTAGTGGTCACAGTCTAAGAATAAGTGGAAAGCCATTCAGGACTGAGATGGGGAAGAATGTCTTCCCTCAGAGAGTTGTGAACCTGTGGAATTCTCTCCCACAAGAAGCTCTTGGAACCAGTTCATTCAATAGATTCAAGAGGGAACTGGGCATGGCCCTTGGGGCTAATGGGATCAAGGGAAGAGGGTGGGAATGGGACACTGAGACTGCATGACCAGCCATAATCATATTGAATGATGGGGCAGGCTCGAAGGGCCAAATGGCCTACTTCTGCACTGATTTTTAATGGTTCTGTGACATGGAAGCAAAGGAACTAGGAAAATAAATGGTGATGTCTTAAGAAGAGTTCACATTACAGAAGAGGAGGTGCTGAAGGTCTTCAAATGCATAAATATAGATACATCTCTGGGACCTGATCAGGTATTTTCCAGAACCTTCTGGGAAGCTAGGGGAGGGTTAGCTGGGTCCCTTGCTGAGATATTTGTACCATCGACAGCCATTGGTGAAGTGCTAGAAGACTAAAGTGTGGGCCAATTAGATTAAATTCCCTACAGTGTGGAACAGGCCCTTCAGCCCAACTAGAACACACTGACCCTCCAAAGATTAACTCACCCAGACCCATTTCCCTCTGACTAATGCACCTAATGCTATGGGACAATTTAGCCCGGCCAATTCACCTGACCTGCATACCTTTGGACTGTGGGAGAAAACCGGAGCACCCAGAGGGGACCCACACAGACACAGAGAGAGAGACTGTGGCCCGAGGCTGGAATTGAACCTAGGACCCTGCTACTGTAAGCGCAACAGTGCCTAACTACTGAGCCACTATGCCACCTGCAATGTGGTGCTCTTATATAAGACTGGAAGGAAAAGTCAAGTAATTATAGACTAGTGAGACTTACGTCAATGATGGGTAAGTTATTGGAGGAGGGATTCTGAGCGACAGGATTTACATACGTTTGGACTGCTTAGGGATAATCAACATGGCTTTGTGCATGGGAAATTGTATCTACTAACTTGGTTGAGTTTTTTGAAGTGGTGACAGAGATTATTAAATAAGACAGAGTGGTGGACATTTTCGATTTGGACTTCAACAGAGTGTTCAACAAGATTCGACACGATAGACTGGTTGGTAAGGTTAGATTGCTTATTGGATACAAAATCGGCTTGAAGGTATGAGAGGATTATAGAGTCATAGGTTTGCGCAGCACAGAAACAGACCCTTCAGTCCGACTTGTCCACACTGATGAGATATCCCATAATATCAATCTAGTCCCATTTGCCAGCCCATATCCCTCTAAATCCTTCCTGTTCATATACCCATTCGAATGTCTTTTAAATGCTGTAATTGTACCTGCCTCCATCACTTCCTCTGGCAACTCATCCATACACGCACGACCCTCTACATGGCAACATTGCTCCTTTGGGTCTCTTTTATATCTCGCACCTTAAACCTATGCCCTCTAGTTCTGAACCCCTGCCTCAAGGAAAAGGCCTTGACTATTTACACTATCTATGCCTCTCATGATTTTATAAACCTCTATAAGGTCCACCCCTCAGCCTCTGACACTCCAGGGAAAATGCCCCGGCCTATTCAGCCTCTCCCTAAAGCTCCTTAAATCCTCCAACCTCAGCAAAATCTTTGTAAATCTTTTGTGTACCCTTTGAAGTTTAATAACATCTTTCCTTTCGTGGAGGGTACAGTCTGTTGGGAGTGTGCACTCTGCTGGCTGCCTGCATCAATTGGACAGTGAAGTGGGCAGAAGTGAGGACTGCAGATGCTGGAAACCAGAGTTTAGATTAGAGTGGTGCTGGAAAAGCACGGTAGATCCATTCCTGATAAAGGGCTTCTGCCCGAAACATCGATTTTCCTGTTCCTTGAATGCTGCCTGACCTGCTGTGCTTTTCCAGCACCACTCTAATCTAAACTCTGGAGAGTGAAGTGGACAGCCCTGCTGTTCAGGGAGGAACTGCCACTGCTGTCCCGAGAAACCCAGTGGCCTGTATTTCTAATCAGTCTGTACCTGACACTCTGTGAGGTGGGGACAGAGTGTCTGCAGAACACTATAATCTGCTGCCTGACCACTGTGCCTGGACCTTTTTTCCTTCGATCAGGGGTTTCAAACTTGCATGTTGAAAGTTTGAGGCCTGAACCCTTAGAGTCAGTAATTTGGAGTCTGGGGCCTGGAACTGTCTGAAGCCTGGCTCCTCCCCTTGTTACTACTTCCTGGCTGTGGCCAATAGCATCATCACTTGCTGGCAGTGACTGTTGCCTTTGAACTTTGGAGTACTGTTGTGTCAGAGTTGGGTAGTAGGTTGGGACATGACTGCCTGGGGCAATTGGCTGAGGCGAATGTGAGGACTGCAGATGCTGGGGAATAGAGTCAGTGTTAAAATGAAGCTGGAAAAGCACAGCAGGTCAGGCAACATCCAAGGAGCAGACATTTCGGGCAGGAGCCCTTCATCAGGAGTGGGACTAGCAGGCGAGGCCAAAGAAAAGAAAATGATGAAATTTCTATAATTTGTGTGAGGGGTGGTGATGGTCCTGGTTGTGGGGGCAATGTCAACCATGGGACCCTCTAAAATGACATCTGGGGTAGGGCCTAGTCATTGCATCCTCTACATTTTCCTTCCTTTGAAGTGTTCCTTTTAAGACTGAGTGGGTGGTGTACCTCTCCCGGAGAAGGGGCTTACTGTGGTAGGATGTTCTTGCCTGTCAGCCTGCTGGAAGTAGTTGCTCAGAGGGTCATTTTATCAAACATCCCACTCTTTGTACCATCTGAGCTCTTTCTCTTCCCACCTCTGCCAGCGAGGGGAGGTGAGGTCAGGTGTGGTGTTGTTACTGCTCAATCTGAAGGAGGCCTGCCTGAGACACATTTATATCTGACAGCAACAGATTTTCATCTGCCTGGTCCACACGAGTGTGATACTGGTCACCAGAGGGTGTGCACTATCATGGCTGTAAGGAGGAGATACCTTAACTACATACACCAGTGAGGTGGGGACAGAGTGTCTGCAGAGGAGGAAAGCCTGGAAGAACACTAAACGTTTCAGGATGGTCTCCCACGATGATTCCCCAGATGATCCTGAGGCCATTGGCCCTCAGATGGGGACAGAATCCCTTCTAAAGGATAGCAGTCCTGCGGCCATCAAGACAACGTGGGATTTGGGCCTGGCCTGGGGCTCATTGATGATGAGTGCAGGAGCGCACAGGCAGTGCCCCCATTTTCCCCTGGCCCCTTGTGTGCTCCATGAGGGAAAAGAAAGAAAGGAGGAGAGTTAAGTGAAGGTGGGCAACAAGACAATGGAGAGATGGAGGTATCTCTTGCTCCCCCACTGTTGTGGAGATGGCACCAGTCCTTAGAGCCTGAGGGACCAGGGGAGTCCAGTACCAACAATAGTTCCCCCAGTGATAAGAGCACCACGTCCCACAGAAACCCTTCTCCCTCCTCTCTTGGAAAGGGGACATGAACCCACCCCCTCATAGTCCACCACAACTGGACCAGGTAGACAATAGACAATAGACAATAGACAATAGATGCAGGAGTAGGCCATTCTGCCCTTCGAGCCTGCACCGCCATTCAATATGATCATGGCTGATCATTCCTAATCAGTATCCTGTTCCAGCCTTATCTCCATACCCCTTGACTCCACTATCTTTAAGAGCTCTATCCAATTCTTTCTTAAAAGAATCCAGAGACTGGGCCTCCACTGCCCTCTGAGGCAGAGCATTCCACACAGCCACCACTCTCTGGGTGAAGTAGTTTCTCCTCATCTCTGTCCTAAATGGTCTACCCCGTATTTTTAAGTTGTGTCCTCTGGTTCGGCACTCCCCCATCAACGGAAATATGTTCCCTCCTGCCAGAGTGTCCAGTCCTTTCATAATCCTATACGTTTCAATCAGATCCCCTCTCAGTCTTCTAAACTCAAGGGTATACAAGCCCAGTCGCTTCAGTCTTTCCGTGAAGGTAAGGTACTTTGGAAGCGGAGGTGGGTGTGGCCACTGAGGTTTTTCTCAAGCCACAAGAACTGGAAGACCTTGAAATGCTGTGTGGGGACTACAGTGAGAATAGTTACCCTGAGGGTACCCTAGATGGTAACAAACTAGCAGACCATCTTGCTCACTCCGGCCTTTTACTGGCGATCTATTCCCAGACATGAAGGCTGGAGGGCATTATCAGCCAGTTTATGGTATTCTAATTTAGTTATTTGGAGATATTAAGGACTAATTTAGTTGGTTTTATTTCTGGTTTTGTTTTCTTTGATTTGGAGTTTGTGTTTGGTTTTGGTTTGGTGCCTCAGGAACAGGGCTGTATTACGTTCCCTTTGTATTGACATTGCATCCATTGAAAGAGTCAAGGGGGCTTTTAGTTTAGCCTGGTATTGTCCCTATTCCTGTAGTGCTTGATGGGATCGGTGTAAGGGGAATTTTATTTTCATTTGCAATGGGTAAAGGAACCTTTCCCTCTGGTTTTTAGACCATTGTTGTCCCTGTCCTGGGAGCGTTCAGTGGGGATGGAGCATGGGGTTTGATTTTCAGTTTACTTTGCACTTGACTGAGTCATGAAATGTTTATTCCACATGTAAACCCCTCATTGTCCCTGTCCCGAGTGTGGTTGGTGGGGATGGAGTCAAGGAAAGCCATTTTTTTGTTTGATTATATATTTTCTTTTTTTCCAGAGAGTCACTGGAAGTTTATTTCAGTCTGAGTTGGGGAGCTTTTACCTTTCTGTTTTAAATGAGTAGTGACCTTTATTCTGTACTTTATTCCCAGGAGTGTTTGATGGGGTCAGTGTCAGAGGAGAAGTCTTGACTTTATTGTTTGTTTAAAAGATTAGAGGGTAGTTTGTTAGATGGAGGCCTGTGAGGAGCAGTGTGACACAAGGATCGGTGCTGGCTCTATGGTTGTTTGTCATTTATATAAATGATTTAAAGGTGAATGTAGGAGGCATTGTTAATAAATTTGCGGATGACACCAAAATTGGTGATGGTGTGGACAATGAAGAAGGTTATCTCAGAGTAGAACAGCATCTTGATCAGATGGGCAGATAGGCCAAGGAGTGACGGAAGGAATTTAATTTAGATAAATGTGAGATGTTGCATTTTGGTAATGTAAATCAGGGTAGGATTTATATGACATATCCAGAATTGGAGGGTTTAAGTTGGAGGGACAGACCAAATTGGCTGGGGGGCTATCTTCCTTGGAGCACTGGAGGATGAGGAGTGACCTTATCGAGGGATTGGTTTGGTGAATAGCCAAGGTCTTTTTCTAATGGTGGGGGAGTTCAAAACGAGAGGACATAGGTTTAAAGTGAGAAGGGATAGCATTACACAGCCAAGGGTGGCTGTGTACATTGGAACAAGCTGCTAGAGGAAATGGTGGAGACTGATACAATTACAACATTCAAAAGGTATCTGGACGGTAAATGAATAGGAATGGTTTAGAGGGAAATTGGCCATATGCTGACAAATGGAACGAGGTCAGATTGGAATGTCTGGTCAGCACGAACAAGTTGGAACAAATGGTCTGTTGCTGTGCTGCCTGACCCTGTGCCTCCATAACAGCAATACTTTTCCTCCTTCAGAGAGGACACTGGGTGAACCAGATGGGGTTTTCCATAAATTCAGAAGTTTCACGGTCATTAAACATCCCCAAATGCTGTCTTGATTTGAGTAGATGTCTGCAGAGTATTGGTGAAGGCATCTGGAATTGGTATCCCATGTTGATGAGTTATCTTTATGCTGCTGGCTGCTGTCAAACCTGAGCAGCTTGGAGGAAGTGCAAAAAAAAATGATGGTTTTGTACCAGGGATCAGAAGCTGCTGTCACAAGAGTAGATTGGTAAATTTGGTGGGCTCTAGAGTTTGAGAAGAAATTTGGCAGAGGTGTTCAAAGTCACAAAGGACAAAGTAAATAGAAAGCAAATTGTTTCCACTGGGAGAAGGGTCAAGAATCAAAGTACACCGAGTGCAGATGTTTGGAAAAAGAAGTAAACACAACACAAGGACAAATATTTTTACACCACAAATGGTTACTTTTTTTAAATCCACTTGCTGGCCAGCATTTATTTCCAATCCCTAATTGCCCAGGGAGGATTAATTGCAATGGGTATGGAGTCACATGTAGGCCAGAGCAGATAAATTAATCAGGAAGATTTTTACTGTAATTAACATTGTAGTCACATTGCAGCATTAGGAAGTCCTTTTTGTTCCCAGTTTTTAGTGAATTCACATATCATCATGTACTATGGTGAGATTTGAATCCACATCCCCAGAACATTACCTCAGGCGCTGGGTTATTATTCTACTGAAATAATCACAATGACCACCACTTTCTCCAAAACTTCAAATGCACTTTTGTGGCTTTCACAAAAGGAGTCAGGTGTGAAATAGAAATGCAACAGGACTATGGGGATGAGCTGACTGCCTCCATTGGAGAGATGACAGGTTTGAACCGGAAGCTGGTGAGCTTGAATGGGAAGTTGACGAGCTCAAAGAGAGAGCTAACACAGACCTCTGTGATGCCACCAATTCTATAATTCCAAACTCAACTCCCTGAGGCTTATCCAGACAGATCTTCCTCACCTGAAGCAGTTCCTTGTCCATGTGAAGTAGCTCCTTTAATCTTGGTCTCCCAGCCAGCTCCTGGTGAATGACTGGTCGGTCTGTTACTGGGGACAGTGAACACAGTTCCATTTCCACGATTCTCATTGTCAACGGCAGATTCTTCATTCTCTGCTGCTGAAAGATTTAAAACCTGGCACCAGATCAGAAATACCAAATACACATGGCAGGCAGACATTGTAAATGATCACAACTCTCTGCTCTCCACTTCAAAGTTCTGTCCCTTTGTTAACACGTAGTTTTCTGCCTGTCCTCCTTATCAATCTCTCTTTCCCTTTTCAGTTTCTCTGTGCTTGTGCTCTCAATCTCTCTGTGCCTCAGCTTGTTCCAGAATCTGTGTCATTATGTGACTCATGTCAGAAATAACTTTGTAACAGCCCCAGCCTTAACCAGGCAGAAAGAGGAAACCCTGAAAAAGCGATAGGATTGAACAAGTTGGGAGCAGGACCAAGTATTCTGATGGACAGTGCATTCTGCTGGGACACTGTAAACTCCGACAGTACAAAGGCAGAACACACAGAGGTAGGTGTCTGACTTGCTGAGCTTCCTGTTGCTTTGTCAGAGAAACCAGGCCAGAGATTCCAGCAGGGAGATCATTGCTATAACAGTAAAGATTAGTGTGAGTCTGAACCTGGAGCTGAATCCCCATGGAGCTGAATAAGTTAGAGTTGGAAATTATACCCATAAAATGTTAGAGAACTTTTCATAAAACCTGCTCTAACTCCTGGGGACCCAAAAGCCAACAAACTGATTAACAGTATCTCCCGACACTGTTATGATATTTCTCAACCCCCACCCCCATATTAGACCCCCTCATCCCTCCACTCAAGCCAACAGATCACCTCCTTAACCCCTAGTGATAACCCAAACTCAACATCACCACTGACCAAACTCCACCAGATACCAATAACCACTGTCCAACCCAACACCCTGACTTACCCTCACTTCCACACCCCATCCAACTGGATCTTCATCAATCGCTGACCCCTCCCAACCTGCTGTTCTACTGGCCCTTCCCTACTCCTCCAAGACCTGACCTGACAATACTCAGAGCCCAATCCCCATCAGAGTCTACCCAACAATACGAGGAGAAAGTGAGGACTGCAGATGCTGGAGATCAGAGTTTAAGAGTGTGGTGCTGGAAAAGCACAGCTTGCCAGGTAGCACCCGAGCAGGAGGAGGAGAATCGACGTTTCAAGCATCAGCTCTAAATCAGGAATGAATTCAACTCTCCTGCTTCTCAAATGCTGCCTGACCAACTGTGCTTTTCCAGTACCCAACAATACTCTTGATCCAACAAGCCCAACCAATCTAATCCTGCTCCTACGATGACACAAGCCCCATCAGGACCTGAGCAGCACTGCTCACCCCTGGCCCCAGCTAAAACATTCATCCCTTTAATTTTTTACCTGAACCCTCATCCCCCCAGCATACACTAGAACACACAGCTGTCTCACAGACTTCTCTTCTCTCAGGGATTTTGTACCAACTGCAGGACCTTTCATCATTCAGATTACAACTGACAACTTTGATGCTGATCGTCTCTGCTGTTGGTGATGAGCAATCCTGGATTCACCTTGGCTAGATCAGAACAGAAGGTTGTTTCCCATGAAATTCAAGGAGTGGACTAATTTAAAGGTGAATGGAGTCTCTCACACTGATCAGAAAATATCGGGTCACATCGTTTATAGTGACAGTCCAATGAGAGTGGGACTTTTCTGTTTGCAATCAGGCTGCTGAGTCAAGTCAGTTTCTCTGGATCAGAATTGCCTCAGGAGAGGTGGGTGTAAAGAGACTCCCTGCTGGGTTTCTGCAATGTCAGAGGAGTTCACCCAAACAAATAAGGAAAATACACCTGATGAATGAGCAGCACTCTGAAAGCTTGTACTTCCAAATAAACCTGTTCGACTCTAACCCGGTGTTGTGTGATTTTTAACTTTGTCCTCCCCAGTCCAACACCAGCACTTCCACATCATAAGAGAAACAGGAAGTGATGAAGAAACTGAAACCTAGAGAGTCAATATCCATCCTTTTATCCCCATATCCTGAGCATCATTGCACTCCAAATAATGATCTCCTAAATACCTCAATAGAACCTGCCTTCCCCACATTTCCAGTGCATTCCTGACCCTCACTAAAAAAGATTTTTCTTACATCAATCTTGCATTGTTTGCACATCACTTTCAATTGATGTCCTTCTTGTCCTTGTTCCTTGTACAAGCAGGAACGATTTCTCCCTCTCTTATCTGTCCAGCTTCTGCTCATGATTTTGAAGACCTCTGTCAGATCTCCCCCTCAGCCTTCTCTGCAAGAAGAACAGTTCCAATTTCTTCAATCTCTCCTCATCCCTGAACGATTCATGTAAATCTCTTCTGCATTTCCTCTCCAATACTTTCTTTCCTATATTGTGGTACTCACAACTGTCCATCATACCCCAGCTGGGGTCTAACAAGTGTCTTGTACACCTCCTTGCTCTTGTACTCTATGCCCTTATTAATAAGGTTAAGGACACTGTCTAGTTCACCTGCATCACTGTAGTTTTTCTCTCCCTGGGAGAGAGACCTGCCATTGGAATATTTGTTGGTAGTAGGGTGAGTAGTAAGGTTTTGGCTCAATAGGATTTGCAGAGCAGTGGCTCTGCAAAAAGTACAGGTAAGATCAGGTAAAGTCTTTTTAACTTTCCCCTTACAGCAGTTAAGATGGCAGTTAGGGCAGTTGCATGTTCCTCCTGCAGGATGTGGGAGCTCAGGGAGACTTCCATCATCCCTGATGACTACACGTGTGGGAAGTGTGCTTAGCTGCAGCTCCGAAAAGACCATGTTACGGTGTTGGAGCTGGAGCTGGATGCACTCAGAATCACTCGAGATGCTGAGCAGTTCACAGATAAAAGTCTTACTGAGGTGGTTGTACCTAAGGTGTAGGCAGAGAGTAACTGGGTGACCATCAGGAAGGGCAAAGGGAGTAGGCAGAAAAGCCAGAACTCCCTGTGGCCATTCCCTTCAAAAACAAGTGTATCGTTTGGATACTGTTGGTGCAAGGAGAGGCGCAGTGACTGCTCAGGGGAAAGCAGCAGTAGCCAGGTCGGTGGCGCTACAGCTGGCCCTGGGGCACAGTGGGAAAGGGTAAAGATAAACAGGATCTTAGTAATAGAACACTTGATAGTCGGGGGACAGACAGGAGATTCTGTGGCTGCAGACAGGAATCCAGGATGATTTGTTGCCTCCTGAATGCCAGGTTCCAGGATGTCTCTGAGTAGCTGCAGAATGTTCTCAAGGGAGAGGGTGACCAGTGAGGAGTTACCTGGAGTAGTTTGTTTGCAGGCAAAGGGACCTCCAGCAAGTGAGAGGCCTTCAACATGAGACAGCTAGAGTTCAAGGTCTGCATGTTCCTGTGAGGATGACAGGCAAGGTTAACAGGAATAGGAACTCTGGATGACAAGAGATATTGAGGCTTCGACTAGAAAAAAGGAGGAGGTGCAGCTCAGGTACAGGCAGCTGGAATCAAAGAAATCCCTGGAGGTACACAGGGGATACAGGGGCTTACTGAGGAAAGAGGGTGAACAGGGGGGCAGAGGATGGCCTTAGCTGAGCAGATTAGGGTTCATCTAAAAAGGTTCTTGAAGTAACTAAAGAGAGAATAGGGCCCCTTAAAAGAATAAACATTTATGTGCAGAACCACAGGAGATGGGCGAGGTACTCAATAAACCTCTCCTCTGTGCTTACCGTTGGAGAAAGACATTGAAGGTCTGTGAACCTGGAGAAATTAGCGCAGATATCTTGGGGATAATCCATGTCAGTGTAGAGGGAGTATGGATGTATTAGAATGTATGAAGGTGGATACATCTCCTGGTCCTGACCAGATATATCCAAGAACAGTGCAAGAGGCCAGAGAACATAGAACATGGAAAAGAACAGCACAGAACAGGCCCTTCGGGCCCTCAATGTTGTGCTGAGGATTATTCCTAATCTAAAATAAAATCACCTAACCTACACACCCCTCAATTCACTGCTGTCCATGTGAGTGTCCAGCAGGCGCTTAAATGTCCCTAATGACCACCGCTGGCAATGCATTCCACACATTCACAACTCTCTGTGTAAAGAACCTACCTCTGATGTCTCCTCTATACCGTCCTCCTAATATCTTCAAACTATGACCCCTCGTGTCAGTCAACCCTGCCCTGGGGAAAGGTCTCTGGCTATTGACACTATCCATTCCTCTCATTACCTTGTACACCTCGATCAGGTCTCCTCTCTTCCTCCTACTCTCCAGAGAGAAAAGTCTGAGCTCAGTCAATCTCTCTTCATAAGGCAAGCCTTCCAGTCCAGGCAGCATCCTGGTAAACCTTCTTTGAACCTTCTCCAAAGTCTCCGTATTTTTCCTATAATAGGGCAACCAGAACTGGACACAATATTCCAAGTGTGGTCTCACCAGGGACTTGTAGAGCTGCAGCAAAACCTCGCTGCTCTTAAACTCGATCCCCCTGTTTGTGAAAGCCAAAACACCATATGCTTTCTTAGCAACCCTATCCACTTGGATGGCAAAATGCATCACTTCACATTTATCCAGGTTGAACTCCATCTGCCATTTCTCAGCCCAGCTCTCCATCCTGTCTATGTTGCGCTGCAGCCTGCAGTAGCCCTCGATACTATCGACGATACCTCCAACCTTTGTGTCATCTGCAAATTTACTAACCTACTCCTCAACCTCCTCATCCAAGTCATTTATAAAAACTACAAAGAGCAGAGGCCCAAGAACAGAGCCCTGCAGGATACCACTCAACACTGACCTCCAAACAGAATACTTTCCATCTACAACCACTCTCTGCCTTCTGTCAGCCAGCCAATTCTGAATCCAGATCGTCAAATCTCCCTGTATCCCATACTTCCTGACTTTAGGAATGAGCCTACCATGGGGATCCCTATCAAATGCCTTGCTGAGGTCCATATCCACCATATCCACTGCTCGATCTTCGTCGACCTGTCTCGTCACCTCCTCAAAAAACTCAATAAGATTTGTGAGGCATGACCTGCCCTTCACAAAGCCATGCTGACTGCCTTTAATCACACTATGCTTTTCCAAATAGTCATAAATCCTATCCCTCAGAATTCTTTCCACAACTTTGCTGACCACAGATGTAAGACTGACTGGTCTGTAATTGCCAGGGATCTCCCTATTACCCTTCTTGAAAAGAGGAACAACATTCGCCTCCCTCCAATCCTCTGGTACGTCTCCCCTGGAGAGTGAGGAAGCAAAGATCTTCGCCAGCGGCTTAGCAACCTCTTTTCTCACTTCCCGGAACAGCCGAGGATAAATCTGGTCTGGCCCTGGGGACTTATCAATCTTAATGTTTTCCAAACCTTCTAGCCCATCAACTTCATCAATCTTGATCTGTTCAAGACTGTATCCCAGCTCCAGGGGAGGGGAGGGGAGGGGAGGGGGACAGCCCTGACATCTGACCATGTGCGGGATCAAGGAGCCTGGGCAAAACTGGAATCGATGGGCATCAGGGGCAAACACTCCTCTGGTTAGAGTCAAACCTGGCACATAGGAAGATGGTTGTGGTTGATGGAGGGTCAGTCATCTCAGCTCCAGGACATCTCTGCAAGAGTACCTCAGGGTGGTATCCTAAGCACAACAATCTTCAACTGCTTCATCTTGTCACCTTCCCTCTGTCATAATGTCAGGAGTGGGAATGTTCACCGATGATTGCACAGTGTTCAGCACCATTCCTGACTCCTCAGATACTGAAGCGGTCCGTGCTCAAATACAACAATATCTAGACAATACCCAGGCTTGGGCCAACAAGTGACAAGTAATATTCATGCCACACAATTGCCAGGGTATGACCATCACAAATAAGAGACAATCTAACCACTGCCCCTTGACATTCAATGGTATTACCATCACTGAATCACCAACTGTCAATATCCTTGGGGTTACCATTGACCAGAAACTCAACAGGACTCACCACAGGACTTACACACTTAATGGTAAGGTGTGTTGCTGAACAAAGAGACCTTGGAGTGCAGGTTCACAGCTCCTTGAAAGTGGAGTCGCAGGTAGATAGGATAGTGAAGAAGGTGTTTGGTATGCTTTCCTTTATTGGTCAGAGTATTGAGTACAGGAGTTGGGAGGTCATGTTGTGGCTGTACAGGATATTGGTTAGGCCACTGTTGGAATATTGTGTGCAATTCTGGTCTCCTTCCTATCAGAAAGATGTTGTGAAACTTGAAAGGGTTCAGAAAAGATTGACAAGGATGTTGCCAGAGTTGGAGGATTTGAGCTACAGGGAGAGGCTGAACTGGCTGGGGCTATTTTCCCTGGAGCATTGGAGGATGGGGGGGTGACCTTATAGAGGTTTACAAAATTATGAGGGGCATGGACAGGGTAAATAGACAAAGTCTTTTCCCTGGGGTCAGGGAATCCAGAACTGGAGGGTATAGGTCTAGGGTGAGAGGGAAAAGATATAAAAGAGACCTACAGGGCAACATTTTCACGCAGAGGGTGGTACGTGAAGGGATATGGGCCGGGTGCTGGCAGGTGGGACTAGATTGGGTTGGGATATCTGGTTGACACGGACGGGTTGGACCAAAGGGTCTGTTTCCATGCTGTACATCTCGATGACTCTATGACTGTATGACATAAACACAATGGCTACAAGAGCCGGTCAGACACTAGGGATACTCCGGCGAGTCACTCACCTCCTGACACCCCAAAGTCTATCAACTATCTGCAAAACACAAACCAGGAGTGTGTTGGAATATTCCCGACTTGCCTGGATGGGTCCAGTTCCAACAATACTCAAGACACTTGACACCATCTAGGCTAAAGCAACCTGCTTGATTGGCATCACATCTACAAACATTCAATCCCTCCACTACCAGTATACAGTAGCAGCGGTGTGTACTATCTACAAGATACACTGCAGAAATTCACCAAATTCCTTTGACAGCACCTTCAAAACCCAAAACCACTTCCATCTAGAAGGACAAGAGCAGCAGATACATGGGGGCACCACCACCTGAAAGTTCCCCTCCAAGCCACTCACCCTCCTGACTTGGAAATATATCACCATTCCTTCACTGTCACTGGGTCAAAATCCTGGGGGATTCCCTCCCTACTGACATTGTGGATCAAACCACAGCACATGGACTGCAGCAATTCAAGAAGGCAGCTCACCCCCAACCTTCTCAAGGGCTAATAGAGATGGGCTATCAATGCTGGCCAGCCAGCAGCACCCAAGTCCCACAAATGAATTTTAAAAAATGCATGTGCCTATCAGAAAGATGTTGTGAAACTTGAAAGGGTTCAGAAAAGGTTTACAAGGATGTTATCAGTGTTGGAGGATTTGAGCTCTTGGGAGGCTGGGGCTGTTTTCCCTGGAGCATCAGAGGCTGAGGGGTGACCTTATAGAGGTTTATAAGATCATGAGGGGCATAGTTAGTATAAATAGATAAAGTCTTTTCCCTGGGATGGGGGAGTCCAGAACTAGAGGGCATAGGTTTAAGGGATAGATATAAAAGAGACCTAAGGGGCAACGTTTTCACTCAGAGGTTGGTGCGTGTGTGGAATGAGCTGCCAGAGGATGTGGTGGAGGCTGGTACAATTACAACATTTAAGAGGCATTTGGATGGGTATATGAATAGGAGGGATTTGGAGGGATATGGGCCGGGTGCTGGCAGGTGGGGCTAGATTGGGTTGGGATATCTGGTCGGCATGGACTGGTTGGACCAAAGGGTCTGTTTCCGTGCTGTACATCTCTATGACTCTATGAGCTGCCAGGAGAAGTGGTTGAAGCGGGTACATTAACAATATTTGAAAGGCATTTGAACAAATACATGGATAGGAAAGGGTCAGAAGGATATGGACCAAGTGCAGGGAAATGGGGTTAGCGTGGATGGATATTTTGGTCGGCATGGAGCAGTTTGGGCCAAAGGGCCTGTCTCTGTGCTGTAGGACTCCACGATTCCATGGCTGTTCTCTCCAGCTAAACTTGCCACCTTGAATGTTCTGTGATTTCCACTTTCAAACATAGAACAGTACAGCACAGTAAAGGCCCTTCAGCCATCAATGTTGTGCCAACCTTTGATCCTACTCTAAGATCAAACTAACCTACATGCCCTACATTTTACTATCACCCATGTGCCTATTCGAGAGTTGCTGAACTGTCCATAATGTTTCTGACTCTACTCCCACTGCTGGCAGTGCATTCCACACACCCAGCACATTCGGTGAAAAGCACCTACCTCTGACACCTCCCCTAAATCTTCCTCCAGTCACCTTAAAATTATGCCCTCTCTTGATAACCATTTCCACCCTCAGGAAAAGTCTCTGTCTATCCACTCTATCTGTGCCTCTCACCATCCTGTACACCTCTGTCAAGTCACCTCTCATCCTTCTTCGCTCCAATGAGTAAAGCCCCAGCTCCCTCAGCCTTTCTTCATAAGACACACCCTCCAGTCCAGGCAGCGTCCTGGGAAATCACCTCTACACCCTCACTAAAGCTTCCACACCCTTCCTAGAATGAGGTAACCAGAACTGAACACAATATTCCAAGTGTGGTCTAACCAGGGCTCTATAGAGCTGCAGCAAAACCTTGAGGCTCCTAACCTCAATCCCCCTGCTAATGAAAGCCAACACACCATACACCTTCTTAACAACCCTAACAACTTGGGTAGCAACTTTGATGGATCTATGGATGTGGGCCCCAAGATCCCTCTGTTCCCCCACAATGCCAAGAATCCTGCCTTTAACCCTGTATTCTGCATTCAAACTCAACCTTCCAAAGTGAATCACTTTACATTTTTCCGGGTTGAAGTCCATCTGCCACTTCTCAGCCCAGCTCTGCCTCCTGTCAATGTCCCGGTGCAACTTACAACAGCCTTCTACACTTCCACAACTCCACCAATCTTCATGTCATCAGCAAAACTACTAACTCACCCTTCCACTTCCTCATCCAAGTCATTTATAAAAACCATAAATAGCAGAGGTCCTAGAACAGATCCCTGTGGACACCACTGGTCACCGAGCTCCAGGCTGAATACTTGCCACCTACTACCACTGTCTTTCTATGGGCCAGCCAATTCTATATACAGAAATTTGTGCTGACTCTTCCTAATCAGTACAGCTTTTGACAAGTGATTAATAATTCTCTCCTGAATAATTGTTTCCAGAATTTTCCTCAAGAATGAAGTTAAGCTGAATGGTCTGCAATTGTTGAGGTGAGGAGAAAATGAGGACTGTAGATGCTGGAGATCAGGGTCAAAAAATGTAGTGCTGGAAAAGCTCAGCCTGTCAGGTAGCATCCAAGGAGCAGGAGAGTCGACGTTTTGAGCATTATCTCTTTATAGGAATGAGCTCATGCTCAAAATGTCGACTCTTCAGCTCCTCGGATGCTGCCTGACCAGCTGTGCTTTTCCAGCACACACTTTTCAATTGCTAAGATCATCCTGATAACTTGTCTGGAACAAGGCAGTCATATTTGCAGTACTCCGGTCTTCTGGCATCTCCCTCAAGTCCAGAGAAGACTCAGAGATTATGGCCAGTGCCCACACAGTTTCTACCCTTACTTTCTTCAAAATCCTTGGACTCATGTGATCCTGTCCCTGTGCCTTAATAACTGTAAATACTAGCAGTTTGTTTGAGACTTCTTCCTGACTAATTGTAAACCTCTTTAGTCAACAGTTTCCCCCTCTGTCACCATGGTCTGGGCAGCATCTCCTCTATCGTGAAAAAAGATGCAAAATATAATGATGTGAGATGAGGAGGTGTTCCCAGTGAGTGATTAGGAAATGTAGAGGCAAGTAGGGTCAGTAGTTTGAGAGAATAAGGTTGGTGTGTGCTGTGGATTGACTTGATGCTAAGGCCCACAGAGTCTAAGAGTTTGTAAGATGGATAGAGAGGCTGGCCAGGATAGGACTTAATTCCTTGGAACATAGGAGAATGAGGGGTGGCCTTATTGAGGTGTATAAAATCATCAGGGGCACAGATAGGATGAATACATACAGTCTTTTTCCCAGGGATGGGGAATTGTAAACAAGAGAGCATGGGTTTAAGGTGAGAGGGGAAGGATTTAAGAAGGCCCTGAGGGGTAACTTCTTCACGCAGAGAGTGGTGAGTATATGGAATGGGCTGCCAGAGAAAGTGGTGGAGGCAGGAACAATAGCAACATTTACAAAACACTTGGTTAGGTATATGGATGGGAAGGGATTAGAGGGATGTGGAGCAAATGTGGGCAATTGGAGCTATCTGAGTGGAGACCATGGTCAGGGTGGATCAGTTTGGGCCGAAGTCTCTCTGACTGTGTATAACTGTGTGTAATTGTGTTTGTAACTGTGTGTAACAGTGACACACCATCAGTTATAGTCACTACTGACTGAGGTGGTTAATGAACACCACAACAAAGTTTCACCTGGTGTAGGGGCAGTGCTCAAAAAGCTTGTGATTTCAAAGAAATCTATTCGACTATAACCTGGTGTTGTGTGACTTTTGACCTCCGCAAAAATCAAATATCCCCGAGAGTGTGGGGAAATTGGACTGACTGGATTCTCCAGGAAGAGCCAACATGAACTTGATGGGACTGAAGAGCCAGCATTGATGTTGCAAAGGATCCAATCTGTAAAGAACCTGAGATTTCACTGCACAGTTGGGGAAGTGGCAAGTGGAAACAAATCAATTGTAACTTTCCCAGATCCTTGGAAAGGAAGCATTTCCAGAGCCATGGTGAAAGTGTAGGGATGTCAAGCAAATTAGACAGTTCTTTCAGAATTGGTGTAGGCATGATGGTCTGAAAGGCCTCTTGCTCCACTTGAGAAATATTTTGGTTCTATGAAAACAAAATGCAAGGTCTCCTGAGATGGGTCTCAATTCCTGATATTGTCCCCATCCATGTGGTTATCAGGTCTCCCACCTCTCACTCGAATATATCCCTGACATTCCTGCCTGGCAACTCCTTCACCCAAACACAACCTATTTCGCAGAACCTCCTTTTCTGATTGTTTATGTATTTAATTGCCATGACTTTTCCTCCACTTGGTTCTGACTGACCTGGGGAACATACTGTTATATCGGTGAGCACAGCATGTTCACTTTGTTATTTCAGTGAGACATGTTTCATTTCAGACCATGTCCTTTTGTTTGTCTGTTCGCTGACGTAGAAAGTAGAGCACACAACAAGCACCCATTCCGAACTGAGAATGTGAGACTCAGGAACAAACCTACTGTTCTGAACAATTTACATCGAGCAGTGATGTTAGTTTCTATTTCAACAACTTACATCTTCATCAATTTTGTTCTTCAGGGATCAGTTTGTGAAATCTCACTGAGTGCAGTTTACCTCACAATTAACTCCATGACATATTTAACAGGGTGAAATATGACCAAACAAGATCTGAATGCAAGTTACATCAGAATACATTAGAACAACAGAATCAGAAATTGTCTCTCTCTCTCTCTCTCACTCTCTCTCTTTCTCCTGCACTGTCATCACCATGTGCTTCCTTCCTCTGTACTTCTCCCTTTTAAAAGTGCTGTTGTTTTGAGTTTTTTTTCCCCAAAGTTCCAAAACAATACAACAGCATATAAAACAGTCATTGCTGCTCCTGGAATTCGAGGAAATCACCTCCAGCACCTAAAATACCTCAATAAAGGAGCAGCTGTTACAGCCAGAAAGTTTTCCCATCCTCCATCTTGGATTACCCAGAATCCTCATCCTGACTGAGGTGTCAGTGGGGGCCAGCGACCATAATTCTATCAGATTTAAAATAGTGATGGAAAAGGATAGACCAGTTCTAAAAGTTGATGTTCTAAATTGGCGAAAGGCCAATTTTGATGGTCTTCGGCAAGAACTTTCAAAAGCTGACTGGGGCAGGTAAAGGGACGGCTGGAAAATGGGAGATAACGAGAATCCAGAGAAAGTATTTTTCTGTTAGGAGGAAAGGAAAGGCTGGTAGGTATAGGGAATGCTGGATGATTAAAGAAATTGAGGGTTTGGTTAAGGAAAAGAAGGAAGCATATCAGGTATAGACAGGATAGATCGAGTGAATCCTTAGAAGAGTACAAAGGAAGTAAGAGTATACTTAAGAGGGAAATCAGGAGGGCAAAAAGGGGACATGAGATAGATTTGGCAAATAGAATTGAGGATAATCCAAAGGGTTTTTACAAATACATTAAGGACAAGAGGGTAACGAGCAAGAGAATAGGGCCCCTCAAAGATCAGCAAGGTGGCCTTTGTGTAGAGCCACAGAAAATGGGGGAGATACTAAATGAGTATTTTCCATCAGTATTTAATGTGGAAAAGGACACATAACAGAAGAGGAAGTGCTGGATGTCTTGAAATGCATAAAAGTGAATAAATCCCCAGGACCTGATCAGGTGTACCCGAGAACTCTGTGGGAAGCTAGAGAAGTGATTGCTGGGCCTCTTGCTGAGATATTTGTATCATCGATAGTCACAGGTGAGGTGCCGGAAGACTGGAGGTTGGCAAATGTGGTGCCACTGTTTAACGAGGGCGGTAAAGACAAACCAGTGAGCCTGTCGTCGGTGGTGGGCAAGTTGTTGGAGGGAATCCTGAGGGACAGGATGTACATGTATTTGGAAAGGCAAGGACTGATTCGGGATAGTCAACATGGCTTTGTGCATGGGAAATCATGTCTCACAAACTTGATTGAGTTTTTTGAAGAAGTAACAAAGAGGATTGATGAGGGCCGAGCAGTAGATGTGATCTATATGGACTTCAGTAAGACATTCGACAAGGTTCCCCATGGGAGACTGATTAACAGGGTTAGATCTCATGGAATACAGGGAGAACTAGCCATTTGGATACAGAACTGGCTCAAAGGTAGAAGACAGAGGGTGGTGGTGGAGGGTTGTTTTTCAGACTGGAGGCCTGTGACCAGTCGATTGCCACAAGGATCAGTGCTAGGTCCTCCAATTTTTATTAGTTACATAAATGATTTGAATGGAAGCATAAGGGGTATAATTAGTAAGTTTAAAATTGGAGGTGTAGTGGACAACGAAGAAGGTTAGTTCAGATTACAACAGGATCTTGATAAGATGGGCCAATGGGCTGAGAAGTGGCAGATGGAGTTTAATTCAGATAAATGTGAGGTGCTGCATTTTGGGAAAGCAAATCTTAGCAGGACTTATACACTTAATGGTAAGGTCCCAGAGAGTGCAGCTGAACAAAGAGACCTTGGAGTGCAGGTTCATAGCTTCTTGAAAATAGAGTCACAGGTGGACAGGATAATGAAGAAGGCGTTTGGTATGCTTTCCTTTATTGGTCGGAGTAGTGAGTACAGGAGTTGGGAGATCATGTTGCAGCTGTACAGGACATTAGGCACCTGTTGGAATATTGTGTGCAATTCTGGTCTCCTTCCTATCGGAAAGATGTTGTGAAACTTGAAAGGGTTCAGAAAAGATTTACAAGGATGTTGCCAGGGTTGGAGGATTTGAGCTATTGGGAGAGGCTGAACAGGCTGGGGCTGTTTTCCCTGGAGTGTTGGAGGCTGAGGGGTGACCTGATAAAGGTTTACAAAATTATGAGGGGCATGGATAGGGTAAATAGACAAAGTCTTTTCCCTGGGGTGGGGAAGCCCAGAACTTGAGTGCATAGTTTGAGGGTAAAAGTGGAAAGATATAAATGAGACCTAAGGGGCAACATTTTCACGCAGAGGGTGGTACGTGTATGGAATGAGCTGCCAGAGGAAGTGGTGGAAGCTGGTACAGTTGCAACATTTAAGAGGCATTTGGATGGGTGTATAAATAGGAAGGGTTTGGAGGGATATGTGAAGGTGCTGACAGGTGGGACTAGATTGGGTTGGAATATCTGGTCAGCATGGATGGGTTGGACCAAAGGGTCTGTTTCCGTGCTGTACTCCTCTATGACTCTATGATTCTATGGACAGTAGTCTACGAATAAAATGTTAAGTGTTTTGATGGAGAGGAATTTGTTAAGTGTACAAGACAATTTTCTGATTCAGTATGTGGATTTTGCCTACTAGAGAAGGTGCAAAACTTGACCTACTCTTGGGAAATAAGGCAGGGCAGGTGACTGAGGTGTCAGTGGGGGAGCACTTTGGGGCCAGCGACAATAATTCTCTTAGTTTTAAAATAGTGATGGAAAAGGATTGACTGGATATAAAAGTTAAAGTTCTAAATTGGAAGATGGCTGATTTTGAAGATATTTGGCAAGTGCTCTCACAAACTGATTGGGGGCAAATGTTCGCAGGTAAAGGGATCGTTGGAAAATGGGAAGCCTTCAGAAATAAGACAATGAGACTCCAGAGACAGTATATTCCTGTCAGGGTGAAAGGAAAGGCTGGTAGGTATAGAGAATGCTGGATGACTAAAGAAATTGAGGGTTTGGTTAAGAAAAAGAAGGAAGCATGTCAGTTAGAGACAGCAGAAATCAAGTGAATCCTTAGAAGAGTATGAAGGCAATAGGAGTTATATTTAAAAGGGAAATCAGGAAGGCAAAAAGGGGACATGTGATAGCTTTGGCAAATAGGGTTAAGGAGAATCCAAAGGGTTTTTACAAATACATTAAGGATAAAAAGGTAACCAGGGAGAGAATAGGGTCTCTCAAAGATCAGCAAGGCAGCCTTTGTGTTGAACTGCAGGAGATGAAGGAGATACTAAACGAGTATTTTGCATCAGTGTTCACTGTGGAGAAGGACATAGAAGATATAGAATGTAGGGAAATAGATGGTGACATCTTGAAAAATGTCCATATTACAGAGGAGGTGATGCTGGATGTCTTAAGATGCATAAAGGTGGATAAATCCCCAGGACCTGATCAGGTGTACTTGAGAACTCTGTGGGAGCTAGGGAAGTGATTGCTGGGCCTCTTGCTAAGATATTTGTATCATCGATAGTGACAGGTACGGTGCCAGAAGACTGGAGGTTGGCTAACGTGGTGCTACTGTTTAAGAGGAGCGGTAAGGACAAGCCAGGGAACTATAGACCAGTGAGCCTGACGTTGGTGATGGGCAAGTTGTTGGAGGAAATCCTGAGGGACAGGAAGTACACGTATTTGCAAAGCAAGGACTGATTAGGGATAATCAACATGGCTTTATGCGTGGGAAATCATGTCTCACAAACTTGATTGAGTTTTTTTAAGAATAACAAAGAGGATTGATGAGGACAGAGTGGTAGATGTGATCTATATGGACTTCAGTAAGGCATTCGACAAGGTTTCCCATGGGACACTGGTTAGCAAGGTTAGATCTCACGGAATACAGGGAGAAGTAGCCATTTGGATACAGAACTGGCTCAAAGGTAGAAAACAGAGGGTGGTGGTGGAGGGATCTTGCTTTTCAGACTGGAGGCCTGTGACCAGTGGAGTGCCACAAGGATTGGTGCTGGGTCCACTACTTTTCATCATTTACTTAAATGATTTGCATATGAACATAGGAGGTATAGTTAAGGAGATTACAGATAGCACCAAAATTGGTGGTGTAGTGGACAACGAAGAAGATTACTTCAGATTACAACAGGATCTTGATCAGATGGGCCAAAGGGTCGAGAAGTGGCAGATGGAGTTTAATTTAGAGTCATAGACTCATCCATTCCGACCAGTTATCCTAACCTAACCTAGTCCCATTTGCCAGCACTTGGCCCATACCCCTAATTCATAAGCCATCGAGATGACTTTTAAATGTTGTAATTGTACAAGCCTCCACGACTTCCTCTGGCAGCTCATTCCATACATGTACCACCTTCTGTGTGAAAAAGTTGCCTTTTAGGTCCCTTTTATATCTTTCCCATCTCAGCCTAAACCTGTGCCCTTTAGTTCTGGACCCCCTACCCCAGGGCAAAGCCTTTGTCTATTTATCCCATCCATGCCCCTCATAATTTTGTAAACCTCTATAAGGTCACCCCTCAGCCTCCAACGCTCCAGGGAAAACAGCCCCAGCCTGTTCAGCCTCTCCCTGTAGCTCAGATCCTTCAACCCTGGCAACATCCTTGTAAGTCTTTTCTGAACCCTTTCAAGTTTCACAACATCTTTCCGATAGGAAGGAGATAGAATTGCTCACAATATTCCAATAGTGGCCTAACCAATGTCCTGTACAGCTGCAACATGACCTCCCAACTCCTGTACTCAATACTCTGACCAATAAAGGAAAGCATACCAAACGCCTTCTTCACTATCCTATCTACCTGCGACTCCACTTTCAAGGAGCTATGAACCTGCACTCCAAGGTCTCTTTGTTCAGTAACACTCCCTAGGACCTTACCATTAAGTGTATAAGTCCTGCTAAGATTTGCTTTCCCAAAATGCAGCACCTCACATTTATCTGAATTAAACTCCATCTGCCACTTCTCAGCCCATTGGCCCATCTGATTAAGATCCTGTTGTAATCTGAGGTAACCCTTTTTGCTGTCCACTACACCTCCAATTTTGGTGTCATCTGCAAACTTACTAACTGTACCTCTTATGCTCAAATCCAAATCATTTATGTAAATGATGAAAAGTAATGTACCCAGCACTGATCCTTATGGCACTCCACTGGTCACAGGCCTCCAGTCTGAAAAACAACCCTCCACCACCTTTGACTCAGTTCTGTATCCAAATAGCTAATTCTCCCTGTATTCCATAAGATCTAACCCTGCAAACCATTGTCCCATGGGGAACCTTGTCGAACATCTTACTTAAATCCATATAGATCTGCAAGTTCTTGCATTTTGGAAAAGCAAATCAGAACAGGATTCATACACATGATGGTAATGTTCTGGGGCATGTTGCTGAACAAAGAGACCTTGGAGTGCAGGTTCATAGTTCTTTGAAAGTAGAGTCACAGGTAGGTAGGACAGTGAAGAAAAAAATTGGTATGCTTTCCTTTATCAGTCAGAGCATTGAGTGCAAGAGTTGGGAGGTCATGTTAGGAAGTTAGTTTGACCAATTTTGAAATATCGTGTGCAATTCTGGTTTTCTTATTAGATGGATGTTGTGAATCTAGAAAAGGATCAGAAAAGATTTATAAGGCTATTGCCAGGGTTGGAGGGTTTGATCTACAGGGAAAGAATGAATAGGCATGGTGGCACAGTAGTTAGCACTGCTTCTCACAGCGCCAGAGACCCGGGTTCAATTCCTATCTCAGGTGACTGTCTGTGTGGAGTTTGCACATTCTCCCCGTGTCTGCATGGGTTTCCTCCCACAGTCCAAAAATGTGCAGGTCAGGTGAATTGGCCATGCTAAATTGCCTGTAGTTTTAGGTGAAGGGGTAAATGTAGGGGAATGGGTCTGGGTGGGTTGCGCTTCGGAGGGTTGGTATGGACTAGTTGGGCTGAAGGGCCTGTTTCCACACTGTAACTAATCTAATCTTAAAAAAAAAGGCTGGGGCTGTTTTCCCTGGAGCATCGGAAGCTGAGAGATGACCTTATAGCAGTAAATAAAATCATGAGGGGCTTGGATAGGATAAATAGACTAGGTATTTTCCAATTGTCGTCCAGAACTAGAGGACATAAAGTTAGGTTGAGAGGGGAAAGATATCAAAGGGAACTAAGGGGCAACATTTTTCATGAAGAGGGTGGTATATGTATGGACTTAATGCCAGAGGAAGTGGTGGAGGCTGGTACAATTACAACATTTAAAAGGCATCTGGATGGTTACATGAATAGGAGGGACTTAGAGGGATTAGGTCGAGTGCTGGCAAATGGCAGTAGGTTAGGTTCGGATACTGGTTGGCATGGACAAGTTGGACTGAAGGGTCTGTTAGCATGCTGTACATCTCAGTGACTCTATGCCTCTGTATTGGATAGTGTTGCAGGCCTACTCCTGCACAGGTTTGCTATATTTCTATCCAAAACCTTTGTTAAAATGTTTGGATAATCAGGAAAGATTGGTGAGGAGCAGAGAGGCTTTTTGGAATTTCCCCAGATTTGAGCCAAGGTGTCTGAAGAGAAAGTGACCAATGGAGGGGTGAAAGTGGATGGAATATTCAGAGGGCTAGGACGAGGTGAGTGCAGATAGCTTGGAGGGTTGTTCAGGTGGAAAGACTTCAGAGGGATAAAGTTAAAAACAAAGATTGAAATCAAGACACTGCCAAATGAGGGGAGAATCTATAGAAGCATATAATTATACAATTAACAAGAGGCCCTATTGCTCATCTACTGCGTTAACAAAATCCTACTGTACATCTACAGCAGCCCCACATTCCTGCACCAGGCCCATAGCCTGGAATGTTCTGACACTTTGAGTGTTCATCCAAGTGCCTTTCGAAGGTGGTAGGGTTTCCAGCCCCAACTACCCTCTAAGGTAGTCCATTCCAGATCACCAGAAGCACAGGAGGTCAGGCAGCATCTGAGGAGCTGAAGATTTGATGTTTCAGGCATAAACTGTTCACCACCACCTTCTGGGTGAGAAAACCCTTTCCCCAAATCCCCTCTCACCTTCCTGCCCTTTGCTTTAAATGAATACCCCCTGGTTATTGACCCTACAATGACAGCCTGCCATTGCCCCCCATCATCGTTTCCGCCTCTATCAGGGTCTCCCTCAACCTTCTCTGCTCCAGCCTCCTTATTCACTGAAATTCACCATCCCAGACAACATCCTGCTGAATCCTTCCAGTGCAATCCCATCCTTCCTATCGTGTGGGGACCAGGACTGCCCACAGACCTCCAGCTGTAGCCTCACCAAAGTTGAATACAGCCCTGTATGTTGCCTGTAGAGGGGAATGGGTGTCCAGGACGTTTTCAACTTCGGAAGTTGGATGAGGGTAAAGCAGTTGATATGTTGTGTATGGATTTCAGTAAAGAGTTTGATAAGGTTTCCCACGGTCAGCTATTGCAGAAAATACGGAGACATGGGACTGAGGGTAATTTAGATTCAATTCCCTACAGTGGTCAAGCAGATCATCTGGTCCAACAAGGGCACACCAACCCTCCAAAGAGTAACCCACCCAGACTCATTCCCCTCTGACTGATGCACCTAACACCCTGGGCAACTTAGGATGGCCAATCCACCTGACCTGCAAGTCTTTCAATTGTGGGAGGAAACCAGAGCACCCAGAGGAAACCCATGCAGACGCAGAGAACGTGCAAACTCCACACAGACAGTTACCCATGGCTAGAATCAAACCCGATCCCTGGCACTGTGATGCTGCAGTGCTAACCATTGATCCACCATGCCACCCATTGCAGTTTGGATCAGAAATTGGCTAGCTGAAAGAAGACAGAGGGTGGTGGTTGATGGGAAATGTTCATCCTGGAGTTCAGTTACTAGTGGGGTACCACAACAATCTGTTTTGGGACCACTGCTGTTTGTCATTTTTATAAATGACCTGGATGAGGGAGTAGAAGGATGGGTCAGTAAATTTGTAGATAACACTAAAGTCAGTGGAGTTGTGGACAGTGAGGAAGGATGTTGCAGGTTACAGAGGAACATAGATAAGAGTTGGGCTGAGATGTGGCAAATGGAGTTTAGTATGGAAAAGTGTGAGGTGATTCACTTTGGAAGAAGCAACAGGGATACAGAGTACTGGGCTAATGGTAAGATTCTTGGTCGTGTAGATGAGCAGAGAGATCTCAGTGTCCATGTACATAGATCTCTGAAGTTGCCACCCAGTTTGATAGGGTTGTTAAGAAAACATACAGTGTGTTAACTTTTATTGGTAGAGGGATTGAGTTTCTGAGGCATGAGGTCATGTTCCAGCTGTACAAAACTCTGGTGTGGCCGCACTTGGAATATTGCATACAGTTCTGGTCACAGCATTATAGGAAGGATGTGGAAGCTTTGGAAAGGGTGCAGGGGAGATATATCAGTATGTTACCTGGTATGGAGGGAAGGTCTTATGAGGAAAGGCTGAGGGACTTGAGGCTGTTTTCATTAGAGAGAAGTTTAAGAGGTAACTTAATAGAGACATACTAGATAATCAGAGGATTGGATAGGGTGGACATTGAGAGCCATTTTCCTTGGATGGTGATGGCTAGCATGAGGGGACACAACTTGGAATTGAGGGGTGATAGATATAGGACAGATGTCAGAGATAGGTTCTTTACTCAGAGAAGAGTAGGGATGTGGAATGCCCTGCCTGCAACAGAAGTGGACTTGCCATCATTAGGGGCATTTAAATGGTCAGTGGATAGACATATGGATGAGAATGGAATAGTGTTGGGGTTAGATGGGCATCAGATTGGTTCCACAGGTTGGTGCAACATTGAGGGCTGAAGGGCCTGTACTGAGCTGTGATGTTCTATGTTCCCTGTTGGCACATGCACATACAAATACATAAACAAGAAGCAGAAATAAGCAAATTTGCTCCTCGAGCCTATTCTGCATTTTAATCAAGTGGTTACCACTAAACCAAAGTTCATCTGACCCTGATGACGTTTCACCCCTTTGCTTACCAAGAATATGGGTAAGATCCTAAATGAATGGTTCTCATCAGTATTTACTGTCGAGAAAGACATGGTGGTCAGGAAACTTGTGGAAATAAACAGAAAAAATAGGAGTAGGCCATTTGGCCCTTCGAGCCTCCCCCAGCATTCCATATGATTATGGCTGATCTAGTGATTTCAGGAACACACTCCCGCCCTCTCCCCATATCCCTTGATCCCTTTCGCTCTGATGGCCATGTCCAGCCTCCTCTTGAATATATTCCCCTCTTGATGAGGAGAATTCACATTACAGAAGACAAGGTGCTGGAAATCTTAAAATGCATCTCAGATGAGTTCCCTGCATCTCAGTTGAGCTCCCAGCACCTCATGACATGTATCCCAGGATTTTGTGGGTGGCTAGGGAGAAAATTATGGATTAATTTGTGAAAATATTTGTATCATTAACAGCCGCAGGTGAAGTGCCTGAAGATTGGAGGGTGACTAATGCTGTGACATCCTTTGAGAAAAGCTGCAGGGAAGTGCCTGGGAACTACAGACCGGTGAGCCTAACGTCAGTGTTGGGTAAATTGTTGGAGGGGATTCTGAAAGGCAGGATCTACAGGCATTCCTGAAGAAGGGCTTATGCCCGAAACGTTGATTCTCCTTCTCCTTTGATGCTGCCTGACCTGCTGTGCTTTTCCAGCACCACACTCTCAACTCTGATCTCCAACATCTGCAGTCCTCACTTTCTCTTAGACATTTGGAGAGGCAAGAGGATAGTCAGCATGGCTTTGTGCATGGGTAATCGTGTCTCACCAATTTAATTACATTTTTTTGAAGGGGTGATGGAGAAAGTGGATGAGAGCAGAGCAGTGGACATTGTTTACATTGGTTACATGGACTTCAGCAAGGCCTTTGACAAGGTACTGCATTGGTATGTTCTTAGGTGATCATGGGAGAGCTAACCAATCACATATCAAATTGGCTTGATGATAGAAGACAGGGGGTATTGGTAGAGGGTTGTTTTTCAGACTGGAGGCCTGTGACCAGCAGTGTGCCACACAGATTGGTGCTGGGTCCACTGTTATTCATAAGTTATTTGAATTATTTGGATGAGAATTTAGGAAGTATAGTTAGTAACTTTGCAGATAACACCAAGATTTGTGGCATAGTGGACAGTGAAGGAGGTTACCTGGTGAGAACTTGATCAACTGGGCCAGTGGGCCGAGGAATGATCGATCGAGTTTAATTTAGATAAATGCAAGCTTTTGAATTTTCTTGGGTCAAACCAGGACAGGACTTACACAGTCAATGGTAGGGCCCAGGGGGTGTTATAGAACAAAGAGATCAAGGGGTACTGGTTCATAGCTCTTTGAAAGTGAGGTCACATGTAGGTTGGATGGTGAAGAAGGCTCAGGTAGGTTGGGAGTAAGAACAATATGGTGGGACAATTGAGGAACACCAGTGAACATGCAAAATAATGTTTTGAAAGTGTTCAGTGAAGTGTACGCCAGTGAGAAGGAAGGACTGTCAGAAAAGGGTCAATCAGCCATGGATAACTCAATAAATAAAGGAGGTTATCTAATAAAGCCTGATGCATACAAACTGGCAAAGGTCACTGAGAAATGAGAGGACTGGGAAATCTTTAAAGGTCAAACAGAAAGTCACAAGGAAAGCTATAAAGTAAAGGGAAGATGGATTATGGGAGTAAATTGGTTCAGAATATAAAAACAGGTAGGAAAAGTTTCTACAAATATATAAAATGAAAAAGAGTTACTCAGGTAAACATTGATTGTTTTAGAGGATGAGAAGGGAGATTTATTAATGGGAAGTAAGTAAATGGCCAAAGTGTTGAACAGATATATTGTGTCAGTCTTCACAGTGGAAGACACTAATAACATGTCAGTAATTGATGACAAGGAGGTTTTGGTGGGTGAGGACCGAGAAAGGATTATTATCAGTAAAGAGATAGTGTTAGGTAAGCTAATGGAATGAAAGCTGGACAAGTCCCCTGGCCCTGATGGAATGTATCCCAGGGCCCTAAGCGATTAGATTAGGTTCCCTACAGTGTGGAAACAGGCCCTTCGGCCCAACAAGTCCACAATGACCCACCGAACAGTAACCCACCCAGACCCATTCCCCTACCCTATATTTACCCCTGACGTGGCAATTTAGTCATGGCCAATTCACCTGACCTGCACATCTTTTGGATTGTGGGAGGCAACCGGAGCACCTGGAGGAAACCCACGCAGACACTGGGAGATGTTCAAACTCCACACAGACAGCTATCCAAGGTGGGAATCAAACCCGAGTCCCTGGCACTGTGAGGCAGCAGTGCTAACCACTGAGTCATCATGCTGCCCATGATGTGTTCAACAATTTTCAGTGAATTTTTATGTCATAGATACAAATATAGACAATTCACATCCTAAGACACAAACTGAACTAATAGACAACTTCTCAATCAGGTGGTTAACTACTGTGATTTCAAACTCTTATCCTGAAATCATACTGATACTTTTCTTTGTGATGGACTCCAATAAGCCAAGAAACAGAGAGAGAGAGACGGCAGAGAGAGAGAGATGGCAAATTGAGAGAGAGATGGCCCAAAGAGAGATGGCAGAGGGAGATGGCCCAGAGGGAGATGGCCCAGAGGGAGATGGCAGAGGGAGATGGCCCAGAGGGAGATGGCCCAGAGGGAGATGGCAGATGGAGATGGCCCAGAGGGAGATGGCCCAGAGGGAGATGGCCCAGAGGGAGATGGCCCAAAGAGAGATGGCAGAGGGAGATAGCCCAGAGGGAGATGGCCCAGAGAGAGATGGCCCAGAGAGAGATGGCAGATGGAGATGGCCCAGAGGGAGATGGCCCAGAGGGAGATGGCAGAGGGAGATGGCCCAGAGGGAGATGGCAGAGGGAGATGGCCCAGAGAGAGATGGCCCAGAGAGAGATGGCAGAGGGAGATGGCCCAGAGGGAGATGGCCCAGAGAGAGATGGCAGAGGGAGATGGCCCAGAGGGAGATGGCCCAGAGGGAGATGGCAGAGGGAGATGGCCCAGAGGGAGATGGCCCAGAGGGAGATGGCCCAGAGGGAGATGGCCCAGAGAGAGATGGCAGATGGAGATGGCCCAGAGAGAGATGGCAGAGGGAGATGGCAGAGGGAGATGGCCCAGAGAGAGATGGCAGAGGGAGATGGCAGAGGGAGATGGCCCAGAGAGAGATGGCAGAGGGAGATGGCAGAGGGAGATGGCCCAGAGGGAGATGGCAGAGGGAAGTGGCAGAGGGAGATGGCCCAGACTGTCAAATGCCCTCTGACAGTCCACTGTCCACTGAAACTCCTTGCCTTTCCTTCGCAATACTATGAATCTAGCAGCCGCACTGCTAAAATTGAGTACATCTTTTTGATAAAATGCACTCAATCCCAGGTTTTTGTCGCTGGTTTGGGAAGTTCCCCAATAAGCTTTGTTTTTGAATCCCATGAGGCCATTTGTCCATGTCCAATAATGTGGCCCAAGAAGGTGACTTGGGTTTTGGCAAATTCACTTTTAGCTAGGTTTATCACCAAGCCTGCCTTCTGAAATCGAATGAATAAGTACAATAGATGTTGCAAATGTTCCTTCCACGTGTGAGTAAAAATCACCAGGTCATCAATATATGCCACACAATTGGGGAATCCTGAAATAACCTTATGAGTTCGCCTCTGAAATGTGGCTGGTGCATTTTTCATACCAATGTTATGACTTTAAACTGATACAGTCCATTTGGCGTATGAAAGCTGAAATTGCCTTCACTCCTTTGGACAAAGGTACCTGCTAGTATCCTCTGAACATGTCCAACTTAGAAGTACACTTTGCTAGTCCCACCTTTTCAACACAGTCTTCCAACTGTGGAACTGGATATACATCAGTCTTTGTAATGGCATTTACTTTGCGATAGTCCACACATAACCGTTGGGTACCATTTGGTTTTGGTACCATTACTGTGGATGAGCTCCCGTCCTTGTAACTCACTTCGATTCAATCGCCTTGGAGCATGCATTCAATCTCCTCTTGAACCTGTACCACCTTTAGAGGATTATGCCTATAAGGACGTTGCTTAATTGGAACAGAATCTCCTATATCTACATCATGCATAATTAGGTTAGTACTTTCCAGCTTACTTCCATACAATTCCCCATGTGACAATAATAATTCATTCGGGTCATTTTTGATTTTCCTCTGGAAGGTAACTCAGTAATTTATCCCAATTTTTGACAACTTCCTCATTGTTGAATTTGAGGAATGTCCAATTCAGAATCCTCTGAACTTGAATCTTCCCTCTGTGTTGTAACCAATAACACAGTCTCCTTTGGCTTTCCTTCCCTGTCCAATTCACATGACACACTCTGTGAAACTTCCTTCTGTCTGGAGTCCTTATCAAATACACCACTTCACTCAATCTCCTTTCCATTTGATAAGGTCCACTAAACCATGCTTTTAAAGGTTCATCTATCACTGGAAGTAACACTAACACGCTATCTCTGTTTGCGAGTTTTTGATTTCTTGTCTACTTCCTGTTTCATTCTATGTTGTGATACTTTTAAATGCTGAAAATGTGTTGCTGGAAAAGCACAGCAGGTCAGGCAGCATCCAAGGAACAGGAGAATCGACATTTCGCCTGAAGAAGGGCTTATGCCTGAAACGTCGATTCTCCTGTTCCTTGGATGCTGCCTGACCTGCTGTGCTTTTCCAGCAACACATTTTCAGCTCTGATCTCCAGCATCTGCAGTCCTCACTTTCTCCTCAAATACTTTTAAATGCTGTCTAGCCAACACGCCTGCTCTATTTAATTGTTCCCAAAAATCTGACACATAGTCCAAATATGTGGTCTCTGAATTCTGACTCACCAATTTCTCCTGAACCAATTTTAACGGTCTTCAAACTTCATGCCCAAAAACAGATTCAAGTGGACTGAATTTAGTAAATTCATTTGGTGCATCGCTGATCGCAAAAAGTACAAACAGAATTCCTTTATCCCAATCATCTGGACAGTCTTGAACATGGTCTTTAATGTCTGATGGCACATTTCTAGCACTCCCTGTGATTCTGGATGGTATGCAGTAGATTTGACTTATGTATTCCTAAACTGTCCGTAACTTCCTTGAACAATTTTGAAGTGAAGTTTGACCCTTGATCTGATTATATTTCTGTGGGTAGTCCATATCTAGCGAGGAATTTGAATAATTCTTCAACTATTTTTTGCCAGAGCGGTAAGGAGAGAAGGAGTGGTGAAGCGAGGGCTGCCAGGAAGGGTGAGTTTTCCTGCATTAAAAGGGACTTACCTCGCAAGTCGGGCCGCTATTTTGCCGAGAGATGCGAGGGAGGAGCGAAGAACTTCTGGGAAGTCATCTATTTGTGTGGTGGCGTTACCCAAAACACTACTCGGGTAGTGTCTCCCACCCATCCTCCTCCTCTAACCAAAAAAAAGGACCTGTGTGCCAGATTGGTAAGGTAACGAGTTTATTTTTTATTCCTTATATTTTCAACAGTCTCTTTGGGAATTTAGAATCATGGGAATGGCGGTTAGGGTAGTTGAATGTTCCTCCTGCAGAATGTGGGAGCTAAGGGTCACCACTAGTGTCCCTGCTGACTACATCTGTGGGAACTGAACCCAACTCCAGCTCCTCAAAAACCGCGTTAGGGATCTGGAGCTAGAGCTGGATGAACTTCGGATCATTCGGGAGGTGGAGGGGGTTATTGAGAGGAGTTACAGGGAGGTAGTCACTCTTCAGGTACAAGAAAAAGGCAGATGGGTTACAGTCAGGGGACAGAAAGGGAACCCCCAGCAGGCAGTGCAGGGATCCCCTGTGGCCGTTCGCCTCAACAATAAGTATACCGTTTTGGATACTGTTGGGGGTGGGGGGGGGAGGGGACTTACCAGGGGAAAGTAGTGGGGCACAGGGCTCTGGCTCAGAAGGGAAGGGGGAAGAGGAGCAGAGCAGTAGTCATTGGGGACTCCATAGTTAGGGGGACAGATAGGAGGTTCAGTGGGGATGAGAGACTCACAGTGGCCTCCCAGGGGCCAGGGTTTGTGCTGTGTCTGATCGTGTTTTTGAGATCCTTAAGGGGAGGGGGGGGGGCAGCCCCAAGTTGTGGTCCACATAGGCACCAACGACATAGGTAGGAAGAGAGATGGGGATTTAAGGCAGAAATTCAGGGAGATAGGATGGAAGCTTAGAGCTAGGATGAATAGAGTTGTTGTCTCTGGTTTGTTGCCTGTGCCACGTGCTAGTGAGGCAAGGAATAGGGAGAGAGAGGAGTTGAACATGTGGCTACAGGGATGGGGCAGGAGGGAGGGTTTTGGATTCTTGGATAATTGGGGCTCTTTCTGGGGTAGGTGGGACCTCTACAAGCAGGATGGTCTTCATCTGAACCAGAGGGGTACCAATATCCTGGGGTGGGGGGGGGGGGGGAGATTCACTAAGGCTATTGGGTGGGTTTAAACTAATCCAGCAGGGGGATGGGAACCAAAATTGTAGTTCGAGTAGAGAAAAGTTTGAGAGTAGGGAGTTCCAAAATCAAGTTTCAGGGACGCAAGACGGCACCGGCAAGCAAGAAGTTGGTTTGAAGTGTGTCTACTTCAACGCCAGGAGCATCCAGAATACGGTGGGTGAACTTGCAGCATGGGTTGGTACCTGGGACTTTGATGTTGTGGCCATTTCGGAGACATGGATAGAGCAGGGACACGAATGGTTGTTGAAGGTTCCAGGATTTGGATGTATCAGTAAGAACAGAGAAGATGGTAAAAGAGGGGGAGGTGTGGCATTGTTGGTCAAGGACAGTATTACAGTTGCAGAAAGGATGTTAGGGGACTCGTCAACTGAGGTAGTATGGGCTGGGGTTAGAAACAGGAAAGGAGAGGTCACTCTGTTGGGGGTTTTCTATAGGCCTCTGAATAGTTCCAGAGATGTAGAGGAAAGGATAGCAAAGATGATTCTGGATAGGAGTGAGAGAGGCAGGGTAGTTGTCATGAGGGACTCCAACTTTCCAAATATTGACTGGGAACACTATAGTACGAGTACTATCGATGGGTCAGTTTTTGTCCAGTGTGTGCAGGAGGGCTTCCTGACACAGTATGTAGACAGGCCGACAAGGGGCGAAGCCACATTAGATTTGGTACTGGGTAATGGGCCTGGTCAGGTGTTAGACTTGGAAGTAGGTGAGCACTTTGGTGACAGAGATCACAATTCTGTCAGGTTTACTTTAGGAAAGGGACAGGTGTATACCACTGGGCAAGAGTTACAGCTGGGGGAAAGGCAATTACGATGCGATTAGGCAAGATTTAGGTAGCATAGGATGGGGAAGGAAACTGCAGGGGATGGGCACATTAGAAATGTAGAGCTTATTGAAGGAAAAGCTCTTGTGTGTCCTAGATAAGTATGTACCTGTCAGGCAGGGAGGAAGCTGTAGAGTGCAGGAGCCATGGTTTATGAAGGAAGTGGAATCTCTGGTCAAGAGGAAGAAGGTGGCTTATGTTAGGATGAGATGTGAAGGCTCAGTTACGGCGCTTGAGGGTTACAAGGTAGCCAGGAAAGACCTAAAGAGAGAGCTCAGAAGAGCCAGGAGGAGACATGGGAAGTTGTTGGCGGATAGGATCAGGGTAAACCCTAAGGCTTTCTATAGGAATAAAGGAATGACGAGAGTAAGATTTGGGCCAATCAAGGATAGTAGTGGGAAGTTGTGTGTGGAGTCAGAGGACTAAATGAATATTTTTTGACAGTATTCACTCTAGAAAATGACAATATTGTCAAGGAGAATACGGAGATACAGGCTACTAGACGAGGTGTGATTGAGGTTCACAAGGAAGAGGTGTTAGAAATCCTGCAGAGTGTGAAAATAGATAAGTTCCCTGGGCCAGATGGGATTTATCCGAGGATCCTCTGGGAAGCCAGGGAGGAGATTGCTGAGCCTTTGGCATTGATCTTTAAATCGTCATTGTCTACAGGAATAGTGCCAGAAGACTGGAGGATAGCAAATGTGGTTCTCCTGTTCAAGAAGGGGATTAGAGACAACCCTGGTAATTATAGACCAGGGAGCCTTACTTCAGTTGTTGGTAAAATGTTGGAAATGGTTATAAGAGATAGGATTTATAATCATCTAGAAAAGAATAATTTGATTAGGGATAGTCAGCATGGTTTTGTGAAGGGTAGGTCATGCCTCACAAACCTTGTTGAGTTCTTTGAGAAGGTGACCAAACAGGTAGATGAGAGTAAACCGGTTGATGTGGTGAATATGGATTTCAGTAAGATGTTCGATAAGGTTCCCCACAGTAGGCTATTATACAATATGTGGAGGAACGGGATTGTGGGAGATATAGCAGTTTGGATCAGTAATTGGCTCGCTGAAAGAAGACAGAGGGTGGTGGTTGATGGGAAATGTTCACCCTGGAGTCCAGTTACCAGTGGTGTACCACAAGGGTCGGTGTTGGGTCCACTGCTGTTCGTCATTTTTATAAATGATCTGCATGAGGACATAGAAGGGTGGGTTAGTAAATTCGCAGACAACACTAAGGTCGGTGGAGTTGTGGATAGTGACGAAGGATGTTGTAGGTTACAGAGAGACATAGATAAGCTGCAGAGCTGGGCTGAGAGGTGGCAAATGGAGTTTAATGTGGACAAGTGTGAGGTGATTCACTTTGGTCGGAGTAACCGAAATGCAAAGTACTGGGCTAATGGTAGGACTCTTGGTAGTGTAGATGAGCAGAGAGATCTCGGTGTCCAGGTACACAGATCCTTGAAAGTTGCCACCCAGATTGACAGGGTTGTTAAGAAGGCATACAGTGTTTTAGCTTTTATTAATAGAGGGATTGAATTTTGGAACCATGAGGTAATGCTGCAGCTGTACAAAACTCTGGTACGGTCACACTTGGTGTATTGTGTACAGTTCTGGTCACCGCATTATAAGAAGGATGTGGAAGCTTTGGAGAGGGTTCAGAGGAGATTTACTAGGCCGAGTAAAAGCGAACCCGGGAGACTTCAGCTAAGATAAGACAGTTTGTTTTAAAATTACTTACCTGTAGCGGGCAGCGGTGTTTTTTTTTCTCTCTCTCTTCACAGAAAGAGCGGGAGCAGCAGAGGAAGTGAAGGCAAACAGAGGGGCAGCCGGGAAGGAGAACAGTGAGTATAAATACTCACCCTTTTACACCAACGGTCATTTGAGTGGGAGCAGCGGCCGAGGAAAAGCGAACCCGGGAGACTTTTCACCTCAGAGAGCGGCGCGAGCTGGGCGGAAGTGAGGTTGGAGCGCAGAGCTGGGCAGGAAGGTAAGTGATTAGTATTTGAGTGGGTGTGTTCTAGACCCCAGGTCCTACTTTCGTAGGGCCTCCCTCCCACCCTCCTCCTCTAACCTAACTTTAAAGTCCACAGGTAAGCGACTCAGTGTTCTTGTTTTTGGAGACAAAGTGTACAATCATGGCAGCGCAGGCGGTGGAATGTTCCTCCTGCAGGATGTTTGAGGTAGGGGTGACCACCGATACTCCTGCCGACTTGGTCTGCAGGAAATGCAGTCAGATCCTGATCCTCACCGAACGAGTTAGGGAACTGGAACTGGAGTTGGATGTACTGAGGATTATTCGAGAGGCTGAGAGGGTGATCGATAGAAGCTACAGGGACATAGTTACGCCAGAGAACAGAGGTAGCTGGGTAACAGTTAGAGGTGGGAAGGGGAAGAAGCAGGCAGTGCAGGGTTCCCCTGTGGTCGTTCCCCTAAAAAATAAGTATACAGCTTTGGAAACTGTTGGGGGGGACAGCCTTGCAGGTGTAAGCTGCAGTGAAGGGGTCTGTGGCTCTGAGATTCAGAAGGGAAAGGGGGAGAAGAGGAGAGTGCTAGTTATAGGGGACTCTCTAGTTAGAGGGACGGACAGGCGGTTCTGTGGACATGGGCGAGACTCTCGGATGGTTTGTTGCCTCCTGGGTGCCAGGGTCCGAGTCGTCTCGGTCCGTGTCTTCAGAATCCTTAAGGGGGAGGGTGTGCAGCCAGAAGTCGTGGTGCACATTGGCACCAACGACATAGGTAGGAAGAGGGGTGGGGAGGTCATTCAGGAGCTCAGGGAGTTAGGCTGGAAGCTAAAAGCTAGGACAGACAGAGTCGTCATCTCTGGGTTGTTGCCGGTGCCACGTGACAGTGAGGCAAGGAATAAGGAGAGAGAGTGCAGTTGAACACATGGCTGCAAGGATGGTGTAGGAGGGAGGGCTTCAGATATTTGGACAATTGGACTGCATTCTGGGGAAGGTGGGACCTGTATAAACAGGACGGGTTGCACCTGAACCAGAAGGGCACCAATATCCTGGGGGGTAGGTTTGCTAGCACTCTTTGGGGGGGGTTTAAACTAATTTGGCAGGGGGATGGGATCCGGACTTGTAGTCCAGCAAGTAAGCTAGCTGTGTGTCAGGATGCCCAAGACTGTAGGGAGGCTGTGGAGAAGGTAGCACTGACAGGGAATACTTGTGGACACAGAGATGGGCTCAAGTGCATATACTTCAACGCAAGGACTATCAGAAATAAGGTGGGTGAACTTAAGGCGTGGATCGGTACCTGGGACTACGATGTTGTGGCCATCACGGAAACATGGATAGATGAGGGATAGGAATGGCTGTTGGAGGTTCCTGGTTACAGATGTTTCAGTAAGATTAGGGAGGGTGGTAAAAAAGGAGGGGGGGTGGCATTGTTAATTAGAAATGGTATAACGGCTGCAGAAAGGAAGTTTGAGGGGGATCTGCCTCTGGAGGTAGTATGGGCTGAAGTCAGAAATAGGAAAGGTGCAGTCACCTTGTTGGGTGTTTATTATAGGCCCCCCAATAGCAGCAGAGATGTGGAGAAACAGATTGGGAAACAGATTTTGGAAAGGTGCAGAAGCCACAGGGTCGTAGTCATGGGCGATTTCAACTTCCCAAATATTGATTGGAAGCTCCTTAGATCAAGTAGATTGGATGGGGCGGTGTTTGTGCAGTGTGTCCAGGAAGCTTTTCTAACGCAGTATGTAGATTGTCCGACCAGAGGGGAGGCCATATTGGATTTGGTACTCGGTAACGAACCGGGACAAGTGGTGGGCTTGTTAGTGGGTGAACATTTTGGTGATGGTGACCATAATTCTGTGACTTTCACCTTGGTTATGGAGAGAGATAGGTGTGTGCAACAGGGTAAGCTTTACAATTGGGGGAAGGGTAAATACAATGCTGCAAGACAGGATTTGAGGAGCATAAGTTGGGAGCATAGGCTGTCAGGGAAGGATGTGGTGGAAATGTGGAACTTTTTCATGGAGCAGATACGACATGTCCTTGATATGTATGTACCGATCAGGCAGGAAAGAAATGGTCGTGTGAGGGAGCCTTGGTTGACGAGGGAGGTTGAATGTCTAGTAAAGAGGAAGAAGGAGGCTTACATAAGGTTGAGGAAACAGGGTTCAGACAGAGCAGTGGAGGGATACAGGATTGCCAGAAGGGACCTGAAGAAAGGGATTAGGAGAGCTAAGAGAGGGCATGAAAAATCCTTGGCGGATAGGATCAAGGATAACCCCAAGGCATTTTATGCGTATGTGAGAAACCTGAGAATGACGAAAACGAGGGTAGGTCCGATCAAGGACAGTAGTGGGAGATTGTGTATTGAGTCCGAAGAGATAGGAGAGGTCTTGAACAAGTACTTCTCCTCAGTATTTACCAACGAGAGGGACCGTATTGTTGAAGAGGAGAGTGTGAAACGGACTGGTAAGCTAGAAGAGATACTTGTTAGGAAGGAAGATGTGTTGGACATTTTGAAAAACTTGAGGATAGACAAGTCCCCCGGGCCTGATGGGATATATCCTAGGATTATGTGGGAAGCAAGAGAGGAAATTGCAGTACCGTTGGCAATGATCTTCTCGTCTTCACTGGCAACGGGGGTGGTACCAGGGGACTGGAGAGTAGCGAATGTTGTGCCCCTGTTCAAAAAAGGGAATAGGGATAACCCCGGGAATTACAGGCCAGTTAGTCTTACTTCGGTGGTAGGCAAAGTAATGGAAAGGGTACTGAGGGATAGGATTTATGAGTATCTGGAAAGACACTGCTTGATTAGGGACAGCCAGCACGGATTTGTGAAGGGTAGGTCTTGCCTTACAAGTCTTATTGAATTCTTCGAGGAGGTGACCAAGCATGTGGATGAGGGTAGAGCAGTGGATGTAGTGTACATGGATTTTCGTAAGGCATTTGATAAGGTTCCCCATGGTAGGCTCATGCGGAAAGTCAGGAGGCATGGGATAGAGGGAAATTTGGCCAATTGGATAGAAAACTGGCTAACCGGTCGAAGTCAGAGAGTGGTGGTAGATGGTAAATATTCAGCCTGGAGCCCAGTTACAAGTGTAGTTCCGCAGGGATCAGTTCTGGGTCCTCTGCTGTTTGTAATTTTTATTAATGACTTGGATGAGGGAGTCGAAGGGTGGGTCAGTAAATTCGCAGATGATACGAAGATAGGTGGAGTTGTGGACAGTGAGGAGGGCATTTGTCATTTGCAAAGGGACTTAGATATGATGCAGAGCTGGGCTGAGGAGTGGCAGATGGAGTTCAACCCTGCCAAGTGTGAGGTTGTCCATTTTGGAAGAGCAAATAAGAATGCGGAATACAGGGTTAATGGTAGGGTTCTTAGTAAGGTGGAGGAACAGAGGGATCTTGGGGTCTATGTACATAGATCTTTGAAAGTTGCCACTCAGGTGGATAGAGTTTGTAAGAAGGCCTATGGAGTATTATCGTTCATTAGCAGAGGGATTGAATTCAAGAGTCGTGAAGTGATGTTGCAGCTGTACAGGACCTTGGTAAGGCCACAGTTGGAGTACTGTCTGCAGTTCTGGTCGCCTCACTTTAGGAAAGATGTGGAAGCTTTGGAGAGGGTGCAGAGAAGATTTACCAGGATGTTGCCTGGAATGGAGAGTAGGTCGTACGAGGATAGGTTGAGAGTTCTCGGCCTTTTCTCGTTGGAACGGCGAAGGATGAGGGGTGACTTGATAGAGGTTTATAAGATGATCAGAGGAATAGATAGAGTAGACAGTCAGAAACTTTTTCCCCGGGTACAACAGAGTGTTACAAGGGGACATAAATTTAAGGTGAAGGGTGGAAGGTATAGGGGAGATGTCAGGGGTGGGTTCTTTACCCAGAGAGTGGTGGGGGCATGGAATGCGCTGCCCGAGGGAGTGGTAGAGTCAGAATCATTGGCGACCTTTAAGCGGCATTTGGATAGGTACATGGATGGATGCTTAATCTAGGATAGAAGTTCGGCACAACATTGTGGGCCGAAGGGCATGTTCTGTGCTGTATTGTTCTCTGTTCTATGTTCTATGATGTTGCCTGGTATGGAGGGAAGGTCTTACGAGGAAAGGCTGAGGGACTTGAGGCTGTTTTCGTTAGAGAGAAGAAGGTTGAGAGGTGACTTAATAGAGACAGACAAGATAATCAGAGGGTTAGATAGAGTGGACAGGGAGAGACTTTTTTCAAGAATGGTGACAGTGAGCACGAGGGGACATAGCTTTAAATTGAGGGGTGATAGATATAGGACAGATGTCAGAGGTCGTTTCTTTACTCAGAGAATAGTAAGGGTATGGAATGCTTTGCTTGAAATGGTAGTAGATTCGCCAACTTTAAGTGCATTCAAGTCGTCATTGGACAAGCATATGGATGTACATTGAATAGAGTAGGTTAGATGGGCTTCAAATTGGTATGACAGGTTGGCACAACATCGAGGGCCGAAGGGCCTGTACTGCGCGGTAATGTTCTATGTTCTATCCTTTTAACTATAATATTGTGTAATGGGACAGCGTCTGGAAATCGAGTGGATAATTCCATTATTGTTAACAAATACTGATTCTCACTTTTTATTTTAAATAGGGTCCTTTGCAATCAATTGAGACTCTTGTGAAAGGTTCCTCAAATGCTGGAATAGGTATTAAAGGTGCAGGTTTTATTACTGCCTGTGGTTTTCCGATTATCTGACATGTACAACACGTCTGGCAAAATTCAGCTACATCTTGATGCAGTCTAGGCCAGTCAAAATGTCTTTGTACTTCAACTTGAGTTTTTCTGACCCCTAAATGACCCCCTACTTCTTATGCCACCCGCTGGCAATTTATAAATCATTTATAAAAATGACAAACAGCAATGGTCCCAAAACAGACCCTTGTGGAACACCACTAGTAACCGGACTCCAGGCTGGATATTTTCCATCAACCACCACTCGCTGCCTTCTTTCAGAAAGCCAGTTTCTAATCCAAACTGCGAAATCACCCTCAATCCCCTGCCTCTGCATTTTCTCCAACAGCCTACCATGTGGAATCTTATCAAAGCTTTACTGAAGTCCATGTACACCACGTCAACTGCCCTACTCTCATCTACATGCTCGGTCACCTTCTCAAAAAACTCAATGAGGTTTGTGAGACATGACCTGCCCTTGACGAAAACATGGTAAAAACAATGACTGCAGATGCTGGAAACCAGATTCTGGATTAGTGGTGCTGGAAGGGCACAGCAGTTCAGGCAGCATCGAACGAGCAGCAAAATCGATGTTTCGGGCAAAAGCCCTTCATCAGGAATAAAGGCAGTGAGCCTGAAGCGTGGAGAGATAAGCTAGAGGAGGGTGGGGGTGGGGAGAGAGTAGCATAGAGTACAATGGGTGGGTGGGGGAGGGGATGAAGGTGATAGGTCAAGGAGGAGAGGGTGGAGTGGATAGGTGGAAAAGGAGATAGGCAGGTCGGACAAGTCCGGACAAGTCATGGGGACAGTTACTGAGCTGGAAGTTTGAAACTAGGGTGAGGTGGGGGAACGGGAAATGAGGAAACTGTTGAAGTCCACATTGATGCCCTGGGGTTGAAGTGTTCCGAGGCAGAAGATGAGGCGTTCTTCCTCCAGGCGTCTGGTGGTGAGGGAGCAGCGGTGAAGGAGGCCCACGACCTCCATGTCCTCGGCAGAGTGGGAGGGGGAGTTGAAATGTTGGGCCACGGGGCGGTTTGGTTGATTGGTGCGGGTGTCCCGGAGATGTTCCCTAAAGCGCTCTGCTAGGAAGCGCCCAGTCTCCCCAATGTCGAGGAGACCACATCGGGACCAACGGATACAATAAATTACATTAGTGGATGTGCAGGTAAAACTTTGATGGATGTGGAAGGCTCCTTTAGGGCCTTGGATAGAGGTGAGGGAGGAGGTGTGGACACAGGTTTTACAGTTCCTGTGGTGGCAGGGGAAGGTGCCAGGATGGGAGGGTGGGTTGTAGGGGGGGTGTGGACCTGACCAGGTAGTCACGGAGGGAATGGTCTTTGCGGAAGGTGGAAAGGGGTGGGGAGGGAAATATATCCCTGGTGGTGGGGTGCTATCTGAAATCAAATTGTTGTTTGCTAGATGATTATAAATCCTATCTTTTATAATCCTTTCCAAAACCTTTCCTATAACAGAGGTAAGGCTCACTGGTCTATAATTACCAGGGTCATCTCTATTGCCCTTCTTGAACAAGGGCACTGCATTTGCAATCCTCCAGTCCCCTGGTACTAAATCTGTAGACAATGATGACTCAAATATCAAAGCCAAAGGCTCTGTTATCTCCTCCCGAGCTTCACAGAGAATCCTCGGATAAATCTCATCCGGCCCAGGGGACTTGTCTACTTTCACTCCTTCAAGAATTGATCACACCTCTGCGTAACTAACCTCGATCCTTTCTAGTCTAATATCTTGGACCTCATTTTTCTCCTCTACAATATTCTCCTTTTCCTTAGTGAACACCAATGAGAAATATTCCTTGAGCACCTCTCCAATCTCCACAGGGTCCACACACAGCTTCCCACTTCTGTCTTTGACTGGCCCTATTCCTCCCCTAATCATCCTTTTATTCCTCACATACCTATAGAAAGCTTTAGGGTTCTCCTTTATTCTATTTGCTAAAGGCTGCTCGTGTCCTCTCTTTGCTTTTCTTAACTCTCTCGTTAAATCCTTCCTCACTGATCTGTAACTCTCCATCGTCTCATCTATACCATCTTGCCTCATCATCACATGAGCCTCCTTCTTCTGCTGAACAAGAGATACAATTTCTGTAGTAAACCACGGTTCCCTTACCTTATCACTTCCTCCCTGCCTGACAGGGACAGACCTATCAAGGACACACAATATCTGTTCCTCAAACCAGCTCCACATTTTGATTGTGAGCATCCCCGACATTTTGCTACCCCACTCTGACACTCTGACATACTCGAGCTATAACATTTCCAATCAATGTTGGGGAAGTTAAAGTCCCCCATAATGACCACCCTGTTCCTTTCACTCCTACCCAGGATAACGTTGCTAATTCTCTCTTCCACCTCCCTGGAACTCTGTGGAGCCCTATAAAAAACTCCAAGCAGTGTGACCTCTCCTCTCCTGTTTCCAACCTCAGCCCACACTACCTCAGTAGATGAATCCTCATCAAAAGTTCTCTCAGCCACCATTATACTATCCTTGACTAACAAGGCCACACCTCCCCCTCTTTTACAGCTTTGCTTGTTCTTAATGAAAGATCTAAACCCTGGAACCTGCAACATCCATTCCTCACCCTGCTCTATCCATGTCTCCGAAATGACCACAACATCGAAGTCCCAGGTCCCTATCCATGCTGCAAGCTCCCCTACCTTATTTTGGATACTTCTGGTGTTGAAGTAGATACACTTCAAACCAGTTTGCTGTCTGCCAGCACATTCCTGTGACCCTGAAATCCTGTCCCTGTCCTTCCTACTCTCATCCTCCTGTGCACTGCAGGTACACCTCCGGTTCCCATCCCCCTGCTGAGCTAGTTTATACCCACCCAAATAGCACCAGCAAATTTCCCACCCAGGATATTAGTATCCCTCTGGTTCAAGTGAAGACCATCCTGTTTGTACAAGTCCCACCTTCCCCAGAATGAGCCCCAATTATCCATGTACTTGAAACCCTCCCTCCTGCACCATCCCTGCAGCCACGTGTTCAGCTGATACCCTATTCCTTGTCTCACGATCACGTGGCACAGGTAACAAATAGAGTTCTAACTCTCAGCTTCCACCCTCGCTCCCTGAAATCCTGCCTTCCATCCCTATCCCTCTGTCTACCTATGTCATTGGTACCTACATGGACAATGACTTGAGGCTGGTCACCCTCCCTCTTCAGGATCCCAAAGGCACGATCCGAGACATCACGGACCCTGGCACCTGGGAGGCAACACACCAACCATGAGTCTCTTTCATTCCCAACAAACCTTCTATCTGAGCCTCTAACTATGGAGTCCCCAATGACTAACACTCTCCTCCTTTCCCCCCTTCCCTTCTGTGCAACAAGGACAGGTTCTGTGCCAGAGACCTGGGCCCCACTGTATCCCCCTCAACAGTATCCAAAACGGTATACATGTTTTTCAGTGGAACGACCACAGGAGATCCTTCCACTGATGTTTTTTCCCCCTTTCGCACAGTCACCCAACTTTCTTTGTGCCTAGGAGTAACTACTTCCCTGTAACTCCTATCTATCACAGCCTCTGCCTCCTGAATGATCCAAAGTTCATCCAGATCCTGCTCCAGTTCCCTAACACGGTCTTGGAGGAGTGAGAGTTGGGTGCACTTCCTGTAGATGTACTTGGATGGGACACTAATGGTGTCCCTCACCTCAAACATCCTGCAGGAGGAACATTGCTCTCCCTGCACTACCATCCCTGCTAGTCCCCTAGTCACAAAGTGAAAAAGAGACGCTTATTTGATATGTCCCTGGTCTTTAAGGTTCGAGGAGGTGGTTGGGTGGGAGGCCCTACAAAGGTAGGGTGTCGGGTTGAGAAAACACTGACTTATATAGCAGGATGGAAATAAAAATAAGAAGTCCCTCCTCTCCCAGAAACTTCTGCTCTCTGATTTCAAATATAAAAGCTCAAATCAATGACTCACCGTTCCTGCAGGCCCCTGGTCCGAGTGGTCCGAGTTCCTGCAGGCCCCTGGTCCGAGTTCCTGCAGGCCCCTGGTCTGAGCTCCTGCAGGCCCCTGGTCCGAGTTCCTGCAGGCCCCTGGTCCGAGTTCCCGCAGGCCCCTGGTCCGAGTTCCCGCAGGCCCCTGGTCCGAGCTCCCGCAGGCCCCTGGTCCGAGCTCCTGCAGGCCCCTGGTCCGAGCTCCCACAGGCCCCTGGTCCGAGTGGTCCGAGTTCCCGCAGGCCCCTGGTCCGAGCTCCTGCAGGCCCCTGGTCCGAGTTCCTGCAGGCCCCTGGTCCGAGTTCCTGCAGGCCCCTGGTCCGAGCTCCCGCAGGCCCCTGGTCCGAGCTCCCGCAGGCCCCTGGTCCGAGCTCCTGCAGGCCCCTGGTCCGTGCTCCTGCAGGCCCCTGGTCCGAGCTCCCGCAGGCCCCTGGTCCGAGCTCCCGCAGGCCCCTGGTCCGATCTCCTGCAGGCCCCTGGTCCGAGTTCCCGCAGGCCCCTGGTCCGAGTGGTCCGAGTTTCCGCAGGCCCCTGGTCCGAGCTCCTGCAGGCCCCTGGTCCGAACTCCTGCAGGCCCCTGGTCCGAGTTCCTGCAGGCCCCTGGTCCGAGTTCCCGCAGGCCCCTGGTCCGAGTTCCCGCAGGCCCCTGGTCCGAGCTCCCGCAGGCCCCTGGTCCGAGCTCCTGCAGGCCCCTGGTCCGAGCTCCTGCAGGCCCCTGGTCTGAGCTCCTGCAGGTCCCTGGTCCGAGTTCCCGCAGGCCCCTGGTCCGAGTTCCCGCAGGCCCCTGGTCCGAGTTCCCGCAGGCCCCTGGTCCGAGCTCCCGCAGGCCCCTGGTCCGAGCTCCCGCAGGCCCCTGGTCCGAGCTCCTGCAGGCCCCTGGTCCGAGCTCCCGCAGGTCCCTGGTCCGAGTTCCTGCAGGCCCCTGGTCCGAGCTCCCGCAGGCCCCTGGTCCGAGCTCCCGCAGGCCCCTGGTCTGAGTTCCTGCAGGCCCCTGGTCCGAGTTCCCGCAGGCCCCTGGTCCGAGCTCCTGCAGGCCCCTGGTCCGAGCTCCCGCAGGCCCCTGGTCCGAGCTCCTGCAGGCCCCTGGTCCGAGCTCCCGCAGGCCCCTGGTCCGAGCTCCTGCAGGCCCCTGGTCCGAGCTCCCGCAGGCCCCTGGTCCGAGCTCCTGCAGGCCCCTGGTCCGAGTTCCCGCAGGCCCCTGGTCCGAGCTCCTGCAGGCCCCTGGTCCGAGCTCCCGCAGGTCCCTTGTCCGAGCTCCTGCAGGCCCATGGTCCGAGCTCCCGCAGGTCCCTTGTCCGAGCTCCTGCAGGCCCCTGGTCCGAGCTCCTGCAGGCCCCTAGTCCGAGTTCCCGCAGGCCCCTGGTCCGAGTTCCTGCAGGCCCCTGGTCCGAGCTCCTGCCCTTCGAGTTGCTGCCACCACTGAAAAACAGAAATCATATTTGTACCAGCCTCCCCCAGCACTCTCAGGTGGCACGGTCCATATTTGGACCTGCCTCCCCCAGCCTGGTATTCTATCCACCACCAACCTCAGACTGACTTGTCTAATTCCCAGGATTATCTTTATTCCCTTTCTTGAACAAGGGAATAACATTTGCCACCTTCCAATCATCTGGTACTACTCCAGTGGACAGTGAGGGTGCAATGATTATCACCAAAGGTGCAGCAATCTCTTCCCTCACTTCCTGTAGTAATGTTGGGTATATCCCATCTGGCCCAGGGGATTTATCTATCCTTATGTTTCCCAAAACTTCGAGCACATCCTCCTCCCTAACACCAACCTGTTTGACTGTATCAGCCTGTTTCACACTGTCCTCACGAACGACAAGGTCCCTCTCACAAGTGAATACTGAAACAAAGTATTCATTAAGAACCTCCCCTTCCTCTTCTCACTCCAGGCACAAGTTCCCTCCACTATCCCTGATCAGTTCTACCCTCACTCTGACCATCCTCTTGTTCCTCACAAATGTTTAGAACGCTTTAGGGTTTTCCATAATCCGACCCGGTGATGTTTTTTCATGCCCCCTTCTCGCTCTCCAAAGTCCATTCTTCAGTTCCTTCCTGGCTGCCTTGTAACCCTCTGGAACCCTGTCTGATCCTTGCCTCCTCAATATTAAGTAAGCTTCCCTCTTCCTCTTGACTCGATCTTCCACATCCCTTTTTACCCAGGGTTCCTTCACCCTACCATCCCTTCCTTGCCTATCCAGCTCTATCAGCAAGTGCTCCCTAAACATCTTCCACATTCTGTTGTGCATTTCCCTGGGAACATCTGTTTCCTGGTTAGTCTCCCCTGACAATAACTGTTACATCTGCAGCTTTCCAAACTCTGCCTCCCAATCTGCTCCTCTGTGTCTCTGTTGTCATTGGGGTGTGCAGAAACTGAGGAGAAGGTGAGGACTGCAGAGGCTGGAGATCAGAGTCAAGAGTGTGGTGCTGGAAAAGCACAGTCAGTCAGGCAGCATCCTCCTCCTGATGAAGGGCTTATGCCCAAAACGTTGATTCTCCTGCTCCTCGGATGCTGCCTGACTGACTGTGCTTTTCCAGCACCACACGTTTGTTGACAGAAAACTCCCAATATAGTGACTGTTCCTTTCCTGTTTCGGACTTCCGCCCACACTGACTCATTGAAGGAGAATCCAAAGAGATTATTGGTTAAAGAGTAACTATGGAACTTTGAAGATCAACAAGGCCACCTGTGTTTGGAGCCACAGGAGATTGGTGAGATCCTAAACAAATATTTCTTATCATTATGTACTGTAGAGGAAGACAGGGAAGGTGGGCAACTCCAGGAAATAAATCGTGAAGTCTTGAAAAGAGTCCACATAACTGAAGCGGAGATGCTGGAAGTCTGAAAACACATAAAAGTGGATAAATCCTTGAGCCGTGATCAGGTGTATCACATGATATTTTGGGAAGTGAGAGAAGAAATTGTGGGGGGGGCCCCCGAGCAGAGATGAGGTGCTGGAAATCTGGAGGGTGGTTAATGTATTTAAGAAAGGCTGCTAAAATTGGGGGAGAAAGGACAGTGAAGACAAAGCTTTTCACTGTCCCTCGGTACATGTGACAAGAAATTTAATTCAATTCAGAAGGTTATCTGAGTCTACAACAGGAACTTGATCAGCTGAGCCGACAAATGGTATTGGGAACACTTCCTTCAGGTGTCGGGGCCTCCATTTACCGAGAGATACGAGGGAGCAGTAAAGGACTTCAGGGAAGGTCTGACGTGGGTGAGACAGATGTTAGGGCATGTTCCTCCTGCAGAATGTGGCAGGTGAGAAACACTTCACACGTCTCTGCCGACTACATCTGTGGGAAGTGCACCCAACTCCAGCTCCTCGAAAACCGAGTTAGGGAAATGGAGCTGGAGTTAGATGTACTATGGACCATCTGGGAGGCTGAGGGGGAAATTGAGAGGATGTACAAGGAGGTGGTCACTCCCCAGACACAGGATAAGGACAGCTGGGTTACTGTCAGAGGGAGGAAAGGGACCTGACGATCAGAGCAGGGATCCCCTGTGGCCGTTCCCCTCAGCAATAAGTATCCCGTTTTGGATACTGCTGGTGGGGATGGCCTACCAGGGGAAAGCCATAGTTGTCAGGTCTCTGGGACTGAGGCTCAGAAGGGAAGGGGGGAGAATAGAAAAGTGCTAGTGGTAGGGGACTCAATAGTGAGACAGATTGACAGGAGATTTAGTGGTCAGGAATGGGTCTCCCGATAGGTATGGTGCCTCCCTGGTGCCAGGGTCCCGGATGTCACCGATCGGGTTTACAGGATCCTGAAGGGGAAGGGGGAGCAGCCAGAAACTGTGGTACATATTGCCACCAATGATATAACCAGGAAAGGGATTGAGGATCTGAGAAGTGACTACAGAGAGTTAGGTTGGAAGCTGAAGAGCAGGACGAGTGGAGTAGTGATCTCAGATTTGTTATCGGTGCCACGAGATAGTGAGATGAGGAACAGTCAGCGAATTCAGCTTAACACGTGGCTGCGAGGCTGGTGCAGGAGGAAGGGCTTCAGATTCTTAGACCATTGGGACACCTTCTGGGGAAGGTGGGATCTGTACATGAAGGACGGGTTGTACCTGAACTGGAGGGGTGCAAATGTCCTGGGTGGGAGATGGGCTCGTGTGGTTCGGGAGGGTTTTAAACTAGTTTGGCAGGGGGTGGGAATCAGAGCCACATGTCTGAGAGGGGGTCAGTTGCAGGGGGTCAGTGACAGGATATATTGAATCTATCAGGAAGGTTTCTCAAGCGATGAAACAAAGGGATCAGTTAAAGTGTGTCTGCTTTAACGCAAGGTGTGTCCGAAATAAGAGTGATGAACTCAGAGCATGGATCAGTACTTGGGACTACGATGTTGGGGCCATAACGGAGACATGGGTCTCACTGGGGCAGGAATGGTTGCTTGATGTTCCAGGGTTTAGAACGTTTAAAAAGAACAGGGAGGGTGGAAAAAGAGAAGGGGGTGTAGCATTGCTAATCAGAGAGTGCATCACAGCTACAGAAATGAAGGTTATTGAGGAACATTTGTCTACTGAGTCAGTATGGGGGGGGGGGAGTTAGGAACAGCCCCCACATTGGGGGTTTACGACACACCACCTAATAGCAGTAGAGAGATTGAAGATCTCATAGGGGGCAGATTCTGGAAAAATGTAGATGGAGCAGGATTGTTGTAATGGGTGACTTCAACTTTCCCAATATCGACTGGAACCTCCTTAGTGCAGATGGTTTGGATGGAGCCGTTTTTGTCAGGTGTGTGAAGGAGGGTTTCCTTACTCAGTACGTAGACAGACCGATGAGGGGGGGAGAGGCCATTTTGGATTTGGGGCTCAGCAACGAGCCAGGAGAGGTGTCAGATCTCGCGGTGGGAGAACACTTTGGTGACAGTGATCACAGCTGCCTCACATTTACCATCGCCTTGGAGGGGGAAAGGAACAGTTACCAAGGGAAGATATTTAATTGGGGAAAAGGAAATTATGACGCTATCAGACAGGAGTTGGGAAGTACAGACTGGAAGCAATTGTTCCACAGAAAGGGCACAGCAGACATGTGGAGACTGTTTAAGGAGCAGTTGTTGCAAGTGATGCACAAATTTGCTCCTCTGAGACGGGTAAGAAGGGGTAAGATTAAGGAGCCTTGGATGATGAGAACAGAGGAGTTTCTCATCAAAAGGAAGAAGGCAGCTTATGGAAGGTGGAGGAAGCAAGGATCAAGCACAGCTTTAGAGGATTACAGGCTTGTGAGAAAGGAGCTCAGAAATGGGCTGAGGAGAGCCAGGAGGGGGCACAAAAAAGGCTTGGCAAGAAGGATTAGGGAGAACCCAAAGGCATTTTACTCAGACGTGAGGAATAAGAGAATGATCAGGGAGAAGGTCGGGCCGGTCAGGGATAACGGAGGGAACTTGTGTGTGGAGTCTGAGTAAATAGGGGAAGCCCTAAATGAGTTTTTTGCTTCAGATTTCACCAGGAAAGGAACTTGTTGTGAATGAGAACTTTGAGGAGCTGGGATACAGTCTTAACCAGATCAAGATTGACGAAGTTGATGTGCTGGAAATTTTGGAAAACATTAAGATTGTTAAGTCTCCAGGGCCAGACCAGATTTATCCTCGGCTGTTTCGGGAAGTGAGAAAGGAGGTTGATAAGCTGCTGGCGAGAATCTTTACTTCCCCGCCTTTGAACCTTGCTCCCCTCCATCCTCCCACTGATTCCTTCGGGACACCTGACCAGGATTGTTCACACATTGTCCATGATGTTTCGGCCCTCACGCAGACCTTTTCGAAACCCCTTTGGACAATCCTGATATGGTCCTTTTCACAGTGGCTTCTCCTACAGACCTACAGACCGTATGACACTGGCAGGGCTATGCTGTTTGCAAACCTTCTGATGTCCTTGAATCCCGAACAGTACTTCTGCACAGGTAGCTGAGCTCTTTGCTCTTCCACAGGCATGCATTTTAGCTGCTGGGAAATCTGCTCACATTTACACTGGTTCCTGCTATACTTTTGGAGTGATGCATGATTTTGGCACCCTCTCTAAGTATAGGGGTTTCCTCACCTCTTCAGGTAAACCTGGTCAGCTTATTAATAATCTTTTGGAAGCCATTCTCCTCCCTTTGGCTGTAGCTGTCATCAAATGCACTATGCACATCTGCTGGAGATACTGTCACCCCTTGGCAATGCTCATGTGGCTGCACTAATCCACACATGCAGGTTTTGCAATATCCCTAAGATATACCAGTTTCCCATTGTTCCTGACCTTTGGAGGGTCTCCATGCTGCTCAGCAGGCAGCCTGTCAATCTGAGCGTGCTCATTGGGCTCATTTAGGTGCCACTGAATCTGAATCCCTTCATCTTCTTACCCTTCCTGATGGTCACATCACTTGCCCTAAGTCACATCTACATGTCCTAGCCCTGGCCACTCATGGAGTTGGCCATGTTGGTAAGCGGGCTTAAGTAAGGGGACCAAACCTTTTTAACCTTAAACCTATGCCTTCTAGTTTGGGACTTGGAAAACACTCTTGGGTATTCACTTCATCCACGCCCCTCGTGATTTTGTTGTTGTGTCACCATAGCCTTACCAGACCATAAGGGCTGCATACAGTCATAGAGTCATAGAGATGTACAGCATGGAAACAGACCCTTCGGTCCAACCCGTCCATGCCGACCAGATATCTCAACCCAATCTAGTCCCACCAGCCACCACCCGGCCCATATCCCTCCAAACCCTTCCTATTCATATACCCATCCAAATGCCTCTTAAATGTTGCAATTGTACCAGCCTCCACCACATCCTCTGGCAGCTCATTCCATACACGGACCACCCTCTGTGTGTAAACATTGCCCCTGAGGTCTCTTTTATATCTTTCCCCTCTCACCCTAAACCTATGCCCTCTAGTTCTGGACTCCCCCACCCCAGGGAAAAGATTAGATTAGTGGTGCTGGAAGAGCACAGCAGTTCAGGCAGCATCCAAGTAGCTTCGAAATCGACGTTTCGGGCAAAAGCCAAGATTTTGAAGCTACTTGGATGCTGCCTGAACTGCTGTGCTCTTCCAGCACCACTAATCCAAAATTTGGTTTCCAGCATCTGCAGTCATTGTTTTTACCCATTGTTTTTAGCTTATTTATCCTATCCATGCCCCTCATAATTTTGTAAACCTCTATAAGGTCACCCCTCAGCCTCCGACGCTCCAGGGAAAACAGCCCCAGCCTGTTCAGCCTCTCCCTGTAGCTCAGATCCTCCAACCCTGGCAACATCCTTGTAAATCTTTTCTGAACCCTTTCAAATTTCACAACATCTTTCCGATAGGAAGGAGACCAGAATTGCTCGCAATATTCCAACAGTGGCCTAACCAATGTCCTGTACCCGCAACATGATCTCCCAACCCCTGTACTCAATACTCTGACCAATAAAGGAAAGCATAACAAACGTATTCTTCACTATCCTATCTACCTGCAACTCCACTTTCAAGGAGCTATGAAGCTGCACTCCAAGGTCTCTTTGTTCAGTAACACTCCCAAGGACCTTACCATTAAGTGTATAAGTCCTGCTAAGATTTGCTTTCCCAAAATGCAGCACCTCACATTTATCTGAATTAAACTCCATCTGCCACTTCTCAGCCCATTGGCCCATCTGGTCTAGATCCTGTTGTAATCTGAGGTAACCCTCTTCGCTGTCCACTACACCTCCAATTTTGGTGCCATGTGAAGTTGTGCCTTTGGATCCCTTTGGATTATCCTTAATTCTATTTGCCAAAGATATCTCATGTCCCCTTTTTGCCCTCCTGATTTCCCTCTTAAGTATATTCCTTTATGCTCTTCTAAGGATTCACTCGATCTATCCTGTCTATACCTTACATATGCTTCCTTGTTTATCTTAAGGTCTTTTCCCCAGAGTAGAGGGCACAGGTTTAAGGCGAGAGGGGAAAGATTTAAAAGGGATCTAAGGGGCAACCTTTTCACACAGAGGGTGGTGGAGACCAAAACTGCAGACCAATACTCAAGGTGTGGCCTCACCAAGGCCCTGTATAACTGCAGCAGGATATCCTGACTCCAATACTCTCATCCTCTCAGTGACGGAGACTGGTACAATTACATTTAAATGTCAACTGGACGGGCATAGGAATAGAAAGGGTTAAAAGGGATATGGGCTAAGTGTGGGCAAAATGGGACTGGGTTGGAAGATAAGATCGGCATGGATGCGTTGGACTGAAGGGTGTCTTTCAGTGCTATACATCTCTCTGACTCTCTGAATGGAGGGATATGGGTCAAGGGCAGCCAGAAGGGATTCGTTTAATTTGGTGTCACGTTCAGCACAACATGGTGGGCCGAAGGGCCCGTGGCTGTGCTGATCTGTTCTATAACTAACTCCAACAATCGTAGACTCACCAATGTTAAGGGCATTTAAATAGTCATTGGAGAGACATATGGACGAGAATCGAATAGTGTGGGTTTGATGGGCTTCAGATTGGTTCCACAGGTTGGTGCAACATCGAGGGCCGAAGGGTCTGTAATGTTCAAGGGTCGATGTTTTACTTGGTCGGCACAGATCAAGAAAGCAGCATTTCTTCTCAAGGGCAGCTAAGGATGGACAATAAACGCTGGTCCCTCCGTCACATTCCACAAGTGAATGAAAAGCTGGCCTTTGTGAAATGTGTGTCCCTGGTGTTTGATCTTGTCATTTAACCCTCAAACTGAATTTGTCTTTCAAATATCCAATAAAAAAACCGACCCCAGAGCCCCTTTACTTGAAGGGTATTAATTCATGCCAGCGCACATCTTCATTTCCCCCAGCTCCTGCTCTCTGAGCCAGCAGAATGGGCTGCAGTAAGAAAACATTCTGGGAATTCATCATCCAAGTTCCTCGTTTCCCAGTCTGACTCGGCAATCTCAGTGGAAACTAAAACCAGCTGGGATATTTCCCATCAGACCTATTCTCATTCTCTGTATCTTGTCCTTCTGTGTGATTGCTGTTAGGGAGATAACAAATGATTCACTCTTCAACGTGATCATGACACGATGCAGTCTCAGTGGGTCCCATTCCCACCCTCTCCCCGTATTCCCTTTGATCCCTTTAGCCCCAAGACCCATGTCTCCTTCCCTCTTGAATCTATCGAATGAACTGGCCCCAACAGCTTCCTGTGAGAGAGAATTCACAACTCTCTGAGGGAAGACATTCTTCCTCATTCAGTCCTGAATGGTTTACCCCTTATCCTTACACTGTGACCCCTAGTTTGGGACTTCCCCAACATCCAGAACATACATCTTCCTCCATCTAGTCTGTCTAGTCCCATCAGGATTTTATATGTTTCTCTGAGATTCCCCTCATTTTTCTGAATTCTAGTGAGTACAAGCCCAGTTGATCCAGTCATTCCTCATAAGTCAGTCCTGTCATCCCGGGTATCAGACTGGTGAACCTTCACTGGACTCCCTCAATAACAAGAATGTCCTTCCTCAGACTCAGAGACCAAAACCCCAGCCAATACTCAAGGTGTGACCTCACTTAGACCCTGTATAACTGCAGCAAGATATCCTGACTCCAATACTCCAACCCTCTCACAATGAAGGCCAGCATGCCTTTGTTACTGACCGCTGCACCTGCGTGCCAACCATCAGTGACTGTTCCACCATGACACCCAGGTCTCACTGCACCCTCACCTTTTCCTAAACTGCTCCCTTTCAGATAATAATCTGCCTTCCTGGTTTTGTGACCAAAGTAATTAACCTCCCATTGATCTACATTAGATTTCATTTCCAAAGTATTTGCCCTCTCAATCGTCTGGTACTCTTCATCTTTGCCTAATTTCCAGTCCTTCCTGAGTGCTTGAGTATTCAGGCTTCAGTGTTTACAATCTTGCAGCAATGCCTCTGTCATAACTTCCAGTGAGAAGGCAGCCAGAAACTCAGTGTTACTGAGATGACCAGTGAGAGCAGTTCGAACACTGTCCATCACAACTGTCAATGGAAATCACTCTCCCAGCTCAACATTTTCACTTTTAACTCCTGTGTGTCAGGTCATCATTTATTCAGTGTGGTTTTAGGACACAGGGAAAATCCCCTTCCCACCACCCTCCCCCACTAATTTAAACCAGGAGCTCAGAAACGATTTAACCCGTGCAGTAATCTGTGAAAAATTGAGAGGCAAAGAGCTATCCCAAAAGTCACTAAAATAAAAACTAACAGTTTTATTTTTAAAAGTCTAACAGAGAATAATGAACTAACAATTATTTACAACTCCTTTCTCTAATCTATCTTTTACCTCCCCCTCTACAATACTGATCCAATAAAACTTCTGATTAAGATTTACCAAAAATTCAAATTTCAAACCAGCCAGCTGTTGAATCTTCTCTTTGTATCTTCCTCCGTCTTCTTTTATTCTTCTTCTTTGCACTGCTACCTCACAGCGCCAGAGACCTGTGTTCAATTCCCGCCTCAGGCAACTGACTGTGTGGAGTTTGCACATTCTCCCCATGTCTGTGTGGGTTTCCTCCGGGTGCTCCGGTTTCCTCCCACAGTCCAAAGATGTGCAGGTCAGGTGAATTGGCCATGCTAAATTGCCCGTAGTGTTAGGTTAGGGGTATGGGTGGGTTGCGCTTCGGTGGGGTGGTGTGGACCTGTTGGGCCGAAGGGCCTGTTTCCACACTGTAAGTAATCTAATCTAAAAAAAATGTTCCATTGTAACGTCTCCAACACTCTGTCTGCTTGCTAAGTCCTTCACTCTGTTAAAGGTACATTACACTTCTACACCTTCATAACACCTCCCCCCTTAAGGAAAAAATGAACCATCATAATGAAAAGATGGGTTTTTTTTCTATTCTTTAAACACATTACCCTAACGTTCAGATAACTTTAAGCTAAGTTCACCTTAACTTCTTCCCGTACATATATATGCATAAAATATTAAATAAATACAAATCTCATCTGAACTCTATCAGTTAAATCCGTGACAATGCATCTGCGATTATAGTTTTACGACTTGCCACATGTATGATTTCTAAATTAAAAGTCTGTAACATAAGACTGCGATGAAATAGTCTCATATTCTTGTCTTTAAAGTGTTCTAAGAATGTAAGAGGATTGTGATCCGTGTACACAACCATCTCCACCACATTGTTCATCACATAAACATTAAAATGTTGGAAGGCCAGTACCAAACTCAATCGTTCTTTTTTGATCTGGTGGATGTTGAGTTTCTTTGAAAAGTAACCCCCAGCAGTTCAATCCCATTCTCATCTTCCTGTAGGAGTACAGTTCCAACTCCAATGTCACGAGCATCAAAGGCAACTTTATTAGGTTTTGAAAAGTTTGGTGTAGCTGAAACTGGTTTGATGGTTAATTTTGCTTTCAAATGTTGGAATTCCTCCTGGCATGGTTCTGTCCACCGAAACTTGGTGTTCTTCTTCAGCAAATCGATTAACAGTCCCACTACACTGCTGAAGTTTGGAACAGACTTCTGATAAAGTCCACTGAGTCCTCCGAATCGAAACATGTCTTTCTTCAAGTTTGGTTGTGGAAATTCCTCGCTGGCCTTCCATGGGATCACCCTTTCATGATCCAAGAATATCACCTTTGGTTTCACAAATTCAGATTTGTCTAAGTTTATTACCAGTTTTGCTTCTTGTAGTCGTTCAAAGAGCCCTGCCAACTGTACCATGTGATCTTTCCAGGACTTACTAAAGATCACTACATCATCCAAATCGACCGCACAGTTTGTTAAGCCAGCCACAACTCTGTTCATGAGTCTTTGAAATGTGGCAGGCACGGTCTTCATTCTAAAGGGCATCACTTTAAACTGATGTAGCCCATTTGAGGTAGCAAACGGAGAAATGTCTTTCACCGTCTCTGATGAAGGGACCTGCCAGTAACCACACATTAAGGTCCAACTTGGTGATGTCACTGGTTTGTCCAACTTTCTTGATACAGTCCTCTGATCGAGGAATTGGATATGAATCCGATTTTGTAACGGCATTGACTTTCCAATAATCTACGCACAATCATTGAGTCCTGTTCACTTTGGGAACTAAGACAATCAGTGAACTCCACTTGTTCTGGCTGGGGGTTTGATGATGTCCCCATCGAGCATGGCCTCCACCTCCATCTACAGCTATCTGGCTTTGAAAGGATTAAGCCGATAGGGGTGTTGTTTTATCGGAGCAGTATTCCCTATGTCTACTTCATGTACAATAGCATTACTCCTCCCCATCTGATTCTGTCATATGTCCTTAGACTGCAGTAGAAAACTTCCAACTGCGTTGTATGTTCCTGAGACAGATAGTTTACAAACCTATCCCACTCCTCAAGGAATCTTTCATTTTTTAATCTATTTTGAGGCATCTGGATTTGATCCCTCACTCTGCTAACACCCGTTTCTCCAGATTATCCTCTCCAGTAAAATACAATTTCAGCATGTTCACATGACATCCCCAAAACCATTTTTACAAGATCGTTCACCTGACTCAACCTTTTCCCAATTCGATAGGGATGACTAAACCTGGCTTTGAAGGGCTCTCTGACCCTAATGCAGTCAAAACACATGATCCCCTTGGGAAAACGCCCAGGTTTCAGAGCTTTTAGCTGTCATCTAGAACATAGAACATTATCGCGCAGTACATGCCCTTCGGCCCTAACACGTCCTCCTTATGCACCTCAATCCCATCTAATATTGGAGCCTGAATCCTAGTATTCTCCTCGACAACATTGTCTTTTTCGAGTGCGAACACTGATGAAAAATATTCAGTTTGCACCTCCCCATCTCCTCTGACTTCCCACTACTATGGCTGACTGGCCCTAATCTTACTGTAGTCATTCTTTTATTCCTGATATAGCTATAAAAAGCTTTATAGTTTTCCCTGATCCTATCTGCCAACGCATGTCCCCTCCTGGCTCTTCTTAGCTCTTTCCTGGCTACCTTGTAACTCTCAAGTGCTCTAACCATGGTTCCCTCACTTGACAATTTCCTCCCTGTCTGACAGGTCCCTACGGAGCAAGGTCCCACCTTAACTGGTCCTGAATAAGCTCGACATTTCAACTGTGCTCATTCCCTGCAGTTTCCTTCCTCATCCGATGCATCCTAAATCTTCCCTAATCGCATTGTAATTGCCTTTCCCCCAGCTATAAGCTTTGCCTGAAGTATATACCTATCCTTTTCTTACATTAAAGTAAACATAACCAAAATGTGGTCACTGTTACTAAAGTTCTCACCTACCTCCAAACCTAACACCTGGCTGGGTTCATTACCCAGTCCCAAATCCAAAGTGGTCTCACATCTTCTTGGCCTGCACACATTGGACAAAAACGGACCCATCTAAAGTTCTCACACTACAGTATTCCCAGTCAATATATGGAAAGTTAAAGATCCCAAGAAAAAAGTACCACTTTTGCTCCTATCAAGAATCAGCTTTGCTATCCTTTCCTCGACATCTCTGGAACTATTTGGACGCTGATAGAAAATTCCCAACAGGTTAACCTCTCCTTTCCTATTTCTAATCTCAGCCCTTCCTTCTTTCTCTCTCTCTCTCTTTGCTCAGCTAAGAACCTTCTCTCTCTCACTCTCCCCTCTTTTTCTCTCTCTTTCTTTTTCTCTCCCTTTCTTTCCTCTACCTTTGTTTATCTTCTCACTCCATTTTCCTTAATTGTAATTTAAGTTTTTCTCCCTCTACTGCACTTGTCTGTTTCTCAGATACACCTAAGTGTTTGAGTAACTCCCTTACAATTTCAGTTTTACTTTTGTCCTTGGTTCATCCCAAATCCAACTTCTTTGCTAATTCGAAACATATGGCCTTTTTCTTTCCTTCTAAACTTTCTTAGCAAATTTGAGAATCATCTTCAAATCCCAGAACCTATTTAGCAATTTTCAGAGCCATTTCTCTTACTTCTAAGTTAATCAACTATAAGTCACTGAAATTAAACAAATTGTCTCACCTTCGTTTTGTTTGAAGATCTAGGACACTAATCTGCGAGTGTTTAATCTGCTGGGATTTTTTGTACTCCCAACTCTATTCAAATCTGTGTAAATCAGTTCAAATCCCATATCCGAGCCCCCCCCATCTGTTACAACACAGGGTAAACCCCTCCTGATACTTTAAACTGGCAACACAGAAATGATTTGGTAATCTGTTAAAAATTGAGAGGCAAAGAACTATCTGAAAAGTCACTGAAGTAAAAACTAACAACTTTTTAAAAAAAAAGTCTAACAGAGAATAATGAACGAACAATTATTTACAACTCCTTTCTCTAATCTATCTTTTACCTCCCCCTCGACAATACTGATCCGATAAAACTCCCGATTAAGATTTACTAAAAAATTCAAATTTCAAAACCAGCCAGCTGTAGAATCTTCTCTTTGTATCTTCCTCCGTCTTCTTTTATTCTTCTTAGGGATTCCTGTTTCACAGATCACTGATCGATAAAGGTACCTTTAAGAGAGCAATTCTGCAGGCAGTCTGCAGATGTCGGTGGCTTGGCAGTTCTCCTCCCAACTGTTCAATTTTTCTGGGTCTAATACCCCAAAGCATCAGATTGTTTCATTGGTTTTTAATATTGTCAAAATATCAAATTCATACTTGATTGAAGGTTGGTATTTTGGGGTATAATTTAATGTGATTAGCCAAATTTGAATTTATTTTTGTCTCATAGCAACCCAGGTACTGTGAGCTACTGGACCAAATGTTCCATTGTAAATTCTCCAGCACTCTGTCTGCTTGCTAAGTCCTTCACTCTGTTAAAGATACAGTACACTTCTACACCTTCATAACGGTGGACATGGTTCACTGCACAATTGTGCAGTGAGTACAGGAGACTGAGATCGAGGGAAGTACAGGTGAAACACTGCCTCACCTGAAAGTGCTCCACCTTCGGTGATTGCCTGGGCAAGTACCATGAGGGGAATGAGGGAAGGTTCGAAGTGATGGAGGTATGGACCAGGGTGTCCCAGGGGAACAGTCCCTGCAGAATGCTGATCGTGGAGGAGAGGGCATGATGTGTTTGGTGCTGGTATCCTGCTGGGAGGGCTGGAAATAGAGGAAGATGACCCTTTGAATGTGGTGACTCGAGGCATGGGAAGTAAGGACAAGGGGAACCCAATCATTGTTCAGGAACGGAGGGGAAAAGGTGAGGGTAGAAGTGTGGGAGATGGGTCAGAAATAACTGAAGGCCCTGTCAACCAAGAATCCTGCCTTTAACCCTATAATCTGCATTCAAAGTCAACTTTCCAAAGTGAATCACTTCACACTTTTCTAGGTTGAACTCCATCTGCCACTTCTCAGCCCAGCTCTACATCCTGTCAATGTCCTGGTGCAACTGACAACAGTCCTCCACACTTCCACAAATCCTTGGATGAGGAAAAAAGGAATTCATGTCAGAGGCAGCTCAGGAGAGTGTGGTATCATTGGAACAAATACTGAGAGACCTGGGAGACCAACTGATGATCAGCGGATACTGAATATTTCATAAATTATTTCCATGGGGAATTATGCAATTTGTATTGTGCACTTCTGCATGGTTGAAGCAACATGTACAAGTCCACAGTCCCCTGCTTTATGGAGACAAAGTACACTTACACAGACATTGTTTCATTTCTAAACAAATCTCAATCTGCTGCGTTTACATGGCAATCTCGATGACCAGAATCGAGAATCCCAAAGGTTGTGTTGTCTACCTAGTGTTCGGGTTTGAGATATCTCATCTAGGCTGCAGAGGGATTTGGAGTAGGAGGGGAAAAAGCCGGTGGTGATGGTCCATGTAGGTCCCAACAACATCGATAAAACTGGAGCAGAGCATCTGCTAAAGGAGGATGAACAGCTAGGAGCTAAATTAGAAACCAGAACCAAAAACGTCATAATCTCTGAACCACAAGCTAATTGGCACAGGGTCAATAAAGTGAATCAGGTAAATATGTGGTTCAAAGATTGGTGGGGGAGAGAGTCAGCAATGCTTTGTGAGGGGAAGCTCATTCCTCACAAACTTTATTGAATTCTTTGAAGGTGTGACAAAACACATTGATGAAGGTAGAGCAGTGGATGCAGTGTATGTGGACTTTAGCAAGGTGTTTGGTAAGGTTCCTCACGGTAAGCTTATTCAGAAAGTAAGGGGGGCATGCGATACTGGGAAACCTATCTGTCTGGTTCGAGATTTGGCTGGCCCATAGAAGACAGACAGTGGTAGTAGATGGAAAGTATTCAGTCTGGAGCTTGGTGACCAGTGGTGATCCACAAGGATCTGTTCTGGGACCTCTGCTCTTTGTGATTTTTATTAATGATGTGGATGAGGAAGTGGAAGGGTGGGTTCGTAAGTTTGCTGATAAGATGAAGGTGGGTGGAGTTGTGGAAGTGTGGAGGACTGTTGTTGGTTGCAACAGGACATTGACAGGATGAAGAGCTGGGCTGAGAAGTGGTAGATGGAGTTCAATCTGGAAAAGTGTGAAGTGATTCACTTTGGAAAGTTGACTTTGAATGTAGATTACAGGGTTAAAGGCAGGATTCTTGGCAGTGTGGAGGAACTGAAGGATCTTGGGGTCCACGTCCATTGATCCCTCAAAGTTGCCACCCAAGTTGATAGGGTTGTTGAGAAGGCATATAATGTGTTGGCTTTCATTAGTAGGAAGTTTGAGGTGAAGAGCCGCGAGATTATGGTGCAGCTCTATAGAGCCCTGGTTAGACCACACTTGGAATATTGTGTTCAGTTCTGGTCACCTCATTATAAGAAGGATGAGGAAGCTTTAGAGATTTCCCAGGATGCTGCCTGGATTGGAGGGCATGTCTTATGAAGAAAGGTTTAGGAAGCGAGGGCTTTTCTTATTGGAGCAAAGAAAGATGAGAGGGGACTTGATACAGGGTGTACACAATGAGGACAGACATAAACAGAGCAGATTGCCAGAGACTTTTCCCCAGGACGGAAATGTCTATCATGGGGGGGGGGGCGTAATTTTAAGGTTATTGGAGAAAGGATTAGGGGAGATGGCAGAGGTTGGTTCTCTACACTGAGATTGGTGGGTGTATGGAATGTACTGCCAGTGATGGGAGTAGAGTCAGAGACATTAGGGACGTTTAAGCGACTCTTGGATAAGCCCATGGATGATAGTACAATGTAGGGTATGGAGGTTAGTCTGATCTTAGAGAAGGATAAAAGGTTGGCACAACATCGAGGGCTGAAGGGCCGGTACTGCATTGCACTGTTCTATGTTCTATGAATCACATAACTAGGGCTGTAGGCTGGGCTTTAAACTAAATGGGGAAAGGGGGCTGCAGTTACATGGGAGTGCAGGTCCATTGTACCCTGAAGGTTGCTGCACAGGTGGATAGAGTGGTCAAGAAGGCATATAGTACACTTGCCTTCATTGGACGGGGTATTGAGTATAAGAGCTGGCAAGTCGTGTTAACATTGTACAAGACATTGATTTGGCCGCATTTAGAATACTGTGTACAGTTCTGGTCGCCACATTACCAAAAGGATGTGGACATTGGAGAGGGTGCAGAGAAGGATTGAGGATGTTGCCTGGTGTGGAAGGTGGTAGCTATGAAGAGAGGTTGAGTAGGTTAGGTTTATTTTCATTAGAAAAAGAGATTGTAAACCTCAATCAGGTCCCCCCTCAAAGTCATGAAGGGTATAGACAGGGTGGATAGAGACAAGCTTTTTCCCAGGGTGAGGGATTCAATAACGAGAGGTCACGCTTTCAAGGTGAGAGGTGGAAAGTTTAAGGGGGATACAGGTGGCAAGTACTTCACACAGAGGGTGGTGGGTGTCTGGAACGTGTTACCAGCGGAGGTCGTAGAGGCAGGCACGGGAGATTCATTTAAGGTGCATCTGGACAGATACATGAGTAGGTGGGGAGCAGAGGGATACAGATGGTTAGGGATTGGGTGACAGGTTTAGACAGTACATTTGGATCAGCTCAGGCTTGGAGGGCCGAAGGGCCTGTTCCTGAGCTGTACATTTTCTTTGTTCCAAGAAGGATTTGATGGTCTCAGCCTTCATCTTTCAGAGATTATGAATCTTTCCTGCCTTTTACTCCTGAAAAGGTTTGGCAGATAGTGTTGAAAACCAGCAGGTGGTGGACAGGTGGGAACTTTACTTACCTGGCAGTACTGTTTCCTGTCTCAGCTTTCCTAATTAAAGGACAATGCTGAGTTACTTCCCAGGTATATTACAAGGAGGATCTGGGAAACAGCCCATAAGGACCATGGGGTTAATTTGTGGGTGGAGTCAGAGGATGGAGATGGAGTTCTGAACGACTACTTTGTCAATGTTCATCAATGAGAGGGCCGCAGCCATCCTGGGAGCAGGTTGGTCATACCATTAAAGACGTTAAGAGTGAGGAGATTCTAAGTGGTCTGGCAAGCTTAAACAGCAAAATCTCGGAAACAAAATTAAACCTGATCTGGTAGTTCAGTCAGCCAAGGGACGAAATATGATTCTGGATTAGTGGTGCTGGAGGAGCACAGCAGTTCAGGCAGCATCCAAGGAGCTTCGAAATCAACGTTTCAGGTAAAAGCCCATCATCAGGAATGAAGGGAGGAAATACCGTTGCGGGGTGGAGGGTGGGGGAAGGAGGAGGAATCTGATTGTATCCTGGCCTCAGTATTCTGTAAGTTTGTGTGCATGGAGAAGGTACCTCTGCAAATAGGCAAGACCAGGTCCTGAGGGCACAATCTTTAGTTAGCTTGTTCTATATGATGGGGTGCAGGCCATCTGACAAAACATTTGGAAAGCATTAACAGAACTGGATAAATCCAGCGTGGGTGATCTGGTGGCTAGCACTGCTATCTCACAGTACTAGGAATCCAGGTTTGATTCCAATCTTGGGTGACTGTGCAAACTACAGACATTCTCCGTGTGTATTTGAGTTTCCTCCAATAATTCAGTTTAACTGGATTGACCTTGTTAAATGTGGGATTACAGGGAAAGGGTTCATCCTTGAGGGTTAGTGTAAACTCGATGGGTCAAAGTTCAATTATGATGCGGTGAGGCATGACTTAGGATGTGTGGATTGGAAAAGTAGATTCCAAGGCAAGAGCGTAATTGATATGTGGAACTTGTTCAAGGAGCAACTATTGAGTGTCCTTGATAAGTATGTACCTATCAGGCAGGGAGGAAAGGGTCGTGTGAGGGAGCCGTGGTTTAATAAGGAGTTGGAATCCCTTGTTAAAGGGAAGAGGGCGGCCTATGTAAAGATGAGGCGTGAAGGTTCAATAGGGGCGATTGAGAGTTATAAGGTAGCCCGGAAGGACCTGAAGAGAGAGCTAAGAGCAGCAAGGAGGGGACATGAAAGGTCCTTAGTTGGTAGGATTAGGGAAAACCCTAAGGCTTTCTATAGGTATGTTAGGAATAAAAGAATGACTAGGGTAGGAATAGGTCCAATCAAGGATAGTAGTGGGAAGTTGCGTGTGGAGGCTGAAGAGATTGGGGAGGCGCTGAATGAATACTTTTCGTCAGTATTCACTCAGGAACAGGACATTGTTGTCGATATGAATACTGAGGCACAAATAAGTAGAATGGATGGCTTTGAGATATGTAGAGAAGAGGTGTTGGAAGTTCTGGCAAGGATGAAAATAGATAAGTCCCCTGGGCCTGATGGCATTTATCCTAGGATTCTCTGGGAAGCAAGGGAGGAGATTGCAGAGCCATTGGCCTTGATTTTTGTGTCCTCTTTGTCTACAGGAGTAGTGCCAGAGGACTGGAGGCTAGCAAATGTGGTTCCCTTGTTCAAGAAGGGGAGTAGGGATAACCCTAGTAACTATAGGCCAGTGAGTCTCACTTCTGTTGTGGGCAAATTCTTAGAGAGAATTGTAAGGGATAGGATTTATGCACATCTGGATAAGAATAATGTGATCAAGGATAGTCAGCTTGGTTTTGTGAAGGGCAGGTCGTGCCTCACAAACCTTATTGAATTCTTTGAGAAGGTGACTAAGGAGGTAGATGAGGGGAAAGCGGTAGATGTGGTATATATGGATTTTAGTAAGGCGTTTGATAAGGTCCCCCATGGTAGGCTACTGCAGAAAATACAGAGATATGGCATTGAGGGTGAGTTGGAGGTTTGGATTAGGAATTGGCTGGCTGGAAGAAGACAGAGGGTAGTAGTTGATGGCAAAGGTTCATCTTGGAGTGCCGTCACTAGCGGTGTTCCGCAAGGATCTGTTTTGGGACCATTGCTGTTTGTCATTTTGATAAATGACCTGGAGGAAGGGTTAGAAGGTTGGGTGAGCAAGTTTGCGGATGATACGAAAGTCGGAGGAGTTGTAGACAGTGAGGATGTGGCAGGTTACAGCGGGACATAGAGAAGCTGCAGAGTTGGGCAGAAAGGTGGCAAATGGAGTTCAATGTAGCTAAGTGTGAGGTGATTTACTTTGGTAAGAGTAACAAAAAGATGGGGTACTGGGCTAATGGTCGGATACTTGGTAGTGTGGAAGAGCAGAGGGATCTTGGTGTCCATGTACACAGATCTCTGAAAGTTGCCACCCAGGTAAATAGTGCAGTGAAGAAGGCATATGGCGTACTGGCTTTTATTGGTAGAGGAATTGAGTTCCGGAGTCCTGAGGTCATGCTGCAGTTGTATAAGACTCTGGTGCGGCCGCATCTGGAATATTGTGTGCAGTTTTGGTCGCCATACTATAGGAAGGATGTGGAGGCACTGGAATGGGTGCAGAGAAAGTTTACCAGGATGTTGCCTGGTATGGTAGGAAGATCCAATGAGGAAAGGCTGAGGCACTTGGGGTTGTTTTCATTGGAGAGAAGAAGGTTTAGGGGTGACTTGATAGAGGTGTACAAGATGATTAGGGGGTTAGATAGGGTTGACAGTGAGAACCTTTTTCCACGTATGGAGTCAGCTATTACAAGGGGGCATAGCTTTAAATTAAGGAGTGGTAGGTATAAGACTGATGTTAGGGGTAGGTTCTTCACTCAGCGAGTCGTAAGTTCATGGAATGCCCTGCCAGTAGCAGTGGTGGACTCTCCCTCTTTATGGGCATTTAAGCGGGCATTGGATAGGTATATGGAGGATAGTGGGTGAGTGTAGGTTAGGTGGGCTTTGATCGGCGCAACATCGAGGGCCGAAGGGCCTGTACTGCGCTGTATTGTTCGATGTTCTATGTTCTAAATGGCCTCCTTCCACACTGTAAAATTCTATGTAAGAGCAGTTCTGCTCCACTAGTCCATTGGAGATCTTGAGGATCTAACGTGTAGACTAGATCAAAGCTGACCAGAGGATGTGGTGTATTTGAAGTTCAAAAATACTTTTGAGAAGGTGCCATAAGAGGTTCCTGGGCAAAATGGATTCCCATGGGATTGGGAATTGGTGGAAACAGATGAGGAGTAAATACACTGTTTTACTGAAACACAATCAGTTGACAATCTCCACTTGCGAACCACTCAGCAACGTCCTCTCGCACTCAATAAATGTTCATAATCTTGTGAAATGACCTGATGAGGGCAAAGTGAAAAACTTTAACATCATTTTCCAGCAAAACCAATGTTCTGTACAATCACACGACAGAAAGGAAATCCCAAGACAAGTGATCTGACAATACTTAGACCACAGGCCAATGTTTATTCTAGAATTTATCTGTTAACATGGTTTCATATGGAGTGATTAAATATGGTTAAGTTTAATGAGCATACAACCGTAAACCACCACACACATAAAGCCAGAAATTGGATCCAAAGGAGAATGTTGCTGAGTGTCATCACTTCAGGCTCCCACACCATACTCACATAGTCACTGCTGTTCAGTCATGAACTCCACAAACACCAGCTCCCCAGCAAAAAGGGGACATGGAGGGAGACAGGCAAGGCTACAGCTGAAGAGGTTGAATGGATGCAGCAGGGAGGAGGAGAGAGAGAGACCCAGAGACAGACGGGAGATTGGCAGGGTAAGAGATGGAGCTTTGGGAAGGGAAGGGTGGGCACAGGGAGACAGCAGTGGGTTAACTCAGAACCTCCTGTTACCCTCAGGCCAATAGGAAAGTTTCTCAGGCGTGATGCCTCAGTGATTGGAGTGCAGTTTGTAACAAAGCAGGGGCTGGAATTCACAGTCCAAGGTAGTCTGACATACGTTAACCTCGATCTCAGGTAGAAGGGTGACCAGTTAAATCCTTCACCACTCCATGACCTCAGTTGAATGAGAGTATTTGGGAAGTATTCACTATGGGTAAGATTGGAGTACATTTCTGGATTGGCTGGACTGATCTTTCAGATGTTGTAGGCCAAGCTAAAATATCAGAGATGCAGAATGGGCAGACAGACATTACTGAGGTTGTAAGGGGTTAGTTTCAAACAGATATAGTGTTGTAACCACAGGGTTTTGTCGATAAACTGATACACGCACACACATACAGCCTTATACAAGACAAAGGTCAGGAATCAGCGAGGGGAGTCCTATTGGAGGGTGGTGGACTAGGACATCAGACGGCTGTGTAGTTCATGCAGTTGATCATGGAGGAGGACAATCCGATGAACCTGGCCCTGACCTGGTGGACATGTCAAATGGACTTTACCCACACAAACTGCATCCGATTTCGCCTCCTCCTTGGCCTGTGGCAGAAAACAAAACATCAATCCAAGGTCAGGAATACGACACAAACTGCCCACTACATTCATATCATTTCCTAATCGGGCAACAATATAGTCCTCTCATCATACCCAGTCTGTTCAAGTCCTGGCCCAAACCAGGGTCTCCACCTCAAGGACCAACTCTGGAGTTTAATCCACAGCCTCTCAATTCCGGGTGTATCAGAGTCTCATGACCGAAAACTCTTTCATTCAATCTTGTACCTTTAGCATCTCGTTCCAGACCTTTATTACAAAATTCTAAATTGGGGAACAGTAAACCATTCAATAAAGTGTGCCCATGGAGAATATAGACTCACATTGCAAGGGGGTGGGATCTCTGCAGAGTGAATAAGAGACAAAAACTAAGGAGACCAATCACCCAGCAGGCAGGGAGTTAAGGGCGGGAATCAAGCAGTGCCATAGGGAGGGGGCCCCAAACAAGCCCTCACACACCTTGGATGGTAATGTGCAGAACACTTATAACAGAATGCCCCAAGTCATGGTCTACATAGGCAATAACGACATCGGTAGGAAAATGGATGGGGATTTAAGGCAGATATTCAGGGAGCTAGGGTAGAAGCTTAGAGCTAAAACAGAGTTGTTATCTCTGGTTTTTTGCCTGTGCCACGTGCTAGGAATAGGGAGAGAGAGGGATTGAACGCGTGGCTACGGGGATGGTGCAGGAGGGTGGGTTTCGGATACCTGGATAATTGGGGCTCTTTCTGGGGCAGGTGGGATCTCTACAAACAGGACGGTCTTCACCTGGACCAGAGAGGTAACAATATCCTTGGGGGGGGGGGGGGGGGGGGTGGAATTTGCTAATGATCTTTGGGAGGGTTTAAACTAATTCAGCAGGAGGATGGGAACTGAAACTGTAGTTCCAGTGTACAGGAAGTTGAGAGTAATAAGGTCAGAAATATGGTCTCAAGGTTGCAACAGTTCATTGGCAAGCAGGAAGGTGGTCTGAAGTGTGTCTGCTTCAACGCCAGGACCATCCGAAGTACAGTGGGTAAGCGTGCAGCATGGGTTGGTACCTGGGACTCCGATGTTGTGGCCATTTCGGAGACATGGATAGAGCAGGGACAGGAATGGGTGTTGCAGGGTCCAGGATTTAGATGTTTCAGTAATAACAGAGAAGATGGTAAAAGAGGAGGAGGGTGTAGCATTGTTAGTCAAGGACAGTATTACGGTGGCAGAAAGGATGTTAGGGGACTCGTCGACTGAGGTAGTATGGGCTGGGGTTAGAAACAGGAAAGGAGAGGTCACCCTGTTGGGAGTTTTCTATAGGCCTTTTAATAATTCCAGAGGAAAGGATAGCAAAACTAATTCTGGATAGGAGCGAGAGCAACTGGATAGTTGTTATGGGGACCTTTAACTTCCCAAGTATTGACTGGAAATACTACAGCTCAAGCACTTTAGATGGGTCAGTTTTTATCCAATGTGCGCAGGAGGGTTTTCTGACCCAGTATGTAGACAGGCCAACAAGGGGTAAGGCCAGTTTGGATTTGATATTGGGTAATGAGCCCAGCCAGGTGTTAGACCTGGAGGGAGGTGAGCACTTTGGTGATCGTGACCACAATTCAGTTATGTTCACTTTAGTGATGGAAAGGGATAGGTACATACCGCGGGGCAAGCGATGTAGCTGGGGGAATGGCAATTATGTGGCGATTAGGCAAGATTTATAATGGATAGGATGGGGAAGGAAACAGCAGGGGATGGGCACAATTGAAATGTGGAGCTTATTCAAGGAACAGCTACTGCTTGTCCTTGCTAAGTGTGTACCTGTCAGGCAGGGAGGAAGTGGTCAAGTGAGGGAGCTGTTGTTTATGAAAGAAGTTGAATCTTTTGTCAAGAGAAAGAAGGCGGCTTATGTTAGGATGAAACATAAAGGCTCAGTGAGGGCGCTGGAGAGTTACAGGTCAGTCAGGAAAGACCTACAGAGAGAGCTAAGAAGAGCCAGGAGGGGACATGAGAAGTCATTGGCAGATAGGATCAAGGAAAACCCTAAAGCTTTCTATAGGTATATCAGGAATACAAGAGTGACGAGAATAAGATTAGGGCAAATCAAGGATAGTCTTGGGAAGTTGTGCGGGGAGTCCGAGGAGATAGGGGAAGCGCAAAATGAATATTTTTCATCAGTATTCACACTGGAAAAAGACAATGTTGTCGAGGTGAACACTGAGATACAGGCTACTAGACTACACGGGATTGAGGTTCACAAGGAGGAGGTGTTAGCAATTCTGGAAAGTGTGACAATAGATAAGTCCCCTGGGCCGGCTGGGATTTATCCCAGGATTGTCTGGGAAGCCAGGGAGGAGATTGCAGAGTCTTTGGCTTTGATCTTTATGTCATCATCATCTACAGGAATAGTGCCAGAAGACTGGAGGATAGCAAATGTTGTTCCCTTGTTCAAGAAGGGGAGTAGAGACAACCTTGGTAATTATAGACCAGTGGGCTTTACTTTGGTTGTGAGTGAAGTGTTGGAAAAGGTTACAAGAGATAGGATTTATAATCATCTAGTGAGGAATAATTTGATTAGAGGTAGTCAATACAGTTTTGTGAATGGTAGGTCGTGCCTCACAAACCTTATTGAGTTCTTTGAGAAGGTGACCAAACAGGTAGATGAGGGTAAATGGTTGATGTGGTGTATATGGATTTCAGTAAGGCATTCAATAAGGTTCCCCACAGTAGGCTATTATACAAAATACAGAGGCATGGGATTGAGGATGGTTTAGCAGTTTTGGATCAGAAATTAGCTTGCTGAAAGACAACAGAGGGTGGTGGTTGATGGGAAATGTTCATCCTGGAGTTCAGTTACCAGTGATGTACCGCAAGGATCTGTTTTGGGGCCACTGCTAGTCATCATTTTTATGAACGACCTGGATGAGGGCGTAGAAGGGTGGGTTAGTAAATTCGCAGACGACACTAAGGTTGGTGGAGTTGTGGATAGTGACGAAGGATGTTGTAGGTTACAGAGAGACATAGATAAGCTGCAGAGCTGGTCTGAGAGGTGGCAAATGGAGTTTAATGGGGACAAGTGCGAGGTGATTCACTTTGGTCGGAGTAACAGGAATGCAAAGTACTGGGCTAATGGTAAGATTCTTGGTGGTGTAGATGAACAGAGAGATCTCGGTGCCCAAAGGGCTTTTGCCTGAAAAGTCAATTTCGCTGCTCCTCGGATGCTGCCTGAACTGCTGTGCTCTTCCAGCACCACTAATCCAGAATCTGGTTTCCAGCATCTGCAGTCATTGGTTTTACCTAGATCTCGGTGCCCATGTACATAGATCCCTGAAAGTTGCCACCCAGGTTGATAGAGTTGTTAAGAAGGCAAACAATGAGTTAGATTTTATTGGTCGAGGGACTGAGTTTCGGAACCATGAGGTCATGTTGCAGCTGTACAAAACTCTGGTACGGCCACACTTGGTGTATTGTGTACAGTTCTGGTCACCGCATTATAAGAAGGATGTGGAAGCTTTGGAAAGGGTGCAGAGGAGATTTACTCGGATGTTGCCTGGTATGGAGGGAAGGTCTTACGAGGAAAGGCTGAGGGACTTGAGGCTGTTTTCATTAGAGAGAAGAAGGTTGAGGGGTGACTTAATTGAGACATATAAGATCATCAGAGGGTTAGATAGAGTGGACAGGGAGAGACATTTTCCTCAGATGGTGATGGCTAACACGAGGGGACATAGATTTAAATTGAGGGACGATAGATATAGGACAGATGTCAGAGGGAGTTTCTTTACTCGGAGTAGTCAGGGTGTGGAACAGCCTGCCTGTAACAGGAGTAGACTCACCAACTTTAAGGGCATTTCAATGGTTATTGGATCAACATGTGGATGAGAATGGAATAGTGTGGGCTAGATGGGCTTCAGACAGTTTCACAGGTCGGAACAACACAGAGGGCCGAAGGGCCTGTACTGCGCTGTAAAATGTGTGTTCTGAATAGAAGTCCTCATAGAATTTCTAATAGGGAACATAGAGATGGCAGACCAATTAAATCCATATTTTAGCTCTGCTTTCACAAAAACAGATACAAATAACGCCACAAAACGGTGTGTTCCAGGGAGGGGCTGGGTAGGGATGGATTTATATTTTACTGGGTCTTTTCATGGTGCCATTTCTGAATGGTTGGAAGTTGTCATTATAATGAGACCTACCTTAGTAAAGGCTGGGTGTGGGAAGGTTGCAAAATCCGAGGGTACTCGGGCCCTTGCTCGGTTTACAGACACTCGATCCACTTCATCCTGCCGTGAGATGGAGAAAAGTTGTTTAGCGTTCACTCTCAATCCCAATCTCAAACACCCCCTCTCCCCGCACCCGCACCCACACCTCTCTCCCCGCCCCCCCGCCCCCCCCCCATTCCCCCACACTGCCAACTTTTGGCACACTGCTTCCTTTTCAACTGCATACTGTTAATTAATTTTTTTACAAAAGAAATCAGGATGCTGGCAATTGGTGCATTGAAGCAACTGACCATTGCATGATGAGATGAGGGGAGGGTGATATTGTTTGGGGACAGCGTAGATAGGAGCTGTGACCAAAGACTGAGTTGCCAGTTCATTTCCAGGATTCAGGATCATTGCCCATGGATGGAGATGGACCTGGTGTGGGATGACCCAGTGTCATGGCTTATGTGATCACTGACACACGAAATCTCAGTGTGATGTTCTTTCTGCTGAGAGTGTTTCAGCAATTTCTGTGTTGTTCATGGGATAAGGCAGCAGCTGACAGAGTGTTAATCTGGTTCCCACATACAACACAGACAACCTGCAGAATCTCAGCAGATTTAGCAGCATCTAATGAGACAGAATTGAAGATAACCTTGAATCCAACACGACCTCTTCAGAAATGATAGGGGTGGAAATTCTTCAAAGCTCTTTTACCGTTGACAGAGGTGGAGAAGGAATGAAGGAATGGGATGGTGTCGAGTTTTAGTTCAGAAGATTTCAGTCTCTGCACTCGACATACTATCACCTTCCACTTCCACCACCTCTCGCAGGACGGCACCACCAAACAGATCTCACCGGGGTCAGCATTCTGCAGGAACCATTCCCTCCGAGACACACTCTGTTAGTCAATGCTCCATCTCCATTCCTCATCACACCTTCCAGGTGAAGTAGCCTCTCATCTCCTACTTGGTGACGGTCAGTCCAGCAGCTACTCCGGAGTTAAGGCTCAATAACAAAGGGCAGCATTTTACAGTAGGGGTGGGGGGGGGTGGGAAAGAGACTGGGTGTGGGGGGGGGGAAGAGACTGGGTGTTGGGGGGGGGGGGGGGGGGGAAAGAGACCGGGTATGTGTGGGGGCGAGGGGGGGGTCAACCGGGTGTGGGGGACCTGGTGTGGGGGGAGACTGGGTGTGGGAGGTGGGGTGGGGGGGTGGGAGAGAATTGGGTGTGGGGGGTGGGTCAACCGGGTGTGAGGGGAGGGGGGGGAACCAGGTGTGGTGGGAGTGGGGGGGGGGGGTGAGCGGGTATGGGGGGAGGGGGGTGACCGGGTGTGGGGGGAGACCAGTTGTGGGGGGGAGGGACCGGGTGTGTGGGGGGAGGGGCCGGGTGTGGGGGGAGGGGCCGGGTGTGGGGGGGAGGGACCGGGTGTGGGGGGGGAGGGACCGGGTGTGGGGGGGAGGGACCGGGTGTGGGGGGGAGGGGGGTTCTGAGTGGTGGGGGGAGGGACAGGGTGTGGGGGGGAGGGACAGGGTGTGGGGGGGGAGGGGGGGTTCTGAGTGGTGGGGGGAGGGGGCCCTAATTACCCAGAGAGCAGTTCAGACTGAGCCACATCACCGTGTGGGCCCAGACCAGGGTAAGGACAGCAGTCTCTCCCCTCCCTGAGGGACATCAGTGACACAGGGAGATGTTTCCTGATAACTGACAGTGGATTCATGGCCAGCACCTGTCCTTAAATTGGGGATTGTTTATGCAGAGTTTGCTCCCTTTAGTTTATCACCATCATTAACAGCACTTTAGTCCTCTGTCGAGAGTCCCAGACACACACACAGACAGACGCAGATATACCCAGACACGCCCCCATAGACAGACACCCCCACACATTCCCACCCCAGAGGCGGTCAGACATACTGGGTTTCTGCAGCACTCACTGTGACAGTGGAAACATTTCACTGTGTTGCAGATGAACATACGGCTGAGAACAACAAGGGACCAGGCTGACTGAACCTATCGGTTCCCATATCGTACTGCACAGTGCGACACTCTCCAAGGGGCATTACCCCAAACCCAATCTCACACCGGCAGGGATACAGACCCCTCCCCCTCCCAACCCCCAACCACGGGGTACAGCCTCCTCCCTCCCTGAGTGGGGTACGGCCCCCAGCCTCCTCCCTCCCCAAATGGGGTACGGCCCCCAGCCTCCTCCCGTCCCGAGTGGGGTACGGCCCCCAGCCTCCTCCCGTCCCGAGTGGGGTACGGCCCCCAGCCTCCTCCCGTCCCGAGTGGGGTACGGCCCCCAGCCTCCTCCCTCCGTGTACCTTGATATGGTCAACGGTGTCGCTCAGTTGCCTCAGTCGGACGAGCTGCTCCAGTAGTTGTGCTGTGGGATTGGCCTTTCCCTCGGAGACTGTGCTGCCTAAAACCATCAGAAACAACCTCAGGGTGAACACAGTTCCGACAGCAGCACTGACCACCCCCTCAGCACGGACCCTCTAACACCGCCTACTCCCTCAGCACGGACCCTCTAACACCGCCTACTCCCTCAGCACGGACCCTCTAACACCGCCTACTCCCTCAGCACGGACCCTCTAACACCACCTACTCCCTCAGCACGGCCCCTCTAACACCACCTACTCCCTCAGCACGGCCCCTCCGACACCACCTACTCCCTCAGCACGGCCCCTCCGACACTGCCTGCTCCCTCCCTCACCACGGCCCCTCCCTCAGCACGGCCCCTCTAACACCGCCTACTCCCTCAGCACGGACCCTCTAACACCGCCTACTCCCTCAGCACGGACCCTCTAACACCACCTACTCCCTCAGCACGGCCCCTCTAACACCACCTACTCCCTCAGCACGGCCCCTCTAACACCACCTACTCCCTCAGCACGGCCCCTCCGACACCACCTACTCCCTCCCTCAGCAAGGCCCCTCCGACACTGCCTGCTCCCTCAGCACGGCCCCTCCGACACTGCCTGCTCCCTCCCTCACCACGGCCCCTCCCTCAGCACGGCCCCTCTAACACCACCTACTCCCTCCCTCAACACGGCCCCTCTGACACCGCCGACTCCCTCCCTCAGCACGGCCCCTCTAACACCACCTACTCCCTCAGCACGGCCCCTCTAACACCGCCGACTCCCTCCCTCAGCACGGCCCCTCTAACACCACCTACTCCCTCAGCACGGCCCCTCTAACACCGCCTACTCCCTCCCTCAGCACGGCCCCTCCGACACCGCCTACTCCCTCCCTCAGCACGGCCCCACTATCACCGCCTACTCCCTCCCTCAGCACGGCCCCTCTAACACCGCCTACTCCCTCCCTCAGCACGGCCCCTCTAACACCGCCTACTCCCTCCCTCAACACGGCCCCTCTAACACCACCTACTCCCTCATCACGGCCCCTCCGACACCGCCGACTCCCTCCCTCAACACGGCCCCTCTAACACTGCCTAGTCCCTCAACACGGCCCCTCTAACACCACCTACTCCCTCAGCACGGCCCCTCTAACACCACCGACTCCCTCCCTCAGCACGGCCCCTCTAACACCACCTACTCCCTCCCTCAGCACGGCCCCTCTAACACCACCTACTCCCTCAGCACGGCCCCTCCGACACTGCCTGCTCCCTCCCTCAGCACGGCCCCTCTAACACCACCTACTCCCTCAGCACGGCCCCTCTAACACCACCGACTCCCTCCCTCAGCACGGCCCCTCTAACACCACCTACTCCCTCCCTCAGCACGGCCCCTCTAACACCACCTACTCCCTCCCTCAACACGGCCCCTCTAACACCACCGACTCCCTCCCTCAGCACGGCCCCTCTAACACCACCTACTCCCTCCCTCAGCACGGCCCCTCTAACACCACCTACTCCCTCAGCACGGCCCCTCCGACACTGCCTGCTCCCTCCCTCAGCACGGCCCCTCTAACACCACCTACTCCCTCAGCACGGCCCCTCTAACACCACCTACTCCCTCAGCACGGCCCCTCTAACACCGCCTACTCCCTCCCTCAGCACGGCCCCTCTAACAGCACCCACTCCCTCAGTAACGATCCTCCAATGCTGTAGTACTCCCACAAGATGCTCACCTTATTGGTATTGTATTATAGACCCCCCCAATAATCAGAGGGAAACTGAGGAACAAACTTGTCAGGAGATCTCAGCTAACTGTAAGAGTAATAGGGTGGTTATGGTCAGGGATTTTAACTTTCCAAACATCAACTGGGACTGCCATAGTGTTAAGGGTTTAGATGGAGAGGAATTTAAGTGTGTACAAGACAATTTTCTGATTCAGTATGTGGATGTACCGACTAGAGAAGGTGCAAAACTTGACCTACTCTTGGGAAATAAGGCAGGGCAGGTGACTGAGGTGTCAGTGGGGGAGCACTTTGGGGCCAGCGACCATAATTCTATTAGATTTAAAATAGTGATGGAAAAGGATAGACCAGATCTAAAAGCTGAGGTTTTAAGTTGGAGAAAGGCCAATTTTGATGGTATTTGGCAAGAACCTTCAAAAGCTGATTGGAGGCAGATGTTCGCAGGTATAGGGACTGCTGGAAAATGGGAAGCCTTCAGAACTCTGGATATAGAACTGGCTCGAAGGTAGAAGACAGAGGGTGGTGGTGGAGGGTTGTTTTTCAGACTGGAGGCCTGTGACCAGTGGAGTGCCACAAGGATCGGTGCTGGGGCCTCTACTTTTTGTCATTTACATAAATGATTTGGATGTGAGCATAAGAGGTACAGTTAGTAAGTTTGCAGATGACACCAAAATTGGAGGTGTAGTGGACAGCAAAGAGGGTTACCTCAGATTACAACAGGATCTGGACCAGATGGGCCAATGGGCTGAGAAGTGGCAGATGGAGTTTAATTCAGATAAATGTGAGGTGCTGCATTTTGGGAAAGCAAATCTTAGCAGGACTTATACACTTAATGGTAAGGTCCTAGGGAGTGTTGCTGAACAAAGAGACCTTGGAGTGCAGGTTCATAGCTCCTTGAAAGTGGAGTCGCAGGTAGATAGGATAGTGAAGGTGTTTGGTATGGTTTCCTTTATTGGTCAGAGTATTGAGTACAGGGGTTGGGAGGTCATGTTGCGGCTGTACAGGACATTGGTTAGGCAACTGTTGGAATATTGTGTGGAATTCTGGTCTCCGTCCTATCAGAAAGATGTTGTGAAACTTGAAAGGGTTCAGAAAAGATTTACAAGGATGTTGCCAGGGTTGGATGTTTTGAGCTACAGGGAGAGGCTGAACAGGCTGGGGCTGTTTTCCCTGGAGCGTTGGAGGCTGAGGGGTGACCTTATAAAGGTCTATAAAATCATGAGGGGCATGGATAGGGCAAATAGACAAAGTCTTTTCCCTGGGATCGGGGAGTCCAGAACTAGAGGGTATAGGTTTAGGGTGAGAGGGGAAAGATATAAAAGAGACCTAAGGGGCAACTTTTTCACACAGAGGGTGGTACGTGTATGGAATGAGCTGCCAGAGGAAGTGGTGGAGGGTGGTACAATAGCAACATTTAAGAGGCATTTGGATGGGTATATGAATAGGAAGGGTTTGGAGGGATATGGGCCGGGTGCTGGCAGGTGGGACTAGATTAGATTGGGATATCTGGTCAGCATGGATGGGTTGGATTGAAGGGTGTGTTTCCATGCTGTACATCTCTATGGCTCCATAACTGACCCTCCGACAGGGCCCGCTCCCTCAGCACTGACCCTCCGACAGTGCCCACTCCCTCAGCACTGACCCTCTGACAGTGGGGTGCTCCCTCAGCACTGACCCTCCGACAGCGCCCACTCCCTCAGCACTGACCCTCCGACAGTGCCCACTCCCTCAGCACTGACCCTCTGACAGTGTGGCAGTCCCTCAGCACTGACCCTCCGACAGTGCGGCACTCCCTCAGCACTGACCCTCCGACAGTGTGAGCTCAGTTCTCAGGATTGGAATCTCACCTGGGCCTCGATGCGAGATATCGACCACTTTGACCTGGGCACTGATTTGCTGCAGCTTCTCCAGTAACTGGTTGGTCTTCCGAGTCAGGGCTCCAACTGCAGCATCATCCTCAGGAGGGTGTGACGTCAATGACAGCTTGGCAACATGGATCGGTGGCAGTGCTGCCAAATCTGCTCGCATCTGGGCAGCCTGCGCCCCGGGAGGGAAGGGACAAGAGACAGAGTACATGTGATGGCATGAAGACAACCAGACAGAGACAGAGACAGAGACAGAATCACAGACATCGCAGGAGTAAAGAGAGAGATGGACTGAGAGAGTGGGAAGGAGATGTGGAGGGGTAGGGAGAGAACAGTTACAGAGGGACAGAGAGAGGGAGGGGTCACGTGAGAGGGGGAAGGAGAGGCATTGCGAGAACTCACACCGAGGGGGGGGAGAGAGAGAGAGAGAGAGAGCAAGAGTGAGAGAGTGAGAGAGAGAAATAGAGAGATATAAAGGGGGGTGGGGGGGCATGTGAGAGAAAGTTGGACATAAAGAGAAAGACAGTACACCTAAATGGAAATAGCACGCCCTAAGCTCCGAATGTCAGAGGAGACCATTCGGCCCTTTAATGCTGCTCACCATGTTATCTGATCATCACTGATTAGCCAATTCAGTACCTTGTTCCTACTTTCTCCACATTGCCTTAGATTCCTTTAGTCCCAAAAACTGCAGCTAACTCTTTCTTGAAAGGTTTGCCCTGAGGCTGCACAGAAATGTCTAAAGGCCTAGCCTTATCCTTGGAGTGTAATCCCTGGTTCTATGCTGCCCCATCATTGGGAACATCCTTCCTGCATCTGTTCTGTCTAGTTCTGTTCGAATGTTCTAAATTTCTCTGAGATCCCCTTCACTCTTTAATAAGGCCAGTGAATACCATGCTAACCAACCTTCTGTCTGTCTGTCTGTCTGGAATCCATGTTGGAAGCCACAGAGAAACACACCCTTCCTCAGGTAAGGAAACCAAACCTTTCTCTCTCCACTCTCGGGATGAGAACGTCACTGACTAGATCAGCATGAATTGCTGAAAGGGCAGTTAAGAACATAGTACAGACCCTTCGGCCCTCGATGTTCTGCTGACCTTTCATCCTACTCTAAGATCAGACTAACCTACATACCCTGCATTTTACTATCATCCATGTATCTATCCAAGAGTCGCTTAAACGTCCCTAATGTATCTGACTCTACTCCCACCGCTGGCAGTGCATTCCACACACCCCCCACTCTCCCTCTGACATCTCCCCTAAACCTTCCTCCAATCACATTAAAATTATACCTCCTCTTGATAACCATTTCTACCCTGGGAAAAAGTCTCTGTCTATCCACTCTATCTATGCCTCTCACCATCCTGTACACCTCTATCAAGTCACCTCTCACCCTTCTTCGCTCCAATGAGAAACTCCTAGCTCCCTCAACCTTTCTTCATAAGACACACCCTCCAGTCCAGGCAGCATCCTGGGAAATCTCCTCTACACTCTCTCTAAACCTTCCACATCCTTCCTACAATGAGGTAACCAGAACTGGACACAATATTCCATGTGTGGTCTAACCAGGGCTCTATAGAGCTGCAGCATAACCTCGCGGCTCTTAAACTCAATCCTCCTGTTAATGAAAGCCAACACATCATACACCTTCTTAACAACACTATCAACTTGGGTGGCAACTCTGAGGGATCTATGTACATGGACCCCAAGATCCCTCTGTTCCTTCACACTGCCAAGAATCCTGCCTTTAACCCTGTAATCTGTATTCAAACTCAACCTTCCAAAGTGAATCACTTCACACTTTTCCAGGTTGAAGTCCATCTGCCACTTCTCAGCCCAGCTCTCCATCCTGTCAATGTCCTGGTGCAGCCTACAACAGGCCTCCACACTATCCACAACTCCACCCACCTTCATGTTATCGGCAAACTCACTAACCCACCCTTCCACTTCCTCATCAGAGTCATTTATAAAGATCACAAAGAGCAGAGGACCCAGAACCCATCCCTGTGGAACCCCACTGGTTACTGAGCTCCAGGCTGAATACCTTCCCTCTATTTTCTCTGGGCCAGCCCATTCTCTATCCAGACAGACCGATTTCCCTGTATCCAATACCCCCTTACTTTCTAAATGAGCCGACCATGGGGAACCTTCTCAAATGCCTTGCTAATATCCACGTGCACCACACCCACTGCTCTACCTTCATCAACCTCAAAGAATTAATAAGGTTTGTGAGGCATGACCAGCCCCTCAGAAAGCCATGCTCGCTATCTGTAATCAAAATATAGTTTTTCAAGTCATCATAAATCCAAATAGTCAAGAATCAACCTCATTGCTATGGGTCTGGAGTCACATGTGTGCCAGACCAGGTAAGGAGGACAGTTCCCCTCCCTAAAGGACATTAGTGAGCCAGATGGGTTTTTCCAACAATTGACAATGGTTTCGTGATCATCATTAGACCCTAAATCTAGATTTGTATTGAATTCAAATTTCCCCATCTGCTTTCGTGGGATTGGAGCCCAGGTCCCCAGAACATTCTCTGGCTCTCTGAGTTAACAACCCAGCAATAAGAACAGGAAGACATTGCTTGCCATCTGTACACTATATTCCAGGTGGAGGCTCAGGAACTTGTTTTAATGCAGCTGTCCTTGAGGAAGTGCTGCAGCAGGGTCAGAGAAACAGGAGAGTTGATGTTTTAGGTTGGACCCGTTCTCCTGCTCCGCAATTTCTCAACTTTCCAGCATCTGCAGTCCTCATGATCTCCAACTTGATAAAGTGCTTGGTGAGCTGCCAGCTGCTGCAGTGGTAGTGTCCCTACCCCAGGACCTGGAGACCCAGCTGCTCCAGAGGTTGTAGTAACATCTCTGATTCGGAAAAGCAGGGTGAACTACTGCAGCCCATGTGTTGCAACTAATCCTATAATGTCAGCAGGGAGGGAATTCCAGGATTCTGACCCAGTGACGTTGAAGGGACCGCAATATATTTCCAAGTCAGGACGGGAAGGGGCTCGGAGGGGAACTTGCAGGGTGTTCCCATGTATCTGCTGCCCTTATCCTACTAGATGGGAGTGGTCATGGGTCTGGAAGGTGCTGCCTGAGGATCTTTGATGAATTTCTGCAGTGCATCTTGTAGACAGTACACACCGCTGCTACTGAGTGTTGGTGGGGAAGGGAGGGGATGTTTGTGGATGTGGTGCAAATCAGTGGCTGCTTTGTCCTGGATGGTGTCAAGTTTCTTGAGTGTTGTTGGAGCTGGACCTATCCAGGGCAAGTGGGGAGTGTTCCCTCACCCTCCTGACGTGAGCCTTGGAGATGGAGGACAGGCTTTGGGGAGTTACTCGCCGCAGTATTCCTAGTCTCTGACCTGCTCTTGTAGCCACTATGTTTATGTGGTGAATTTCTGGTCAGTGGTAACCCCCCGGATATTGATAGTGGGTGATTCAGGGTTGGTAACGCCACTGAATGCCAAGGGGTGGTGGTTAGAGTGTCTCGTAATGGTGATGCTCACAGCCTGGCAGTGATGTGGTGGGAATGTCACTTGTCAGCCCAAGTCGAGATATTGACCAGATCTTGTTGCATTTGAGACACAGAAACAAAAAGGATAGGGATCGGCCACCTGACCCGCTGTATCCCATGTTCCCCTTGGCCAGATGAGCAATATCTACCTTTTTGCTGGAAGCAGAGTACTTTGGCCTCATCCCCAGACTCACCACTCTCTGGGTGAAGAGATTTCTCATCTCAATCCCCTTATCCTGAAACTCGGACCCCGGGTTTGGGACTCCCCCAATATCAGGAACATCCTTCCTGCATTCTGTTTGAACTTCACAGGTTTCTATGAGTTTCAATGAGATTCTGCTCCCCCCACTCCTCTCCACTCCACTGAGTACAATCTGAACCAACTCAATCTCTCCTCAAACATCATTTCCACCATCCCAGGAATCGCTTTAGTAAAACACAAAGCAACAACAAAAAAAAATACCCAAAACAAGAGTGGGTGCTGGAAATCATTTTATGGGAACATGCCAATCATGATCAAAACCCATGAACATAAAACAGTCTCTATCCCAGTGCTCCCCAACACCCCTGACACCTTTAACTGGTTGTTCTCGTTCTTCAGCTGCTTGACAGACAGTCGGAGAGCTTCGATGTGCTGCAGGAGTAAAGGCGAATCCTTGATCTGAACAGTAATGGGGCCACCTGCCTGGACAGTACCTGTCCCTGGACAAAAACACAAGCATTGATCAGACATCTACACACAGACACTGAGGGCTAACACACAGCATTCAAAAGTACAATAAAGATGGCTGCTATCATGATGACAGGAGTGAGTAGGAACCTTCCAGAAACTTCTCAAGTCAGGTCAACTAGGCAATCAAAGCTTCATGCATGTTTGAAATCCACCATGTTACAAACTGTCACTGAAAGGGCCTTCACAAGAAAACACAATTAAAAGGCAGCCTCTCCTCTCAGAATGACTAAAATGTTTGGGTTAGGAGCTGGTCAAAGATGTTGGGAAGATGACCCACTTAACAACAGTCTGTGGCTCATAACCAGACATTGTCTGTCATACAATGAACAACTATTTCAGGATCTTGACCAGATGGGCCAATGGGCGGAGAAGTGGCAGATGGAGTTTAATTCCGATAAATGCGAGGTGCTGCATTTTGGGAAAGCAAATCTTAGCAGGACTTATACACTTAATGGTAAGGTCCGAGGGAGTGTTGCTGAACAAAGAGACCTTAGAGTGCAGGTTCATAGCTCCTTGAAAGTGGAGTCGCAGGTAGATAGGATAGTGAAGAAGGCGTTTGATGTGCTTTCCTTTATTGGTCAGAGTATTGAGTACAGGAGTTGGGAGGTCATGTTGCAGCTGTACAGGACATTGGTTAGGCCACTGTTGGAATATTGTGTGCAATTCTGGTCTCCTTCTTCTGGTGTGTGAATGGAATGAGCTGCCAGAGGAAGTGGTGGAGGCTGGTACAACTGCAACATTTAAGAGACATTTGGATGGGTGTATGAATAGGAAGGGTTTGGAGGGATATGGGCCGGGTGCTGGCAGGTGGGACTAGATTGGGTTGGGATATCTGGTCAGCATGGACGGGTTGGACCAATGGATATGTTTCCATGCTGTACATCTCTAGGACACTATGACTCTATGAAAACTAGGGACAGGCAATAAAGGCTGGTCCAGCCAATAACATCCACATCACATAAGGAAAACTCAGTGTTGATACTAACGACCTGGAGAAGGAGTTCAGACCCAAAATGTAGGTCTTAGCGTGATGTCATCCACAAATGCCGTGGTGCACACGGGGCAGAGACGAAAGCTGCAGGATTTTGAAAAGGTTTCACACCTTGGAGTAGGCACACTGAAGGGAACGCCACATGACTGGGTGGCTTCCAAGGAAACGTCAAGGTGATTTTGACAAGTGGAGTGTGTGGGTGCACACATGGTAGATACAGGAGAAAACTTGAGGACTGCAGATGCTGGCTGACTGGCTGTGCTTTTCCAGCACTACACTTTGCAACATGGCAGATACAGTACCACATGGTGCGCACATAAACACAACGTGAAAAACAGGCAAAGTACGATTTAAACAGTGTTACACTGGGAATTGTGGAGATACACCAGAAAGCAGACAGGCAGATGCTGCAATAAAGGAGGAAAATGGCCTTTTACTCTTCATTGCAAGAGGATCTGAGTTCACCGGGACTTGCTAAGAACACACCTGGAGTATTGTGTGCAGTTTGGTCTCCCTACTTATGAACTTTGTGGGTGGGAAATCATGTCTCACAAACTTGATTGAGACTTTTGAAGAAGTCACAAAGAATGATGAGGGAAGAGCAGTAGATGTGATCTATATGGACTTCAGTAAGGCGTTCGACAAGGTTCCCCATGGGAGACTGATTAACAAGGTTAGATCTCACGGAATACAGGGAGAACTAACCATTTGAATACAGAACTGGCTCAAAGGTAGAAGACAGAGGGTGGTGGTGGAGGGTTGTTTATCAGACTGGAGGCCTGTGACCAGTGGAGTGCCACAAGGATCGGTGCTGAGTCCACTACTTTTTATCATTTACATAAATGTTTTGGATGTGAGCATAAGAGGTACAGTTAGTATGTTTGCAGATTACACCAAAATTGGAGGTGTAGTGGACAGCGAAGAGGGTTACCTCAGATTACAACAGGATCTGGACAAGATGGGCCAATGGGCTGAGAAGTGGCAGATGGAGTTTAATTCAGATAAATGTGAGGTGCTGCATTTTGGGAAAGCAAATCTTAGCAGGACTTATACACTTAATGGTAAGGTCCTCGGGAGTGTTGCTGAACAAAGAGACCTTAGAGTGCAGGTTCATAGCTCCTTGTAAGTGGAGTCACAGGTAGATAGGATAGTGAAGAAGGCGTTTGGGATGCTTTCCTTTATTGGTCAAAGTATTGAGTACAGGAGTTGGGAGGTCATGTTGCGGCTGTACAGGACATTGGTTAGGCCACTGTTGGAACATTGCGTGCAATTCTGGTCTCCTTCCTATCGGAAAGATGTTGTGAAACTTGAAAGGGTTCAGAAAAAATTTACAAGGATGTTGCCAGGGTTGGAGGATCTGAGCTATAGGGAGAGGCTGAACAGGCTGGGGCTGTTTTCCCTGGAGTGTCGGAGGCTGAGGGGTGACCTTATAGAGGTTTACAAAATTATGAGGGGCATGGATACGGTAAATAGACAAAGTCTTTTCCCTGGGAATGGGGAGTCCAGAACTAGAGGGTATAGGTTTAGGGTGAGAGGGGAAAGATATAAAAGAGACCTCAGGGGCAACTTTTTCACGCAGAGGGTGGTACGTGTATGGAATGAGCTGCCAGAGGAAGTGATTGAGGCTGGTACAATTGCAACATTTAAGAGACATTTGGATGGGTATATGAATTGGAAGGGTTTGGAGGGATATGGGCCGAGTGCTGGCAGGTGGGACTAGATTGGGTTGGGATATCTGGTCAGCATGGACAGATTGGACCGAAGGGTCTGTTTCATGCTGTACATCTCTATGACTCTATGAAAGATTCACTTGAGGAGGTCTGTATTCACCGCAGGTTAGAAAATGATGGGGAATTTGAATGAACACAGAACAGTAGAGCACAGGAACACTGCCTTCAGCACAACATGCTGTCCTGCCCCATCGGTCAGCACATGGTCAGTACCCCTGTATTCCCTGTCTGAATGTCTCTTAAACATCTGCTTCGACCACCTATCCTGGCCTTGCATTCCAGGCACTTACTTCCGGCTGGAGAAACCTTCCCTTGCGTATCTACTTTAAACTGCCCTCCTCCCTCTCACCTTAACCCTATGCCCCCTGATACTGGTCATTTCCACTCTGGGGCATTTCTCGCTCTCAGTATTTTATACACTTATCAATTCACCCCCTAAGCCTCTGACGCCTCCCTTACCACCTGACCCACTTATGAGGCCACGTTCAGGGAGTTATGGCCTTGCATCTCAACAGCCTTCTATATATCGATGCTCCTCAGGCTCCACTCGTTTATTGGACACTTCCCTCTTGCATTTGGCCTCCTGAAATGTATCACCTAACACACTTCCAGATTAAACCCCACCTGCCATTTCTCCAACCTTGTGCAACTTGTTCCTGGCCGTGTCCTGAGATAACTATAACTATCCACAAGCCACAGGGGAGGATAATGGGCAGAGCGAGGGGGAGTTGGGATGGAGCAGAAGCAGACCATCGAATAGTGAGCGTGAAACTCCCTACACGCCAGGTAGGGAGAGTGGGAAGGCTGAGGTAAACACAATGACTGCAGATGCTGGAAAGCAGATGCTGGAAAGCAAATACTGGATTAGTGGTGCTGGAAGAGCACAGCAGTTCAGGCAGCATCCAACGAGCAGCGAAATCGACGTTTCAGGCAAAAGCCCTTCCAGCACCACTAATCCAGAGTGGGAAGGCTGGCCTGTCTTTTCAGTGTGAGGTTTGTTGCCAAGCAGGTACAGGAGATCAGGAGGCTGGCCTCCAGGGAGAAGATCAGCCAATAGTCTGGTTCATTGGGTAAGAAATGACAGGAGCTTCAGATTCTGACAGTGAAAAGGAAATATTCAGAGCCTGCAATTCACTGGACAGTGAGGCAGTGCCAGTCTTTTGTGGGGTTGTGGGGAGAGGGTGCTGAAGGAGAGATGAGGAGAGAGACTGGGAGGGGGAAGGTGTGATGAAGACACAATACTGTACCTCCATACTGCTCCTCTGTGTGCAGATTAAAAAGCAAAGACAGAGAAGGTCAGTCAGTAAGGACAAACAGAGGGTTCGGAGGGACACACAGACAAGAGAAGAGAACCACATTTCAGGTCAGACTGTAAGCTCTCACATATTGTTCACATTTAACCAGATGATAAAGATGTACAAAATCCCCAGTGCCGTATACACATTGGAGACAGTCCAGAGAGGGTCCACACAATCAGAGAATCTCTACAGTGTGGAAGAATGCCATTCAGCCCACTCAGTTCACACTCACCCCCAAAGAACTTCCCACCCTGACCACCCTCTACCCTATCCCTGTAACCCTACATTCCCCATGGTCAACCCACCCTGACCTGCACATCTCTGGAGTGTGGGAGGAAACTGGAGCACCCGGAGGAAACCCACGCAGACACGGGGAGAATGCGCAAACTCCACACAGACAGTTGCCTGAGGCTGGAATCAAACCCGGGTCCCTGGTGCTGTGAGGCAGCAGTGCTAACCACTGAGCCATCGCGCCGCTGTGGACAGAGAGTACAAGAGAGTGGGCACGAGGGAGTGGGCGGAGGGGGGCACGAGGGAGTGGGCGGAGGGGGGCACGAGGGAGTGGGCGGAGGGGGGCACGAGGGAGTGGGCCGAGGGGGGCACGAGGGAGTGGGCGGAGGAGGATCATGAGGGAGTGGGCGGAGGAGGATCATGAGGGAGTGGGCGGAGGAGGGTACGAGGGATGGGACAGGAGGGTACGAGGGAGTAGGTGGAAGGTTGGGGCAGACAGAGAGCCGGAAAGGAGTAGTGAGGTGAAGGGACTGATGGGACTAATCCTAAATGAGTTACAGACATAAAAACACTACCAGAGGTGTCTGCAGAAACGGTACCTGTTACTATGGAGACAATACCGTCGCTGTGGAAATGGTACCTGTTACTATGGAGACAATACCGTCGCTGTGGAAATGGTACCTGTTACTATGGAGACAATACCGTCGCTGTGGAAATGGTACTTGTTACTATGGAGACAATACAGTCGCTGTGGAAACGGTACCTGTTACTATGGAGACAATACCGTCGCTGTGGAAATGGTACTTGTTACTATGGAGACAATACCGTCGCTGTGGAAACGGTACCTGTTACTATGGAGACAATACCGTCGCTGTGGAAATGGTACCTGTTACTATGGAGACAATACCGTCGCTGTGGAAATGGTACCTGTTACTATGGAGACAATACCGTCGCTGCGGAAACGGTACCTGTTACTATAGAGGCAATACGTGTTGCTATGGAAATGGTACCTGTTACTATAGAGGCAATACGTGTTGCTATGGAAATGGTACCTGTTACTATGGAGGCAATACCGTCGCTGTGGAAACGGTACCTGTTACTATGGAGGCAATACCGTCGCTGTGGAAACGGTACCTGTTACTATGGAGGCAATACCGTCGCTGTGGAAACGGTACCTGTTACTATGGAGGCAATACCGTCGCTGTGGAAACGGTACCTGTTACTATGGAGACAATACGTGTTGCTGTGGAAATGGTACCTGTTACTATGGAGACAATACCGTCGCTGCGGAAACGGTACCTGTTACGCTGGAGACAATACCGTCGCTGCGGAAACGGTACCTGTTACTATAGAGGCAATACGTGTTGCTATGGAAATGGTACCTGTTACTATGGAGGCAATACCGTCGCTGTGGAAACGGTACCTGTTACTATGGAGGCAATACCGTCGCTGCGGAAATGGTACCTGTTACTATGGAGACAATACCGTCGCTGCGGAAACGGTACCTGTTACTATAGAGGCAATACGTGTTGCTATGGAAACGGTACCTGTTACTATGGAGGCAATACCGTCGCTGTGGAAACGGTACCTGTTACTATGGAGGCAATACCGTCGCTGCGGAAATGGTACCTGTTACTATGGAGACAATACCGTCGCTGCGGAAACGGTACCTGTTACTATAGAGGCAATACGTGTTGCTATGGAAATGATACCTGTTACTATGGAGGCAATACCGTCGCTGTGGAAACGGTACCTGTTACTATGGAGACAATACGTGTTGCTGTGGAAATGGTACCTGTTACTATGGAGACAATACGTGTTGCTGTGGAAATGGTACCTGTTACTATGGAGACAATACGTGTTGCTGTGGAAACGGTACCTGTTACTATGGAGGCAATACGTGTTGCTATGGAAATGGTACCTGTTACTATGGAGGCAATACGTGTTGCTGTGGAAATGGTACCTGTTACTATGGAGACAATACGTGTTGCTGTGGAAACGGTACCTGTTACTATAGAGGCAATACGTGTTGCTATGGAAATGGTACCTGTTACTATGGAGACAATACCGTTGCTATGGAAATGGTACCTGTTACTATGGAGACAATACCGTCGCTGTGGAAACGGTACCTGTTACTATGGAGACAATACCGTCGCTGTGGAAATGGTACCTGTTACTATGGAGGCAATGCCAGAGCCTGGTGACCCCCTCAGTCCCTCAATCGTACGCTTTGATTGGCTGCTGAGCCGTTGCTTCAATTCCATTTTCTCAGACTCCAACTGATCAATGTCAGCCTGCAGAGCATCCATTGTTTCATCAAATTCCCTGTCAACACACAGAGATAGAGAGTTTCTCAGAAAAACAGAGGGGGTGGGGAGAGGGGGAGGGGAGAGGGAGAGGGGGAGGGGAGAGGGAGAGGGGGAGGGGAGAGGGAAAGGGGGTGGGGAGAGGGAAAGGGAGGGGGAGGGGGAGAGAGAGGGGGAGGGGGGAGAGGGAGGGGGGGGAGAGGGAGGGGGAGAGAGAGGGGGAGAGGGAGGGAGGGGGAGAGGGAGGGGGAGAGGGAGGGGGAGAGGGAGGGGGAGAGGGAGGGGGAGAGGGAGGGGGAGAGGGAGGGGGAGAGGGAGGGGGAGAGGGAGGGGAGGGGGAGGGGAGGGGGAGGGGGAGAGGGTGGGGAGGGGGAGAGGGTGGGGAGGGGGAGAGGGTGGGGAGGGGGAGAGGGTGGGGAGGGGGAGAGGGTGGGGAGGGGGAGAGGGTGGGGAGGGGGAGAGGGTGGGGAGGGGGAGAGGGTGGGGAGGGGGAGAGGGTGGGGAGGGGGAGAGGGTGGGGAGGGGGAGAGGGTGGGGAGGGGGAGAGGGTGGGGAGGGGGAGAGGGTGGGGAGGGGGAGAGGGTGGGGAGGGGGAGAGGGTGGGGAGGGGGAGAGGGTGGGGAGGGGCAGAGGGTGGGGAGGGGCAGAGGGTGGGGAGGGGCAGAGAAAGAGAGGGCAGGGAGAGAGGGAGATGGGGACTGAGGGAGAGGGGAGAGAGGGGAGGGGAGAGAGGGGAGGGGAGAGGGGAGAGAGGGGAGGGGAGAGGGGAGAGAGGGGGAGAGGGGAGAGAGGGGAGGGGAGAGGGGAGAGAGGGGAGGGGAGAGGGGAGGGGAGAGGGGGGTGGGGGGAGGGGGGAGGGGGGAGGGGGGGAAGGGGGGAAGGGGGGAAGGGGGGAGGGGAGAGGGGAGAGGGGAGAGGGGAGAGGGGAGAGGGGAGAGGGGAGAGGGGGAGGGGAGAGGGGGAGGGGAGAGGGGGAGGGGAGAGGGGGAGGGGAGAGGGGGAGGGGAGAGGGGGAGGGGAGAGGGGGAGGGGAGAGGGAGAGGGGAGAGGGAGAGGGGGAGAGGGGGAGAGGGGGAGAGGGGGAGAGGGGAGGGGCGAGGGGGAGGGGAGAGGGGGAGGGGAGAGGGGGAGGGGGTGAGAGGGGGAGGGGGTGAGAGGGGGAGGGGGTGAGAGGGGGAGGGGGTGAGAGGGGGAGGGGGTGAGAGGGGGAGGGGGTGAGAGGGGGAGGGGGTGAGAGGGGGAGGGGGTGAGAGGGGGAGGGGGTGAGAGGGGGAGGGGGTGAGAGGGGGAGGGGGTGAGAGGGGGAGGGGGTGAGAGGGGGAGGGGGTGAGAGGGGGAGGGGGTGAGAGGGGGAGGGGGTGAGAGGGGGAGGGGGTGAGAGGGGGAGGGGGTGAGAGGGGGAGGGGGTGAGAGGGGGAGGGGGGAAGAGAGGGAGGGGGGGAGAGAGGGGGGGAGAGCGGGGGGGAGAAAGGGGGGGGGAGAGAGGGAGAGGGGAGAGGAGGGGGACGGAGAGGGAGAGGGAGGGGGAGGGGAGCGAGCGAGCGAGAGAGCGAGAGAGAGAGAGAGAGAGAGAGAGAGAGAGAGAGGGGGGGGGGAGGGAGGGGGAGGGAGGGGGAGGGAGAAGGAACACGTGAACGAGCCCACGGAGAGACAGTCAAATTAAGCCGTGTGCATAGAGAGACAGAATGAGCCACGTTCACATGGGGAGAGGTTGAGCCACAGACACACAGTCACAGCAAGTGAGCCAGGCAAAAGGATGCAATAACCATTAGACTGGGACAGTGTGTGAGTGCGTGACGGTGTGAGTGTGCGTGACGGTGAGAGTGAGTGACGGTGTGAATTAACCAGAGAGTGAGTGACAGTGTGAATGAGTGAGTGACAGTGTGAGTGAGAGAGTGAGTGTGTGCGTGACGGTGTGAGTGCGTGACGGTGTGAATTAACCAGAGAGTGAGTAAGTGACAGTGAGTGACAGACAGTGAGTGAGTGACAGACAGTGAGTGAGTGACAGACAGTGAGTGAGTGACAGAGAGTGACAGAGAGTGACAGAGAGTGACAGAGAGTGACAGAGAGTGACAGAGAGTGACAGAGAGTGACAGAGAGTGACAGAGAGTGACAGAGAGAGCGCGAGACAGTGAGAGCGCGAGACAGTGAGAGCGCGAGACAGTGAGAGCGCGAGACAGTGAGAGCGCGAGACAGTGAGAGCGCGAGACAGTGAGAGCGCGAGACAGTGAGAGCGCGTGACAGTGAGAGCGCGTGACAGTGAGAGCGCGTGACAGTGAGAGCGCGTGACAGTGAGAGCGCGTGACAGTGAGAGCGCGTGACAGTGAGAGCGCGTGACAGTGAGAGCGCGTGACAGTGAGAGCGCGTGACAGTGAGAGCGCGTGACAGTGAGAGCGCGTGACAGTGAGAGCGCGTGACAGTGAGAGCGCGTGACAGTGAGAGCGCGTGACAGTGAGAGCGCGTGACAGTGAGAGCGCGTGACAGTGAGAGCGCGTGACAGTGAGAGCGCGTGACAGTGAGAGCGCGTGACAGTGAGAGCGCGTGACAGTGAGAGCGCGTGACAGTGAGAGCGCGTGACAGTGAGAGCGCGTGACAGTGAGAGCGCGTGACAGTGAGAGCGCGTGACAGTGAGAGCGCGTGACAGTGAGAGCGCGTGACAGTGAGAGCGCGTGACAGTGAGAGCGCGTGACAGTGAGAGCGCGTGACAGTGAGAGCGCGTGACAGTGAGAGCGCGTGACAGTGAGAGCGCGTGACAGTGAGAGCGCGTGACAGTGAGAGCGCGTGACAGTGAGAGCGCGTGACAGTGAGAGCGCGTGACAGTGAGAGCGCGTGACAGTGAGAGCGCGTGACAGTGAGAGCGCGTGACAGTGAGAGCGCGTGACAGTGAGAGCGCGTGACAGTGAGAGCGCGTGACAGTGAGAGCGCGTGACAGTGAGAGCGCGTGACAGTGAGAGCGCGTGACAGTGAGAGCGCGTGACAGTGAGAGCGCGTGACAGTGAGAGCGCGTGACAGTGAGAGCGCGTGACAGTGAGAGCGCGTGACAGTGAGAGCGCGTGACAGTGAGAGCGCGTGACAGTGAGAGCGCGTGACAGTGAGAGCGCGTGACAGTGAGAGCGCGTGACAGTGAGAGCGCGTGACAGTGAGAGCGCGTGACAGTGAGAGCGCGTGACAGTGAGAGCGCGTGACAGTGAGAGCGCGTGACAGTGAGAGCGCGTGACAGTGAGAGCGCGTGACAGTGAGAGCGCGTGACAGTGAGAGCGCGTGACAGTGAGAGCGCGTGACAGTGAGAGCGCGTGACAGTGAGAGCGCGTGACAGTGAGAGCGCGTGACAGTGAGAGCGCGTGACAGTGAGAGCGCGTGACAGTGAGAGCGCGTGACAGTGAGAGCGCGTGACAGTGAGAGCGCGTGACAGTGAGAGCGCGTGACAGTGAGAGCGCGTGACAGTGAGAGCGCGTGACAGTGAGAGCGCGTGACAGTGAGAGCGCGTGACAGTGAGAGCGCGTGACAGTGAGAGCGCGTGACAGTGAGAGCGCGTGACAGTGAGAGCGCGTGACAGTGAGAGCGCGTGACAGTGAGAGCGCGTGACAGTGAGAGCGCGTGACAGTGAGAGCGCGTGACAGTGAGAGCGCGTGACAGTGAGAGCGCGTGACAGTGAGAGCGCGTGACAGTGAGAGCGCGTGACAGTGAGAGCGCGTGACAGTGAGAGCGCGTGACAGTGAGAGCGCGTGACAGTGAGAGCGCGTGACAGTGAGAGCGCGTGACAGTGAGAGCGCGTGACAGTGAGAGCGCGTGACAGTGAGAGCGCGTGACAGTGAGAGCGCGTGACAGTGAGAGCGCGTGACAGTGAGAGCGCGTGACAGTGAGAGCGCGTGACAGTGAGAGCGCGTGACAGTGAGAGCGCGTGACAGTGAGAGCGCGTGACAGTGAGAGCGCGTGACAGTGAGAGCGCGTGACAGTGAGAGCGCGTGACAGTGAGAGCGCGTGACAGTGAGAGCGCGTGACAGTGAGAGCGCGTGACAGTGAGAGCGCGTGACAGTGAGAGCGCGTGACAGTGAGAGCGCGTGACAGTGAGAGCGCGTGACAGTGAGAGCGCGTGACAGTGAGAGCGCGTGACAGTGAGAGCGCGTGACAGTGAGAGCGCGTGACAGTGAGAGCGCGTGACAGTGAGAGCGCGTGACAGTGAGAGCGCGTGACAGTGAGAGCGCGTGACAGTGAGAGCGCGTGACAGTGAGAGCGCGTGACAGTGAGAGCGCGTGACAGTGAGAGCGCGTGACAGTGAGAGCGCGTGACAGTGAGAGCGCGTGACAGTGAGAGCGCGTGACAGTGAGAGCGCGTGACAGTGAGAGCGCGTGACAGTGAGAGCGCGTGACAGTGAGAGCGCGTGACAGTGAGAGCGCGTGACAGTGAGAGCGCGTGACAGTGAGAGCGCGTGACAGTGAGAGCGCGTGACAGTGAGAGCGCGTGACAGTGAGAGCGCGTGACAGTGAGAGCGCGTGACAGTGAGAGCGCGTGACAGTGAGAGCGCGTGACAGTGAGAGCGCGTGACAGTGAGAGCGCGTGACAGTGAGAGCGCGTGACAGTGAGAGCGCGTGACAGTGAGAGCGCGTGACAGTGAGAGCGCGTGACAGTGAGAGCGCGTGACAGTGAGAGCGCGTGACAGTGAGAGCGCGTGACAGTGAGAGCGCGTGACAGTGAGAGCGCGTGACAGTGAGAGCGCGTGACAGTGAGAGCGCGTGACAGTGAGAGCGCGTGACAGTGAGAGCGCGTGACAGTGAGAGCGCGTGACAGTGAGAGCGCGTGACAGTGAGAGCGCGTGACAGTGAGAGCGCGTGACAGTGAGAGCGCGTGACAGTGAGAGCGCGTGACAGTGAGAGCGCGTGACAGTGAGAGCGCGTGACAGTGAGAGCGCGTGACAGTGAGAGCGCGTGACAGTGAGAGCGCGTGACAGTGAGAGCGCGTGACAGTGAGAGCGCGTGACAGTGAGAGCGCGTGACAGTGAGAGCGCGTGACAGTGAGCGCGCGTGACAGTGAGCGCGCGTGACAGTGAGAGCGCGCGTGACAGTGAGAGCGCGCGTGACAGTGAGAGCGCGCGTGACAGTGAGAGCGCGCGTGACAGTGAGAGCGCGCGTGACAGTGAGAGCGCGCGTGACAGTGAGAGCGCGCGTGACAGTGAGAGCGCGCGTGACAGTGAGAGCGCGCGTGACAGTGAGAGCGCGCGTGACAGTGAGAGCGCGTGACAGTGAGAGCGCGTGACAGTGAGAGCGCGTGACAGTGAGAGCGCGCGTGACAGTGAGAGCGCGCGTGACAGTGAGAGCGCGCGTGACAGTGAGAGCGCGCGTGACAGTGAGAGCGCGTGACAGTGAGAGCGCGTGACAGTGAGAGCGCGCGTGACAGTGAGAGCGCGCGTGACAGTGAGAGCGCGCGTGACAGTGAGAGCGCGCGTGACAGTGAGAGCGCGCGTGACAGTGAGAGCGCGCGTGACAGTGAGAGCGCGCGTGACAGTGAGAGCGCGCGTGACAGTGAGAGTGCGCGACAGTGAGAGTGCGCGACAGTGAGAGTGCGCGACAGTGAGAGTGCGTGTGACAGTGAGAATGCGCGTGACAGTGAGAGTGCGCGTGACAGTGAGAGTGCGCGTGACAGTGAGAGTGCGCGTGACAGTGAGAGTGCGCGTGACAGTGAGAGTGCGCGTGACAGTGAGAGTGCGCGTGACAGTGTGAGTGCGCGTGACAGTGTGAGTGCGCGTGACAGTGAGAGTGCGCGTGAGTGTGAGTGCGCGTGACAGTGTGAGTGCGCGTGACAGTGTGAGTGCGCGTGACAGTGCGAGAGCGTGACAGTGAGAGTGCGCGTGACAGTGAGAGTGCGCGTGACAGTGAGAGTGCGCGTGACAGTGAGAGTGCGCGTGACAGTGAGAGTGCGCGTGACAGTGAGAGTGCGCGTGACAGTGTGAGTGCGCGTGACAGTGTGAGAGCGTGACAGTGAGAGTGCGCGTGAGTGTGAGTGCGCGTGACAGTGTGAGTGCGCGTGACAGTGTGAGTGCGCGTGACAGTGAGAGTGCGCGTGACAGTGAGAGTGCGCGTGACAGTGAGAGTGCGCGTGACAGTGAGAGTGCGCGTGACAGTGAGAGTGCGCGTGACAGTGAGAGTGCGCGTGACAGTGAGAGTGCGCGTGACAGTGAGAGTGCGCGTGACAGTGAGAGTGCGCGTGACAGTGAGAGTGCGCGTGACAGTGAGAGTGCGCGTGACAGTGAGAGTGCGCGTGACAGTGAGAGTGCGCGTGACAGTGAGAGTGCGCGTGACAGTGAGAGTGCGCGTGACAGTGAGAGTGCGCGTGACAGTGAGAGTGCGCGTGACAGTGAGAGTGCGTGACAGTGAGAGTGCGCGTGACAGTGAGAGTGCGCGACAGTGAGAGTGCGTGACAGTGAGAGTGCGTGACAGTGAGAGTGCGCGTGACAGTGAGAGTGCGCGTGACAGTGAGAGTGCGCGTGACAGTGAGAGTGCGCGTGACAGTGAGAGTACGCGTGACAGTGAGAGTACGCGTGAGTGTGAGTGCGCGTGAGTGTGAGTGCGCGTGACGGTGTGAGTGCGCGTGACGGTGAGAGTGCGTGACAGTGAGTGTGCGCGTGACAGTGAGAGTGCGCGTGACAGTGAGAGTGCACGTGACAGTGTGAGTGCGCGTGACAGTGTGAGTGCGCGTGACAGTGTGAGTGCGCGTGACAGTGTGAGTGCGCGTGACAGTGTGAGTGCGCGTGACAGTGTGAGTGCGCGTGACAGTGTGAGTGCGCGTGACAGTGAGAGTGCGCGTGACAGTGAGAGTGCGCGTGACAGTGAGAGTGCGCGTGACAGTGAGAGTGCGCGTGACAGTGTGAGTGCGCGTGACAGTGTGAGTGCGCGTGACAGTGCGAGAGCGTGACAGTGAGAGTGCGCGTGACAGTGAGAGTGCGCGTGACAGTGAGAGTGCGCGTGACAGTGAGAGTGCGCGTGACAGTGAGAGTGCGCGTGACAGTGAGAGTGCGCGTGACAGTGAGAGTGCGCGACAGTGAGAGTGCGCGTGACAGTGAGAGTGCGCGACAGTGAGAGTGCGCGTGACAGTGAGAGTGCGCGTGACAGTGAGAGTGACAGTGAGAGTGCGCGTGACAGTGAGAGTGCGCGACAGTGAGAGTGCGTGACAGTGAGAGTGCGCGTGACAGTGAGAGTGCGCGTGACAGTGAGAGTGCGCGTGACAGTGAGAGTGCGCGTGAGTGTGAGTGCGCGTGAGTGTGAGTGCGCGTGACGGTGTGAGTGCGCGTGACAGTGAGAGTGCGCGTGACAGTGAGAGTGCGCGTGACAGTGAGAGTGCGCGTGACAGTGTGAGTGCGCGAGACAGTGTGAGTGCGCGAGACAGTGAGAGCGCGCGTGACAGTGAGAGTGCGCGTGACAGTGTGAGTGTGCGACAGTGAGAGTGCGCGACAGTGAGAGTGCGTGTGACAGTGAGTGTGCGTGACAGTGAGAGTGCGTGACAGTGAGAGTGCGTGACAGTGAGAGTGCGCGTGACAGTGTGAGTGCGCGACAGTGAGAGTGCGCGTGACAGTGTGAGTGCGCGTGACAGTGTGAGTGCGCGTGACAGTGAGAGTGCGCGTGACAGTGAGAGTGCGCGTGACAGTGAGAGTGCGCGTGACAGTGAGAGTGCGTGACAGTGAGAGTGCGCGTGACAGTGAGAGTGCGCGTGACAGTGTGAGTGCGCGTGACAGTGAGAGTGCGCGTGACAGTGAGAGTGCGCGTGACAGTGAGAGTGCGCGTGACAGTGAGAGTGCGCGTGACAGTGAGAGTGCGCGTGACAGTGAGAGTGCGCGTGACAGTGAGAGTGCGCGTGACAGTGAGAGTGCGCGTGACAGTGAGAGTGCGCGTGACAGTGAGAGTGCGCGTGACAGTGAGAGTGCGCGACAGTGAGAGTGCGTGACAGTGAGAGTGCGCGTGACAGTGAGAGTGCGCGTGACAGTGAGAGTGCGCGTGACAGTGAGAGTGCGCGTGACAGTGAGAGTACGCGTGACAGTGAGAGTACGCGTGAGTGTGAGTGCGCGTGAGTGTGAGTGCGCGTGACGGTGAGAGTGCGTGACGGTGAGTGTGCGCGTGACAGTGAGAGTGCGCGTGACAGTGAGAGTGCGCGTGACAGTGTGAGTGTGCGACAGTGAGAGTGCGCGACAGTGAGAGTGCGTGTGACAGTGAGTGTGCGTGACAGTGAGAGTGCGTGACAGTGAGAGTGCGTGACAGTGAGAGTGCGCGTGACAGTGTGAGTGCGCGACAGTGAGAGTGCGCGTGACAGTGTGAGTGCGCGTGACAGTGTGAGTGCGCGTGACAGTGAGAGTGCGCGTGACAGTGAGAGTGCGCGTGACAGTGAGAGTGCGCGTGACAGTGAGAGTGCGCGTGACAGTGAGAGTGCGTGACAGTGAGAGTGCGCGTGACAGTGAGAGTGCGCGTGACAGTGTGAGTGCGCGTGACAGTGAGAGTGCGCGTGACAGTGAGAGTGCGCGTGACAGTGAGAGTGCGCGTGACAGTGAGAGTGCGCGTGACAGTGAGAGTGCGCGTGACAGTGAGAGTGCGCGTGACAGTGAGAGTGCGCGTGACAGTGAGAGTGCGCGTGACAGTGAGAGTGCGCGTGACAGTGAGAGTGCGCGTGACAGTGAGAGTGCGCGACAGTGAGAGTGCGTGACAGTGAGAGTGCGCGTGACAGTGAGAGTGCGCGTGACAGTGAGAGTGCGCGTGACAGTGAGAGTGCGCGTGACAGTGAGAGTACGCGTGACAGTGAGAGTACGCGTGAGTGTGAGTGCGCGTGAGTGTGAGTGCGCGTGACGGTGAGAGTGCGTGACGGTGAGTGTGCGCGTGACAGTGAGAGTGCGCGTGACAGTGAGAGTGCGCGTGACAGTGTGAGTGCGCGTGACAGTGTGAGTGCGCGTGACAGTGTGAGTGCGCGTGACAGTGTGAGTGCGCGTGACAGTGTGAGTGCGCGTGACAGTGTGAGTGCGCGTGACAGTGTGAGTGCGCGTGACAGTGAGAGTGCGCGTGACAGTGAGAGTGCGCGTGACAGTGAGAGTGCGCGTGACAGTGTGAGTGCGCGTGACAGTGTGAGTGCGCGTGACAGTGCGAGAGCGTGACAGTGAGAGTGCGCGTGACAGTGAGAGTGCGCGTGACAGTGAGAGTGCGCGTGACAGTGAGAGTGCGCGTGACAGTGAGAGTGCGCGACAGTGAGAGTGCGCGTGACAGTGAGAGTGCGCGACAGTGAGAGTGCGCGTGACAGTGAGAGTGCGCGTGACAGTGAGAGTGCGCGTGACAGTGAGAGTGCGCGACAGTGAGAGTGCGCGACAGTGAGAGTGCGTGACAGTGAGAGTGCGCGTGACAGTGAGAGTGCGCGACAGTGAGAGTGCGTGACAGTGAGAGTGCGCGTGACAGTGAGAGTGCGCGTGACAGTGAGAGTGCGCGTGACAGTGAGAGTGCGCGTGAGTGTGAGTGCGCGTGAGTGTGAGTGCGCGTGACGGTGTGAGTGCGCGTGACAGTGAGAGTGCGCGTGACAGTGAGAGTGCGCGTGACAGTGAGAGTGCGCGTGACAGTGTGAGTGCGCGAGACAGTGTGAGTGCGCGAGACAGTGAGAGCGCGCGTGACAGTGAGAGTGCGCGTGACAGTGTGAGTGTGCGACAGTGAGAGTGCGCGACAGTGAGAGTGCGTGTGACAGTGAGTGTGCGTGACAGTGAGAGTGCGTGACAGTGAGAGTGCGTGACAGTGAGAGTGCGCGTGACAGTGTGAGTGCGCGACAGTGAGAGTGCGCGTGACAGTGTGAGTGCGCGTGACAGTGTGAGTGCGCGTGACAGTGAGAGTGCGCGTGACAGTGAGAGTGCGCGTGACAGTGAGAGTGCGTGACAGTGAGAGTGCGCGTGACAGTGAGAGTGCGCGTGACAGTGTGAGTGCGCGTGACAGTGTGAGTGCGCGTGACAGTGTGAGTGCGCGTGACAGTGTGAGTGCGCGTGACAGTGTGAGTGCGCGTGACAGTGAGAGTGCGTGACAGTGAGAGTGCGCGTGACAGTGAGAGTGCGCGTGACAGTGAGAGTGCGCGTGACAGTGTGAGTGCGCGTGACAGTGTGAGTGCGCGTGACAGTGAGAGTGCGCGTGACAGTGAGAGTGCGTGTGACAGTGAGAGTGCGCGTGACAGTGAGAGTGCGCGTGACAGTGAGAGTGCGCGTGACAGTGAGAGTGCGTGTGACAGTGAGAGTGCGTGACAGTGAGAGTGCGTGTGACAGTGAGTGTGCGTGACAGTGAGAGTGCGTGTGACAGTGAGAGTGCGTGACAGTGAGAGTGCGCGTGACAGTGAGAGTGCGCGTGACAGTGAGAGTGCGCGTGACAGTGAGAGTGCGCGTGACAGTGAGAGTGCGTGACAGTGAGAGTGCGTGACAGTGAGAGTGCGTGACAGTGAGAGTGCGCGTGACAGTGAGAGTGCGTGACAGTGAGAGTGCGCGTGACAGTGAGTGTGCGTGACAGTGAGAGTGCGCGTGACAGTGAGAGTGCGCGTGACAGTGAGTGCGCGTGACAGTGAGAGTGCGCGTGACAGTGAGAGTGCGCGTGACAGTGAGAGTGCGCGTGACAGTGAGAGTGCGTGACAGTGTGAGAGCGAGTGTGACGGTGTGAGAGTGAGTGAGTGACAGTGAGTGACAGACAGTGAGTGAGTGACAGTGAGAGTGAGTGAGTGAGTGACAGTGAGAGTGAGTGAGTGAGTGACAGTGAGAGTGAGTGAGTGCGTGACAGTGTGAGAGCGTGACAGTGAGAGTGTGCGTGACAGTGTGAGTGCGTGACAGTGTGAGAGCGTGACAGTGTGAGAGCGTGACAGTGTGAGTGAGTGACAGCGTGAGTGCGTGAGTGAGAGTGAGTGAGTGACAGCGTGAATGAGTGAGTGACAGTGTGAATGAGTGAGTGAGTGCGTGCGTGACGGTGTGAGTGAGTGAGAGTGAGTGAGTGACAGTGTGAATGAGTGAGTGACGGTGTGAATGAGTGAGTGACAGTGTGAATGAGTGAGTGAGTGAGTGCGTGCGTGACAGTGTGAGTGAGTGACGGTGTGAATTAATCAGAGAGTGAGTGACAGTGTGAATGAGTGAGTGAGTGAGTGCGTGCGTGACAGTGTGAGTGAGTGACGGTGTGAATTAATCAGAGAGTGAGTGACAGTGAGAATGAGTGAGTGAGTGAGTGCGTGACAGTGTGAGTGAGTGACGGTGTGAATTAATCAGAGAGTGAGTGACAGTGTGAGTGCGTGACAGTGAGAGTGAGTGAGTGATGGTGTGAGTGAGTGACGGTGTGAGAGTGAGTGAGTGACAGTGTGAGTGAGAGTGACGGTGTGAGTGAGTGAGTGACGGTGTGAGTGAGTGAGTGACAGTGTGAGTGAGAGTGACGGTGTGTGAGTGAGTGAGTGACAGTGTGAGTGAGAGTGACGGTGTGAGTGAGTGAGTGACAGTGTGAGTGAGAGTGACGGTGTGTGAGTGAGTGAGTGACAGTGTGAGTGAGAGTGACGGTGTGAGTGAGTGAGTGACAGTGTGAGTGAGAGTGACGGTGTGTGAGTGAGTGACAGTGTGAGTGAGAGTGACGGTGTGTGAGTGAGTGAGTGACAGTGTGAGTGAGAGTGACGGTGTGAGTGAGTGAGTGACAGTGTGAGTGAGAGTGACAGTGTGAGTGCGTGACGGTGTAAGAGTGAGTGAGTGATGGTGTGAGTGAGTGAGTGACGGTGTGAGTGAGAGTGACGATGTGAGTGAGTGAGTGACGGTGTGAGTGAGTGAGTGACAGTGTGAGTGAGAGTGACGGTGTGTGAGTGAGTGAGTGACAGTGAGAGTGAGTGAGTGAGTGACGGTGTGTGAGTGAGTGAGTGACGGTGTGTGAGTGAGTGACGGTGTGTGAGTGAGTGAGTGACGGTGTGAGTGAGAGTGACGGTGTGTGAGTGAGTGAGTGACGGTGTGAGTGAGTGAGTGACGGTGTGAGTGAGAGTGACGGTGTGTGAGTGAGTGAGTGACGGTGTGAGTGAGAGTGACGATGTGAGTGAGTGACAGTGTGAGTGAGAGTGACGGTGTGTGAGTGAGAGTGACGGTGTGAGAGTGAGTGAGAGTGACAGTGTGTGAGTGAGTGAGTGACGGTGTGAGTGAGTGACGGTGTGAGTGAGAGTGACGGTGTGAGTGAGAGTGACGATGTGAGTGAGAGTGACGGTGTGAGTGAGAGTGACGGTGTGAGTGAGAGTGACGGTGTGAGAGTGAGTGAGAGTGACAGTGTGTGAGTGAGTGAGTGACGGTGTGAGTGAGAGTGACGGTGTGAGTGAGAGTGACGGTGTGAGAGTGAGTGAGTGACAGTGTGAGCGAGTGATGGTGTGAGTGACGGTGTGAGTGAGAGTGACGGTGTGAGTGTGAGTGAGAGTGACGGTGTGTGAGTGAGTGAGTGACAGTGTGAGTGAGAGTGACGGTGTGTGAGTGAGTGACGGTGTGTGAGTGAGTGAGTGACGGTGTGAGAGTGAGTGAGTGACGGTGTGAGTGAGAGTGACGGTGTGAGAGTGAGTGACGGTGTGAGTGAGTGACGGTGTGAGTGAGAGTGACGGTGTGAGTGAGAGTGACGGTGTGAGAGTGAGTGAGAGTGACAGTGTGTGAGTGAGTGACGGTGTGAGTGAGAGTGACGGTGTGAGTGAGAGTGACAGTGTGAGTGCGTGACGGTGTAAGAGTGAGTGAGTGATGGTGTGAGTGAGTGAGTGACGGTGTGAGTGAGAGTGACGATGTGAGTGAGTGAGTGACGGTGTGAGTGAGTGAGTGACAGTGTGAGTGAGAGTGACGGTGTGTGAGTGAGTGAGTGACAGTGAGAGTGAGTGAGTGAGTGACGGTGTGTGAGTGAGTGAGTGACGGTGTGTGAGTGAGTGACGGTGTGTGAGTGAGTGAGTGACGGTGTGAGTGAGAGTGACGGTGTGTGAGTGAGTGAGTGACGGTGTGAGTGAGTGAGTGACGGTGTGAGTGAGAGTGACGGTGTGTGAGTGAGTGAGTGACGGTGTGAGTGAGAGTGACGATGTGAGTGAGTGACAGTGTGAGTGAGAGTGACGGTGTGTGAGTGAGAGTGACGGTGTGAGAGTGAGTGAGAGTGACAGTGTGTGAGTGAGTGAGTGACGGTGTGAGTGAGTGACGGTGTGAGTGAGAGTGACGGTGTGAGTGAGAGTGACGATGTGAGTGAGAGTGACGGTGTGAGTGAGAGTGACGGTGTGAGTGAGAGTGACGGTGTGAGAGTGAGTGAGAGTGACAGTGTGTGAGTGAGTGAGTGACGGTGTGAGTGAGAGTGACGGTGTGAGTGAGAGTGACGGTGTGAGAGTGAGTGAGTGACAGTGTGAGCGAGTGATGGTGTGAGTGACGGTGTGAGTGAGAGTGACGGTGTGAGTGTGAGTGAGAGTGACGGTGTGTGAGTGAGTGAGTGACAGTGTGAGTGAGAGTGACGGTGTGTGAGTGAGTGACGGTGTGTGAGTGAGTGAGTGACGGTGTGAGAGTGAGTGAGTGACGGTGTGAGTGAGAGTGACGGTGTGAGAGTGAGTGACGGTGTGAGTGAGTGACGGTGTGAGTGAGAGTGACGGTGTGAGTGAGAGTGACGGTGTGAGAGTGAGTGAGAGTGACAGTGTGTGAGTGAGTGACGGTGTGAGTGAGAGTGACGGTGTGAGTGAGAGTGACGGTGTGAGTGAGTGATGGTGTGAGTGAGAGTGACGGTGTGAGTGAGAGTGACGGTGTGAGAGTGAGTGAGAGTGACAGTGTGTGAGTGAGTGACGGTGTGAGTGAGAGTGACGGTGTGAGTGAGAGTGACGGTGTGAGAGTGAGTGACGGTGTGAGTGAGTGATGGTGTGAGTGAGAGTGACGGTGTGAGAGTAAGTGAGAGTGACAGTGTGTGAGTGAGAGTGACGGTGTGAGTGAGTGATGGTGTGAGTGAGAGTGACGGTGTGAGTGAGAGTGACGGTGTGAGAGTGAGTGAGAGTGACAGTGTGTGAGTGAGTGACGGTGTGAGTGAGAGTGACGGTGTGTGAGTGAGTGACGGTGTGAGAGTGAGAGTGACGGTGTGAGAGTGAGTGAGAGTGACAGTGTGTGAGTGAGTGACGGTGTGAGTGAGAGTGACGGTGTGTGAGTGAGTGACGGTGTGAGAGTGAGAGTGAGTGACAGTGTGTGAGTGAGTGACGGTGTGAGTGAGAGTGACGGTGTGTGAGTGAGTGACGGTGTGAGAGTGAGAGTGAGTGACAGTGTGAGTGAGTGAGAGTGACGGTGTGAGTGAGAGTGACGGTGTGAGTGAGAGTGACGGTGTGAGAGTGAGTGAGAGTGACAGTGTGTGAGTGAGTGACGGTGTGAGTGAGAGTGACGGTGTGTGAGTGAGTGATGGTGTGAGAGTGAGAGTGAGTGACGGTGTGAGTGAGAGTGACGGTGTGAGTGAGAGTGACGGTGTGAGAGTGAGTGAGTGACGGTGTGAGAGTGAGTGAGAGTGACGGTGTGAGTGAGAGTGACAGTGTGTGAGTGAGTGACGGTGTGAGTGAGAGTGACGGTGTGTGAGTGAGTGAGTGACGGTGTGAGTGAGAGTGACGGTGTGTGAGTGAGTGACGGTGTGAGAGTGAGAGTGACGGTGTGAGAGTGAGTGAGTGACGGTGTGAGTGAGAGTGACGGTGTGAGTGAGAGTGACAGTGTGTGAGTGAGAGTGACGGTGTGTGAGTGAGTGACGGTGTGTGAGTGAGAGTGACGGTGTGAGTGAGAGTGACGGTGTGAGAGTGAGTGAGTGACGGTGTGAGAGTGAGTGAGTGACGGTGTGAGTGAGTGACGGTGTGAGTGAGAGTGACGGTGTGAGTGAGAGTGACGGTGTGAGAGTGAGTGAGAGTGACAGTGTGTGAGTGAGTGACGGTGTGAGTGAGAGTGACGGTGTGAGTGAGAGTGACGGTGTGTGTGTGAGTGAGTGACAGTGTGAGTGAGAGTGACGGTGTGAGTGAGAGTGACGGTGTGAGAGTGAGTGAGTGACGGTGTGAGTGAGTGACGGTGTGAGTGAGTGACGGTGTGAGTGAGTGATGTTGAGAGGGGGGAGTAGTGTCAGACCTCTGAAAGCCAGTAGGCAGCTGCGACTACTCACTTCTCCTTCTTTTTGAGCAGTGTCTGTGTCTCTTCCAGTTTCACCTGAATTTTCTCCACTCGATCGTCAGCCTCTTTCGAGGAACAGTCCAGTTTCTTCTCAAGCAGACTAAGGCGTACACTGGCTTCACTCAACTCCTCCCCCTGGAACACGGACAGTTCAGTTCCCCAAACCCCCCACAACAGTTCCCACAAATCCCCCACATTCACTCTACATTTCATCATTCCCTTCCAATTATCACTATTCACTCTAGCCCTTCTCGAACTCTAATCCGTCCTGCCTCCATCCTCAATCTGCCTTCACTCCTCCTATCTGGCCACACAACCTCAAATGCCTTCCTTTGGCTGCTTTCCCTCTGTTTCGGCAAGGGAGTACACCCAGGGAAGCACACAGGGTCAGGGGGAGCTTGATGTGCCTTCAGGTATCAGAGGCTGGATAAAGTGGTTCAGGAGGCCTATTGTACACTTGCCTTTATTCAGTGAGGCGTTGAGTTGGAGAGCAGGGAGGTGATGCTGGAACTGTATTAACCACTGGCGAGGCCACGGTGAGAGTACTGCGTGCAGGTCTGGAATCCACATTCTCAGGGGAGAAGGAGCAGAGGAGATTGACCAGGATGTTTCCTGGTCTGGAGAGTTTCAGGGATGGAGAGACCAAGAGATTGACAGCCTGTGGTTGTGCTCCTTTGAGC